>NW_027133245.1:6252434-6978652 GCF_026122565.2 Emydura macquarii macquarii
CTTAAACACATCAGCTCAGAGAAATTCAGGGCAGGCCTACCAGGAAAAGTGTGTTTGCAGTCACTGCAAATAATGTGTACATTTGCTAGTCTCCCATTTCCCCAGTTTAAAATAAAATAAGTAAAACTCTTGTAGCATTCATGGTAAAAAATCTTTGCTTTTGGAATGCCAGCATTCCATTGTTTTTTTATTATCATTATTTCCTTACCAGTTTCCTGCTCGAGGTGATGAATGCTGTATTTACCTCTTTTGCTAGAAAAGTGGGAGAGCACTTCCCATTGGAGTAGTGTCAATACCATTTGATGAACCTGTTGGCAAGAACAGAGTTTTCTACAAAATATCTGCTTGATGTTCAGAGACTCTGTCAATTTATGAAATGCATGGGCCAGAATTCATTCCTAATCTCAGTTGACCTAATAATTACACATGCACAAGGCTGACTTGTAACATTTTCCCCTGATGTTCCTTTTCTAATTGATATTTCACCAGCTGCACTTTGCACATGAAGCATTTATATTATGGAGTATCAACACATGCAGTGCACAAACTGTGCTTACTGCCAGCTCTCTTTAGTTTGAAAGTTAGTATTTATTTGAATCTTTTGAACTTGGACTTTCCCTCCTTCTCTACCTAAATTGCTGCATTTACAAGAAGGGCTGTGGACTGAGATTAAGGCATAAAGAACATGGAGCAATTTGTATTTCTGTAGGATATGTAGTCAGCAAGTTGGTGACAATCTAGAAACTTAATCTACAGAAATAAATTGATAATATAGCTTTTTATGCATACAGTGCTCAAAAGCATGCTCAGTGTATTACAAAAAAAAAGACACAGTAAATAGAAAGTTGTAATTAAAGGTATGTCTGTGTGTGGGTGTAGAGAGAAAGAGAGAGAAAGCGCTAACTCCTTCCTCTTCCAAGAGTTGTCAGCCAAATTTGAATTTGGGAATATAAACACACAGCTCAAACTTCATAGATTTTAAACCTAGAAAACACCGATTAGATCTGACCTCCTATATATCACTTGAGCTAAGGAAGTAACTTTCTGCATTGAATCAGCAGTAGGCTGGTATCCTCCAGTGCAGCAACCACCAGAGGGGGATATGACACACACTTTACCAGTATAACTGATGACAGTATTATGCCAGTACTTATAAATATTTAAATAATGATAAAAATCTATAACATGTAATTAGCAAATTAGAAATAAATAGGAAGAGTGGTTAAAACTCAGAGGGATGTAGTTTCATAGCATAATCTTAAAAGACTGGATGAACAGGGTGAATTATGGAATATGAAATTTAATGTATCTAAATTTGAATTAATTCACTTGGGTAGAAATAATCCCCAAACGCACTATTCTGTAATGCAAATGGCACTGAATTATTAATAAGATAGAAAAATGTTATGTAGGTGTACTGATAGTTTGGGCTTCAAAATTGTTGTTCATGGGTGTGACACACTGAACCCACATGTACACCCTAATGGTGTAATTATGTATTGTTTAATGCAAAGTATGTCATATAAGATGTTTTTGGAATGCTCAGGACATACTGAACTTTGGAGGGGTAGTAGACTGAGAGTCAGTGCCAAGGAAGGAAACAGTGCTGCAGCCTGATGAGACCCAGGAATGGTTACACTATTTGGGGATCCAGAGACCCAGGGCTTGGATTCCTCTCAAACAGTCTATTAAGTGGCCACCATTGGAATGCCCTGCTGTACCTGTGACACCACCACAGTTATTTTCATTGTAATCTAAATAGAATTTAGTTTAAACATTTTTCCCTCTTCAGTCTAGTCACATTCAGAAGAATAAATATTAGAAGAAGTCAATCAAAGCATTCACATCAAAGCCTTACAGTCTTTTGCATTTTGCATATCCATATAAATCAACCTTAGATTGCTAAAATAAGCTATTATTTAATTATTTATTACAGTAGAACTTAAAGGCCCAAACATAGATTGGGGGCCTGCAAGTATCTAGATAACTGTGCGAACACATAGTAAGAAAGTCCTTGATCTCCAGCAGAAATGGTCAGTGACCCCTAAGAACAAAACTAATACACCATTAATATATTACATTCCATTTAACCATCCAGTTTTTCTTAATGCATTAATACTTTATTCCACTACTTCATCAATATTCTTAATTACTTTTAGTCTTATAATGCAGTATTGCCAAACACAAGCACTCAGATATCATGAGTCTCTCAGGAGTCAATATAGTAGCTGTAAAGTATTCAATACATAGAGACTCTTTACAGAAGCCTAACACATTATTGCTCCTTTATACTTAATCATATAAAGTACAAGCAAGTACAAGTTTTATAGAATATAACCAGCATCCGCAACACAATGTCCCTTTCTAGTTAACCCTTCTATTGTGGACCACCAATATGCAGGCAGACAGGGTTTCCCTGCCTCATGCAAACTGTTACATGCTAGGTGTTACCCTCCCAGAGTTTCACTGATCAATCTTTGTGTGCCCACTGATCAGGTGCCCCATAGCTCATTCTTTGAAAAAAAGGGCAGCCCAGTGTGTCAGGTGTGTGTCAGGGATGGAGAAGATGTCTGTCTGTCTGTCTAGTCTGTGACTTGCACTCACCAGCTCTAAGTCCACCAGCAGAATATAAATTCTTAGCAGACTAGGCTGGTGGAAGTCATGGGCTAAATCTAGCTCTGTTGCTTTCTAATAAAATGATTATCACATTTTTTCATGAGAATTCTCTTAATCTTTGCTCTTATTTTGATTACATAATTATGTGTGCATATCTTATGATATAGAGTATGTAAATTTCCTTTGGAGTAAGGTAATCACTTTTTTCAGCATACTGAACTAGCATCTACACAAATCAGTGTAATGATTAATTGCAAATCTGGCACTTACACATGATGGTTAATGGGGGAAAATGTAATATTCCTGACCCTACTTTCAGTTGTCGCCCATAACTATTAGAATCTCATTTATTTTTACATTGTTATATCACTGGGGAGCAATGCTGTACCAGACAATCTGACACAGGTGAGTGTTGATATTAGAATGCTGTCTCCTATAAAATAAATTGAGCAGCCAAAGCATAGATGGGATTGACTATACATTCAGCATTTACTAAACAATTAAAACACTCTTTCTTATTTCATGGTGGCATGTGAAAGTAACTAAATCCATTTTTCCCTTTCATGGACCTCATGTTGCACATTTGTTAGTGCAGTATCAAAGAAAAAAAAATTATAGATGTAGCCTCAGCAGTTCATTTTCAAGGAGGAGGAGCTAATGTCCTCAAACACAGTTCTATTATCTCATTAATTAAAGCACAATAATTCCAACAATGGTTTGTTTGCTTTTAAGCTCATTAATAGAAATTGTGTCAAAATTAAGCTAATTCCAAGTATCTCTATAGTCTTCCTTTGAACCAGGAAACTAGAATGGACCAATTAACAAACTGACATGCAGTATAGCAACCATTGTTAGAGCACAGATGTAAAGCTGTGGAAGCATGTGGATTTGCAGTTTAATTTTAGTTCAGGTTTGATTCTGCAAAGTTTGGTATAGTAGGAACTCTTGGGATCCAGCTCAAGTGCTACAAAACTGATTAAAAATGAATGAATGCTAGCAAAGACAACAGACTTGGAATAAAGTGAAACAGCAGTTATCAGCAGAAAAGTGGCTATTTAAACATCACACCCTCTTACTAAACAGATCCGGTCCTTGTTAGGTTCACAACGAACATAGGGAAATTAGATAAAAACAAAAATGCTCTCTCTTGCTGGAAAGTTAAAACATAAAACTTTCTTTCTTAGAATTCAGAATGACAACACAAAGGAAGTGAAAAACAGACATAGCAGGCTGATCCCTAAAAGAAAGAGGCACAACTCAGGGCTTGTCTTCACTAAGGCGCTAAATCGGCACCAAAACCATCAATGCAGCAGCATCGATTGAGTGGATTTGGTGAAGGCAGGCTCAGTTGATGGGAAAGCGCTCTCCCATCGACTCCAGTACTCCCCGCTCAACAAGAAGCATCAGTGAAGGCAGCATGGCTAGTTGATGTAAGGTACATAGACATTAGTGACATTACTTATATAACATAACTTGCATACCTTATATTGGCCTGGTGGCATACTGAAGATAAACCTTCATTCTATCTTATTATAGTCTGGCTGGCTGGCTGCAGACTGCTCTCTGACATTGAGCAAAAATCATTTCTGATTTATTCATCAACAGAATTGTTAAATTTCATTTGCATAATCATTATTACTTGTCCTAAAGCACAAGCCAAAAAACATACATGTTGTCCTAAGACTCAGATCCCAGATTAGGTACGAGAGTTCTGTTGATTATGAAAAACAACTTCTTAATTGTAAAGTTAGCAAATTTAAGCTGGAAGTCATTGAGACAACAAATGAGTAACTGTACAATGCAAATGTACAGCCCATCTTCAACAGGGTTGGTCAAATCTACTTGTAAAATAAACTTAGTTACTTTTTTTCATTTTTCAAAGGTTGTTTTTTTTTAAATGTTCCACCAACTCTCCAGCTGTGGGTGAATAATTTATTTGCTTCATAAGAACAACAAATATTGAACAATTTATTTAATTCTGCTCTTCAGAGTATAACCACACTTTTAGTTTGGGTGTATGAGCCATACCAACCAATGCTAAGAAACAGATCTTATAATTGTTACTGAATCTTAAACACTCGTTGTCCTGAGAGAAGAAAAACATGCATTAAAGATGCCGTGATAGTCTTGACCTTGTTTCCTGGTCTATGTCAGTTTGTGATCAACTGACAACCTTATCATTATACATGTGCATTTTTATGCGACTTCTTTGGGTTTTTTAATGTTTATAAATGCAGGTGAAGAAAACAACTCTTTTAAAGCTGTGAAGGTCTCTTGGGCAGTCAGTGGTGGCGGCTATGTGTTTGTTTGACAGAGATGAGGGATAATGATGAGGGACTGTGTGTGCCAGTTGCAGGAAGGGAGTGAAATTATGAAGATGATTTATAAACCCCTAAAAAATAGGCTGATAATAGAAGTGCTGACACAATAGTAACTATAGTGACCCAAATAATACTGCCATAAGAAGTAATGCTCATATTCTATCTGCTTACAACTGTCAGATCAAGTTTTAAAATGGCATCAATAATACTTCAATGTAATGTACCTAAATCCCTGTATATGCGAATCTGGCCCTTATATGCATGGTGGGAAAGAGCTTTTGGAATATCCTGATTATACTGCATATGTCAGGCTAATTGCTTGAGAAGTTTGCTAAATTAATCCTAGACTTGTTGCAATGTCCATCAATACTGAATGTGGTTTTTCTACTATTATTTTTATGTAGCAATGTCCAGACATAGAATGACCCACAGATTACTATGCACAAGCATAATGTGTGCATTTAGTGCATCACACATCAATATCTAGTGAAAACCTATTAAACCAGATCAATCTGGATTCTTCCTCCCTCTGCTGATCCTATGCCACATTCCACCCTATCATGTTTATTTGAGTATGTGATCCTTGGGTCACAAACTGAATTCAAATTTGATACATGTATTTTATTTTATTTTTAAAGGTCAGCACCCCACAAATAATTTATTTGTGGCACAATCACACACAATAAAATTACATTTGTTTCAGAGAGCATGGCCCTCTGTATAATTATTGTTGAAATACGAGATTAGATTGACATGATCATAATCACATTATTGCTAGCTTGTCTTCCCCATTTATCTGTTGTATTTATTTGCTGTCTCTCACCTTATAATTGGATTGTAAACTGTGTCTTTTTGTTATGTTTGTGTATTGTGCCTAACAATGGAGTTTTGATATCTAAGTGCTACTATAATACAAATAAATAACTCCTTACTGGAGTTGGGACATTAGAAAGAGATGTCCCCTAAAATGAGATGTGGGTGATTGTTCATTTTTAGATGGTCATCAACTCTCATGTTTAGTCCATTAAACTATAAGTTCAGGTCCATGTGAAGTGTCCATGTATTTCTTTGTGTATATAGGGCCAAGTAGGCTGACAGTATGCAGTAAGTAATAATGCATAATGCAATGGTTATTTCCTCATCTTGATCAACCAGACACACATGGTAAAGCTCACACAACAGTCCATTGATATTAATTAGAGTTTAATGGATCAAGCAATATACAGCCCAAAATATTTTCCTTTAAAAAAATAAAATAAAAATAAAGGTAACTGACACAGGATAGCTAGCTCTGTAAAGGGAGTTGAGCATATCCTCACCTGTGATAGATCATCTACCTCCTAGCTGAAACTGATTAGTTAGGGATCAGGCGATTATAAAAGCCGACAAGTAGCTAAGTTAGCGAGAGCTGCCAGGAGTAGGTTGCCCTGGTGGGGAGAATCAGGAAGTAGGTTAGTCTGAGGCATGTCCTGGAGCAAGGACCTTTCAAGAAAGGGCTAGTAGAGTGGGATCATGTGGGAAATTGATATGCTCGTGCCAAAGGCCCTGGGTGAAGGGGAAGAGACAACCAATGACTGTGTTAGCTGGAAGAGATAAAGCTTAAGTCCTGATGAGGGAAAAAAGCCCACACAAGACTCTGCGTGTGGTGTCAATCATTCCTTGGCTGAAGAGAGAGGCTAGCAGTTTACAGCAATATTTGAAAACCTATTTACATAATTTTTATCATTAATCTGGGTCTGATAGCAAGACCTGGTCACAGAGAGCCTAGCGGTAGTTCATTATTTTTCATCGCTAATGGATATTCTTTGTGGTGCCAATGTCAGAGATTTTGTAAAGGGCTAAGATCATATTCAGAAGTTGGAAGGCTTAATGGGTAAAGAGGTTAGTTAGGTCTTAAATAAATTTGATGGTTACAGGCTATTCTCCATAAGGGAGAGGAGTGTACAACAGAACAGGAAATATAATTCAAACAATTTATCATAATTGTTACTCTTAACTCTGGAAAAGCCAGGACCCGAGACAATAAGGAAAGTAAATGCCTTCTGCACACAGATCTCCATGGTCAGTCAGAATGGTTGACAGAAAAATGCTTAATTGCATCACTTCAATCCAGCAACTAAGATCTCCATCTTGGCCTTATGAAATTAGGCAAGTAAATATTTATTTTGTACAAATCATTTCTGAAGCAGGAATGGGAAGTGCATTTAAATATATTAGCTGCATGGTATTTTGGTAATCAGCAAAAGGAATGTTCATTTATATATATAGTATAAGTGATGATCAGCCAATCAGACACCAGAGCATTGGTTTCATTTACAGATGTGGGGAATCTGCGTTAACCATAAAACTGAACATGGCAATTTAAAAACTATTTTTCAGCAAACAGACAAATGTTTCCTCCTCTGTGCTGGGCAATAATCCATCTCAAGCCAGCCTTGTTACATACATGTCTCTGTGATGCTTCCCAGGGATACCCAGGATTGTGAGGCACCTCACTACCACCTGCCCTTAGAGTGAGGAAGTCTTGTCTGTACCTTCCATGCCTCTGCAGGCCTTGTTCTCTCTGAATAGGTAGTAATATGCCCACACCAGCCCCCTAAATCCCCAAAGCACAATTGAGGAAGTTCTTTGAAAATATGGCTAGAAAACTATAGTTTTTCCCCAAACCTCAATAAAGAACCTACTTCCTTTAAAAGTGAAAAGGAAGCAAAATAAAGTAGATTAAAAATATTTGCTTTCAGAAGACCATATTCACACCGTCGTTCCAAATACATCTATATAGATATAAATTTAATATGGCATAGAATGTTTTTAACAGACCATTCAATGTGTATATAATTAAATAATTTGATTTAAGTAAGAAAAAACATCCATTGATTAATATGTATGATGCTTCCAAGCAGATTAAAATGTATTTTTAGACTTCGGTTTCCCCATATATACTCACAGCTATATTTACGTGGCTTTGTTTTGCAAGAACCATCTTCTGTGAAAATAAAACCTTGACGCTTCTCTCAATATTAGTATATAATTATCAGTCAAAAATTAAATGCACAATAACAAGAGTATGATGTATGCTTTTAATTATATTTATCTTCCATTTTTTCTCCCATTGTTCATTCAGTTTCCATGCCATGCAGCCCCTGTGTACATCTTTCATATCCAAAGCCTACAGCAGAAGTGTTGAGAAAGACAGGGTGATATAGGTTTCCAATAAGCAGCATCTTGAATATTTAATAGGAAGACTTTGGTTTAAACATCTTCACTGATGTAATAACACCACATGGCCCCTTGCTCTGGGCTACTTTGGCTTCAGTTCCAGTTAGTTTAACCCAGTGGCACTCTCTACATGGTGCATCATGTGTCAAAAATTGTTTAAGATTGGGAAAAAAAAACAACAATATATGAGAGAGAAGCCAGACTGATTGACTTCAATGGGTGTAAGGTGCTTAGTGGGATTTTCCACCTATTTGCATCTTTAGATGCCTTAATATCTTTGAAAATCAATCTATCATTGACTTCAATAGGAGTTAGATGCATGGCCAGCAGATCGAGGGAAGTGATTATTCCCCTCCATTTGACCCTGGTGAGGCCACATTTGGAATATTGTGTCCAGTTCCCCCCGCCCCTCTGAACAGAAAGGATGTGGACAAATTGAAGGAGTCCTGCAGAGGGCAACAAAATGATTAGGGGGCTGGAGCACATGACTTATGAGGAAAAGCTGAGGGATCTGGGCTTATTTCGTCTGCCGAAGAGAAGATTGAGGGGAGATTTGATAGTGGCCTTCAACTATCTGAAGGGGGGTTCCAGGGAGGCTGTTCTCAGTGATGGCAGTTGGGAGGTCTAGGTTGGATATTAGGAAAATCTTTTTCACTAGGAAGGTGGTGAAGCACTGGAATGGGTTACCCAGAAAGGTGGTGAAATCTCTATCCTTAGAGGTTTTTAAGGCCCAGTTTGACAAAGCCCTGGCTGGGATGATTTATTTGGGGTTGGTCCTGCGTTGAACTAGGGTTGGACTAGATGACTCCTAAGGTCCATTCCAACCCTATCTTGGATAATTCTAAGATTCTATGAAACACATATTCAGTAGGAATGAAATTTATTATCTATTGGTCATCCTATGTGAAGCGAGTTGGTGGTCTCCGTCCAGTTCATGGTGAACAAATGTCCACTAAAATCACATTTGATAATCTCAGTAGTGAGGCCAAAGATAGACTGAACACGACAAAATGAACCGCTTTCCTACATCATGCTGGTGGTGCTTCTAAAAGAGGACTGAGGTGGATCAGCAAGACACTGTGAGGAAGCTTGCACTGTTATTGCCCATGATGTACCAGTTATTACCTAAAATGTATCTATCTATAACATTTTTCAAATATAATAAATGTCCATAGACAATATTAGCTCTTCCTTTCCTAAAGGAACCTGCAATAATCACAATTTTATGAGAGATAACAAACAGGTTATGAGAGTCAGGCCTTCCCCAAGAAATGAAAAAGAAGTATAGATTTTTGTTGTTGATTTCCTTTAACATCTTCAATAGAGCAACAATTTTGCTCTGAACTTCTAAAACATCATGGCAATGATTTTTGGTTTGTTTTTATTTCATAGAAAGATATAAAATTTGTATAGTGCCTTTGGTGCTAGACTGGAAACTGAATTATGAAGGGACATTCAGACAAAGCTGGTGAAAATACTCCTTCAGTACAACAGGACTGCTGATAAATTGGGCCCTTTTCAGGGGGGGAGAAATATAATTTTACAAAGGTTTACTCTTTCAAAATGATTCCTTAACAGGGTTTTCCCTGAAGTTTGGGGATGGTGCCTAACCCCAGGTTGAGGGGAGGGTCTAGAAGAAATTGACTCAGAGGAGCCATTTCCGAGAGAGAGGGTAGTGCATCCAGCAGAACAGTGCTGAGGGTATGGCTAGGCTAGAGAGTTTACAGCAGTACAGCTCTCTGTGTCACTTTAAGATGACGGGAGAGAGCTCTCCCATTGGCTTAATTACTCTAGCCCCCATGAGCGATGGTAGCTATATCAGCGGGAGAAGCTTTTCCACCAGCATAATGCTATCCTCATCAGTGCTTACGTCAGCACAAGTCATGTTGCTCGGGGGGGTGGCTAATTCACACCCCTGAGCAACATAACTTATGTTGACTTAAGCTGTTGTGTAGCCGTAGCCTGAGTATATATAACAGACTATATAATTTTATTTATATTCATTTTTAGTGTGATATAATTTAAATTATAGTTTTATACATACACACATATATAGATAACTTGGCCTAACCAACTTATATCATATGTTTCCGAGTTTATTCATATAAGTCAGTAGTTTTCAACCTGGGGTCTGCAGATTGTCTAAGGTGTCCGCAAAAAGTTGTCCTAACCATAGAACAGTGGTTTTCAACCTGTGGTCCATAGATTAGGTGATTGGAGGCAGAAGACTTCGTGTCCAGGAAGTGTAACTGTTTCCTCTGTTCCTAGTGGAACAGGACAGGACTTTCACTCTTGTCAAGGTAAACAGGATTACAAATAGATAAAATGGAACAACCAACATAAAAAAGGTCTCAAAGCATTCCTTTACCAGGGGGAATTTGATACAAGCTCAAAGAAGCACATCTATTCAGACTATGCTATGCAAACATTCAGTTCTGCTCCTGTAGGATGCTGAGCACTTTTTGCAAGGTCCTGAGCATCCTATATGTATCTAGCAAGGATTTTTGTACAGCATCTATCTCCATGGTATCTTGAAGACAATTAACTTTGAGGACACTCAGCATTCTGTGGGATCAGAGAAAGCCCTTGTTCCTAATTGTAAAGTAGTAATTTGACAGAAACTAATCAAAATATTGTTTTTATTATTTAACTTAAAAATGACTAGGTAATTAACACATCCTCTTTCTCTTCAGACATGAGTACTGGAAATAATAGTTGTTTTATCAAATGCTGGTTATTGTGTTATTGATATTGTGAGCTAACATATGCAAGTCATATGTTGAATAAAGGCAATAATTTGAACCATTTGCAGGGAGAGTACACCGAAATAGAACAGAGAGTTTTTTTAGACAAAAAAAGAATTTAGATTCACTAGCACAAAGAAGACCATCTGCTATAAAAATATATATAAAATAACTAAAGCTTTAAAATCTTGTTAAAGCTACAATATGATAGAAGTGGAAAGAAATACACTGTTGGAATTAAATAATGACAATGGAAAAGAACATTGCAAGAGAAACAGAGTGACTTATTACTGACTGATTATGCAACTATTCTACTGCTGGCTCCAATCCTTTCTCCATGTTCCCCCACGCTCCTGACACCACTTCCCTGACCCTAACTGGTATGTTTCCATCTCTTTCAAGTCCACCCCCAAAGCCCTACACAGCCTTTCCATTTGACTCACTAAAAAAAGAAGTTCATTCAAAACCTATAAATGAAACAAATAATTGCCTCACGTGGCTTTTTTTCACTCTCTCTGTTGTGTTTGTGTGATGTCCATGTATATAGCCCAATCCTGAAAGTGATGAGCTTCTCCTTTATGATCCTAACTCTGAACACCTTCCCATACCATTCATGTTGGAGGGAGTTGGGGGATTCAGCAACATACAAATAGGCACTTGGTCAAAGCAAAAAAAGACAGGGAAACAAAGCCTTGGGTTGTGCCAACAAAGATAATATGGACTTACTGATCCCACCAATAGAAGTGCTGTGTGCGCAAAGAGCAGGGAAGGCATTCATAGATGTACAGCTGGTCATTTATATCATGGTCCATAAAGATAACTCCAGTTTTTATCAGCTTTTATGAAGAAAAATGTCTTTGTTGAATAACACAATGTACATTTTCACAATTTCCAGTTTTTTTTGAGGAAATGAAATTAAGTGATTTTGAATCAAATCAATTTGAATCTAAACACAAAATGTTGAGGTTTTTGTTTAATTCCTTTCCATTAAGAAAATGAGAGAAAATACAAAGAAAAGAAAACTGACAAAAACATTTTGTTTTGTTAAAAAATCTTGGAAAATGTTTCCAAACAAAACAAAAATTTTGTTTCATTTGAAATTTTTCATAGAAAACACTCACATTTTTCAACTTGTCTTAAGGGTCATGTTTACTTATCCCAAATGCTGCAAAATCATCACTATAACCTGTCCTGGGTTACAACCAGCCAGATCATATGACATCCCTGGCTACTGACCTGATTAAATCACATCTGTCCAAGTCCATTTCCCCAGTAGTGGAAGGGATTGTACAACTCATGGACGAGTATCTGAGTGCACAAGCTGCCACCAGTTTGAGGTGGTAAGAGAGCAGATGACATGCCAGACATTGAGGGGGCTTTGCCAGAGATTCATGGCAAAGGTCATCTCTGGTAGATGTGGGAATGCGATATTTCATTTATAACATGATTTTCAGGACAGATCAGAGGTTTATTAGAGGTGGGTGGGTGAGAGAGAGAGCATCAAACAAGCCCTCATTTCCAAGATCAGTCTTCTTGTTTTTGTCCTCATTTTCTTTCCTTGTCATCATTGCCCTTCTGAGTATACTTTTGATTATTAGCATTGCTTGGTGTTTGCTCTCCTCCTGTTTTACTATACTGGCTGTCACCACAGGGTTCCACACAGCAAAAAGCAGGTATTAAAGTAATCAGACCCTGCCTTTCTTTACGCATTCCTTGTTCCTGTATCACACGTGCACAGCTGACGAGATAACAGTAGGCTTCTTGTATTGGCCTTGCCCCTTTTAAGTAAGTCCTTGACTGTTTTTCAACATGTTGCAAAGCCATGAACTGCAACAAGGATAGAATCTCTGCCCTTCACTGATGGAACTAAGGAGGAACACAATACTTTTGAGCTAGCACATTTTGCATCATCCTCTCTTGTGAGCAACCCTGGGATGGGATGATTTATCCCTAACAGTTCTTTTAAAAAAATATAAGGCATTCATTTCACAGATGTTTCTAATTTTACAAGAAAACACTGCCTTCGCTCATTGTTTCAGAGCAAGAAAATGGAGCAGTTAAAATCAGCTTATTTTTTAAATCTATCAGTCCAGCAACCAGGGCCCCAGTTTTTGATGATTCCAAGCAAAAGGCAATATCTTTGAAGAATGTACCACAATACATCTATATAGGTTAGGAATTTTAGAGTATTCCTTCTAGGGAGAATTCAAGAGAGCTTCACTCTTTAATATCATATTCCAGAGAATAAATTACTCCTTTCAAGTATGCAAAGCATCTTGTCTTCCCTAATGTAATATGATGATGGCCTTCTTTTTGAGTTCTAATACATGACAATAATTTTCTAAAGGATGGAGCATGTTAGGCAGAGTGTCAGCTTACTTCGAGCTAGGCAAAAATGTATTAGTATTCAAATACTGTATAACAAGCCTCAGGATGGATATGAGCTAATGGAGATGAACTCAGTTGCATATATCTTTAAAGATGTACAAGGTAGGCATGACCTTTCGTGACATTTTTAACCAAATAACCTATAAAGCCCATAGCACCCAAAGTTTTGCAAAAAACAGATTGATACATGAGAAAGGAAATATAAATTAATGATGTTTTGCCACATGACTCAGCATGAGTCCACAGAGTCATTTTGGATGATTTCCTGGGATTCAGAATAAACTACATTAAGTCCAAATTCTTATCTTTTTCAAGCCACAATGCATTTTAAGACTGAATTTCAAGGCAATCTTTAGGGGTAAAAATTATTTCAGAGATATATGTTATTCCTCCCATATTTGACATTGTGTCCTTTTTTAATACCAAAGTTCTCTAAACTTCCAGCAGAATTGGATCAGTAGAGATAAATGTCTTCATATGCAAACACTGGAACCACTGAACTGCAGACAAAAGCAGCTTCGGTTTATTTCTATTCCTTTTTTATAAGGCCATTACTAGGATGACTAATAAGAGTGTGGTTTTCCTAAATTTCAGTACTATATATCTCACAATTATGTCATTGTGAACATAATTGACCATGTATCATCTGATCGTAACAGAGAAAGAAGAATCCTGGGTTCTAGGTCTATATGAAGCATTAATTTAGGAATAAGTTGTAACAATTAGTCACATTCCATAGGCAGAGGTAATTTGGAGTGGTGCCACCAAGAAATGTGGGCAGAAAGGCTGTACCTCCTGAAGCACTTGGGGCAGGGGGGAAATGTGCAAATTGTGACATCCAGTGGCATAGTGCAACTTGCTCCCTGTCCTCCCATACCTTCGCAGGCCAGTGCAAAAGGTCTGGACCATGACCCTAAAACTTTCTCCCTTTTCTTAGGTGCAATTTGGGTTCCTCCTTTGCACCCAGGCTTTCATAGACAATCTGTCCTTATGTTCCTCCTCCAAGTACAATGTTGTCCCCAGCCTTTGTGAAGGGAACATGGATGAGACTGACATTTCTTTTTCTCTCCCGCTCCTGTATACTGAGACTAGTGCAAGTGACAATCTGCTCCTTACTGAAGTAGCAGAACTTCCTTCCCCCCCTCCCCCCCCCCGCCTCCCACCATTGAACTCACTGAGACTTTGGCCACTGAATAGAATTTGGTTGATATGCAATGCTTTTAATATTCTGTACTTCAAAACACTTTATGAAGTAATGTTGTATTAAATATGGAGGGTGTGGTGACTGCAGATGGCTCTGCAGGAAAGGTATGCCAACCAGAATGCCTTTAGCAATAGCACACGCAGAGCTTAGGGGCGCTGGAACCTGTTTTAATGAGATGGGATATTAATCACTATGTAGGAATTTTCACCTTCATAAAATGAAAAGATGACTTCTCATTCCTATCCCACTATTAAGCCTATTATGCTGCCCACATAATGCACTTTAGTGGATCTTCTTGAAAACAAGGGAAAATAAATTTCTTTTAAGCTCCACTAATTAAAATTAATTTAAATATTTAAATTTACCAGGATCCAAGACATCTCTCTTTGGATCTCTCTGTAATATTAAGGCGCATACTTTGAAGGTGATCACATTGGATTATGTTTCCACATTTTTGTATGCTATTCCTGGTAGTTCAAATAAAGAAGTGCCCACAAGGTAGAGAAAACAGATAAAAATCTAAGATTTATTTGCACTAGAAAAAGGCTACTGACAAGTACACTAAAATAAGAAAAGAGAATCAGAAAGAAAATTAAGTGATTAAAATAAACATGTCTGCAAGAAATAGTGAATAAACGAAATTTTGGTTGACTTCTATCTAAGTCAGTTGTTATCCTCAGTCTCAGGCCTTTTCTACATTAGAAAAAATTAAATTAGCTTAAAATCCACACTCCTGGCAGCTGTAGTTAAGACAATCTAACCCCTTGTGTAGACAGCAGTAGGTCAACAGAAGAATTTTTCCATTGACCTAACTTCTGCCTTTTGGGGAGATGGATTACCTATCTCATGAGACAATCCCTCCTATTGGCATAGGTAATGTCTATACTGAAACACTACAGCGGTGCACCGGAGCCGCTATAGCTTTTTAAGTGTAGACATACCCTCTGTTACTGAGAACTGGAGAAACTATAGCAGTGAAACCTACAGCTTGACCTACTAGTCAGTCCTTCTTTTATCTTTTTATTAAGGATGCAGAAAAGAAGGGGGAAAAACAGTTAAAGAATTTGAAATGTAAAGTATTAAATAAGGTTTTACTTTTAACAACCACAATTGTTCCCTTTTCCCTTTAGCTAAAGAGCATTTTTAGAAGGAAAAATCCCCTTGGCTGACAGTCTTTTAGATGGTATTCAAGATGGTAATTATTTTTCTTTTTGCGGGGAAAAGAGAAGACTTTCATTAAGATAGGCTGGAGCTATTGCTGTTGCTATTGTTCTTAAAATCTGATCTTCTTTCCTAAAATGCACAACAAGACAAACACACACAAAAGGGAAGAGAAAAGAACAGCAAAGATAGAAAGTGCAATTTCTGTCTCTGGTATTGGCTTTTACTTGCAGTCTCACTTCTGGAGAAATATATGCACAATACACAGTCTTATCAGCTTTTCTGAGACACAGTAAACATGTACTAGCATCGGGCTGTTTAGGCCTTTGCTTTTATCTGCCTCCTTCTGGTTACAGGCTTACAGCAGTGTTGCAAAACATACAGCCTTGGCTGGCTAAGCCAGATTCTTATTAGACAGAAGGAAAAATAAGGGTATGCCTACAGTGCCGGCGGCAATGTTGGTGGTGCAGGATTGATTCTGCAGGATCGATTGAACAGCAGTGGAGACCTGCTCAATTGATTCGGAAATCGATGACGTTAATCCACCCCCACAAAAAGAGTAATGCTGTGTTGACCGAAGGGCATTTCCAGTCGGCACAGCGTAGCAGGGACGCTGTGGTAAGTAGAAGTTAGGAAGTCGACAGGAGATATGCAAGCTACTCTACATAGCTTGTGTATCTTCCATTGACTGCCGCCAAAATTCGCTGGCAGTGTGAACCAAGCCTGAGAGGGAGAAGAAATAAAGTGGGGAAGGAAAAGGCCATGGCGGGGTGAGGATGGAGAAAAGTCTAATGTCCTAGGTGATATTCGGGATTTGGCTGGCGTTAGTGGATGTGGGGTTCTCTTCTGGGTCCCTCTTTCTGGCCTGATCTGGTCAAAACATTTCTTAACATTAGAACAAAGAAGTTCTGGGATCTCAGGATACAGTAGGATGGTGAACTGCACCCCTTCACCTTCTTTTGTTCATCAGTCAGCCAGCATTGCAAGCCAGCATTGCAGCAGCCTCCACGTATTCATCCATATTTCCCACCAACCAAAGTTTTTTTTTTTAACGTGGGTGAATGGTCCATCCTTTTATAATGTTGTTTATTAATAGGCCTAATTTTGACACACCAATTTTAGTTCATTATTTTTTTGTTTTATGGTGTCTCATTTACCAGTCATGATTTTAACGGCCCTTGAATTATAATAGAACTTTTTGTTTGTACTAATTCAAGTTTTTTTTCTCTCTCTTCTGAAACGGTTCCCATCAATGTTTATTATTATGGGTCATTGTAACACTTTTATGAACTTTCATTTTTTTACTGTTATGCTTACGATGAAGAGAAATTTGTAGGCCCAATTAATACTCTAGAATCTATGTCTCACTGAATTCCTTGGCATCTGTAATGTTGCCAGCATAACATTCCATGACACCTGCCTTTTACACTTTCATCAACCTATCTACAGCCTCTTGAGGGGGTGGATTTACTACAGCGATGGGAAAAGCTCCTTCCATTGCTACCCTGCACTGCCATGAAGATAGCGAATTTCAAGACAGTCTGTGTAAGGATGCAGATTTTAGAGTACTTAGTCATACTTTAAACAAGACTGGCTTCACAACCTTAGGCCTGGTCTACACTAGCAACTTATGTTGGTATAATTACCTCACTCAGGGTTATGAAAAATCTGACCTAACTTCCAGTGTAGACAGCTTGTGTTGATGGGAGAGCTTCTCCCATTGACATCGCTACTGCCACTCAGGGAGGTAGATTAACTATGCTGATGGGAGAAGCCCTCCTGTCAGCATAGGTAGCATCTTCACTGAAGAGCTACAGTAGTGAAGCTGCATCAGTGCTGCAGCCTTTTAAGTGTAGACAAGTCCTTAGCCAGAGCAGAGCTGGTGCACCATTATAATATTGTATGGAATTGGAGGGAGAATGCAGGGGACGGGCTTTACACATGAGTCAGCAGCATAGCAGCCTCAGAGAGGTGATAGTGGCTCATTCTTCTCAATGAGATGTTCTCAGCTGAAAGAGCTACCCAAGGGAGATGAATACAGCTGGCAACAATAGCTCTGAGACCTATGACCCATTCATGTCAGTAAGTGGATGATCCTTTCCCCTCTCCCCTGGAAGAGTTTCTGATATGTGTCAAGCACATCCATTCTCTGCTTCTCATCCAACTCTCAGCAGTTTGTTCTTGGTGCATGCACTGAGCATGCTTGATCTAAGCTATTCAACTTGATGGGCAGGGCTTCCCCAGATGCTGGCTCACTTGGGGATAGGAGGAGGGATTCAAACAGCCAGAGAAAGGTAAGTAACCCCAGACCTTGGCTTACATGAGGGAGGGACAGGGTACAGACCCCCCATAGATGGGCATGGGCCTCAGCTCCTGGCACACATAGGGAGGCAGGGATGATAAATTCAAACTCCCCAAGACAGGCTGTGATTCCACAGATCACATGAAGGGGTTGGGAGATGGGGTTTAGACACCCTAGATAGACAAGCTCCTTCCAGAACCTGACTTTCCTCCCCCTCTCCCACTCCCTTAGTCCTCTGCTATGATCAATGGAATTTATGGGGTGCAAAGGTCCAATTGGGCCTTATGTAGAGATCATATGTGTTTTGGCTGGGTTTCCCCACATTAGTCAGAATTTGACTCATTGGTAAGGTAATAGGTTTTTCACCTACGTATTGAACAAGCTAAGAGTTATCCTTCCCCCCACCTTCTCTTTTCCCCATTTTTCTTTCTTCTTTTAGTTTTGTTTTTATGGCATTATGATTAGGACATTAAACCACACCAAGGTGCCCATTTTTTAAAAAAAATGTTTGGTTAGAAACAAACCTAATGGAATTTTTTACAAATCCCTAACAGTTTTCCTCCTCTTTAGCAAATAATTTCATTTGCCAGTTTTTCCCTGACACAAACCAACCTGTCTCTACGTTGTTTAACAATATCTTGTGCAGTGATGAGAATCATCAATGATATCAGTTAAGTCAGCACAGCTCTGAAAATTGGTTTATTATTAACTTATGTTCAGTGTTATAGCTCCAGACCTCTACACTAGTAGATAAAGTAATATGGGGCCAAGCATAAATAATTAGACTTAGGTAAATTTAAAATAAGCGGAATATGAACTAACCAGATGTCTCTTCTTTTCAGGTTATTGTAAATTTAAGGTAGGAAAGGGTTCCTATACAGTGTTCCTTTAAATCTGGTTCAAACATTTGATTCCACCTAATCTCAGTAGGTATTGTAACAAATAAACCAAGTGATAGAGAAGTGAGTAATGATCTGGTGTTTGGAGGTATTAAAAAAGTACTTTGCTTCCTACACGTCTATTTACAGATTTTCCTAATGACAAAAAAGGCTTTTTCCAAAGCAGAGGTGAATTTAGCACTTATGTTTGCTATCTAGATGCCTGAGATAAGTATAGCATGGCTTGCTTTGAAAAGATTACCTTGGCAGCTGCCACAAAAATCTGAAATTGATTTATTTTCTGGATCGGGAGGGCTTATTTCTAAATAGAATACAGGTTGTTCTGCCCCGAAGTTATTGTAACTTCTAATGTGATGAATTGTCTTTCAGTATTCAAAACTGATTACTCAATTTACCAGAGTTTAAGTTTAATGAGACATTGAATAACAAGGCCCAGCAGAAAGCTCCTGGTTTTCCTCTTCTTTATGACAAACGTCTTTCTGATTAAAACTTTAGGGCAAAATTCTCTCTGATCTACAATGCAGACATGTTAGTCACAATCTGGATCTAATGCGCACATTCTGTACTTGCTTCTCATATAGAATTTTGTGACAAGCAAGATTTTAGTGCATGGCATGAATGCAGTATACTGAGACAAAATCCCCAGTGTAGATCAGAGAAGAATGATGTAATTACTTTTTAATTTGTATTGTTTTATTTATTAGTATTTTAAAGAGGGGGAAAATTCTTTATTATTGTTATACTATGGCCAAATTTTACTCACAGGGCCAAATCCTGCTCACTTCCTCAGGCAAAACTCCTGGCTCTCAGACGTAAGAATGTGCAACCCCATTAAATATCAGTTGCATGGGTGTAAAGAATAGAAGAGCTTGGTCCAAGACACTGAGAAAGTTTTTTTTTTTTTTTCCCCTTGCCATTTGTCAGTCAGTATTTTTGAAAGGCCAATTTGAACAGTCCTCACTGGGCAAAACTCCTATTTATGTCCTCTGGGAGATTTACGTCATGAGGACTGAAAAAAATTGGCCTACTGAGGACAAGATTCTGCTCTCAGCTACACCAGTTTGTATCTGGAGTCATTTCCCTTGTCTTTAGTGGAATGACTCTTATTCACACTGTTGTAATGGAATGGAATATGTCCGTATGTGCAATAACCATATGTCATAAATGGAAGACTCCCTCCATAACGAGGTTGCTTATTGTTTGGATGGATATTTTTAACTGTCATTATCCATGTCTAAGGTGTGAAGCTGCTCAGAGTCAAACACAGACATGCAGGCTTGTCCAAGCTATCCTGCAAACAGCTATAAATAATAAATACATGTGCAGAAATCAGAAAATGATTTGTAAAACCAAAATCACAACAAATATTATTTGCAACAAATAATTTGACTAGCTCTGGTTTGACTTCTCCTACATACAAGCTGGGTTCTGCTTCCATCAGTATGATTAAACCTGTGCAGTCCCTTTCTCAAGGGGAATTCTGACTTCTGCCTGTACTTCACAACCAGTCAGGAATGGCAGAGGCTAGTAGAAGTCTAAGATTAATTGCCTTCATCACACAGTGAGAATGTCTGTGACTTTTTCTTCCCTAATAATCAATACGTCTTTGTTTGTTTCCTGCTGAAAACCCCACTACTAACCACTGAATTGTTTGTGTCTCCTTGTTCTTATCTACATACATTTTCTGTGACCAATAATAATTTGTCACACTTTGTCATCTGAATTTCAGTCCAGCTTATCCTGCTTTAGTTTTACAGCCCTTTCTAAAATGCTTTGCTATTGCCTGCTTATATGAAGGACAGGAAGGTGTGATGCCCAACTAGTGTGATTCTGTGTGCTCCTTGCTGGTGAATTCAAAGTTAAGTAACCATTTGGAGTGGGAGGGCTCCATTCAAAATCCTACTACTCCTCTCCCAGTCAGTGGAAGAGGGCTCAAGCTCCTTCTGGAAGACAAAAGTATCATTGTTCAAACTCAGAAAGATCCAAGGTTTCCCATTGGTGTCTGACATGCACCAATTTGATCTTTATTTGTTGGAATTAGGACTTTAAAAAAAATTATATACTGTCATGAGTCTCTTCGTTTAATCTTTTGCTTAGTTAAGGTTCTGATAGAAAATAGACTACATTAACTTGTGGAGGGGTGTGTGTGTGTGTGTGTGTGTGTGTGTGTGTGTGTGTGTGTGTGTGTGTGTGTGTGTGTGTGTGTGTGTGTGTAAAATAATAACAATAACAAAACAAAGACAAAATTAGAGGAGGCACAAAATATATTGTTGATTTAAACAATGGTTTTGAATTTAAATGAATGTTTGTGAATGCTGCTGACAAAGAAAAAAAGTCTTCTTTATTTTGTATGGTAGTACAAGATGTTATGGTGATTAATGTTTGTTATTGATTTCTGTGAATCTTGCTTTTAATAAACCTCTGGCCTTTTCTCACAAAGGATTTGGTGTAATTATGCATTCGTGACTTGTCTCTTCTTATATGGTCCAATCATACAGTTTGTGGTTTGGTTTGATTCCTTCTCTCCACCCAATGATTTCACAGCTTTAGTCTAAATAATTAATACATATCCTGGAAACCAGATGTTAGCGTCTGAGTAATTCTGTTTGGGAATCTGAGTTTGGCAAGCTAATGTAGCAATGAACAAGACTCTATCAAGAAAGAAAAAATGATGAATTTGTAATTTAATTAGGCTTTACAATTCTGTCATTATTTTTTACTCTACTCATCTTCTAAATAATGAATTATATATCATTATTTGTTCTACTGCATTTTTGACAATTTCTTAAACCCTACACTGTTTTAAAATCATATTATTTGTGTGGGACCTGGTAGTTCAGGGGCTAGAGTGTGATTTTCACAAATGTAAATATTAATATTCTTTGCACATTGCTTTTCATGCTCAGACTTTCAATGTCATGTTTATCTACATTAGAGATGGGAATATAATGCAAGATATTTTCCATGAATATTTGTTTGAATGTAAATAATAATTTCATTTGGCTGTTTTTCTCCTTTTAATAGTCACTTCCCATGAACATTCATACAATAAATATTTTTAGCATGAATTCTCATTGAAAGCAAATTGTAAACTCACATGCTTGAAACTTATGGAAAGCAAATTTAAAATAGACGTCTTCAAGCATTTGCAGCAGAAACTTGATGAAAGTCATCATGTGAAACAATATCATGTGATCTGTGTGTCCAGTCACAAAAAGAATGTGAACAAGAGAAAATCACTATCTGCTTGATCCAGGCACAGAAAGTAAAAATCATTTAAATAAATGGTTAAAAATATTTGCACAGAGCAAACTGTACACAAATGGACACACTGGAACAGAAGAAAATGACTGAGTTTACACACGCACAGAGAAGTCCATACATTGACAATTACAGAGTAATCTATGGAGATAATAAAGAGCACTTATGAATACGATGAGATGAAGAAGAAACGTAACACCATAGAGGTTTTCAAAAAGACTTAGGTGCATTGAATGTGGATCTGTATCATGTAATTGTTTTTTACCCTGTTGATTCTGGACACTTCGTGATCAGTGTGGATATCAGTGAGACATGGTACGCCCGATTGGCAGATCAATAAGGTTTAATGTGAAAGGTTTTCTATAAACATACAAGATAAATACAAAGCCTAAAATTAACTACAATATATCATACTCACTAAGCCTGGAGAGCTACGCAGTCACTCAGAAGGCTGTATACAGGAACTGCTTTCTTCAGGGGCCCCGCCAGGGAGTCAGTGCCCTCTGGTCTGACCGGCAGCACCTCCTGGGGAGTCAGGTGTTGATGGAGCATCCCCCTTTGTCTAAGTGGTGACTTCTTATACCCTTTCATAAACAATATTCACCTAATTATCTTTCTCTCATTATCATATATGCTAATTACCTACATTGGATTTCACTCTTAACTACATTCCATTCTCACCATGATAATTGGGGTCGTCAAAACAACATCTGGTGATAGGAGGGGCGGTGTAAAAGTATGCCCCTTGGCAATGAAACAGTGTACCCCAGTCGTTCAAGGATATCTTCTTGTTCCCATCACTGTTATCTATGTGCAGCTGCAAGTATACAGTATCTGTATTTTGTCTTATTATGTGCTGTGGTACGCAGAAACTGAGACATCTATAAGGTTACTCAGTAGTCCTATTCATCTCTGCCAACTGGAAGATGTCATGCTGCAGGGGTCAGAATAGCCAAGCAAGCAACTGAAGCTATGCTAGGCCTGTAAGTCAGTGGTCAAGCAACTCAAATTGTACTGGGCCTCCAACATACCCCAGACAGCCTTTTCACAACCCAACCACAATTTGTGCACGTGCAACTGTACAAATACTTACAGCTGCCTGTGCCTTTGGCTGTATGAATATTTGCACACTCAGGTCATTCCGGTGCCTGGGTGAGCAGGTGAGAATTCATACAGGAAAAGTTCATTGGTAAAAAGAAATGCTATGCACGCAAATCCTAATACTAATGCATGTGCATATAAGGTTGTTTGCACACACTGAAATTCAGGCCTGTAATCTTTCAACCTTTAATTGCTTGTCACTATGCCTTACCCTGAACTTTTTTGATTCCTTACTCAAGATCAAGATTTAGCTGCAATATAAAAACTATTATGTTCTTAATAGTTATTGAGACCTAAAGGTTTGAAAGCTTGAAAATATTTTGTTTTATACTATTGTAATTTTCATGTCTAGACAAGCACTTTACTATTATAAGTCTAAAGCTCTTTTCTGATTTGGCCACTTTTGGCCCTAAATTGTTTTGCCTGTCTCCACCTTTAAAAAAAATAAAACCCTTTTCTGTTTTAATTTTTTAAACTTTTATTTTAATATTTTAATGCATTTTGTTGTATTATGATGTATGGTGCCCTGAGTACTTTTGCAAGAGGGCACTTTAAATTCAAGTACTGCATTATGATTTATCGACCTTCAGAAACATGCTCTGCACAGCACAAAACACAAAGGAAGTTGCAGTACAAAAAAACTGAGAGCCTGATTTTGCAAGACCAAACTCCAGTTAACAGTGGAGGACTTTGAAGTTTCAATCTCCAAAGAACATTTTTTTAAAAGTCCATAGTATTAAGTGTCTTATCCACACTATGTATCAATCTTGGATAAATAGATTTTACAGCACAAAAATGCTCACCAATAAACTGCTAAAAGAGGCCACAGGCTGTCATTGACTGCTGTGTTGCTAGAAAAAATGTGTTTCACTTTAAAAAACAAACAAAAAACACACAATTGTTTTTTCAAAGGACGTTCTACATTTGCTTTGCATCATCCTTCGGTTCATACTGGAAACAGTCAAGTGGAGCCAAAGCCTTTGGCTTCTTCTCAGCTGTTTCCAAAGTGAGCAAATGGTTGATTTCTAAACATTCATTTGGCCACCACATGATGTCTGTCTTCAGTTCTCCTTGGGAAACATCCAAACAACTTTTCTCAGCTATTTTAGAGCTGGGATTAACACCTGTCTCAGGGATTTTTTGTTTTTAAAGTTTCAATTGTCTGTTTGAAATTTTAAAAATAACAGAATGTACCCATAAATAACAATAAACCCCACACACCTAGCGCAGGCTCAGTTGCCACTGGGGAGAAAAAGAAAAAAAATACTTGAACTAGAGATGGGCAAGTAACTGGTGGTTCAGATGAACTGGAGGCTCTCAATGCCATTCATGATACCTCACTATAAATATCTACCTCATTGAACATCCATTCCTCTTTCCTTTACACTGGACCTACTGTCCTCCCAACCCGCCCAACAATTACTTCTTGCCTTTAACCACCTTCTGGGAGAAGGAATAGGTCCAAAGGTTTTACATCACTCTCACCAGATCAGCTGCCAGAAAGTAACTAAATCCAAGCTGAATGAGGAAGCCGAAGAAGAGGGAAGTTTAGAGAGGGAAGGTCCAAGTGTAACACTTCTAAGGGAATATCTGAGTTAGATTTACCTATGCCCTGTTCCTTTAAGGACTGTGAAGGTCAATTGAGGGTCCAAAGGGGACAGAGCTGGTTGTGTGTCCTTTGAAAGGACTAAACAGCAATGGGGCTTGTGCAAGCTGTATGTGTTTGTATTTTTGACACAAAGTTTAAAATTGTCCCTGGTCTGGGAGTGTAACATTTTGGAACGCACAGGCAGGAGAGGCTGAATTGCAATTAGCTAATCTCTCCAAGAACCAAACCTATCTACCTACAGCTGTTGCAGACTGTTCCGGGAAAAGTTGCCAGGGAAGATTGAATTATTTGCAAGTACAATGGCTGGGAGAGAGCTAGAGGTCCTTCATTGGGGTAGGATGACTTTTGTATCAGCTAAAAGATGAGCATTGAAGAGATTCTGAATCTCTGGGCATTTCTAGGATGAGCTGCAGTGAAACTGCAGGAAAAAGCTGTTTTGTTTTAATCAAATATGTCACAGGAAGGGATGGGACACTTAGGAGCAAAGCAAGTAATCAGTCTGGCACGAGATCAGTTTTATTGGCTAAAGATGACGTGGGCATTGGGTATTGTTGTTAGCCGGTACATGAATCAAGCAAAAGAAACCTCACAGCTCCACTAACTAGCATACTTGCAACAGAACCATTTGAGATTGTATCAATAGACATCTTGCGTCTCCTTTGTCCGAACCTCCCTTATCACCAACAAATCAGGCAAGACTGTGGCAGACAAGATCTTCAATGACTTTGATTTAAAAATTGATTTCCCCAAAATGATTTATCATGCCCAAGGAGCAGATTTTGCAAATAGTTTATTTTGAAGGTTACAGCGCTACTGTAAAATGGAAACATCTCCCGCGACTCCCTTTGCCACTCTGAGGGCAAGGGGGAAATAGAAAGGTTGAACCACGCTCAGTGAGCTACACTGAGTACCTTGCTAGAAGAACAAAAGTCAAACTGGAAGGACTCCCTTAATAAGGTTATCTATGCCCGTAACTGTGCACAAAATGAAGCTACAGGGCTCTCACTCTTCTATTTATTATGTGGAAATCACCACTTTTGCCTATTGACACTGCTTTTGGTTTACCTATAACTCTGTATTTACACCTGGGGACCATAAAGATTACTTTGAGAACTGGAAAAAGCAAATGAAAGAAAATTATGAGCTTGTGGAACTTATAGACTATTGTTAATGAGTCAAATGGATGGACTGTCTATTATATTTTGTTAACAGACGTCAGGACGACATTACATTTACAGGGAGGGTGCAGCACTCAACAGGGAATAGAGTCAGGAATGGGAGCCTACAACTGGGCCTGATATTCGTGAGCTAAGTACACCTAAAATACCCAATCATCCAGATTGGCTGATTAGCATTGCCAGGGCTGCTCTTAAATCCAGCAGTAGCACTTGGCTAGGGGCTGCTCAACGTTTATGCCCACAGCTGTGATTTGCCTGCTCTGATTCCACCCTTGCTCCTGTCTGGTTTGATTTCTAACTCCTTGGCTCTGACTCCTAGAGCTTGACTCCAGCTTTAACCACTAGGACTGATCGTTACTGCTTCAGGCACTAGGCCTGACCACCCAGGACCTAGTCTGTAACAGTTTGAGCAGCCCAAACAAAAAAAGGAGGTAAAGAAGGGGAGCAGGAAGAGGGTGATTACTCGAATGAATTCTGCTAAGGCCAGCGTTTCCCTGATAGAGATCGTGGGTGTCCTACAGAACCTTATGTTGCAGGTAAATGCCCTGCAGCTGCAGAATGCTATGCTATTCACCTGTGATGCCTCCCACTCTGGAACCTAAAGTTCTCCTGCTGGACAAGTGTGGCACTGACTGCAGCCACTTCTGTTGTTTTATGAAGCAATGTGAGCTCCTACTCCTGCTGTGCCCGCAGTTCTTCCCCACTGACCAGTCCCAGGTGGGACTTATCATTAACCTGCTGACCAGGGAGATGTTGGTTTGGGCCTCCCCATTCCTGGAAAAGTCTAGCCTCCTCCTGAATCAGTCTGAAGACTTTACTCAAGTCATGGTACTATTGTTGGATGATCCAATCCATGTTCACAGCCAAAGCAGCACTCCAGACCTTGCCATCTTCAGTCCATGCATTATGCTTTTCTGGGAGAATGGGTAAAAACATCCTCCCCATTTAAAAAAAAAAAGTGGGGGAATGTAGTAGAAAATGAGAACGTAAGACACAAGGTCTAGTATGATGGGCCGGGACCTGAGGCCTGTGCCTGAGGCCTGAGCTAAAGCAGCAGTTAAGTCCTGTTATTATGAAATAAAGTTAGCAGAAATCACAGAAACTGGCAAGAAGAGAGCTGGTATTGCAGAAATACACATTCCCAAAGAAATGCTAGACACAGAACATGCAAGCACATTCCAGAATATCCTGATACCAGGAATGGTACAAGCTCATTCCTCAAAAATAAGAAGGACATACTGTCCCCTCCAAGGTCAAGATAACAATATGATAGAGATGTTTGATTGAACCATTCTGTACAAAGTAAAGAGTGGTATCTTGCCACATCAGAGTGTCAGTATAAAACTTGTTTATATCAGTGTATAAAAGAGGGCCTCAAAGGGAGTGTCTTTGTCCAGCCGAGTGAGGAACGGAAAGTTCAGTCGTTTACTGAGCCAGTCCATTGTCACGGGCATACATGTATTAAGTGTATTTGTAGCAAGTATTTAATGCTTTTTTAGCATTTTTTTAATGTGCTTTGTAAGCAATAAATCAGGCCTGGTACATTTGTTACTGAAACAGATCTCTGGTTTTATAGGGTAATTCAATCGTGGTTTGCTGTATTAGCTATCTGCGCAGAGCTGGGACAACATACACGCAGTCAGCAATTGACAACATCCCTATGATGGCACTCCCCTGAAAAGAAGCATAGTTCCTTTGGTCCTTGGAGGCTCAGTCTGCCTTTGATCAGCTGAAGAGGGCATTCACCATGGTGCCCATTTTTATCCATCCAGACTCTGTCAAAGCATTTATTATAGAAGCTGACACAACAAACTTTGCCATAGGTGTTGTCCTAGTCAGTGGGCTCCCACAGTCAACTTCACTCTTTTACTCCCACAAACTGGAAAAGAATTACAATATCTGGGACAAGTCGTTATTAGCAACCAAAGCAGTATTCAAGGAATAGCGTCACCTCCTGGAGGGAGCTTGGATCCTAGTCCAGTTCTCAGTGACTATAAGAACTTAGACTACCACTGGATGACCAGTCACCTCAATCAATGACAGACCTGCTAGTTTCTCTTTTGCTTGATTTGATTTTATTGTAATCTATCACCAGGGGGCTAGAGATTGGTATGTGGATGTCCTGTCTGAAAAAGAGGAATACATTGAGCCTGGAGAAGTGTTTCCCTCCAACTCTGTGAATGGGTTATGCAACAGCAGTCTAATGTCTGTCCATCCATTCTCTGCCCCACAACCCCTTCACAATTCAGTCCCTCCAGACCTTTGATAATGCAGATGTCTAGTCCAGCTCTGAATTTAGGCTTTAGAATGGCCTCCTCTATCACAAGGATCATATTTACATTCTAGAGGATCAACCTAGATGCAGGTCATGGAATTATGCTGTGACATGCCATCTGCTGGTCACTTTTCCCAGTCTAAGATATGGGGACTGATATCATGGAGTTTCTGGTATCCTAGCCTGCATGAGTGCATCAAGGAGCATATAAGATCCTGTGATCTTTGCTTATGAAACAAGACCCCTTGCTTGAAACCGCTTGGCTTTCTCCAGCCTTTGCCCATTTCCTCCTCTACCCTGGTATACCAACAGATTTTATTGTGGATCTGCTTTGCTGTCATGGCATGCAGTGATCCTAGTCATAGTTGAACTGCTAATATGGCACATTTTGTTCAATGCTGCTCCATCCCTATTGCCCCAGAAATAGCACACATCTTTCTAGAGAATATCTTCCACTACAATGGGCTACCAATTGGTACTGTGTCAGAGTGCAGCCCTACGTTTGTTTCCCATTTTTAATGGGAGTTTATTTGATTTCTTTGCATAAAGTCTATCATGTTGTCTGCCTACCACCCACAGACCAATGGGCAAACACAACAAGTCAGCCAAGTTGCAGACCAATTTCTTGAATGTTTCTTGAATGACCACCAGGACAGCTGATTTTCTCTGCTCCACTATGTGGAATTTGCTTATAACAATGCAAGGCACACCTTGAACCAAAAGCGCCAATTCTTTGCAAACTATGGTTTTCATCCTCAATTCCATCCTGACATACCCACAAACTCTCCAGTACCTTCAGCCACAGACTAGGCTGCCCACCTGTACCAAGTACATCAAGAGCTCAAGAAGCAATTCACAGAGGAAACTTACAAACACAATGCTGACCGGGTTCGTTAGACTGCCCCCTACCCAGCTGTATGGGGGGAGGAACCTCAGTTTGATCCACCCATCTGCCAAACTTGATCACCAATTCCTGGGCCTTGAACAGGTCTATCCTGTAGCTTTCAATCTGCAACTCAAGATCCATCCAGTATTTCACATTTCCCTCCTTAAGCCCCATACTGAGAATATATTCCTGAATCTCTGCTACCCCACTATCACCACCTATAACCATTTGGGGCAAGAAGAATGCTTTGTCAGACAAATTCTTGACTCCCAATTTGGTAGGGGAAAATTCCAGTCCTAGTGGACTGGGAGAGTTATCGTCCAGATGAGCAATCTTGAAAACCAGTTGAAAACATTCACACTGTGGACCTACCACTGGATTTCCAGTGGGCTCATTCCTGAGAAACCAGGACTAGGAGGTGGCCTCAAAGGGGGTGTGTGTCTGTGTGTGTGTGGGGGCGGGAATCTGTCTGGAATGACAGCCTGTCACAGGGCCTGGGATCAGCTAGCTAACCATAGCTAAATCCTTAATTAGTCAGATCACCTGATTCACTGAGCAGTGGTGCCAGGACTTAAATCCAACAGTAGCCCTTGGCCAGTGGTTGCTCAGTGTTTACACCGCCAGCTGTGATTGCTCTTGTGACTTTCTTGTTCCAGCCTGGCTTCTGCCCTGTTCCCCTGCTTAGTCCCTGACTCTTAGCTCTTGATTTCTGCTCTGGCCACAAGGCCTGACCACCACTGCTCTGACTGCTCATGCCCCAGTCCATGACAAGGGAAGGGTTAGATTCACCTGTGCCCTGTCCCTGTAAGGATAAAATTTCAGTTTTAAACCTGTCCTTGGTCTAGGAGTGTAACCTAAATTAGTTCTAGGCAGCCGTGGAGTCCTTGTAGCATGTCCGTGTTAGAACTACTACAAGGATGAAACTCTTCCTCCCCTGTTTTCAATATATTTTTTGTGAACTGACAGGAGGACAGGTGGCCTTTCAGAATTTCCTCCCCATCTCTGTCAGTGTTACCAGTACAACCAACCAACCAGTCCCCCAGTCAACTGGTGAATTTTGGTGTTTTCTCACAGTTAGCTATTGTGACTGTTATATCCAGTTGCTACTCATCCCCTTCTCCCCCCACTACTCCCCACCACCACCACCACCACAAACTGACTCTGTAAAGAAGGAAGATGCACAAATAAGGGTTTTTATTTACTGGCTGCAGTTCTGTCTAGTAGCTGGAAGACAGCCTATCAGCAATATCGACACTACTCTGGCCTGTGCATCAGTAAAGAGTGATACCCATCTCTGTTTTCATTCAGGAAAATGAGGCATTGCATGCAAAACACACAAGATAAACTCAATTTCAAGTAAGAAAAGGGTTTTTTTTGTTTTGTTTTGTTTTGTTTTAATCTTTCTGAATTTAACAAAGCTGTTTAGAGTAAAGCATATAACACCAACCCTTTTCCCGCATGAGGTGTGGTGGACCTGCCATCTAAGCGCAATGTGCATGTACACAGTGTGAAGCTGTCTGGAATATAAGTGATCATTTATAATATTATTGATTGCAATATTGCAAAATTACAATGAATCTTACAAAATATGCTGCCAGGTACCATTGGAAAGGTTATAATTAACTAAATATAATAATATTGATTATATGTATGTATCAGTTTTGTCTTTTGAGTTCTAAATATGTGTGGTATATTTGTATTTCAAACTTGTGCTGTATTTCTGGGTGACACCACCAGATAGGATGGCAGCAGCACTAAGCCTGCCTAAGGGCCCATCAAGAGAACGCAAATTTACAATGAATCCAGTGAAAGATTCATGAATCCGGGGGCTGCACCTTATGAGTCATCAGAATATGTAGGGACATGCCTATGGACAGGGGACTCTGAGGCTTTTCCATGCCATGTGCTATGTGGCTGTATTTGGGACAAGCCACATGGCAAAGGGACAAAAAAGGCAGCTGTACCTTCTCCATCTTGTCTTCATTCCTGCTTCCTATTTCTGGATCAACTAATCAACATCTGAAACTGGGAAAGGACTGAGACCCAGGTACTAAATGTACACCAGAGGAACTTTCCAAGCCTGCAAACTCCACAATTCTGCTGTGAATCTCATATACATGGACTTTGAAGTCATTTGTATATATCTGATTGATTTAATCATTTAACATCTTTCTTCTTTTCCTTTTATAATAAACCTTTAACTTCAGGTACTAAAGGATTGACTGGCAGCATTGTGTTTTGGGTAAGATCCAAACATATATTTATCTGGTAATGTGGCTGACCCTTTGGGGATCAGAACATTTTGGTAAAGGGAGTACAGTTTTAAATAACATATCTCTTTAATGGACCTAGTTGCTAATTGAGAGCCAGAGATTGAAATGCAATAGAGGGGGCTGTGTAACTTCTTATTTTAGCTTCCTGATAACCAGTGTGGGAAATCAGGAGCACTGTTTGTGGCTGGTCAGGGAATCTAACTTCAGTGTTACCCACCAGTTCTGGAAGAATCTGGTCTCCTTTTGCAGCATGCCCTGACCTTGGCATTTTCAGGTAGGCTCCCCTAAGGACGAACGGATCACACACGGGTCTTCCTAAACTTTATGAATAAGATTTACAAGCCAAAGAACATCTGGAAAGAGGTATTTGGAATGTTCAACTAACAATGATCTGATTGGCTAACCAGTCTCATCAATTAGCCACCACCTAAATGCTCCCTAGTTATTCCAGGTTCACCAAACCATTTGCTTAATTGCTACACTCCTAGGCAGTTGCAGGGTCCAAAAAGCTCTGAGTAAAAGCAAAATTGCACTATAAAATAAGAACCATTTTAAGCTGAAGGCACCTTTACATCTTCATCGTACTATCGTTATTAATTATTATGAAAAAAAAAAAGGGTTACTTTCATGTTAACACTGAAGTACCTACCATTCAGGTAATTAAAATCAAGAAGTTAAGGTTGCTTCCACAATGTTAAATTACCCTTATAGGAATTCCTGCTGTGTATATTTTTTGGTATGCCATGTACTGATAGTGATAAAAGTTTTAGGTAATTTCACCTAAAAACAAAAAACAATTACAAAAATTAGATTTTTTTTTTGCAATATTACAAATTAACAATTTTGAATAACTTCTTTTGGAAATTAATTATTTTTGAGTGTTAGAAATCTTATTTTTGTATTAACGACTTGTTGGTATTCTTTTGTTTGTTTGAATTATTTTCTTATGTTTTGTTCGTTGGCATTCACTTTTCCTCTTTTGGTTTTGTTAAGAAATAAAAATTAGAAAACTAAAGGACTCTAGAGCTATTTGATTTGGAAAGATTACACATTTCACCATTTACACAAATGAAACTTGTAAATTCCTTGATCTAAGGCCTATTCTAAATGTTTCCATATCAGCTGGCTCCCTCTGTAAAATTTATGAGCTCTAAAGACTTCTGTCCCCAGAAAAGATAATAGAGTTTTCCTTAATTGACCGTTCATTTTACAGCCATGTCTGCCTGACATGAGGACACATCTGCAGATCCTTCATTGGTTTACGTTCGTACAAGAAGACACACTGACACAAACTGACTCTCATACAATGACCACAATTCCAGCTGTTGACTTGGAATATTTAGAAACTGCAGGTCTAGAAAGCTTAGAGGGATGGAACTCTTTGCTTTCCCATATCAGAGAAAGGGGAAAGTCTAGATGCTGTGGTGGGCTTCATTTACATAAATTATATAGCTTGTTGTGTTGCATTATTTGGAGTTCAGTTTCGTTCTGATATTATGATTGATAATAGTTTGCATTTCTGAAAGGGATATTAATTGCGTGAGATATAAGCTCTAAAAAGTTGGTCACCTTGAGCTGAAAGGGTCTTTAGATTTAGGGCTATGTGCAGGGGTCCTACTTCCTTCTGAGTTTCTCTTTTACAGATAGTGAATCCTGTTCAGAGTTCACTGCAGAGGACTAGACCAGAATGCCAGCAGCAGTGGAAATTATGTGGTAGACCATGTCTAGAAACAGTAAAACTGAATTTTCAGGACCAGACTGACTTTGCTAACTACACCAGTGTGGACAGCAGCTGGAGCTAACTTTTTGGGGCCACACCAGGTAGGTACGGATTGGAGCAGGATCTTGTGATGTAGACATAGCTGGACATTAGAAGAGAGCCACCCTGGAGCCCACTTGTCCACCATAGAGTCTGTTTGGATTCCTAAGTGAGATTTTTGGTGGTGGGGATTGTCCTGTGAATAAGAGTTCTGGGTCTCAATAAGCCAGTCAATTAATAATCAAGCCTTTAGGCTGGTCATACCCCTGACACACTGTTTGGATTCTGCTCATTTTTATTTTTATGCTAATATATGGTTATTTTGCTTTACCCTACTAAAAGATCATTGAAGTTTCATAATCCCCAGGACTCCTGTTGTTTGCGAGTAGAGAAGAAACTGTTGTAAAGGTAACTGGGGGAATTTAAATTACTAAAATCTGGGAGCAGATAAGGTTGTGTGTAGGGACTTGATCCTTGTGTTTTTTTATTTGGGAAAGAGTCTCCTAGCCATATAATTGAATTCTGCCCGGGTTACTGCCAGTGACACTTGGAAGAAGGGTTGCATGATTATAACTTTAAAAAATACTGCACTGATCCACATCTCTAAAAACTTGGCTTAGTTTTTAAAGTAAAATCATACTTTGAAAATGGTCTGTAAAAATCATGAGCCTCCGTGCCTATTGTTTCCCACTTCCTTCCACATTAAGTATGTTCAGATCTGAGACTCAAGTTGCATTATCTTTCTCATTTACTATTTATAATAAAGGCTCTGCAAGTCAAATTAGGCTCTCAGTGACCTCGTGCAAACCTATTGCTTTCAGAAGTTTTTCACAGTTGTAAATTTACAAACAATTTCTGTTGATGATTAAGAAAAATAATTCAGTCTTATCACTGGTGGCCGTGCAGTGCAAATAAGAGCAAAAAATCTATAAACATTTATGTTAAAATAAGCAAGTGAAACCCTAAATCTGCATGGAGGATAGATCTGTTTGATAAGAATGTGCTATTTTACATGGACACTGTTGAGATTAGAACAGACTTTTGGGATAGAACCTCAATCGATGTCAACTGACAAAGTTCCACTAAAGTCAACAGGACTACAATGAAAAGCTACATTGATTTACACCAGCTAAAGATCTGACCCAAGTCTCAATAAGATCTACAAAACAAGATAAGTTTTGAATTTTCTAATATACAGTGTTTTGAAAACAACCAAGTGGGGAAAAAAAATAATTTATTTAGACTTCCATAGTTCAAAAATGGTTCAACCAATTTCAGTTACGTTTTCAAGACATCTTCATCTATTGGCAGAGACTTCATATGGAAAACTTCTGCCTAAAAGAAGCTTACTTTAGAAAGAGAGATAAAAAGAAGCTAGGAACTCATCCATTGTTGTAATGGTTGCTTCTGATTTCAACTTTAATACAGAAACTAAGAGAAATTAATCTGTTTAGATTCCAAATCTTCCAACCAAAAAGTTCAAACTGTATGCAAACTTAAAAAATTGCTAAAACACATTTTGAAACAAAATATTTGTATAATTTCATCTGTTCTGATCTCAAGACCCAGGTTCTGTGCATCTCCTGATATGGCTGATATCAACTTTAATACCTTAAGTGGTATAGAAAATGCATAATAGCACCCTGTACTGTTTATGTTTTATGTAATCAATATTTGTATGGTAAACACATATTGCTGAACTCAGGTCTGTGCAAGTTACAGGGTTTTTTGTTCACTTTTAATTTCAATTATTTGTAATTTTGTAAAGTCCTTTTACTTCAAACAATTGTTTCTATTAAGAAGAAAACATTTAATTTCACTATTTTTAAAAAAGAGATTGTCCATGCAATGGTAATAATTTAACTGTGGATTATTTCATTGCTGATGGAGAAAGTACTTTAATTATATTTTTTTAATTTAAGATTTTTTAAAATATGACAAAAACAACGAGAGTCCTGTAGCACTTCAAAGACTAACAAATTTCTGCAGGCATAAGCTTGTGCCTGCAGAAATTTGTTAGTCTTTAAAGTGCTACAGGACTCTCGTTGTTTTTCCTGTATGCAGACTAACACGGCTCCCCCCCTAAAATATGACAGGGTTTTTAACAATGTGTTAATGTGTGCAACTGATAACTCATTCTTTCATATGAGTGTCAAGACACTCCAATTCAGATAAGACAGGCTCTTGTCATGTTTGCCTTGCAGCCATCTTGATGTCACCTAAACTGCTCTCATGGTGATGACATCCTAGTATGAAAAGAGACACCATGGGTGCATGAAAGCAGGACTGCCCCAATACATTTGTTCAGATCTTTTTTTTCTGCTGTCTTAAGGCCTCCCTCACAAACTTGACATCATATGCCAATTAGACCATCACAACACTGAGTGGAAACAAATTACATCCCAAATATAGATGTAGAAGATATGAGTGAACTCTTGACTATGCTCTCAGAATTCCAAGTCTCCATAATGGGAATTACAGGGGAATAAAATGAAGGGATTCTCTTTCAGTTCTATATCTCCTTCAGCAATATTCATCACAGATGCCTGTCTCTGGAACTAGGAGTTTATATCTGATAACCAAGAGCTGAGAAGCAAAAATCCAAGTAAATGTGCTAGAATTGTCAGCCATCATATGGGCTCTGCTGGATTTTTCTCCTTTAATCAAAGGCCTCATTATACAAGTGCTCAGACATAAAAATACAATGTTGCACTTCAAGCTGGACACAGCAAAGGATCTGCCCCAGTATTCTACAGATTTGATGTCAGTACCTGAAGGCTTTATTTCAACAGGGATATAATGATACCTATGGCCTTTCTCCATAATCTTTCCATCAGAGAAATATGCAGGGCTGCTCCTGAGAAATGTATTCACATTTTAACACCACACTACTCTCTTGGCTGGGCATCTCTATCTGATGCTCTCTCTGGGAAAGCAATTCTGCAATCCTTGTTTAATTAGAATTCTTTAGCTCATCTACCTGAAGGTTGTACTGCTAGCAAGACTCCCACAAATAAGAATGTGCAGCAGCCTCCTTGAAATAGAAAGAAAGGTTATTTATCTGTACGTGCAAATATTTGGGTGTTGCCTCATCATACTCATACTACCCACCCACCTTCCTCTTCCTCGAGTTCTAATCCCTTAAAGATGCCAGGCTTCAACAACAGGAACTAAGGCAAATGGGAAGGCCTTCATTAACCTTACCTCCAAACATTCAGTGCCATGAGGGCTGGCTTTCCATCCTGATACACACTGTTTCTCTAGAAGGTTCCCAAAAGCTCACTTGCATAGCCTACGAACATGAAAACAACCCAAAAGACCAAAAATCATGAATTTAATAAAGACACTGGATTTATAGCTCGTTACAACATCCTGTAGCTCACTAACCGTCCTTTGTCCTAAAACTGAAGGGGGTATTAACTGCCCACTTCACCTTGAATGGTCTCTTGCAACACATGATAACTCCTTATCTGTTCCATTTTATATTTAGCTGCAACGCTGAGTACTTTTCTGAGACCTGAAGAAGAGCTCTAAGCTTCTCTCTTTCGCATATTACTTCACCCACCTTGTCTCTCTCATGAGAATAATACACAGAGGCAATGCTTTCCACTAACTACAGTTACTGTAAAGAAACCTTTTCTTTTTGTTTGCAATTTCTTTGAATACCCTTTGTAGGACATGTTGAGCAGGAAGGCCCACTAGGTACTGCCAACATTTTTGTTTTCATTGTGATGGACTGCCAGCAATGTCACTGCAAGAATAAGTTTGGTTTAAAATTCAATATTTTCTTGGTACATTAGGTGCTAGTTGGGTTATGACAGATTTCACAATTTGACTGAGTCTTGTAATATGTGTGGAAATATTAGATACTGTGACTGCACAAGCCTGGATGTGCCCAAAGACAATCTATCATAGTACATTCCAGACAGCTGCCCTGCCAGGGAAAGGTGTTTGAAATTTTGTTGAAGGACTAACACTAAGAGACATCAAGATCCCAATCTGGGGCCACTAGTCTATGGGGTGGGCTAAAGTCAATGGGTTTTCTGCTTAGGAGCAACTGGGGTAGGGGGGAATGGTGAATTGAGACACCTCCTAAAAACACATGGCCCATGGCCACATGGGAGATAGAAGGTAAGAAGCGGGATTTAGAGGCCTGAAGGTTAACTGGGAAGATCAGAGATCTTGTGGATGTCATGTGGAATAAGTTTGGGGTTCTGGGTTGTCTGGAGAAGGAATTGGTGAGAAGAAGGGTGCAGGAGTTCAGTAGGAGTGTTGGGGAAGAAGGGTGCTTCCTTAGGAATCAGGACTTACCAAAGACCGTGCTGCCAACCACTCGCTTCTGGCTCCTGTCCCATGGGGCTGGCTGGTCTCAGCTACCTGCTCCAGGTATTGCAAGCTCTAGGGTCTCAGCACTGTTCATATTTGGCCCAACCCCCCTGATGGGGGAGACTTGCTGGGCCAAATTTGTGTGAGTGGCATTATAACCTGACTCATGGGCCAAACGTGAGCAACCCTGTGCACCAGTTCACAACACTCAGAATCTCCAACTAATTTTGGATCACAACCCATGGCTTGAGAAACTCTGCCCCAGAGAAGGGTCTCAGACAAGAGATCTGAGCCTGGGAATTGAGCCCTCCAGCCCCAGAGCTAGAAACGGTGACTAGACCCTACCCAAACCCAATTGACTTAGGAGAATGTGGGAGCTAGTGATTGTGTCCACTCACTTATGTCTCTACAATTGTAAGATTTCGACACACTGATTCCAATAGATTTTCTTTGCTGTGTCCTCTGCAACCCATTAAGTCAAACATGGCTTTCTAATTAATAGAATGGCTTTAATCAACCTGAACAATAATAAAAATCAAGTTAACATTGTGAAAGGATCTGTGTTTTAAGCTGGGTCCAGCCCCAACACATATTTGGGTTCAGTCTCCAACTCAAACCAACTGCAGTTGCTTCCATCTGAAAAGTCTTGTGCACGCTGCCAAAATGGGCCAGAACAGTGAAGAAACAGCACACAAGCATCACAGTTCTTGAAACTCCATACAGTACAATTGAATATGATAACAAACTACCATAGCAAAATCCATTATCTTTAAGTTATAAAAACAAGAGTGAAATCATTGCATTTGTATTGTCCCTGACATTTCTTTAGTGTTTGCGTGTTTGGGCACTGATTTAATTTTTGTTTCCCTGGACTGACAGGATCACCACATAGATTTGACTTAGAAAACAAGAAGAAAAGGATGAAAATTATTATATTCTTGGTCTGAGGGTTCTGCAGTGGCCACGCACTTTTCATACTGCCATTTTCAATAAATTGCTCCGACAGAAAAGGTCACATAGCTTTATGTTGAAAAATAAAGGATGAAATAGGAGAGAAATAATTGTTTTGGTTGAAAAGTTCAGCCGGCTTTAGTCACATTGGGCAGCTGGACACTGATTTTATTTCACTACACCATTATGAGCTGCAATGACAGCAAAGTCAATTGGGCACTGCAACTCATTTAATTTCCTTTGCACCGCACTGACAGCAAAGTTTTAAAAGGACATTATCAGTATATTTTCAATAATCTTTAAAATCATTTGTTTATCATAACCACTTGGAAGGTTCACACTGGCATCCATTTGCTTGTCAAAATATTTCCTCCTCCATAATACTCATACTCAGAGTGATTATTGTAGGCTTGCTATTGATTTTACAAACAGTGACAGTGCAGGACGGTGTAAAAAAAAAGGTCAACTTTTGAAGAAAGATGGATGGATGGTTTAATAAATAAAATAGATGACAGATTTTTGTTGGATCTGAATGCTTTCCAGTGTCCAGGTATGACTCCTTGGTGCAACTAGCAGAGGACATAGCAAGTGCTTAGGGTTTTACAGGGATCCCCTGGGTCAGATATATGTATAATAGATCACCTCAGAGTGGCATGTGAGGTCTCTACTGAGAGCCAGTAGCCCACTGGTAGTCATGATCATTGCAATATGTATGTACAGATAATGTTTTAGGAGTTATGTATCTATTCTAAAAAAATATGTTCTTAAGGTCTTAGAGTTAAGGCAGGTCACCAGGTGGTGACATACTACAGAAATGTTCCTTTCAGGCAGGAGATACCAGATATCTGACTTCCTGACTGGTCATTTGTGTACTGAGTATCTCACAATGTATACGTCTATTTGCATATGGTGCAGGGGCAGAATGAACAATTGCAAAATCTACAACACATGAAATATACAGGATGAAATAAACAGCTGGGGTGTTCTGCTTATGAATACAAAACAAAAGATTGTTCCAGTATATCTTCGAGTGTAAGGAAACATATGGAATTCTTTACCTAGGAACCAGGCTGACAGTGTACTTGTCTTATAAAAGGAGGGTCACAGTCGAACTTGGCTGTAAAATGCTGCAAAGATTTTGGGTGAGCAGTACTCTATAAATTATGAAAGTATCTTGTTTATTAAGTCTAGGCTCTAAAATATGTCTTATGACTTTATTTTATGGGTAACCATTTGTTTCCAATACTTCCACTTGAATTTCTCTGTTTTGTGAAATAAATTTACATTTGATTCCACTATAAACATATATTAGTGCTGGGTGTAAAGCACAGCAGCGACCTGAGGTGGAACTGGTAAGCTGCAGGGTGTCACCCCCAAAATCAAACTTGAGGCAACCCACAATGGCTCACCTATTTTGATAACTTGTTCATCTGTTTTGGTATGTGAAAGAAGAATGCCCACCCAAGAGGCATTGACAGGGTTTTACAAGGGGTTCCCCTATGCCCTTCAGGAAATTCCCCAGAACGGAATAACTCTGTTACCCTTGAAAGAACACGGATACAGCCTTCCACTGGAATGATTGACATCCAGGCAGTAATCTTCAAAAACAAAATATTCTTTATTTAACATATTCATATACCTTAATACAATGAGTCTAAAAATCATACATCAAGAATCAAACATAAATCCTGTTAGCACATGTATACGGGTTAAAGTACCCAATATTGCAATGTATAGAATTGGAAATGGCTTAACTTGATTACATTCTACATGCAATGATCAATCACATGTAGGACACGGTCAGCAATTTTAACAAACACTAACCTCTATACATAATAACAAACATACATACATAGACACCCAGCTTTATTATCTCAAGCTTACACACTCGTGAATCCTATTTCTATTCTACTTCTATACTATGGTAGACTTGTTTATTTTCCACAGGCTTCTCTCCCTCTGTTCTGTCAGAGTCATTCTGCTCTGTCTCCACTCTATAGGCTGCTACAACCACCTCCTCTTAGCTGCTGCTTGTTGGAGGCCTCATACAATTTGAGTTGCCTGACCAACGTTTTGAGGCTTAGCATAGCTTAAGTTGCTTGCTTCACTGTGAAGGCTTGATTGGCCTCCACAGCCTGACATCTTCAGGTTGGCAGAGACAAATAGGAATACTGAGTAACCTTGCAGATGTCTCAGTTTCTGCATACCACGGCACATAATAAGACAGAATACATAACATGTATGCTTGCAGCTGCACATATATAACAGTGATGGGAATAACAAGTTATCCTTGAACTTCTGGGAGTACATTTTTCCACTGCCAAGAGGCATATTTTCTTATCGCCCCGCCTATCACCAGGTGTTGCTTTGGCGACCCCAATTATCACGGTGAGAATGGAATGTAGTCAAGGGTGAGAACCTGATGTAGGTAATAGAATATGTAATAATTAATACATAGGTAATGAGGTGAAAGTTGTGTAGAGAAAGGTATAAAAAGTCACCACTTAGACAAAGAGGGAAAACTCCATCAACACCTGATTCAGCGGAAGGTGCTGCTGTTCAGACCAGAGGATCCACTGACTCCCTGGGGGGGCCCCTGAAGAAAGCTGTTCCTGTATACAGCCTTCTAAGTAACTGCTTAGCTCTCCAGGTTTAGCGAGTATGATATATTGTAGTTCATTTTAGGCTTTGTATTTAACTAGTATATTTATAGAAAACCTTGCACATTAAACCTTATTGATCTGTAAATTGTGCATATCGTGTCCCACTGGTATTAACACTGATCACTAAGTGTCCAGTATCAACACTGATGCCGCTTCTCCATTATTGCTGCTGCTTGTGGTGGTTTCTTGTTCCGTTGAACAACCTAACCCTCTTCTATCCTCTGTAGTGATTTTGCTTCTTTCTCTGCTCCTGCTCCAGCCAGTTTCTATCTTGACTGTCTCCTTCTACTCTCAAGCCTGTCAGCTCTCTGCCTTATATACAGTTTTTGGCCTACTCTGTTTATTTCCTCAATCCTTATCAATAGCATACCTATCCTTAAACCTTCTCTGATTGGTCCAGTCTTATAAACCGATCACAGTCATTAGATTTGTCTGTCAATCAAAGCTTGACCTAGTTGTAAATTTACATATTGCCTGACTGATGCTTCCCTTCAGGTTCTGGAGTGGCCTTTATCTGACCTCAGCATGCATTCTTTCTATAGGCCGAATCTCCCTGAAGCTGCCATTTTAGTATCCTTGGCCATGATCTCCAGAGACCGCCATTTTACTATCCCTGGCTATAACTGCTTGAGACTGCCATTTTAAAATATTACATCTTTTAACAATGAACAATTATCTGATTTCTCTAATTTATACTTATTTGTTAACTTATGCATCTTAATGCTAAGGTCTGCTGCTACACTCCATTTTTAATAATTCAGTTAGCTTTATTTCCATTTCTCCCCTATTTCAGCTAATGGTGGCAGAGTGCTGTCCTCAAAGCTTATGTAGTAAAACAGAATAGAGCAGCACAAAAATCTCTTGTATCAATGTGAGCTGCAGAGTACCATTTCTTTGGAAGCAGTGAATCTGTGAATAATGCAAGAGCCCAGTGGATCACAGGCTAACCTAATAGCTCAATGGTTGGAATGTGCCAGTCATTAACATGTAAAGTAACAGCAGGGCTTGCAAGATCTAGAGGGAAGTGCTTGCATTGCCCATGGTTGATAAAGTTGGGGAGCTGACCATGGCAGGCATGTACAAGGTTTCCTCTTGCTACAGGTAGGTGGTCATGAGATGCCTCACAATCTGAGGTACCCTCCCCCAGGAAGCATCACCCCAGGCACATTGACAACTGAGTTTGTTTTACTTCATCGCCACAATCTGCAATCATTCCAAGGAAATCAAATGTTTGTAAATACAAAGTAAAGAGGAAATATAATATTTGTCACTGATGGAAAGCTGAACATTCGCTTCCATGCCTGCAACACAAAGAAATAAAACTTTCTTTCATTTCAACTTAGCATTACAACCTCTTTTATTTTCTTTAAACTTTCCTTTTGTTGCAGTTTCTTCCCCCTCCGCCACCTCCAAGCATTCCTATTATGTAAACAAAAAAGTTAAATTGACATAAAATCAACTACAAATTTTCTTAAGCAATTCCAGAATCAAATGCTCAAGGTAGATTCTTCCCTCCATGGCATTTCAGATAAAGCCCTAGGAGCAACACCTTTTCTTTGTGCTAATTCAGATGCCACAGCCCAAAGTGGCATGACCTGATGACTTTGGACTATGTCCCACCATGTAGGGTATATAGTAACGCATTCTGGGGCCTTTACTCAGTTTTAATTTCCTGTTCTTTCTTTACTCAAGAGAACTCCCAATGACGTCAATGGTAATTCCATGTTTGGAGTGCTTGCAGGATCATATGTGTGTGGTTCTTGCGAAAGAATGTCTTCCCATAATAAAATTCTAGCTTAGGCATGTTATAAAGAAGGAGGACATAGATCAATTATAACAATATGAAATATAAGTAAATTAACTGAATACATATAATTGAAAATCATCATCTAGGACACTTTCAGGATGAAAGCTGGGATCACTTGACCTCACCTGAATACATTCTACATTTTATGTCACTTTCCTTTTAAAGAATGAATCTAGACTAAAACCAAATACTGATGAAAGTCAATGTCTGGATCCAGTGAGGGAAAAATGAGGAGGAGTGATCTTTTTATTTTTGTTTTAACTAACAAAACCAGTATCAGATCATGGGCAAAAATGAATAGCTTTGCCTAGGAAATTTCAGTGGGACTAGAAATGTGAATTATCAGTTTGTTGTCAGTTCACAAACAGAAAAAAGATCAAATTTAACCAAATGAACTACTTTTTTATGGAATATGCTGTGCTTTCTAACATGGATAGGCAGATGAGAGAACCTGCCTGGAAAGTATACTGCAGCCTTTGTACTTCAGGAACCCAGAGAGAACAGAGCTATGAAGTTTAAATTAGAGCTCTCCTTGTTCTTTGCATAACAAAAAGGCTCCTACAGACTCTCAGCATGCAGATGCAGAGGGTCTGCATCATGTGAGAAACACATCACGATGGTAGGCCCTCTAGTGATTACACATGATTAATTGTAAAGAGACACTGATGCTGGCAGTTCAAGTGTCAGCTCTGACCCAGGCCTAGGCGTCAGTTGAGAACTGACAAACTCACAGCTGGAAGCCAGACCAATTCATTTGAGTATTAGTATAGATCAAAGTGATTGTTAAATATATAACATATTTGGCATTTAAACTTCATGATAGCTAATGGGATGCTGCATACATTATTGTCACTTGTCTGTGTCCTGTTAGAATTTACACTGTATAGACCTCTGTAACTAAATAACCCATCAAATGAGAAAGAAGCCTTGGGTAATGCAAATGAAGAACTTTAACAGGAAAGTGATAATTCTTGCACATTTAAAGGCAAGTGGCCATTGTGTGTGATGATCACAGATTAAAAAACTATAAATGCCATCATGTCTCTTCACCATCAAAGAAAGAGCACTGTCAATTTGTTTTCTGTGAGAAGAAGCTATAAGTATGGACACAGGGAAACATTCTTCATCTCTGGACTGTCAAGTTATTCTGCCCTGTTAGAATCCAAATGAGAAGATGGACATCGCCAAAGTTATTCTGGGCAGCCCTTAAAGACTTTTGGGAAACTGGCAGATTACTACATCTTTGCTACCTTTTGAAATTATAGACTGTGGTTCACTTGTGCTTATGTTATTACCTGTTATAAGGGCACGCAAGAATATTGTAATGCGTGGTCATCTTAGTATGGCAAGAGCCAGGTCCTAGAAATCACTATAGGCTTCTGAGCAAGAGTTAGGCCTCTCGAGAGCCGGACTTGAAACTGTTCTCTGGAAAGCCCTTAAGGATAAGGGGAACTATCCCCAGGTCTGGAAATAACCTTGAGATGAATATAGAAGTCAGCTGACCCTAGAGTCAGCAAGAAATTAACAGCTTTAGCAGAAAAGTATTAGTTTCAGCAATAAAATTAGCAAGCTCAGCAATAAAAGTGGTAGTTTTAGTAATAAACAACTAACGTCACCTTATTGCAAAAAGCCCCTAGCTATTAACCAATAGATTAATGGAAAACAAGATTAAGGCCCAATCCCCATGTGGATTGAGATATCCGTCATGCACTAGCAGAGGTATAATAGGACCCTAGAGCCCCTCCCTGCCTGAAACTCTCCATGGAACCATCGAGGCGCTAGCAGATGCCTCGGGCAGATCGGTTCCTTGGTTGCCACTCGCTTCATAAGGCGAAGAATGGGTCTCCTCGCCCTCGCTTGGGTAAGTGCCCTCTTCCCCGCTTGGGACGCCTAAGAGGTCCTCATGCTTTGAGGCATAGTCCTGAGCCCTTACGGCCTGTTATTGCTATACAGCTAGGCCCTCATACAATTTTTGTTGTGGGTACCATTTGTGCGTTTTTAATAGCTTGGTCTGCAGCGATCTGCCTCTTCAGCAAATATTATCATTCTTCCTCTTTATCTCAGTGCCAATGAGTTTCTAGGCATTGCTCGGTGGGGTACTTTAGATGCCTTGGGAGGGTGGAACCCCTGGGGTGGTAGTGATCTTCTTCGGTCTACATTACTAACACTAACAATGTTAATGGGCCCCCAGGTACTCATTGCAGTAGGTGTGCTTTTGGCAGGTTTGCTTCTCGCTCTCTTAATTACTAAATGTTGTTGCTGTTCAGATAACAACAACAATTGTAATTGTGGACACTTCCCTCTCTAGTAGAATGTTTATTCTTCTTTGCCGAATGTTTCTATCTGTCTTCTTGGTAGATAGTGATCTTCTCATACTTTTAACAGCTTGGGTAATATTGATATTGCTTATGTGTAGAGCGTGTTGGGAAGCTGACCTATAACCCTTATCTTAACTCTCTACTTCAACCATAAATAAATTGCTGCTTGGATATTATTTGTCCAGTTGTTCCTTCCCGCCACTGAGATCTACAAAATACGAACACTCCGCCTTAGCGGAATACACTTGTTTTAATCTTTCAATAACTCTCATTCCTTTTTCTTAGCTAATAAACCTTTAGTTAGTTTACTATATAATTGGCTACCACCATTGTCTTTGGTGTGAGATCTAGGATGCATACTGACCTGGGTGAGTGACTGGTCTTTTGGGATTGGATGCAACCTGAATGCTTTGTGATTTTTTTTGTTTGTTTGTTTTTCATTTAAGTGACCACCTATCACGTTGTCCTGGTTGCCTGGGTGGCAAGATAGACTGGAGAGTCTAAGTGGACTACCTCTGGCTCCAATATAAGATTATTGTAGTACTTTGGGAGTTCATATTTGATACCGGATTGGTGAAATCTATTATAGAACATAACACCAATTTGGGGCATCTGCCCTACTTTTAACAATCTGCCCTGAGGGAGACTATGTGGTCATGAGCCACTCCAGACAATGTGACAGAGATGGTACCAAAGTATACTACATTATAATGTGACTTTATCTACACCCAAGTGTCAAGTGATAAGGGGAAGTGAGAATCTCTCTTTATAAACTTGTATGGCTTCCCGAACTTTGAGTCTGGTCATGCAGAAACTGAGGACACTACTTGCAGAGTAAGATACAAATCAATATGAATAAGGGTGGCAGAATCTGGCCCCTACAAATGTAGAAAAATGAGTGAGGGAGGAAGATAACTTTTTTGTTAATATTACTTATTTTCATTACCATTGCACCTAAGAGCCCCAAATGTGGACAAGGACCACATTTGTATATGGGCTAGGTGCTGTACAAACACTGAACAAAAAGATGATCCCTCATCTGAAAGGTTTAATAAAATGGGATTGCAAGTCTACTAGGGGCAGGAAGTAAAATTCTTGTTCCTCTCTTTATAGGTTACCTAATGCATCAATCGTGAATTTGTCAAACACACAACATATCAATTATCCAACAGAACACACAGGACATATTTTCTAATTGGATAGGGAGCCATCCAATGGACTAGAACAAAATACATAACTCATGAAAATGTATTAGCAAATCTCTTCCCTTATGCTTTTGGTACTAGATGGTATCACAAGTCATGGGTGGCGCATTTATCTAATAAATGCATCACTGTCAGTAAGAACCTAATCTATCCCACCAATATGCAGTGTTCCCCTACTTCCAGATAGTACTAACCTAAATGTGACCTCATCAATGACTGCATTCTTGGGTGGAAAGCTAGAAAGGATCATTCTGAAGTTGCTCACTGCTAACCCATTTTCCTGCACTGTTTCTGGAAGAGATCATTCAGTCCAAGGGATTTCTCCTTGATCATATCCTCTTTTCAGGAGGTTATACCATTTTTCACACAGAGCACAACAGAAAAACATGAGTAACCTCTGTACATCACTTGCTCAAGATTGTGTAATTTCCACTCTTGTACCAGTTTGGAAGCAACATGCTCACTGTCTTTCTGATATGTGCCACTCAAATGATAGGACGCTTTTGTCAATACCACATTGTGGTAAAATCTTTTTTTGAGAATGTCTTTCATCATTCCATTTGCTCTATAGATGCAGAGCAAATTAATTGGTGATGAAAAACAGGAAAAGGTGGGGGGGGAAGATGTTTGAAAATAACTCATGGTTTGATCATGAAACAAAATGCCATGTAAGTTGAAGCTCCAATTATACTGAGTATATATGCTGCTTCTGAAGCAACAACAGGTCTACTGTATCTAAATAAGTTGTGTAAGTCATAAATTGGACCCAACAGCAATGAACTTACTCACAAACCCTAAAACCAACACTCTTTGCTTATGAAATGACAGTCATCATCATATGAAAGAACTGGAACCTATTAAAAGGATGCTTCCCTCCCACTCCTTCTTTAATTTTATTTTGTTATTGATGTTGTCAGTTTAATTCGTCTGGGAAACGGGAAGAATTTGTTACTTCAAAAAAAAGCTAAATACTAAAAATATGCATTAAAGTTAATGTTCAAAGTCTGATTGAAATGCAGGGAAAAAATAAGGAAATTCAGAATCAAACTTCCACAAACACTTTTATATCACTTTGATCAGTTTAGATACTGCAACTGCCAAGGTTTTCACTACTCTTTGTGATCCTACATATTGCCATATTTTTAGCAGCCAAACTGTTTCATTACTACTTCTGTGCTGTGAGTCATGCACATAAAAACATAAACTTTCCTTGCCATAGTTGGTTTATATTAAATCTTTAATGTTGATTTAAGAGAGTTATTCCTATCTCTCCATTCAATCTTTGTATTTCAAGATAAGAATACTCTAAATAGAAATAGAAAGATAAAATAGATAGAAATAACTCAGATAAATCAACATTAAGGGTCAGACTTACTTTGACAACAGCAAGGAAATTACACTCTTTTCCTATTTCTATACACATTTATCCTGAGGACTAAGTTTATTACTGAATTAAGGCACTACTTTTTTATTATTATTATTTTGATACCACTCTGTATATGAAATTCTTCCTTAGATTTATAATGAAAATGAGTTTGGTGCTTCATCTAAATCCCTGATGAGTATTTGACCATGTCCCGAAACCATTATTCAGATTGCAGAGACACTCAGACACTACAGTGAGGGAGGTCATCTACATATCTAAAGAGTATAGATTGATAATTGAACTAAAATTGCCAATATCTACCCAAACATCCATGTCTATAATACCGGTGGAGAGTTGTTGGGATTCAGACTTTAGTTACAATAGCAAATCTACTTAAAGAAAACCTGGATTGCATGTGTCCATACCACATCTGGATCTAGCCTATGCTATGTCCAGCTTTATTGCTACCAAGTCTCTCAGGCCTGGTCTACACTGCTGGGGAAATTTGGCAGCAGTCAACAGCAGTTCCAAAAGCTACACAGATTAGCCTGCATAACTCACGTCAACTTCGTAACTTCCGTTCAGCAGGCCGTTTCCACAGCACTGTGCTGATGGGAAATGTGTATCCGTTGAAGCAACGCTACGCTTTTTGGGGAGGTAGTGTTATTAAATCAACTTCTGGATCAATTCAGTGGGTCTTCACTTCTGCTCAATTGATCTGGATAAATTGATATGGTGGCAGCAAATTTGCCGCCATCAGTGTAGACATACCCTCACTCTCATGACCTGAAGAGCCTGAATTGTGTACTGCTTATGAAAGCATTTTGCTGCAGTGGGATTTTTGCTTCCATGAGATTTCCCTAGATTGGGATAATTATTTTTATTTGTACATAACTTCCTCATTTTAATCAACAAAAACATTTTAAAAATTACTTTATCAGAAGATAGACTAAGTATAAGAGATCTGAGAAGCAGGTGTATTAATCCTTTAACATAAATTAAGGAGAGAAATATAATTTATGATCACATAACATTTTGGTCTCCAAAGTAGTGTATCTAGACTAGAGAATACCGGTTGTCCACTGACCCTATTCCTCAAAATCCATTGGACCAATGGGAAACTTTAGAATGACTTAATGGACTTTGGATCAGACCTAGGGTGTTTGATTCTGTTCCTTTTTCCAGGTGCTAAACTGCAGTGTCAGGAAGCTAAAAATACAGTAAATATTTTTCTAATGTTACTTTTCCATATAAACATTTGTAGTTGCTATTACAAGAATGATATGCAATCCCAAACAGAAGGGCAGATGGTCAGTGCAAACATGAATTGACAGGGAAAATTATAAAGCCATCTCTCTTACAATGTGGTCCATATTATGGAAATGTTTGAGAATATCTCAGTATAATGAAAACCCACATCATAAGGGATATGGGCAAGTAGGTTACCAATTGGAGTTGCAATAAGCCATATCTTGGCTCTTGTGCTGACTGTTATGAAGGGGTTTGAATTAAAAGGACTGTGTGTTAATTTTAGCAGATTTCACTGTTCCCTTATATATGTTCTCAAATTAGCTTACCTACACAAAAGAGCTATTGTTGTGAAATAAGCTAGGAAGTGAACCCAATGCACCATAGCTGTTCCACACTAACTCCTCGTGTGCACACTTATTCCACACAGGGTGCTGTTGTGTGAGTTAGTTTAATAGATTAAATTAGGACCATGACCAATGATTTGGGGAGCCTTGACTCATGAGTTTTTCCAACATAGAGTTGGAAATACTGCACATTAAAACATTGAAGATAAACTTTGTATTGGTAACACTAGTCTAATTTTTTTTAATCTATTGTAAGACCTTTATTTTGTGATCATTTGTGGGAAAAGGAGAATAGGGGTCTACAAAACTTTTCCATTCCCTCCTTTTTTTGCAAGATCTTTGAAATTATTTGTATACAGCAATATGGGGCACCAGGTGGTCAGGAGTGTGTTACACAGCTCATCATATAATTTAGTGTGAATTACTATGGAGGAGATAGGAACACTTGCAGGAACTGAGAATTTTAATATGTAAGAAAGAAATTACAGTGAGCAGGTGGCGATAAGTACAGGTTTCATTCTATATGATACTGTAATTGTCATGTGATAAGGGTATAAAATCAGAGTTGTCTTCATCTAACATTGAGCAAGGATAATAATATTATCCCTAAAGCTGCAAGGCTGTCGCTCACTCTACTTCAGTTTAGAGCTTCTCTCAAAGCCTTTTCACAAGACTAGCTTCCTGTTACAGATTTAAAGAAAATCTGCACATATCCTCTCAGTAATGAAGAGTTATTGTGCCAAATTCTGCTGCTCTGCTGACGTTAATGGAGATGCACAGGTGTGACTGAGAATAATTTGGCTCAAAATGGTAGCTTGAAAAACAATTCCACATGAATTCCAAATTGGAGAGCAACTGAAATAAAGGAATTTGGAAAATAAATGGCTTCTATGTTATACGTGTTTTCATAAGTGTTTTGATACTGTTAATTCAAAAGGATTACTTAATTTGAAAAGAAGCTACTTCAACTATTTGTGTCACAGATCTTTAATCTCTTCTCAGAATGACACAACCTCTGTATATGTTTTTCTTTTAGACAAACTAAGGGTATGTCTACACTGACAGCGGTAAAGTCATTGCCATTAGATCGACCTTTCTGGGTCGATTGAGTGATCAGTGAAGACCCACTCAATCGATCCAGAAGTCGACGCTGTAAAATCATCCCCTCAAGTGGCATAGTGCTGCGTCGACGGGAATGCAATTCTTGTTGGCGCAGTGCAGTGAAGACGCCGCGCAGAAGGGAAGTACAGCAGTCGACGGGAGTTACACAAGCTACTTTGTGTAGCTTGCATAACTCCCGTCGACTGCTGCCAAATCACCAGGTAAGTGTAGACCAGGGCTGACTTAGCCCTCTGGGCTCTATTCCTTTGGGGGAACACACCCTTAAAAAATATGAAAAAAAATGTGGTTTTGAAGTCCGTTTAATCTAATCTGGGATCACAACCATTAATATGCAGTAAGCATAATTGCGTGCTCATTACTGCATGCCATCACTCCAGGGCAGAGTCGAGATTGTTTGGGTGCCCTAACTGTAAATTTGCCCACCATAATATGTTTTGATTTCTTTAAAGATTAACATCAACTCTACATTTCCTAGTTTATAAGAGTAGCAAAACCCTGATAATATATTTTTTTACCCTAAATTATAAATGTGTCTGCTTGCCCCTCACTCTGTTTTTATCATTTTTGTTTGGCAAATGTAGGTGAGCTGTCAATAGGAATGTCTAGGCTTCAGTAGCGTTTTGAAGCTGATGAGTTCATTTTGCTATTCAGGAGCACTTAAGATCTGCTTCTGAGCCTAGTAAAGACATTGGAACCCTTTTCTCCACTTCCACTAGATGTAAGATCAAGCACATGGCCTATAACCTTTACTTAATGTATTTTCATGCATATTAATTCTCTCTCACTTACTCCATTACTTGATTCAAGTAAGCCTAGGAAAAGGGATCATCTTCCCCCTACACCACCACCCTGTTTCAGAGAATCTGATGGGGTCAATAGAAAGTCTATTAACATTATTCAGTAAAGAATTTATATTAAAAGAAAATATCTATTACTCCAAAGGAGAAATTATGAATATATGATAATTATTCATCCTTATTGTGCTGAATTTTATGCTTGGCAGCTGCCTGCATGGAATCCCAGCTGGTATTTTGCTACCAGAAGGATTCCCTCTTCTTTCTTCTTAAATTTATTTTTTTGCTTTTGGAAATAATTTAGATGTTAAAAAGATTCCTTGTTTCCAAACAAGGTAAAGAGAGAAGAGAAGACTGGAAATAAGAGAGGGTAAGAGCAAACTATGAAAAAAAATTAACTACAAGAAACCTCCTTTAGCAGTTGACTAGAGAGCACGGAATGAGAGAAGTCCAAATACATGCATGGCAGAAAAAGGGGCTTTGAGTCTCTGCTTAGCTATTGGCCAGCTGATTGGCTGCTGAGTGCCCTGCCTGGCCTATTTGAGCTAAGCCCAGGCTTGTCAAAAGCCTTTCCATGGTTAGCTGCCCTGCCTTGTCTCCCTTTAGTTGTAGATTAGGAGCTGTGTCACATACAATTCTGATTTGCCTGTTTTAGGGATCAGGAAGGAATTTTTCCCATTGGACTAAATTGGCATGTATCCTGGTGGGTTTTTTGCCTTTGCATCTTCCTGTTTGCACAATTGGGTTAAATGCAATTGGATTCAAAGTTCATAATGCTGTATGATTATTGCTTGGCTGCAATTTACAGCTAGCATCCAGTGCTGGTAAAAGCTAAAAAGTCTGGCTCCCAGAGGTAAATAAGACCCAAGACTGGGCAGTTGACCTTGTGCTCGTAGAAGGAGAGGAGACTTGTGGCCTGTGAATCCATTCCTTTCTACTGGGAGGAGGGGGAAGGTTTCACAATTGAACTTAGTCTGTGGAGTAGAAAGGGGAGGGTCTAACTTGAGTAATTGTTTGGCTTGTGGTAAAAGCCCTGGAACTATGCTGGAACCAATTCAATGCCTGGTATGTGAGAGCTGAGGCGGGCATAATTAATAAATGTTGGGGCCTGCAGTTTCAACCCATCCCACCTGTCTGTCTATCATTCACCTTCTTGTTTTGGTCAACCTATAAAGGATTTTATAACCAGGAATGTACTTAAATTCCAGCTTCTTAAAACAAATAGACAAGATTTTCTTAATTTGGTTTAATTGAAATAGTTGGAAGTGTGGGGTAGGGGTTTGGAGAGAAAGAATGGTCCTGTGGCTAAAGCAATAGTAGCTTAGTCTTGCAAAGGGCTAAATAAAGCACTTAACTTAGCACCATGTAAGTAATCCCATTCCATCCTTATTTTGAACATTATTGGTTTAACTGAATGTAAAAATACAGTTAATTCATATCTGCTATACTGTCCTCATTTACATATTCATATTCCCATTGAATGGGACGATATACAGGCTCAAAAATGAAGCATGTGATGGAGGATAGGATTTTGCAGGCTTGAGCTCTAGATGGGGATTCATGTGATCTGGATTCAATTTTTGCCTATGCTATACACTGAGTCATTTAATCTGTGTGCCTCACTTCCCCATCTTCAAAATGGGAATACGAGTAACTCCTTTCTCCCACCTTAGTCTGTTTTGTCTTTGGAATCATAATCTCTTCACTTTATTATATATATTTACAGTGCCTAGCATTATGGAGCCTTGATCTTGGTTAGCATCTCTGGGTGGTACTGAACAGGAACATTTTAGCAATCAGCCAGATGTCCAAGCCACTGCCAGTTATTGGGATGGACTGCCAATGTTTCTGCTTGCTGCTTTTAACCATTTTCAGGCCTTTGCAGGAAGTTAGCATAACGAGGCAAACCGGAAGAGGTGGGGTTAGACAGATACGTGACGTGAGCCTGGCTGTATGAGTTCTCTCTCTCTGAATATGCTGGGGCAAATGTCTGTGAAAAACAGGGAGTCTGGATATATTTTAGAATTGCAGCTATGGAGAAATTATTGCTAGACTTATAGTTTAAGACTGCCTGCTGGTCAATTTTCTTTTAGTGACATGTCTCTGGGTATGTCTTCACTGCTTGGCAGCAGAGATTGATGCATCAGCATCAATTGAGCAGATAAGCAAAGACCCACTTAGTTGATCGGAGCGCGCACTCTGGTCATCTTCATTAATCTATCTCCCCAAAAGGAGTAAATCTACATTGACGAGAGGGCGTCTCCCATCGACACAGTGCTGTGAAGACACTGCGATAAGTGAACAAAAGTACGTTGAAGGGAGAGACGCAAGCTACATTACATAACTTGCATATCTCCCATTGACCGCCACCACCAGTGTAGACCAAGCCTCTGTAACTCCTGTTTCTGCCCAGTGATTGATTTGTTTGGTCAACTATATAATATTTCCTTAATTGACATGTGTCTGTAACTTTTGGGGTATAAGAGGGAGGTAGCAAGTAAGCGGATCACTTCATGGACACATTGAAAGATCTCCAGGCACAGACAAAAGGACCAGCCATCCGGAATTTTGTGACTGAATCACCCAAAGGCTGCCTCAGACTTTTGGGGTAACTACTAATTTTTGGGGTGCTCTAATGCCTATTGTATGTTTATACACTTAAGACTAATAAGTGGAGACTTCAGCAAAGGAATTTCAATGAGGATTGCTGGAGGCCAAAAAAGTAAAGCTTTAAGATTAAAAGCACTTAGTTTCGATTTGTGTGTGTCAGCCATATAGCAGGCAGAGTTACTGCAATTCCTTCGGTTATTTCCTGATACTGACTTGCAGAGACTAAAAAGTTACTGAGTCAAGGAACCTTGGGTGACAGCACTGCAATGCAAATAAGTCACATTAAAACAGAAAAATGTTTAAAAATATGTAAATTAGTAAGTTCTATTTGCTATGAATTCAATACTGTGATTTTCTGTAAATGTTCAACATACTTACTGTACAATATTAAACTCATTTGATTCTTGCTTTTATGGATTCAAATGTAGCTTTATAGGTATTATTAAGATGCACATATATGTCCTTTCTTCCCTCTTTAGCAGGGAATTTGTTTACACGACACAGCACCCATTACCATCTGCATTGGTGCTGCACAAAAGTTATCAAAAATAATTGAAGTTGGGCATTAAATCCTTCAAGAAACACTCAGCCAAAAGAGGTCAAAGAAAAAATAAAATATCCAACTAGAAAGAGCTGGTAAAAAAATGTGGACAATTGACTGATAGCTGATCTAAAGCAAAAAGCTTTTAAATCTAGGGCTGAGCACTATGCTGCTTTTCAGGGATCAGTCCAGCAAAGCACTTAACAATGTGCTTAAAATTAAGCACATGAATAGTCCCATTTCATTCTATGTTGTTGAGGATTTCACTGTGGCACTATTAAAATGCTTAAATGTAAGCACATGTTTAAGGGCTTTGCTGGATCAAGGCCTTGATGCATTTGTAATGAAAAGTGAAGTTGGAGTTGCTAGCCTTCTGGAGGGAGGCAACCAAGTTACAATATGATTTTCAGTGATGAATGAATGTCCATATGTGGTCAAAATGATACAGAACATCAGAGAGCCTCAAAGTAGGTTTGAGAGAACGTCAAAATCTCAAGTGGTAAAATGAGGAGAAATGCTCCTCTGTATGCTACAATACATCAACCAAGAAAGAACATGGTTTGTATATAATTGAATTGTCAAGAGAATGGTAGTTTTGAAAGGGGCCTTTATATAAGCACGATACTATTGAAACATAAGGTTTAGGTTTATTCCAACTTTTTTTGCCCAGTACTCTATAATCAATAACAATATGTCTAGTGAACTAAAGATAACTTTCTGATAGTGAGATATCTTAGGCTGTTGAATACTCTCACAAGGAAAGAAGTCAAACCTCATCACTTGGGACTTTAAAAATCCAAACAAACCACTACAAAGCATGCCATGAAGTAGCATTCCCCAGATGGTGGTGCCTGACCCACCAGTGGGTGGTGGAAGGTCCTATATGGGTCGCCACATCCAGATCCATATATAATCCATCACTGATCCCTAGCCTAGGCAAACATATTTCTTCTGGCTCAGTGCAGAGGGACGGCATGGGGGAAGGAATGAGAGGAGAGTGGAGAGCAAGCTCACCACACAGCACTGGTTTCTCTTCCATGGGGCTTAGCCTGGCTCCTCACTCTGGATGTTTCAACATGGGGGAACAGAAAATGTCATGCCACTTGACTCAAGATGGAGTGGTGGCTAGGTTAAACATGTGGGGTGCTACAACCCTTTGCTCCAGCTTGCAATGCCGAGAGAGGGAACTAGGCCCAGCTGCATGGGATGGGAGCATCTGATGTGAGTGAGTGTAGGGAAGCTCATTCTCCAACACGACCCCACACTCCCATCCCTTCAGTCCCCGTCCTGACCAGGCTGAGATTAGGGTTTCAATGCCAGGGCAGAGACTGCATGTATGAAATGGTGGATCGCAAAAAAAGACACAAATAAGGTTGATGGGTCACCTTAGTAAAAAGATTGGGAACAACTATTATAAAGAACACCAGGAGTAAAATGAACTATTTGTTTTCATCTCTTACAGTAAGTAGTTCCATGGTTTTGTGAACTTGGATTTGTGGAATATGTTGGAGACTCTGATTAGTGATCTGGTTCATGAGTAGAACTGGGCAAATTTTTTCAGACAAATGCAGTTTTTGTTAAACAAAAAATATTTAAATTGATAGATTAAAAAAAAAATTAGACTAAAGTCACAAGGAGACTTTGGCGCTGGTCACAAAATGGCTGAGGTAGGTGGTGACCCCCTGAATTTCAAATTTTGTGGTTAAAGCACTGCCAGGATTTGGGAGACCAAGGTTGAAGTCAACCCTTTGCCTGATATGGAGCAGGTATTTGATTTTGGGTCTCATCTCCCAAGAGCACCCTAACCATTGTACTATGGGGTATTCTAGAGCATGTGTCTCTCAAGGTCTCCTGTTGTTGTTTCACTAGTCCTTGGAGAAGAAGTTTGAACTTGGGTCTCTCCCAAAATGGACTTAAGTAAATACACCAAAAACTTTGAAGTTTTTCAATTTAACATGAAATTGAAAGATTTCTTCAAAATGCCTGTGAAACAAAAAAGTCAGTTATTAACCCAGCTGTAATGAGGCACTGATAACCCAAGTGGTGTCTTGGATTTTACAAGAAGCAGTGTTCTAGTTCTTTCAGTGCTATCTCCTTATATTTGAAAGCTTAGGAGGATGTGCTGGCTACAGGAGAATTTTTATTTATTGAGTGTAGGAGGCTACTACTTTTCATACATCAAGAGATAGAAAAGATTGGGGAACATGGGTCTGATTGAAAACCTGTTAAGGTTAATAGAAAGAGTTCCACTAACTTCAATGGACTTTAGATCAGGCCCCAGAATCAGCTGGTTAATACCTTTATGCAACAGGATGGTGGAATTTTCTGCATTGAGACTGCAATAATTAATCCCAAATGGAGACGTTTGTATCTGTTACAGAGGTGGGAGAACCTGGTACTCTCTTGAATGGGATCTTATTTCCATATGAAGAGAGGTCTGCCTTCTGGCCCTGTGAATGGCTATGGTTTTGTACTTTCATGCAGTTCTGGAGAATTCCTTTTTAATTGTGTATGTAGTGATGTAAAATAAGTTCTGATCAGTTTCTGCCAATAATTTTTTTGGTACTGATTTACTGGAGGGATTAAATCATGATATGGGAGCATGCCTTGTTCAGTGTATTTCTTGCTGTTTTGCAAGTTTTAGTTATGAAAATGGCTTAATACTATGCTATTTTCTGTTTCATTTTTTGTCTTTCTGTTTAATGTTTTATCTATACTGAATTATAAGGACCTCTAGGACTTTGATTTCCCCTCCCCCCCAGCCCAGCAATGTATGATTTTCTTGGCTAGAAGCAGCACTCCTTTCTCACAGTTGTTTTTCCCCCCCCAAACTAGAGAAAAATATGAATGGGGAAGCAAGAGACATAGAATCCTATCAGGGGCAACTATTTGTTATGTTTTATTTGGTAACTTTTTACAATTGCTCTACTTTTATCTCACAGAACGGCAAAAAAAAATTTCATTTTAGGATTCAAAAGAAGTTGAACTTCAACTCTTCCTCCTTGTATATCCATTACAAAATGGTAATTATTTGATCATGTTAGAGCTCCGATTATACACTACAAATGTACAAATTTCTGCAACATTGGACATGTTTATCATCTTGCTTTTTATTGACTTTGGCATAAAGTAATTTCATTGGCATAATAGGTTAGTGTATCAGTCCAAGTCTTCAAGGTGTTCAATGCTCTGGGTCCAGCATATCTAAAACCTAGAGCTCTGGGATTAGAACTATGGATAATCACTCCACTCCTCAGGCAGAACAAAACTTTCTACCACAAGCCTAAAGCTTGTTGGTGCAAGAGACAGAGCTTTTTCAGAGGCTAAACTAAGACTATAGAATGAACTCCAACAGGGGCTAAGGACCATCACAAATCTTACCATATTCCATACCACATGCAAGACACACTTGTTTTCTCTAACAAACACAGAGCAAATTGATCCTTTTTATAATATATATTTTCTATGCTCAACCCTACCAAAACACTGTACACCCAATTCTCCCACTAGGGAGAGTAGGAGAGAGAGAGAATGAAACATATGATAAATGTTAATCATGTCACTTAATGCGCTACTGGAAGATGCTCAAATACTATGATGATGATGAAGGCAGTCTAAGACACTCCAATAGAAGTATTGGACTCCTTTATGACAAGTTCTCTTTTCTCTAAAGGTATAACTTTTATAATTTACAACCAGAATCTGCCACTCATGGATCTCAGTGGGACTGCTCCTGGAGTAAGCTATTCCTGTGTGAATAAGAGAAGCTGAATCTGACCCTCAATCAGCAGCCATGTGTCATGAATTTCTTTCAGCCAGAAGAGCCTTCTTTCTGTACCATTCAGGGAATGAGGAAGTTGACCCTGAGATAAGGGTGTATTACTTGATTAAAAAGATGAGGTGAGATGATTATAGAGTATCATAATGCATACCCACAAGAGGACAGGTATTCCAGACTTCTGAGTCATTAACCATAATATTCTCATTGTAGTTCTGTATGAATGTATGTATGAATTTCCTAGTTTTAAATGTTTTTTTTTTATTTTGATATTTGGCAATCCTTAATCTTGATAATGAAAACCTAACAATTTACATTTAAAAACTATTTTCCCTAGAGTAACTGAGACTGGGGATCCCTATCTATCCCTTGGACCAACTTCAAGATCTCTCTGGCAGCTACCAGGTTAAAAACAACCTCCCTCAACACTGTTTGATACAAATCATATCCATAGATGAATTTTCATTCTGACAATCTAAACTTTCTTACTGATTTCACAGACAAATGAAGACAAATTTTAATGGGGCAGTTTTGTGCATAAGCATTTAAAAGTTTCAGAAAACCTAAAATAGATTTAAAAAAAAAATTACAATTGCAATGTTATTAAACGTTCTGTTGCAGCATTGGAAACCTAGAGAGAATAAATATTATGCTCCTAGTTTATGAGAAACAGTGAAACGGACAAATCTAATGTCATTGACTAAACTGAATTAAATGTAAAAAGCATATATACACAGCTTAAATTGTGAAAAGTAAATTAGATTTAAATTTCTTTTTTTTTCGTGAGTATTCTTTCTGCCCCGAAGACTTGTGTACATAAAAACTTAGATATCAGTTTTTACTATGCACATGTTTTGACACTATATTTTTTCTTTTCATACAGTCTCGGTTTTTCAGAGGCAAAGGACTAAAAATAATGGTTGGCCTTTAATATGTGCATGTGTTATAAACTAACACCTCAGCCAGTTAACCCAGTAACATGTTATGGAGGTAAAATGAGACATTTTTACATATTCAGTAAGAAAAATACATTAACCACTATCTATAATGTGGCAAAAATTAGCATGTTAGTTAAAATTCAAAAAGTACTTTTATATATACTTCATTAAAGGACAAAGGCACTAGTATGTCTAGTCAGACACCTAAATGATTTTATTTATGATATGTGACAGCTGTGCATGCTAGATAAGAAAAACATTGTGAAATAGTAGAGAAGTAATTTTTCTGCCACTTATTTATAGTCACCACGGCTATAAAAAAAATGGAGGAAACAAAATCAATCCAAGCATTTGGGAGAGAAACTCAATACTTATTTTGTAAACATTATGAATTGGTACAGGGATAGTTATTCCACTTCATTTTCCACACTTGTTAGATATTAATCAGCATGGAGAGGAATTCTCAGTGGTTCCCAGATGCATTTCTTTGTTAGATGTCAAATATTGTAAGGCGCTTGCTAATAGCTATTCAACTTTATCAATTTCTAATGATGTATATAGACCAAACAGCATTCATGGCACGTAACTTGAGTGTACCTTGGAGAGAGCTAATAGCCACCTGATCTGGCAAGGAGGGACTATTAGATCTCTCTAAAGAAATGAAATAGATTTATTTGAAGAAATACATTGAGATGCACTGTCTCCCATTTCTGAAGCTTCCCCTGGGCTCCGTGCCACAAGATCAGCTCTGTTAAAAGACTATACACGTCAGATAAGAAAATATCAAACTATTGATCTGCTGACTGTTAGTTTCTCAAAATCCCTGTCCATCCCCAAGACCGGTAGAGTATAATTACAAGAGTATGAAGAAAAGGATTGAAGGAACATTTCTTTTCTATGGCAGTGCAGCTCTGAAATGAGGAAGAAAATGTTCTTCTCTGACAGGATAATGGACATACGCTCTTAGAAATGTCTTGTAAATCTACTTACGAGGAGTGCCTCAACTGTGAGCATAATATGTTTTAAAAGGTGTAAAAGGACGTCTGTAGGAATTATAGTTTTAAAGTAAATTAGCTATAATTCCAAAGTATTATCCACAACATTTCATACAGTAAGGTTTTGTATTACAACATATACAAGTATTGGTTCTGGGTTAAGAAAAAGGAAGAGCTAGTCTAAAATAGTTAAAAGGATATCATATAAAGACAAATTCATTGCTGAAGTAAGGGGATGCAACTCCAGAGAAGTTGAACTTTTTTCATTCATTCTTTCTTTTTTTTGCCCACAGCTACTGTGGCCCAAAGTCCTCTTGTTGCCAGCTGTGAAACTAAAGCTTGAAAAAAAAAGACTTCGAGAAATCCAGCCCTGGTTCAGAGAAGATTCTAAGCATGTTGCAAATTGCACTGTTCTCTCCTGAAAGAGGTTAACATCTTCTATTTTTCTTCAGTGCCAGAAAATCAGAGCATTGGTTGTTGACTACCAGGATGCAGCTTATTGCTTATTTGACTGAAAATAGACAAGGGGCTATTTAAGATTGACAATGTAGGAGAGGAAATTGAAGACAAGGAAAATGAGGAGAAACAAACAGGAAAATAGGGCTGGCATAAGACTAAGATTGTAGAAGGATACCACTTTGCCCTGAAAGCATAAGCTTCCCTACCGAGATAATTTAGCTACATCAAACACTAAACTGGTTTGAGTGAGTTTTCTTCAGGGTGCCTACTTGTAAATATAATCAATGGACACCTAAATGCAAGAATCTACAATATCATCAGGGAAGGCATTATTCAGAAAGGATCAAATTCATCACTTTGTAGAGAACCAATACAGGGTGTATGAATTCCTTAGTGTGATCTCAGCAATGCTGAAGCAGAGTAACTTCCCAGGTTCATGGGCTGTGTGACAGTGAGATGTGCACATCTGTTGATATGACAGCATCTGAGATCACTATTAAGATTTTGTGCTCCAGTGGGAGTTTCAAGCTGGGATAGATAATTCTTTTTGCTATCCGTTGGAGGTGGTAATGAGAACTTTCTAGTGTATTGCCTACAATACTGTTGATAATGTGAGTTACAAAGAATGCAGGAGGCTTTTCTCTTGTTTTCCTGCTTTTCAGACTGAGTTGGTAGAGGGTGTACTTATACCTTAGCTGTCATAAAGGAAGTCTTTTTTTGTGTGTTTACATGTTATAATAAAGTCTTTATCCTGTCACTCATTAAGATCATGCTGAAGGTTGCCCAAATGGTATCGGACAGAAATGCCATCAAGTTAAGGCCTCACTTTGCTCAGCCAGTGGCACATTAAAAGCCCGGTAACTATTACAGATCAAACTAGCAGAGGGAATGGGGAAAGGAATGGTGGCAAGGTGAGGTAGGGACTTCTGCAATGAAAGAAGTGAAGTGGAAAAAAGAGGAGAGACACAGAAATAAGTTCCTGTTAGGAAGAGACCTCAATATCAATGCAAAAGTAATACAATTGTTAGAACTTCATATTTAAGTCATCGTAGGCTTGTTTGCACCTTTACTGAGTATTAAGATATAGCTACAAGAATGTTATAGTCTGGATGCTTGGAAATATAATACATATGTTTAGCTAGTTATGTTATGGAATGTTAAAGCTATTCAAAGACGCTTCAGAAGGTTTCTACTTCTGTTTCCCAAGGACCAGCAAATGTCAAGAAGATAGACCATGTGCAACAGTCATGTTTTAAGTAGAGACCTAATTGTAAAAAGGAATGTAGTGTGATATCAGAGCAATAAATCCAGCTAAAGTGGGTTTTACCAATCCCCACTATCTTGCAAGAAAACCTGTGTGCTCTTAACTTTAGAGGCAAAACGTTTAGCTGAATATGAAATATTTATGAAATAAACAAGTTTAAAACAAACACCTTTGTGAAAAGGATACTTGCCAGTGTTAGCGAAATGCGGAGCTCCTAATGTCATTTTTATGGTAAAATCCTTTATATACCAACATGAATTCTAGTGACCTTGCTAAACTAATAAGAGGCCATTATATATAGAATAATTATATGAATGGGGAATTGATTACTGGCAGTGCACAAAAAAGCCTCAACCAATTCTGGAGACAGAATTCTTGTCTTCTGAAGTGAACAACTTTTAGTTATTTAAGATGAAGACTTTAAGAGTTATTTTTAATTTCAGAAGAATATTTTGAGAACTAAAAACCTTTTGGATAAAGAGCAGGAGCATTTGAAATTACTCAACAGCCAACAATTTAAGACTACCCCTTTCCATCTCACATCCCTTTAACGCAAACTGCAGGAAAGAGCCTTCATATGGATTCCTTCAAATTATTCTAATGGAATGATCAGAAGGTTTAGCCCCCATCATGTGTACATCTCAAGGGACACAGGCACCTAAATAAAGAGACCACGTGTCTCAGAATTGCATTGTAAAAGATTCTGCTACTGGTAGCGGCTCTTGCAACTCTCTGGGAGGGTTTCCCACAGGGAAGCAGGCTTTATGCTAGAGTCAGTGCAGTCTCAGCTGTAGTAACTTTGGGCGTATATTGATCCCTAGCATCAAGGGGGAGAATGAGTGTCACAATGTGTACCTGGTCTTCATGTCTCCCTACAGGAGACCCTATGGTCCTACTACACCTTACCCAAGGAAGCAGCAAGGTGAGAGGAAAAGTACAGTGGAGATAGGTCCTTCAGCCTGCCTAAAGAAGTGTCTCTGGAACAGTGATCTTGGAACTTTGAGCTTCATCTTGAAAGCTATAGAGACCTGACCCTCAAAGGATTATGGACAAGCAATCAGAGCCCAGCAGGCTCAACTAAAAGAAACTGCATGGGCTAGGAGGGCACTTCTTGGCTGGGACCAGAAAAGTGCTCTCCTTTCTCACCAAAGGAGCCTGATGTCTAGTCTGGGTTTGCAGGGAGAGGAGGATCTGAGAACGTTTGCCCTGAGGTAAGCATGAAGGTAATGGGGCCAGGTGGAAAGAAGCTCAGGGAAGTAGCAGCAACAAACTGAATTGAACAGTATGGTGCTGCTATTGAGAGGGGCCCTAGATTGGAACCTCCAGTTGTGAGTTGGCCTGGAAAAGTAGTATAAACCCCAAGAAGGGGAAACAAGACTAAATTCAGTCCCCAGAGCTGAAGGGGAGAGAGGGCTCATTTGGAAGCCTGACCAAAGGCCTGAATGTAAAGGGCTCAGAGGTAGGGCTGATAGGGAGGGCAGATAGACTGTTTTGTTAGACTCCTTACTGTTCCCAAAGGGATTCATTTAACTGTGAGATTCACCCGGAGTGCCAAATCACTAAAGACATGCCAAATTAGTTTGATAACCTATGGGGGACTCTAGGAGTGTGAAGAGGACTGCAGCACTGTACCCAGCTGCACAGAGGCAGTCCAGGTGAGTGTCCCCCTCTACAATGGGATACATTACTCCCAACTTGACTTTGCCTTTTCTCACCTCTTTCCCATACAGAGGCCCCTTGCTGGGGATTCAGGGCAGTGAGGAGTATATGATGCAGTCCTTTTCCTGCTCCTAGAGCCCCTTCCCCCCACATCCCAATACCAGAAGATCCACATAGAGGGTTTCATCTAGGGGAAAATCACCAACCCAGATACCAAAGTCTTTCCATGAAACGATTTTGGAAAAGAAACAAGGCTTTTGCGTATACCTTGCAGTTAATGGCAATCATCGAAGAGGGCACAGTCAACATGTGCATAAAGAACAAAACAAGATGTATCCAATTTTCAGTCTACCAAAGTTCACAAGGTTTTTTTCAGTGCAGCTGAGAAATACTAATGAGGCCAGTACCAGAAAACATATGCTCAGGGGTGTTTTATTTAGAAAGGCTGACATGCCACAGAAATCTGTTTCAGTTCTACCATGCATGGTTTTCTGCCTGTAGCAAAATTGCTGTCCCAATACACTCCCATCCAGGCTCAATGGAGGATTGTCTTTCTGGAGGCAAACCCTGCTCTCTCCTAGCTTGGATTTATTTCTAATTAATCCTAGTTCACCTTCTAGGAGGACCCTGATTGGCTAATTGGCCTCAGGCCCATATTACTTTTTTGCAACCTGTGTGAGGTATACACCCAATCACGCTGCCATATAGTGATGTCTGGTGGCTGCAGCCTCAGTAAATTATGAGCGGTTTCCAAAATTTGGCACCTGGAGAAAGTTAATGAAGAAAAGTTAAGATTCCTGTAATTATCCAGGCTTTGGTGAGCATTTTTTTCCGAGAACAACTTTATTAATATTTTTATGAATCTTTTTTTCTTCTGTAATGGTCACTTACTCTGAAAATAAAATATAAATTGGTCCTTTGAAAAACATATCTGCAAGCAGGCAGCCTGAAGCAAGAGAATCAAATGAATAAATATAGTCTCAGATGTCTTCAGTCTACCGAGCTCCAAGTAGAATAATCTTCAAGGGCATTGTTTAGATTAGTTTAATGTTGTTCCACATTTCCAAGAACCTGAAGCTGTGTTGTAGGCCAATCCCGCATGGTGTGTGTGATAAGCCTAATAAAAATAGGCAGAAATTGATAAGCCAATAGATTGATTCTGAAACTGTTTTATTGCTAAATCTGGTTGCTGTTAGTCAATTTCTCTAGAAGGCAATACTTTTAGACGTGATATACCAGCAACAGCACATTAATATTTCCATATACTGTAGCATAATTTTAACAGAGAAACTAATACGGGTACAGGAAATAATTGGAAATGCATACATGAAGTGGGAGGGAAAAATCTGGAAATCAGTAATGATGGAGATCTAGGGATGGTAAGAGGTATCTCATCAAAAATGCACTTATGTGATATGGCAACAAAATTAGTGAATCATCAGAGTGTGGAATAGGGAGGTAGTAGACCCTTTGTCTCTTTAGGAAGCCCCTGCAATGCTGTGTCCATTTCTATGCACCTCAAAGGCAGAGAGAATTTTTGCAGGGACTTCAGAAAAACGCTAAAATGAAATATAGAAAAGCTAAGCGTTCTATGTGGCAATTGTGATGCTTCCCAGGGGCATCCAGGATTGTGAGACACTCCACTACCTACCACCTGACCCTGGCAAAAGAAGGCTTATCTGTACCTGCTATGGATTAGATCACTGACTCTCCCCATCACAAGCAGCACAAACACTTCCCTGTCATCTCATGCAGGCTGTGCTGTCCCTTATGCAAGTTAGTGAGAGGCATATGCCAACCTTCAAGTCCTCGGAGCATTTCCTGGTGATGGTGTGCAGCCCTTTAGCTACTAGATAGTCACAGAACTCCCAGGTCTGCCCTTCCCAAAGGAATAGTGGACCATAGCTTACTAGTCATACCTTAGAACACAGCTCTTCTTGACACATAGCACTCAGATTGTTTCTAGAGAAAGCCAGTATAAGTTTATTGAACAGAGATTCAAATGCTAGAGAACAGAAATATTGGAAACAAGGAGTTATATATAAAATAAAAACAAACATTCCAGAGACTAACTTTAACTAACAAGATGCCCTGCTGTCTACTAACCAAGTCCTTCTCACAGCTTTTCTCAACCAGGCTGGCTGAGAGCCCCCTTTGGTGAGAACAAGACTGCTGGCAGCCTTTCTCCCCAGATGAAGAATGCCAGGGTGTCTTTCTGGCATATATTCTTCTTTGGCTTTCTTCAGTCTTGAGAAACAATGGGTATGCGCTCCTGAGAGGTAGAAAATTTACTCAGTTGGTTTTATGACAGCCACAGCTGTGGCTGAAGAGACCCACCCAAGAGAGACAATCTCTGCCACATTTCTCACATTTAAAGGTGATGTTTCAACCCTTTGGGCTCTGCCTTCTGCGAGCTCTTTCCTCCTCTGCTAAGCTGGACTGCTTCCTCTCGTAGCTTTGGAGATGTTTATTGAACTCTTGTTTCCAAAGGCTGCAGTCCTGAGTGTGGTCTTCCCAGTTATCCATCTGTCCTTTTCTTTGAGGTCTTGCTTGCACACATCCTTGAAACACAATTTTGGGTGACCTTTAGATCTTTACCCAGATGGCAATTGGCCACAAAGGATGTCCTTTGGGATACGCCCATCATTCATTTGGCATGCATGCCCAAGCCAGCCAAGGCATCACTGTTTAAGGAGTGTTTGCATGCTGGGTATGCAAGCTTACTTGAGCACCTCAGTGTTGGTCCCTCCAGGAGATTCCAAAAATTCAACGAAGACAATGCATATGAAAGCTGTTGAGCCTTTTCTCCTGATAAGAGTATAAGGCATAAATTAGATATGATATATTAGACCAGTCCTTTGTTCTTTTCCTATAAACAAGGTTCCTTCCTCTGCTGTTCACCTCTTCCTGCTAATTTCTTCCACACAATCTCTTCATTAGCATTGACTCAGTATGTAAAATGACTTCCACTGTGAGCCCCACAATACACAAAAGTCAGTTAGGAAGATAAATGTCTCCCACCACCTGTGTGGTGGCACCTGCCTTAAGGCAAACTACCTCTGGGTAATCTAAGAACATAATTTTCAATTTACATACATATTTCTTTACATATTATCCACATTTTGCAAAGTAATTATGACAGGTGTGACACAGGCTTTCAGTAGAAACCTTGCATAAGAACATAAGAATGGCCATACTGAGTCAGACTGTAGCAAGGCACTGTGGCCTTCCTCAGAACCTGGGCCCAAGGAAGGGTTCCGACGCCCCTGCTGGACAGAACAAGGCCCTGCAGGCCAAACAACCAGGGAGAAAAGGGGTGGAGCCAGGACAGGAAGGGTCAGTATAAAAGGCCAGCCTAGCAGCTCAATCAGGGGGAAGCTACCACTAGAGGCAGACATGTCTTCCCAGAGGCTGTGGTTTAGGCCTGACCCAGGCTCTGTGACTGTTTGGAGCAACTGCCTCACTGACCAAAGTCTGCAAAGCATGCCTGGAATGCCAGGCCCAAGTGACTGGAGAGGGCTGCCATGCCCTAGTAGCTGGGAGCAGCTATCCCTGACTTGGAGGAACTGCCTGATGTTGGGGACCCACAAAAGTGGACTGAGCCTGGGATGCTGGGGGACCCCCTTGGCACCTATGACCTGGATGAGTTGCCCTCTCCTGATGACCTTGAGGAGTTCCTGGACTTGCTGCCAGTTGATGGTGAGGGACTGGTGGGAATCCCATTCACTGTCTACCCCAGTGACCCAGAGGGAGACACCTGGATGCAGGTACCAGGGGACTGGGTGGGAAAAAATAGCCCAGGGACAGCTGACTAGAGAGTGGCAGAGGCAGTGACTGGACCGGTCAGCGTGTTGTGGCTGGATCCCTGCTGACTCAGTAGCAAACTGCTTTGCCACTGATAGGGCCCTGGGCTGGGACGTAGTGGAGTTGGGTGGGCCTGTGTCCTCCTCCCCCCTTCCCTAGCCACCCTGGGAGTGCTTGGCTTCCTCGGAACTTGTCTAACCAAGGATACCGAGCCTTACTAGCCCTGCTTGCCTGCAAGGCCAGGGGCTCCAAACTTTCGCTTGCCCTGCCTTCTGGAGGGTCGGGGGCTATAAACTGCTCACTAGTCCTGCCCTGCCTGAGGGTGGGGGGCACCAGATGCCTTTGCCTGCCCTTCCCTGTTGGAAGGCTGGGTGGGGGTGGGGGCACCAGACTTGCAGACTGCAAGAGAAGCCTGCCCTGCCTAGGGCTGGGGCTAAAGACTTGTAATTTGGTAAGCTTTTTCCCTGGGCCCGAGGAAGGGTCACGACGCCCCAGCTGGACCGCGCCACCAGCCTACACAGACCAATGATCCATCTAGCCCAGTATCCTGTCTTCTGACAGTGACCAATGCCAGGTGCTTCAGAAGGAATAAATAGAATAGGTTATTATCAAGTGATCCATCCCCTGCTACCCATTCCCAGATTCTGAGTACATGATACTACTTAGTGAACTAGAATGTAAATATTGGACCCCAGCAACCGCTGTAACCTTTATGCACCCCTGTGCCCTCTGCCAGTTGGCATCAAGAATCACAGCACTAAGGAGGGAAACTTAAGATGTCTACTAATAGGCCCTAAGCTCTGACACTTTGACCACATGTGGCTATTAAAAAGTTTCACAGTACTTGTCACAAGAATATGGATGTTAATGTATAAGATATGTACAAATTCCTAATTCTACCTTTGTGCCCCTCTCCTTCTTAGATCTAGTATGAACTTATTGTTCTAAATTGTTGTATAACACAGCTCATCAGGGTAATGTTACATTTCAAAGCCCCATGTGGCTCCATTTTGGTGGAGGACAAAGTGATTGCAACATAAATCTTTTAGAGGGCTTTGAGATACTTTACAATGAAAGGAATCATGCTAATTATAATAGTATCATTGCAGTTTTCCTAGAGGCCATGCGTCCAGAAAGGACATCTGGAAACATATCAACAGCCCTGTGGAAAAATAAAAGTATGGGCTAACCCTCCACTGTCTTAAATTTAGTGATGTCTCAGTTCAGGGCAACTGTACTCGTATTTCCCCCATCAGGGGTCTCTCAGGGGATCCCCCCTAGGTCCTGAGCTGCTCAGCCATCACCTCCCTTGGGCGGAGACCCATATCACTCTCCCTTCTGGCTGGGGTTTTTCCAGGCTGTGCAGTTCTCTGCCAACCTTCCTAGCAAGCCAGACTGCCTAAACAGGCCAGCATCTTGCATGTTGCTCTATCTCTGAAGGCTATAAACAGTGTAGTTGACAAAAGTCACAAGTTTCCATGCAGCTTCTAAGCAAGCACACTTATTCTTAAGGTGAAAGCATTACAGAAACAAACATTAAAAATTATGAAAGAACCTACAAATATGCTAAAAACCTTATCGGAGGTCACCCCAACTCCAACCTATGGCTGTGGTAGGTGTCAATCATTCAAAACCCACAACTGAGTTTTCCTGTGGTTACAAATTCAAAACTGTCTCAGATTCAGAACCAGTGGGGCAATTCATCCATTTCTTGATGTGGCTTGATGTCTAATCCATGAGAACAAGTCATCAGCAGACAAAGACCTCTCCTCAGGGTGTAGCTTCACAAGGCAGGGTTTGTGCATAACCAGAGGTGGGGAATTTTCATTAACCTCCCTCAGTATATCACAGGATATCCACTTCACACACACTGTCTCTAAAGTCTATTCTTCTCTGGCATGTTGTTCAGTATAATCCTTTGATTATCTAGGTCTTACTGAGAAGTTAGGTACAGTTCCAGCCATAATGTTATATTTTGTATTTAGTACAATGGACCCCAAAGATACTTAGATTTAATTCAGTAAGGATTTTCAGCAATATTGCAGGAAATTGCCATATCTGTCACAACAAAAATCAAGGTATGTTAAATACATCTGATCACCACAATCTGTTCAGAACAACACCATTTGTATTGCATGTTTAACCACAGAATGCCTAGCCCTAAGGCAGTCCCTAGCCTTAAGGCAGTCCACAGAATGCCTAGTCCTAAGGCAGTTCAATATAAATGTTTCTTTTATGTTTTAAAAAACATCAGAAAAGTTGAACTGTTGTCAGGTAGTTATCTGGCTCTTTATTTTAGCTTTTCCTGAGGATTAAAAGGATTACAAAAAACACTTCAAGTAAGATTTGGACAGTTGCAAATACCAAGTAACAATTATCTTGTTTGAGCATCAATCAAAAAGGTATTAAGCAATCAGATAATGTCCCCAAGCTCTTCAGAAATTAAATCCCTTTATGCTAGTCCACACTTGCTTCTAACAAAATGCCAGCCACAGAAAACTTCATGAGATTGTAGTAGGATGTAAATATTATAAACCAGGATTGTTATAAACACTATATTCTCCAAATACTTTTAATGATATTATGGTTTTTAGATTATTATAATTTTGGATATTATGATTGCCTTGTTATTTCTGTTGATTTGAATCAACCCACCAGAAATTGTAGCATTTACCCTATGAAGTGTAGAAATCACTGTCAGAACTGATTGGCTGGCATTTAACTACTCACTACATGACTGCTAACAACTCCATTACCTGTGATATAGTTTACGGAACACATTGTGATGTAAGGCCTAGAAGTTCTACCTGTAGGATGATGCCACAGTAGAGGTCTATTGTCATTTATAACACACTGCTATCATACTTGGAAGGCCATTTTTTCTCTGACCGGGCAGTGATAGGTCCAGAAATTACACATGAAAAATAAGATGTTGCCCTGTCTGTTAGTGGCATAGGTAAACTGTCGTTGTAGTTCATAATTTATACTATGGTAACTCTTAGGGACCCCAGTCACAGATCAGGATCCCACTGTGTCATGGCAGTACAAACAAATAAAGAAGATAGTTTATAATCTAGCTAACAATCTAGGTGTACGATAACAGACAACAGATGGATGAAATAGAAAACATGGGAACGGGAGATTGGTAAAATGAGAAGCATAAAATGTGCAAATTAAACATAGTAAACTTACCTTGGCAAAGACATGAGTTTGTCTTACTTCAATTCTACTTACTTAGCCATTGTCAGATGGTAGTGGTTCTAGTCACCAGTTACTATTTTTTTTTTTAAGGTACTGCCTAGAAACTAACCAAGATCACAGCCCCATTGTGCTAGGCACTGTCCAAATATGGTGAGGGACACTTCCTGCCCTGAAAAGCGTACTGTCTAAATAGACAAGTCAGACAAGAGGTGGGGGGAAAACTAATATCACATACAAGGACGGTGAACAATGTGATGGTTGGCAAATGACATGTTAGTTTCATGTTTGTTTGTTTTTTCTTTTCTTTTTGGGGAAGGCTTTTTCATTTAATTTTACTTTTTTATGGGAGGGAAGTCTGGGGAATTTGTTAGAGCATGATTAGATAAATAGAAAGGAAGAAAGGAGATGATGAAGGTGAGCGAGAGGCAGTCATGAAGGGGTAGGTGAAGTGAGGCTGAAATGAGGTGACTGTGCTAGAGTAAACAGCCAATCAGCACAGAGGAGAAAATGTCCAGAGTAAAAACTGGGAAAAAGGTCTGATGATGTTATCAGTCAGTGAAGATCCCTACTGTAGCTGCTTTTGGGTTTTCTGCCAGCTAAGTCCTTGTCTGGTTCCATTAAGTGTACATGACTGATGGAATACATACGTCCTGGTTTCCTGATTTAGGAGATCCTTCTTGGAAATAGTGGCTGGAGGTAAAACAGAATCGCAGTTGATCACAGGATAGGCACATTTTACGGGAACTGAAGGAGGAAAAGGTAGCAAAATATTCTGCTTTCCTCTAGCCTGTTCCCAGTATTTGTTGTTGAGATTCCAAAATCAAAATTAAAATAGTGATTTCATACATAAATCAATCCCATGTGCAAATGTCTCAATCTCACGAATGTTGGAATTCACAGATCAAAGCTGTGGTTGCACCCAGATGTTTTTCCAAAACATTTACAGTTGTTTTTTATTTATTATTGACATTTTAAAATAGAGCCTTTTCATAAAGGGAATAGGTAGATTGCTTGGGGGATTGGTACTTAAAGCTTTTCAGCTCTAGTTTACCAGTTCAAAATTTGCCACAGATTGTTAATCAAAGGTTACTGAGAGAGACCTTTGATCAAACATCATTAAGGCCAAATATTGAATTCTTTAGGCCCCAAAGTAGCACCAAGGTAAATCAGGGTGTCTCTATATTGATGGTAGCACTGTTGGTGCCGCCGGATCGATTCTGCGGAATCGATTGGACAGCAGTGGGGAACCTCTCAATAGATCCGGAAGTTGATGCCTATAAAAAGAGTAACGCTGCATCATTGGGAGCGCATTTCCCATCTGCGTAGCATAGTGGGGACGCCAAGGTAGGTAGAAATTAGGAAGTCGACAGGAGACACACAAGCTCTCATTGACTGCCACCGAATTTCGCCGGCAGTGTAGACCAAGCCTCAAAGAGGCTACCTGAATGAGTGACAGCTTCAAAATCAGGTCCTTAGTCTGCAGGCAAAATTAAGCTTTCTTTTAGGGAAAAAAAATCACATGGCAACCAACTTCTGAAACAGAAATATTCACTGTAAAATTTTAGGCAGTTTCATTGCATTTTGCACATTTGTTCTTCTTTAATGGAATGTTACTTTCCTTTGGTGTGTTTTTTTTGGTTTTGGTTTTTGTGCTGAAATTTCACTAAATTTTGTAAAAACAAAATTAAAAATAATTCAACTTTGGGACGTTGACCGTTGATGTAAACAGAGCTGTAATTTGGGAAGCATAAAGATATTGAGTGTCCTACAAAAAAACCCCCAAATATCACAAATAATAAATGATAGGTTATTAATTTTGATTAGTAGTCATTTAATTAATGCTTTGAGTTTTATTAAACTCTAAATCAGATAGAAACTAAATTTTGCTTTTCATTTAATGGTCATTCTAATCTTCCCTCTTGCTTCTAATTCAAATGGTGCGCGAGGTGCAGGACCTATTTATAGATAAGCATGGATGTGAACTTTTGGGCATTAGAATCTAAAACATGTAGTTTGAAGCTTATAGCTTGATAATGGGTCAAATTCTGCCCTCAGTTACATTCATGCAATTTTCTTATAGTTGATGCATTTTTGAATGAATCTGAAGGCAAAAAAATGCAGCCCAATATGTCTTTATCCTCACAGATAAAAATATTTGCTTGTTCTTAAAATCAAAGATAAATCTATTTTTATTTTCTTTCCAAGCCAGCACAAAAAAAAACTGAAATACAGTAGTGGATTTTCTCGTAAGTTTTTCATCCGTGGTTGCACAAAGCACAAATCTTTCCATGTGGCAAATCTGAAAGTTGCTGGCTACCTTTGTGAAATTAAGTCATGGTAAGTAGAATATAGTATTTGACCTTGATCTCACACCTTTCACTGTAATATATAAGTTTAATTTTTATTAGGATGGAAAAATAGCTTTGGTGCAAAAATAATTCTTCATTTCTTATTGGCAAAAACTTGCAAAGCCTTAGTGTCCATGCATGAACTTGGAGAAAATCTTTTAAAAATCTACACATTTTGCTTCATATTCAAAGCTATTTCTTTGTAGCGGCATTATTTCATGTTACTATATTGGTTTTCTGTTGCTCCTTATCACACCACATTAAAAATCTATCCAACAGTGAGTTTTCTGGTAATGAGTTTACTGTTGATGACCTTTATGGGATAACCCAACACAATATACAGGCAAAAATAAGATGTAAAGAAACTTATTATAAAAGGAGTCTATATCCCTACATTCACCACCATGAACTGTGTAATAATTCTTCCCATTGAATTCTATGGGAGCTGGATGAGGCCTATAATACCTTTGGCCAGAATCCTAATTTTCTATCTACTTTTGCCTTAATGTTTCATTTTGATTCTTAAACACAGTTTCCTGTCGTAGTCAAGGTTCTTCCTTCTCACTGTCTACTACCCAAGATCGTTTTTGTACCGTTTTGAATCACATTCAAAAGTAGATCCTTTGAAAATGGATTGAGATTAGCTAGTGCTGTAGGTATCTAACAAATGCTTGTTAAATTTAGCAAAAAGCAGTTTTTCAACCTGTCAGCTAAGGAAACAATAATTACAGCGACTGCTAGAAATAGTTTTGAGGAGATCAATTTTTTTTTAAACAGAATATGCAAGACACTGCTCTTGGGTAAAGGAAAGGAGGAGGCAAAGTCAAATTAATTCAGTGGCACTTAGGCACTGACAAGTAGAGTTGGTTGAAAAATATTCATTGATTTACGCAACACATTTTGTGATATTTTTCCAGTAAATTGTTTGACAAATCTTTTTTTTATTATTTGTTTGTAGTACTCAAGGTTCCTCAAAGTTAAAAAGATCCTCAGTGAATATAAATGTTTGATGCTGTTGACACATATATATATAAAGTTGTGCTATAGGGTACATTGAGGCTGACTTCAGGGACCTGAAAAGCAAAATAAAAGATTAAAGCCTTATGTAAGACACAATACAGGGAGACAAGTCAATAGACAATTGGGTGAGAAAAGCGCAGAGAGTTACATAACCTAAGATCATGAGGTCACTTATTTTCACACTGTATTAATCATATTAGCACCTTTATTTACTATGAATCACATTCTCCGCTTATGTGAAATGGCAATAACTCCACTGATTTCTGTGAAACTGCCAATATATACCAGCTGATGATCTGGCTCCTAACATTTATTTTAATTATGTTGGCATGGGAGTGGAGTCGGCCTTAAATAATTTGGTGGGGAAACTGGATTTTGAGACAATAGTTGAAGGAAGTTGTATGGAATATTGAATCAAGATCCCTTCCAGATAAGGGAAGGATGACAGAAAACGTGGAGACATTTTTGAAAGTAGGATGCAAAGGGAGCATGAAAAGAAGTAGAAATGGCAGAGTGGAGGACACGAGACACGTAAGTAGGCCCAAAGCTGGACTGCAGGTAACAGTTTCACTGGCAGGGCACCGAATTAGGTAACTTTCTATGAGTCTGACTAATGTAATCTCCCTCAGTTTCTTGCATTCAGTTTTAAACTGAAGATTCTAAATAAACAATAGCATAGTTTCCCTCCAAGTAACGTTAACAAAAAGCCTTGCTAATCACGATAGGAATGACTCATTTCTAAATTGGAAAGACTGACTATAAAATAACATTCCAGAAATGCAGGTCTCTCTTGTGGATGAGGATTTGATCTCTCATGAAAAGATGAAAAATGATGGTGAGTGTATATTCTTAATCCAATATTTTCCTATCTTGGGACAACATTATTTCTCTTGGTGCACTGTAATCTTTTCAAAGAATCCCCTCCAGGAGTCAGGGATTTTAAAAAAGGCATTTCAGAGCCAGAACCCCATTTGCTAACACACAAAGGTAATTACTGAAAGCATTGCATAATTTACCATTTTACTTCAGGAATTAACATAGGGTCAGTGCAGCAGGCTAAAAAGAGGTATTTTGGAGAAGCATAATGGATAGTTTATGCTCACATCACTAGCTAGAAGTAAAAATCTCCCAAGACGATGAGATATTAAAGAATCAAAACCCCCAGCTGAATAGTTTTACTAACTGCATCTCAGTTCTAGTCAGACAGTTTCTTTTACTTGTGCATCTTTATCTTAATCTTTATTTGCTGAAATCATTTTATTCTCAAATTATTAATGTTCTGTTAATATTCCATAGCTACTGAATGACCATTGGCATATTAGCATTGTTGAAATACAGACTTGGATTTCTGTTGAAGCATGGGGATACATTAACATAACAACTAAAAGGACTCCCTTAGTCAAAAGGCCCTCAAGAGTTGTTAATTTAAATATGATTTACCATTTTCCTCGTTTGTGTTTTAGCATCTTATCTCTCATGATAAATTGCACTGCAATTTTTCAGAGTCCTTCCATGAAGCTGTTAGTCATGGTGTTTGGAAGAGTCTGATTAAAGAAGCACTGTAAAAATAAAAATGCTTGAAGGAAAATGAGATGAAATCTGTAACACAGCTTTATTATTATCAATAACCTCCCATATCTCCAGCGCACACATGTTAAAACCACGCAGAACAAATTACTGTAGGACAGAAAATTAAGTTGGAAAAAACAGTAAGGCTGTGGCATGAACTAACAAAAAAAAAAGGATGTTCAAAGTTAAGGCTGCCACTTTGTCCTCCATTCATGCACAAGGCATATAATAAGTCATTAATTAACACATTTGCTTTTTTAATTGAAGGAGAAAATTGACTATTTCTCCATTGCCTGGATTTTGATAGTTTGTGGCAAAAACTTTGGACCAGATTCTGGCTACTTCTATATCAATTCATGGGGAGAGGCAGGTAAAAAGGTTCAGAAAACCCTCCGCCACACAATTGCCTATGCAAGTGACAGCCAGAATCCTCTTGTTTGCACAATCTGCACACAAGCAGTGTTAGTGCCATCTGCTACTCTAGATACCCCAAAGGAAAAGGGTCAGTGTGGAGTTCAGGGAGGCATAGCTGCCAGGTGGGGGGAAAAAAGCTAGTAAGGAGTCTAGTATTTCCTTACGAAATCAAAACAGCTGTTTTGTGGGTATTTCTTCTCCTTGGATATGGAGAGAAGGAGAACTGAAAAGAACACTTGACATAAAATTAATTAAAAAAAGTAAATGAAATAGACCCTAATGGACATTTTGTGGCTTCTTAAATAAATATGCATTCAAGCTATTTAGAAATACACCTATGAACTAGAGACCTGATCTTACATGCATTACTCATTCAAGCAAAACTCTCATCAGAATAAGGAGTTCAGAAGGTCACAGATACCTGTTTATAAAGAGACCATTTATACCAGCTGAGGATTTTTTCTAGTGGTTCATTACAGACAGAAAAGAATTGGAACATTTTGAATATATTATGGAAAGAAATATGGCAAGACTTGGTGAATGATAGAATGGTAAGATTTTGGACCAGATCCTTAATCTGTCTGCTTGGATGCCCAAACAGAAGTTTTTAACAAGCATATTAATGATGTATTGGATAAGGTGGGAGAAAAGAAACAAGTAGACATGAACTCAAGTTGTGAAACTTGGTTTGGCTTAACACCTGGATTTGTATTGTGGGGATCTCAATGTTTGGGATGGTAGGCCTGAAGCAAAACTCAAGATCTTATCTGTAGAAACAAGGTATGTCAGATTGAGAAGTCGGGACTGGGTCTAAAGAAAAAAGACTAATAGTCATAGAAACAATGTAAACATATGGCAGAGAAAATGAGCATGGAGTAGAGAATATGATCGTGGGCAGGAGGTGTATTTGAATGTACTGTAAAGACTAGCAATGGTCAAACAAAGTACAGAATTAGTCAAGAATACCTTATCTGACAGTTGAAGCAAAAACTAGTTGAATAAATATTTTATTAATAATTTTCAACCATATTATAAAGCTGGTTGAATAGTGTCCAAAACATTAAACAATTTAATTAACCAAAACTCAATTATTCAAAATGTTAAATGAATATTATCCATCCAGCTCTAGGAAAGATTTCATCCTATTTCAATAAAGATCTTTTACTTTCTGAAGAGTGGGGAATCTAAACATAAAACAAACCACACCACCTACCACACAATGAATCTCAAGGGAACATGTCTGTCTGACATCATTGTGTGGTTCCACTTACTGAACAGATCAACAAGGTTTGTCATCAGTAAGAGGATGACAAGATCTCGAAGTTGCTGAAAATGTTTTTTAGTTGGTCAAAGTACAATGTAAACCTGAGAAATGGAATGACATCCAGTAGAAACTATACACCAGACAGCTCAACTTTTCCTATTGTACCCAGCCTCTGCAAAACTTCAGACACAGCCAGTCCCACATGTTTTATTACCACCCCAAGGATAATACAAGAATTTCTGAATATCTGCAGGAGGCAAATACTAAATATCAGAGGAGGCTAACACACCAGGATTACCATAGAACATATCCAGCCAGACTCTGATCTCAGTTTCACTGGAATAAAACTAACTGAAGAAAATGCAGTTTATGTTGGATTTGCAGTGGTGTAATTGATATCAGAATCTGGCCCATAAAGTTTAAGAGTGACTTTTTAAAGCATGGCATCATTCTAAAGGCCTGATCCTACAGATGCAAAATACAGAACAGTGTTTAGTACTCTTACTTATCCCAGCAATTTGAGTGCTTCAAAGTAAGTACTTGCAAGATTGGCCCCTAAGTGCATATGTCCTTGATTCTGTGACATCTGATGTTTTCCATGGCTAATAGAATGATGGCTGTGACCCATCCGTGCCTAAGGTAGCCACCTGAAAATGCCAAGGTCAGGGCAGGCTGCAAAGGGAGAGCAGATTCTCCCACCACTGGTGGGTGACACTGAAGTCAGACTTCCCAACTAGCCACAAACAGTGCTTCTGATTCCCCACACTAGTTATCAAGAAGCCAAAATAAAAATACACACAGCCCCCTTTACTGCATTTCAATCTCTGGCTCCCGATCAGCCACTAGGTCCAGTAAAGAGATCAGTTATTTAAACTCTATGCTATTTACCAAAAAGGTTTCTCCTTACCCCAAAGGGTCAGCCACAGTACCAGATCAATAAGAGTGTATATCTTACCCAAAATACCAGGCTGCCAGCCAATCCTTTAGTAACTAAAACTAAAGATTTATTATAAAAAGAAAGAAACAAACTATAAGAGAAGTGTTAAAGGATTAAATCAATCAGATACATACAAATGATTTGAAAGTCCATATATATCAGGTTTCTAGTAGAATTGTGGAGTTTGCAGGCTTGTATAATCCCTCAGGTGTACATCCAGTACCTGGATGGGTCTCAATCCTTTGTTTCACAGCTTCAGTTCAGTTGCATATGAGTTGATCCAGAGGTAGGCTAGAGACAAAAACAGACTAAAGACTGGTGACTGAAGACAAAATGGATCCCGGGCAGCTGCCTTTTATGTCCTTTGTTCTATGCCATGCTGCTGTGGAATTTTGCACGAACCAAAATGGAGTCCAGAGTCACATGAGTAAGTCCTGGTAGCTCATCAGGTATATCTCTGGCTTCTCCCCCTGGGCCCATTGTACCTGTGAATTTCTTAATGGGCCATTAAGCAGGCTATCGGTGCAGCCATCCTTTCTGGGTTGTGTCCCAGGCACAGCACAATTTGAAATACAGATATATCAAACATATCCATAACTTCCGTTACAAATATAACACATGAACATAAACATTATCATCTTACATAGCACATTATAGCCTTTCTAACAGTATCTGACATGGCATATCTCATATGAATTATTATGATTTTGACATATTGATGTTAAATAATATAATAAATGCTCCCCCCCCCAATACAGCCAACATGACACTCCCAACGTGAGATTGGTGCAGAAGGGAGTAATCAGAGCTCCTGAATACACCTCAAGGCCCCCCCGATCCAGCCAGCATCACAATGGCTACTGTATTTTTAATTAATTATGGACAGCTCTAATCTGTCTTTAACTATTTAACATAAAAGGCCATTAAAAGTCTTAACAGATATATATTTTGGTTTTGGTTAAATATATAACTAGACTGTTTCTATAAATAACATAATAGACATGACAAACTAGAATGGTTATCCTTACAAAACCAAATAATTAAGATGCATAGTATGCGGATGGAATCCTTAGGTGTGTGGCTTGTTTTGTTTTGTTTTGATGTTTGTATGGGTGGTGAATATTAAATTGATTTAAAATTGGATTTCATAACCACTTTTTAAAATATCAGATGGGACTAATCCTATTTATGGATTTACTGCTCTACAGAAATGTTCCTTTTTCAACCAAAAACCCCAAGAGTTATATGGATTTTAAAAAAGGGAGCATAATCTATTTTTCACTTATGTAAAACTGAAAAATACTTATACTCTTTGTTGAAAAATGGCATTATGCCGAGTTTCTGAAAACAATAGTTAATAGCTTGGATTTCATGTACTTCTTCATTTTAAGAGCAAGCTGTAAATTAAGTCAGTACATTTGACAACAATGTTATCTGTGCATTTGAAATTAATTAGATTACTGGGAACATACTTTAGCAGCTTAAATCAGTGAAATATACAAAAGAGTGAAAGAGGCTTATTTGTCTGATTTATTATGGTGAATCTGTTTTAATCTTGGACTCTATGAAATGTGAAGTTGCAATTAGCAGTCATCACAAGGCTTTTTTTTTTTTTTTTTTTTTTTGCACTTCAGTGCCATAATAATCCTCAGCAATCTGGGATCAAAGTTATACTTGGGCACTGTAATAGTTACATTTGAAATCATGTAGTTCACCATATAAGAAGAGAAGGAAATTATCTTTGGAGCACATTAGGCATCCTTTGGCTAGTACTTCTGAGCACTAACAAAAGCTACATTAAAACTTAATTTGAACAGAATTTAGAGAAAGACAACATGAGAAGAATCTAATGTGGAAAGCACTTTGATTTATGTTTGTGGGTTCTTTCAAAACTATCCCAGCCTCCTGGGTACCCAAATTTAAGAAAAGCATATAGTAAATATACTCCAAAGGCAAAGACTCTAAGATCTCAGAGTAAATGCATGTGGACTAGCATGCATCACATGTATGCATAGCATTTCTGTTTTTAATTGTGTTGTTTTGTATTTCTGACTAAACTCGTTTGATGGTCCTCATTTTATAAATGTGTGCATGAAATCAACTTTTGCTACACTGGTTAGAGCAGGGAACTCTGAGTCAAAAGTCCTGTGTTTCTTTTCTAGCTCAATTTGACTTTAGCTACACTGTGACCCCATTCTATGTCTCAGTCCTCTTGCAAAGTGGGAATAAGTGTCTTTATGTACCTCATAAGGTTGTTGTGAATCTTAAGTATCTAGTGTTTGCGAAGTGTTTTAATATTATTGCCGGGCAAAATTAGTGACTATTTTTCCCCCAAAAAAATTGTGGACCATTGATTTGGTGTGGATTTTTGCCTCAAAAATTTGCTATGCTTGAAATTTAAAGGGATCAGAAATTTTCAAATAATCTGGTTGCAAAATTCATTTATAGTTGCATTTGCTCTATATTTATAGTTGCAGATACTATAACTATATAGAGAGACAAGGTAGGTGAGATAATATATTTTATTCTGACCTGAAGAAGAGTTCTGTGTGAGCTAAAAATCTTGTCTCTCTCATCAACAGAAGTTGGCCCAATAAAAGTTGTTACCTCATCCACCTTGTCTTCCTAATATCCTGGGACCGACATGGCTACAACCACACTGCATTCCATAATCTGTACTCAATCCTGTTCCCAATAATCCACAGTGCTCTAGTTTGGTCAGGCCAGAGGGCTAAATTAGGGCACTAAAGGGGACACAACATTGAAATGCCTAATATTTAAACACCTTACCACCTTGTTGAACCCACAGCCACAAGTTACGCATTCAAGCTCGCTACATGATGCATGAGGAAATTTAGAAACCTAAGAATTGAATTAACAGAAGTCAGCAAGATGAGGGAGAAGTCGCCTATACAAGCCAGTAGAAAATACTGAGGAAGTAGTGTGGCCTAATCCCTAACTAGGTTGTAAGGAGGCACCTCCCTTCACTCTGGATTCACTGCTGTAAATTGTCCCCTGGAGTTAGGCATCTAAGTCTGGCCAGCCCTGTCTTCTAAACCCCCTCCTGCCCCCCCTATAGCCCAGTGATTAGCACACTTACCTAGTATGTGAGGAAAATGGGTTAAAATCCCCACCCTGTCTGCTTTAGAACAGAAGCTTGAATCCAGAGGGTTTCCTACCTCTCAGGTTGGTCCCCAGCCAATGGGTATTCTGGGGTGGGTCTATCTCAATTTCTGCTTTTGAAGCTGTTTCACTTTGTATAAAATACTTAAATATTATTTGGAGGAGCGTCTTAAACCTGAGTCTCTCAGGTGAGTTCCCTAACCACTGGGCTGGAGAGTCATTCTCTTTCTGGCCCAATGAATATATATATATATATATATTAAAAAAAAAGTATTTACACAAATTGGGCCCCAACTGGTAAGACAGGTGTTCCTCTGTCTACCTGGAGAGCCCTGCAGGGGTTTAGAAGCTAAGCAAATTGGTGGTATTAAAAATTAGATGGCTTTGCACATGCCAGTTTGCAGAGATGTAGGCTCCCAAGGGACTTGACCAACAGAAATATAGGGTATGTCTACACTACAATTAAATACTTGTGGCTGGCCCATGTCTGCTAACTTGGGCTTGTGGGGTCAGGCTAATGAGCTGTTGAACATCTACACCACAATTAAACAGCTCCTTACCACAAGTCTCACCAGCCTGAGTCAGCTGACATGGACCAGCCAGAGGTATTTAACTGCAGTGTAGACATTCCCTTAAGTGCCTACAAAGTTAGGCAGCATCTGTGCACGGGTTGTACTGAGGCATCTAAATTTTGTACTGAGGCATCTAAATTGACAGGTAAGTGCCTAAATTCATTTGTGAATCTAGCCCTGTAGGGTTCAGCTGCTAGATCTTTCTGAAGAGTGGTAATAGGTGGTGGCCTGCCTTCCTGTCAATTTGGAATTGCTGTTTCCCAGCACAACTGGATACTGGAAGACAGTGAATAGGCCTTGAACGTCTGAAATGTCTTTTTATAATGAGATACTTGATCATTGGAAGCTGTTGTCCTGAATCTGGCAAAACAGGGTGTGTGTGTGTGTGTGTGTGTGTGTGTGTGTGAGAGAGAGAGAGCCTGCATGCATGTGTGTGCACATTTGTATGTGTGTGCACGTTTGTGCCCATCATCACCCCTACCTCATGTTCTTGTCTTTCAGAACTGATTGTCTTCTGACCATTTCAAGTGGCTTTAGTGGGTGGGCCATTCTTTCCTCCAGTATTTCCACAGGATATGTTTTTAAAGCATACAACTGAATGAAAACTGGTAGACTTGCATGAATGCCTACGTTCTTATGCATGTGTCTTAGAAAAGTGCAAATTTATGTTTGGAAATCTAATATGAATGTGGGGAACATCTTGGCCTTCCTAAGCACTAATCAAGTGGCATATATGTGTTACCTTAATGTATTAAACAACAATAATAGCACCATTTTCTAACAACCCCTAATAAGCACCATTAAAATAAGGGGACAAAAGCATTGTTTTGCTCAATTCCACCTTTCCCTTGCACCTGCTATTGCATTCAAAATGTCAATAGGCCAATTTATTCCCCTTTCTTCTTTAACAAACCTGCAGTAAGAAAACAGGAAACTTAGAGCAGCAATCATTTTATCAACCTCATAATTTGGGATTTAAATAACATTTACACATTAACGCTTAAAATATAATAAACCTTTAGCACTGAGTACTATCCATGTACACAGGCCGCAACAACCATAGCCCAGAAAATGTGTCTAGTATTGTGTGCTGTCTGTGATAAATGAATTAGTTCAAGCTAGGTTAGCCTGGCCTTCTTTATACTTGTTTTGCCTTCTCCGGATTTCTTCTAAGCCTTTTACATGGTTTGCCCAAAAACACCTAGATGCTCCATGGTCCTTCAAATCTGCCTATTTTAAATTCCTTTTGATTGACAGAAACAACATTTTTGGTTTTGGACTGTGTCCAGTTTTTATTTAAGTCAGGGGCATGTGGTTTTTCTATCATAACATTTCCATATCTGTCATGTAACTGTTTTATTGATGCAGTGAAATTCTTTCCCAAACATTTAAGATATTATTAGCATATTTTTGCTGGAAATGTATTTATAACTCATTGGCCTCTTGTAATTCTGCCAAAACCACTCAATCCCACTCTGGTTCCCATTTTAAACTGTCACTTTAGCAAAGTTGTTAAAAAATAAACTTGCTGCTATTTGACCCACGCTTGAACATTCTGAACACACTTAATTTTACTATTTTAAAATGAATAAACCTTGGATATCTTATTCCAGTTGAGCATTTGTTTGTCAGTGAGGGCCTGCTTTTTATTCGCTTGCTAGCAAAACTGACTGAAAAACAAAACCCATGTGTTTTGACCAACGTTAGACAATAAGTCAGTGACTCAGACGGGATTAAAACACAGAGTCTTCCTGGCTCCTAGTTAGCTCAGAGGCTGCTGTTACTTCCTATAGAAGAGCAGAAAGAAATCTTGGAACACATGTGAAACACAAGTGGATTCTGAGATGTTATTTGCATTTTGGGATTGCTGTGTAGAAAAGATGCCATTGGCCTGGAATGATCAAGCATGTGTAGCCCTAATGGGGAAACTTTATTGTCATACAATTACTTGTATTCATGCACTCATACTACCAAAAGGAGGGGAAAATGGGTAGTCTCTTAAAAAGTTTGCACATATGTTGTTTCATAGACTGGCCAACAGAAGTTCTGATGTAGTGATTTAGATGGAATAAATGGGCCAAAGGTGTTAACAGAATCCAGTCAGTGTTCAACATTAAACAGTGTTAAACAAGGTCCAGGTGTAGTATAGAGAGACCGCAACCATCTTAGTACCAGGGTAAGAACACCATTAAAAATCCTTTTAACCTTTTATTAAAGATACAGAAAGAAAGAGAAAGAGAGAGAGAATTTGAAATGCAAAGTATTAAATAAACAACATTTCCTGTTCCCTTTCTGTTCCATTAGCTGGAGAAGGTTTTAGAAGGAAAATACCCCTTGTTTGACTGTCTTTTCAATGGTATCAAATATGGTAGTAATTTGTTTTTTTGGATAAAAGAGAAGACGTTAGTTGAGATGACCAGGAGCTGTTGCTACTCCTGCTAAAGTTCAACCTTTTTCATCTTAGATGGTGTTTGGGATTCAGCTGGAGCTGGTAAGAGTGTCAATGTCATCTGAATCCCTCTCTCTGGCCCAGTCTGGTCAGAACATCTCTCAGGATCAGGATGAAAAAGGGCTGGAGTCCCAAGAAACAGTGGGAGTGGCAGCCATGATTGGTGAAGCTCATTCCAGTAGCCTTCATCTGTTCTTCCTAATTTCTTCCCCAAGTCTCTTTCCTTAAGGACCACAGAGGGAATGATGGGTGGAATAGCACATCCCCTCATTATTTTTGCCCACCAGTTAAGCCTAGTTACTAACACACCAATTTTGGTTCACAGATTTCCAGCCCCACATTTTCTTGTTAATCAAACATGATCTTAATGCAGTCCTTGAGTTATATCAGTAGGCCTTTTTGATTAGACTAATTAAGACTTTCTATCTCCTTTCTATAATTGTTCCCATTAACATTTGTTGTTATAGGTTATTGTGACATCTTATGAACTTTCATCTACTTTTTACAGTCGAGCTCACAATTAGAGTAAATTTGAAGGGTCCAATTATCTCAATGTAAATGGTCTATAAAGGAACCACATCGATTTCCTTTCTTGAACCTGATGATACTATGTACTTATATTACATTACAGGGATTATATAATTATATATATACTTGCTTTGGCTCCGAAAAGATACAGCAAGTGTTTGTTTAATTAACCTTTTACCAAAATTGTATTTATACTGATCCATAGACTGGTCAAAAGCAAGTGCTGAAGAATAATGGAATTATTGTTTTTCTTGAGGAGTCCGAATGATCACTAGCATGAGATGTCTCAAAGTCAAACTTACTGATTTATATGGCCAAGCCTTCTGACTAGCAATATGTTATATTACATTTTCTTTTTCCCAACATTCTGTCAGTGTTTATGATCAGTTCAGCCAGTTTTTCATATCTGCTTAATTCACACCAATTACCGTTGCAGTGCTTGCAGTTGAAATAGGAGTTGGTTATTATAGTGAGCATGTCAAATGTATGTCCAAAACAAAATCCTACTCAGAGTCAGTTTGTCTGCTCCAAATATTATTTTAATGTTATAACAATGATGGCTTCCATATGATACTGGAGATGATAAAAAGAGGGCTGGGGAAATAATTGGATGGAGCAAACCTTGCTCCTTTCTTGTTGAAAGAAAACACTTTAACAGACTTCTGCTCATAAGGAACTCTTCCAGCAACATAAGAATACTAGAAGTGAAGCACACAACTTTAAGTTCTCTGAGATCTACTGATAAAAAGTGCTATTTTTGTGCTAGGCATTATTATTAATATTAAGGGGGAATACCTCTAAATCACTACTGAAAATAACTACTCTTAATGCAATGTGTTTTTTTTTAAATGAGTCATAATCTCAGCTAGCCACTGAACAAAGTGAAATTTCTCGATACTGAAAAAACTTGGTCATTATGATTTTCTTAGACTGTGTTACTTCTGTGGGGAAAAAACTCAGTGACTTTCCATACTGAAATGGAAAACATAGCTGTTCAATTGAGCATAGAAATTTGTTTGGAGTTGACAGTATTCTTGGCCTGATGCCACAACAGTTATAGCTAAACCATAATAAGATTGTAGTCAGTGGAGAATGGAAAAGAGATTTTCTTCCTGTAATGGTACAGTAGGCTTGATGATAATGTACTTGCCTCCAAGACATCTAAAAAGAAAGAGGGTGTGTTTCTATTTATTAAATGTACTTGTCTGAGGAACAATGGCTTGTGCGCAACTGAACAATGATTTGTAGGGATGATGATGTTTAACATCACTGAAGTGACTTAACTAACTGGGTCCTCAAAGTTGTAAAAGCATTCTGTAAATAGTTAAAGTTGTCTTTTCTGTCCTAGTTACTTCTTGCCATTTTGATTATAAAGGGATCTAGGAAGGATGGATTAGTTGTAGCTGTGACTATCAAATGAAGGTTATTGACCAAATGTACTGTCCTATTGACTATGTGGGGTGAAACTGAAAAGAAGCCTATGTCAGCACAGTGAGAGGCAAACCCTGTTGAAGGCTATTACTTGTGATTACCCAAGATGCACTGAAGGGAAGCTGAAACTACAGTACTTACCTGTAAGCAAATTGTGTCTTACATCTACTCATCCCAGAGGGGAATGAAAAACTAAAAAGTAGCAGAACTATCAGTCTAATTGTTCAAGGTTCTTATACTACACCTATCACTGTGTTATTTGATCACCATTTTGCAGTTCCACACTACACAAATGGGAATAGGTATGAGGACCCTGCATACTGGGTCTGTACCCTGGTCTTCTGTGTAGCTGAGCCTTATGAAGCCCTTTTCCGTATCACAGCAGTATGAGTTTTTGAATGCAAGAAAGTGGATTTAAGACTGTGACTCCATCAGACAACCCACCTGCATTCTCCATGCACCAGTAAAGTTGCTTAATTCAGCCTTGAAACTGCAGTCCTGTAGTGATTCTGGATTGGACTGGGAGAGGATTCCTTTTCCCTTGGACCTCAAATAAGTAATGCTCTTCAATTAAGATTTGGCTATTACAGAACTCCAACACCCCCATGTGTGAATATATGCTGATAGAAACAACTTCAACTTTAGCAGAAAGAAAAGTGAAGCTTCACCACAAAATAGTATAATAAGAATATCTGCATTAATGATCTGTGCTTCTAGATTGTTTTGCATGTCAATTGTCCAGATCCTCAGCTGGCGTAAACCAATTTCTAAGTCAATGAAGCTACAATGACTTACATTAGTTGAGGAACTCTCCTACATACTTATATGAAGTTTGATTTGGATTCTTCCATCAAGCTAGTGCTGTCTATACTAGGGGATAAATCAGATTAACTATGTTGCTCAGAAGTATGGATTTTTCATGCCATTGAGCAATGTAAGTGGGTCAATTTAACTTTTTAGTGTAGACCTGGCCTAAGTCTAATGCAGATATTACTAGGAGTATACTCTAAGGATTCATGGTACAACAGAATTATTTCTTTTTGTTTCACTTCCCCAACCCTCCTTCAAAGAGTTGTTTTCATGATGCTTGAAGAAATAGACCCAACAATAACAGAAGTGTTGATACTATGGTGATTGGTGTCATAGCAATATCTGTATTGCTTTTTTTTTTTTAGTCCACTAGCAGTGTTTTTAGGAGCACTGGCAGGTTTAACGTATGATATTTTTTCCCCCAATAACATTCCACAAGTAACTTCAATCCTCTCCTAAAATGGACACCTTTTATAAAGGAAATAAGTAGTTACATTTCTATACATGATCAGCACTGATCCATTCTGAAGCAGAGAATGCCAAGTACACCAAATTATGGTGTTTGTGATGTTGAAATGAGCCAAACCCACCACATTCACTTTGTAGCCTACAGAGATGATGCTTGTTTATGTTTATATAGAAATGTGGTGAAATGTAAGTAGGCCCAAAAATCTATTTCCTAAAAATAGGCTTTACAATAGTCAAGCAAGGCCTGGTAAAATATGAATAAAATGAAGTGAGACAATTCAGAGGCAAGTTGGAGATAAATTAGGACATAACCTAGGGTTATGTTGTAAACATGTTTTGTTCCTAACTTTTTTATAAATGTTTTAGTTAGCATTTTCCAAAACATTAACATTTTATCTATATTTATAGTTATTGGTATGGCATTTACACAGCTGTTAACTAAACATAAGCTTAATTTTAAATGGCCAATGAGAAAGTAGAAAATATATAATTATGGTAAAGAAGGTGAATTTAATGCTAGTTAGTTAAGGGGCATCATTATAATTGATTATAAAAAGGGTAGTTCATTGAGTTTTAGATAAGTGTGCCCATCCACCATCAATGTTCTGTTAGAGAAAGGATTGTACCCATTTTTCTTCTTCAGGGATTGATTACCGCTGAATGTATCATTTCATCTTACAATATGAATATTGATGCATAGTATGGTTATATTGTAGTGTCTGTTTGCTTAACTAACAATTGGATATTGAATAAAGCTTTAATTTTAACACTCACTGTGTCTTTCACACTCCTCCACTAAATTATATTATCTGTAACCATGCTGGAGGCTCAAATCTTAAAGAATGTAGTTTGGTTTTACTCCTTATTCTTTCTAATTGGGAACACAAACCAAAACTTACAACATGTAAGATATCAGAATTGATGTGGACTCTGGTCATGGAGGTGAAATGATCTAATCCCTTATGCTACTTTTTTTAAATAAAATTCCTAAAAGCAGTTATCAGTGGTAGGATTGGGCACATATTATATGCAGAGCAGGTAAATTTGCCTGTATTTTAGGTTGCCTAACACTTTCCATTACAACTCTGTTTTCAGTTGCTCATAACTTTGTCAAATTTTAACCATTAGCTCTGAAATTTCCCATGTCAGATGTCTGTCTCAGGCTGAAATTTTTTAAAGTTTCAGCTAATATGTTTCTGCTGTTTCCAAGAATGAGATTAGGGGAAAATACACTGTTTTGCCCTTGTTAAAAAAATAGTCTAACAACTGTTTCACTGAGAAGATGTAGTGTCTTAATGCTTTGTAACAGGAACTTGAAATTTGGCAGGAGTCTCACCCTGGTGTCAAGGTTGTGTCTTTTGTTATCCCCACGAAGAAAACACCCAATTTTGGTCTAGTACATGTCCTCTGAAAAATCTCAGTTTACATATGCTCAGTAGAAACTTGTTAGAATTTGGTAGCTAAATTCTCTGAAGACTTTTGCTGCACTGAGCATGCTCCATTCCCACACAGCAGCTACATGTGACCAGACTGCACATTCATCATCCCACAGAGCAACTGAGCATACTCCAGCCTGAAGTTGCAGGGACTTTCCCTGGAATTGTTCCTTCCAAATCCTTTGGAACTGTGGTACATTTTGGCATCTGACAAAGGAACTAAGAGCAGGGAACCTCTCTCTCATGTACTCAGTGCTTTTCCTGCTGCTGCTCAGCAGCATCTGCAAGTGCATAGATAATCTTAATTCTGGTATTTACTAATTTTTGAATGCTTGACTTTGCAACCTTAAAGCAACCTTCTTTTAATGTACTGTTTTGTGTGTAATATAGCTAAAAATTAGTGGCAACATATCTAGAAACTATCTTGGGGGAGCATGAGAATTTGTGTGTATAGAATCATTTAATTTAAAGCCAGAAGGAACCAGCAGAATATCTAGTTTGACCTCCTGTGTATCACAGCCCACCAACACCCCCACACCCGCACACTAACCCCAACAACTGAAATTAGACCAAGGTATTACAGCCCTTAGGAGACTAAACTAGTATGTGCCACACGTGGAGAATAAAAGGGACTGAGATGTGCCAATGTACAAGGCCCCTGCCATGGCAGGAACCTGATTAAGTGAGATATATACCCAGATGATCCTGGCAAGTGACTTGCATCCCAAATTGCAGAGGAAAGTGGAGAAAAAACCCAAGGTCCCTGCCTATCTGACCTGGGGGGAAATTATTTCCTGACCTCACAGTCTTTATGCCATTAAGCTGGGAGAGGGGCAGAAGAAGTCTCATGCATGTGTGACAGCTATTTAATTTGAATTACACAGAGAGGATCTCTGAGCTGAAAAGAAAAGAACATCCTATTAAAATTGGGAAGAAAGCAGAAACTGTGAACTGAAGGAAGTCTTAACCATGTTGAGTTGGACTGTAAAGGGTCAGGGCTTTATACTCTCACTTTTATGTAGATATATCTCTACACTCTTATACATATTCTAATGTTTAGCGTTATAAAGCACACACATATATAAATAAGTAACCAATGAAAAAAGAAAAAGTAAATAGGTTTTGTTTGTATTTAACATTTGTGACAAAGTTCAGTGCTGATGAAAGTGAAGGAATGATAGCACTGATCTATGCAGGCAGTTCAAGCTCTTGTATAGAACTCTGCCAATTTATCTTAATGCTTACCTAAATCACCCTTGTTATTGCACTCCTGGGCTACATTAAACAACATACTGCAGCTGAGTTTTAAAACCAAAAAAAAGTGGTGGTTTTATGATGTACACAAATGGGAATTAGAATGAGAACACCAAACTCTTTCATAATGATCTAGACCACTGGTTCTCAACCTTTGCAGATTACTGTACCCCTTTCAGGATTCTTGATTTATCTTGTGTACCCCAAGTTTCACCTCACTTAGAAACTACTTGCTTACAAAATCAGACATAAAATACAATTGTCACAGCACACAGTGAAAAATTGCTTACTTTCTCATTTTACCCTATAATTATAAAATAAATCAATTGGAATATAAATATTGTACTTACATGTCAGTGTATAGTATATAGAGCAGTATAAACAAGTCATTGTCTGTATGAAATTTTAGTGTGTACAGAGTTCGTTAGTGCTTTTTATGTAGCCTGTTATAAAACTAGACAACTATCTAGATGATTTGATGTACCCCCTGGAAGACCACTGCATACCCCCAGGGGTACACATACCTGTGGTGGAGAACCACTGAACTAGATCACCATGGAATGTACATCCTTGGAAGCAAAAGGCTAGTGCATTATTGATTACTGTTATATTATAATTTATTATCTCTACAGCTTCTACAATGTTCAGTTAGGAAGACACCCAGATTAGTTTAAGTTCACAATCTCACTAGACCTCATACAGATGCAGGAAGGTGAATAGAATGCAATGAAAGTGCATTAGTGTTGTAATAAGCAATCAAGCCTCTACATAGTATAATGCAACCGAAACAAAAGTAATCTGCCAAAGAGAAAATGAAATTATCTTAAAATATCTGACAACAAAAAAGAAAAACTTACTTTAAAATAAGACAAAAGATAAATGCACTGTTTGTTAGACACAGACCTGTTGGAGGTTTCTTAAATGTTTTCTTGATTAAAAAAAATGAAAATGCAATGAATGCCTACACTTAAATAACTAAGCCCCTTGGAAATAGAAATGACCAAAGATGTATGTAAAAGTACTCAATTACTATAGTTGAATCACTAGAACATATAGGCAGCACCATGAAAACCAAACTCAGACTGTAACTGATTCAGTGTTGATCTCTCGTGCATCACCTATAAAGTCAATGGAATTGCCCCATTGTATCTGATGGGAGAATGTGGCCCTGACTCTTCACTGCTTAACCCCATGCAAGTCCTTAGCTTTCACTGACCGTGAACTGAAATCTATAACATGTTGATTTGCACAAGTGGGGCATGTCTGCCAGACACAGAGTTCACCAACCGCAACTGGTTAATTTGCTCGTTTCTGTGAAGAAAATTAAACAAACAATTATAAGCAATTCCTCTAGAGTCTTCTACAGAGGAAAATAGCCCCCCCTCCTCTTCCTTCTCCCTCACAGCCTTGCTACAGAGTAATGCTGGATGAAAATCAGGGGCAAAATCTTTTTTTAAAGTTTGTTTCAATTTTTAAAATCAAAATTAAACACTTGACATTTCATCAACACTCTGAAATTTTGAAGAAAAAAAAGACCAGTTTTATAATGGATTGAAAAAAGAAATGGGGAGGGGGGGATAACAAACATATTGTTGACATTTTCCCAACTTTTTTTAAATTCAAAATTCTTAATTTTCACAAATATGATACATTTTCCAGGTCTACCACAAATGGATCTCCCTTCCAGCTATAGGGACCTGAATGGAACTCTGCTGGAGTTCATCAGCTGTACTTTCAGATTTATTAGTGGGACTGGTGCCAAGCTAGGCCAGTCCCTTTTGTTCTCAAGATCATCTTCCTCACCTGTTGTTCCGATTATGTCACTCCCCTCTTTGAATCTTTCCTGTGACTTACGTTTTCCCTCATACCAAGTTCCAGTTTCTTGTCCCTCCCTGTTTGTCCTCTGGACGATGGTTTGAGATTTTTGGAGGCACAGGGCCACATATCTGTGTCATAAAAAGACTGCTTGATGTTTTTCAAACCACTAGGGTAGCAAATTATTATTGTTAATGGGTGACAGGAATGGTGCAGCTGAACTGGTGCTTAATATGATTTAACGGCAAGATTTTAACCACAATTCCTGAAATGGTGCTAAACACAGTTTGGCCTCAGTTAAACCTGCAGTTAAATCATGTTCCATACTGGTTCAACTGTACCAGTTGCTGACATTCTTTGTCAGTAATGGGTAATTTCACTAGAGTCGACAAGTCACGTCTTCAACATCCTGGTTAGCATTTTCTCTCATCTCAATAAATTGGCTCTAATAACATAAGGTTTTGTGTAACCTATTGCTGAGCACATAATGGCTTCCTCTTTTGCCTGCTTAATAGCTGCTGTAGCAGCCTCTAGCTCATTATTGTGAACAACTTGAGATAGCCTCTGTATGAAAAGCTCCATATAAAACAAACTCTATTCAGTCCTATAAAAGAAAATTAAAAGTCACTTGAGTTGGGTGTTATATTCTCATCAAAACAATCCATGATTTCTTTCTTATTCTTATATTATTCGTATAATCTAAAGAGATTTTCTTTAGGACTTTGGCACATGGAAATCCTGTATATTAAATAGTATAGCTTGTCAGATTACTATTTTTTGCAGTGTACTAAGAGGAAAAAAGTACATTCTGTGAACTGTCTAGGGCTAGAGAGAAGGAAAGGAAAAACATCAGGACCAATCATTCTTCAAAAAGTTGTGAAAAGGACAGTATGACTAAGAAAGTTAATTTTTTCCCAAAAGGCAGAGTAACTAGGATTGATACATAGAACAAAAAATTAGTAAATTCCTGTCAATGCAAATTCAGTACCAATAAACTTAAAAATAGATCCAAGTATGTCACTCTTCAAATTCCAATTAAGGCATAGGTCACAATATAAATTCCTTTTTAGTACATTTATGGTACTTATTAAATTGTCTGTACTATTTACTAAGGCAAATAAGGATGTACAAAGACTTTGGGAATTCAGTCATGATCTTATTTTAAGGATAAAAGTGTTTTGAAAAGGCAAAAAAAATGTAAACAGAGTGGTCAAAATATATATCGTGGAAAGTACAGCACAATGGACCACTGAGACTGCTGAAGCTAATAATTTATGCAAATGTAAGGGGACAGTTAACCCCTTACTAAAATGTTGTGAGTTTGTTTGGTTGCCCCTCCCCAACCCAGGAGGGAGGGAAGGAGATGAGGAGGAGTCACGATCATGGGACTGACAAGGCCGCTGGCCAATCAGACAGCTCCAGACCAGAGCCAATGGGAAGTAGCCAGCATCACAAGTCAGTCTGGTTGACCAGGCTGGAGAAAAGAGGCCAGAGCAGCCCCAGGCAGGGTGAGGAGCTGAGGCCAGAAGCCAGCAAGAGCCGCATGAGGGGCCAGAGGGAGCAAAGACGCAGCAACACATGTGAGGAGCCGGCTTGTGGGGCGAGGATCAGTGTAGGGAGCAGGAATCCTCCCCATACAGTAGTGACAGGTCCAGCAGTGCAGGGCACCATGGAGGAGAGTGACCCACAGCACTGAAATGGGGACTTGTAGGCGGCAGCCTGGGGAATCCCTTCCCTGAGCAGAAAGAGGGAGGCTGTACAGCAACAGCTCACCTCCAGGACTAGGCTGTTCATGCAGTTTGCAGTGGCATGTGGTGTACAGGGACAGTGCCTTGGAAGAAGATGTGGAGAAGCGGGAGGGGGCCACAGGGGTTCAGCTACCAGCCATTAGAATCAACTTCAGATCTTCATATCAGTAAAAACTAAAATGCATGGTTGGCAGCCCTGGAGTCAGCCCAGTCACAGGAGGGAACTAGCGAATCAAGGGCTATGATCTATGGGGCTCTGGCCCTCAAGCAAGGCAGAGCAACAAACAATCTAGGAGGCTCTGGCCCTCAGGCAAAGCAAAGCAGTAAGTAGTCTATGGGGAGGCTGACAACCCAGGGTGAAGTTGGCAGCAGGGGGTTGGAGGAACCTGGAGGAACCTATCCTACTCTACCAGGTCCCAGACCAGGTCCCTGACAGTGGCAGAGGGCTCCACCACTGGGTCAGCAGGGATCCCACCAAAACATACCAATTTGAGCACTAACAGCAACACTGGATTAAAGTCTGGTTTCCCTGGGTTACTTCCTACCACAGTCTGGGAAGTGGGGTTCCATCATCCAGGGCTCTTCTGCCTTGTCAGGGCATTTGGCTGCCAGAATACTCAGCAGCTCCTCTCTGGACTCAGTCTTCTCGAGGGTCAGGGCTGTACCCAGAGTACCAGAGCCAGAGACCTGCAGCAAGCAAAGGACATCTGTCTTCTTCCCTGGGTCTCACTCAACTGAGCTGGAGGCTCTGCCTTTTATAATCCCTGTCCTGCCTCTCAACTTCTGATGCAAGGGGTGGGCTCAGCCTGGTTCGGCCCACCTGAACACAGAGAATGGTCCCTTCCCCTCTGGCTCAGAATGAGGCCACTCTCCCACATTACACCCTGCCCTTAACCCTGTTACATAAACATACATATGCAATACTGTAATTTGCCCTCCCACTACTCAGTTTGTCTATTTTATTCTCCTGATTTCATTGTTAAAATCCTAATCTGTGAGCTCTCTGGGGCTCTGGTGTTTATATATTTGGACAGTGCCTTGGACAGTGGGGCCTCAATCCCAAATTGGGCTCCTGATGCACATCCATAATAGATTATAATCACTACTGCCAGCTAATGCCAGCAGAAGCTCCTAGCAATTCCCTGGGTAGGTACAATGATACATTTTTAGACATACAGTAATAGGTAACTTTTTCATCTACATATCTGGAAGAGTCCAGTAATGAAGAACAGAAGTTAGTTTATGAGCCCACACATTACTTTATACACAGAATGATAATATTAGTTGCCTTAACTTTCATGTTGATTTTATATGCTACTGTAGTAGACCTTCAGTAAAACACCTCACCAGGTCATCTTCTGTTATGAAGATAAAACTCAGTATAGAGAGTGTGTATTGTATCATGATCATAATAGCCAATAAAATGAGAATAGATATGGTACAATATGAAAAATCAATCTAATGTCATTGCCAACATCGCATATACTTGAATAAGAATAGAACAAAAGGACCATACAGCTAAATAATCTTCTTTATTCTTGGAATTTATGACTAACAGGGACAGTACTCCAAACTATCACAGATTACATAGCCATGTATAAATATGCTCTGACTCCATCAAGTTATGTAACTCCACCACAGAGGAGGGTCAAAGAGTGCTGGAAGGAGGCCAGAAAAGTTAATAAATACCTATTGAAGAGGAGGGTGAAGGTGTCACCTTATGTTGGAAGACTATTGGCAGTGTCTGGGTTGTGTGTATCATCTGATGAGCCTTTTTTTTTTTTTAAGTCTATCCTCATTGCTGTTGACAACTTTCTATTTTGCCTGTCACTCAAGAAGCTCACAACCACGGGTGAGGGGAAGAGGACAAAGGAGGAGCTTGTTTCAGTATGGTGCCTAGCACATTTGTTGGTATAGTTAAAATAATAATGAATGTTGAGAGGTCTGGGGGTTACTGGAAGTTTAAAAAAGGATGGTTTGGATACATTCTGAGGCTTATCCAAGCAAAACCAATGAACCCCATTAGTTCCTTCTCTCACCACTTATCAAATTTTAAGCTGGTTGAATACTACAAAAAGCAATTTAATTATTTTTGCAAATATAATCATGGATTTTGGTTTTCTGTTATTTGTCAGGTTATACTATGTATTGTTTATTAGTATTCATGTTACTGCCAGGTATTTATGAGAATATTTGTGAATCTTGAAAGTTTCATGAATTTTAGCACTAGTGATTATTAATTAAAAAATTCATACTAAAATTCATTATTTCATACTTGCAATTTAGTATTTATTATTCTTTTGTTTTAAAAGTTCAAGTCACTCAGTCAGGGATCTGAAACTGTGACTTTGGTGACACTTCATGTGCTATGAGGTGTGAATGATGAGGAGAACAATTTGAGCACAATGTGAGGTTGAAATTTCTTTGCATAAACAATTGGGCAAATATGTACAAATATCAAATACATTTGTTGAAATCAGGATTGTCTCATGAATGGTTCACCAATAGAAGCAAAAGCTAATCTCACAAAGAATAATCACAGAGTAATTTTATAGAATCATAGAACCATTGTGTTAGAAGGGACCACAAGGGTCATCTAGTCTAATTTGACCAACTTTACCTAAACACAACACTTCCGATATCTTCTTCTGGATGATCCCTTGTTTATTCTAACCCAACCAAGAATCAGATGAAAAATTATGGACTTCAAATCTACTAGCAGAAACAGGTTTATTAAGGAACCTCAAGCTGTTGGTGGTGTTGTGGAATCTCATTTCTCCTTGCTGGCTGTGGAGCTGAGCTCTATGAAGGATCACTCTGTGGGAATTATGTGCAGAAAGAAGAATTCTTCCTTGAAAGACATACAGGCATAGAAAGTTATGAGTTTCTAAAGATTTTTAAATTATCAATAATGAAAACTGCTTGATTATCACGCAGGAAGTTCTGTTTCTTATTCTTGTTTATTCTAAGGGCTTTCTGAATAAAAATGGCAACTATACATTTACTTTATAATGGGAAATGATTCTGACAAAATATCATCTATTATGGCTAAGCTACATCACTACTTTGTTCAGTCCCCATGACTAGTATATTATTGTTTCATGAAAGTCAAGCATTATAAGGCTCATAAAGGCACAGTTCCCACAAAAAATAAGACAGTGATTAACTGATATCTCCTGGCCAAGAAAACACAAATCCCCTGCAAAGAAGCGTTCTCAAGTTTTTCAGTGGCCCTTTATCTGAAAGATCTTAACATGCTATGATTCTTTTCCCCAGTGACTTTAGTGCTGTGATAGTTGCATGTCACAAGAAAAGTGGCACAATGCAATCAGTCTTGCTCTTTTTTCACATCTTCTCAGGTGCTTCAGCTCTGCATTTTTTTCAGAATCTGAACTTAACATCTTGTTCCTCCGTAAAAGTATCTATTCATCAACTGACCTGATAAAGTTAATCTTGGACACTGATTATTAGAGTCCCTGAAAGCATCTTGTCACCAGCCCCAGTGCACCTAACACAGTAAGAAGTTTCAATGTGGGTAAGACTTTTTTACAAGTTGTTACTAAAAGTTTATAATCACGTTCTGAGCTACCTCAGAGATTCAATATTGGCAAACTGAAAGACAAAATGTCAATAACATAACCTTGACTTAACGAATTATTCTTCTGTCTTTTCAAAGAATAGTGACACAAAACACATCATAATTACAATTTTGTGCAGAATAACATAAAAACAAATAGAACCAATGTCATGCTGGCAACCGTAGATAAATGCCACAGATGCAAACCATTCATAAATGATTACATATTCAACTCCAGGGCTGCATACTGAGCTGCAAGCACTGATGTCAGAAAAGCAAATGCTGTAACTCTGAAGATATAAATACAAAGAGCATTACTTGAGGGGGAAAGCAGTGATTGCAAAAACAGTAGTATAAAGGTATAAAGTGGCCCTCTTTGGAAGGTGAATTGAAAAGTATTTTAAAAACATTAAATTAATAAACTGTTTAAGATCTCCAAGCAGTTATATAATCTATGTGTAAACATTCAAAATAAATGCAAAACAAAATAGCTTTTCTATTCATTGAGAGAGGGAAGACCTTCAGCAGAAGTAACCTAAGTGATACTTTGAGCATGGCTACACTGCAATTAAAAACCTGCTGCTGGTCCATGCCACTTGTTTCAGGCTCAGGGGGCCTGGCTCAGGAGCTGTTTAACTGCAGTGTAGACATTTGGGCTCAGGCTGCAGCTCAAGCTCTGGGATCCTCCTATATCAAAGGGTCCTAAAGCCTGGGCTCCAGCCCGAGCCTGAATATCTACATTGCAATTAAACAGCCCCATGAGCCCAAGTCAGCTGGTATGGGCCAGCCACAGGCTTTGGAACGCAGTGTAGATGTACCCTTTAAGAGGCTGAACATCTAGAGGCCCTGTGATCTTGTCGTAACTTGGAAATTCATAGGTCACTTTGATCTCCCTGTCTAGGTTTGGATTGAAAGGGGAGTTGTCACCTGCTTCTCCCCAGTCAGGACCAGGTAGGGAAGAAACTCTTAGCTAGGCCATAAACTGGGAGGTCAGGCTATCACAGCCCTGAAACAACTGTGTATTCCCAGACAGGGGTAATACAAAACTGCATTATACCTGACACCTTTTCTCTGCAGATTTGGAATGTAATTGATTTAAACTATATAAGACTATATAGTTCAAATCCTGCAGCCCCTGGTATGATCATGGAAGAGCCAAAACAGAGTGGAAGTACTGCAATTTTGTGATTGGGTTTGGGACGCAGAGAAGCCTCACAGAGTGACTTTTGCGTTTATGCATGCTGAACAGCAAAGTCCCATAGCCAAACATGGTTGTGGGTTAGCTAATCAAATGTCCAGACACTGGCAAAAGAACTGTGCCAATCCTTTGGACTAAAACCCTGCTTCAGGGTTATCAGCAGACAAGAACCACTGCTACATCCCAGGCTGCATGACTCTCCCAACATCTGTGTCGGTTTTCTGTGCAAAGACTTTTTAATAGGCAGTTGCATAGGGAATCAGAATCACATCGATTTTTAGTAAATGGTTCATTGAATGACTGTGCTCAAAAGAAACAATTAACACTGTTAAAAATAAAATTGCATTTGCATTTCTGATGCCTGGAGGTACGTAATATTTTGGATAAAGGATTTGATCTTTCTCCTATGGAGTTAATTAAAGTTTTGCAATAGAGTTCAATGTGAATATGATCAGTGCCAGAGACATGTAGCAAATGCATTCAAAGGTGTCATCAAGACAGCAAAATAAAGGGCAGGAACATGCTGATGTTGTAAGACAGCCTGGATTGTTTGCTTTTGTGGTTTTGGAGATGTAAATAGAAGCAGCTACAGCAGAGATCTTCTATAATTAGGTTTCATGCTGATTCTGGAAGTTGCTTATTATAGATCTTTTAATAGTATATAAAACCACAATTTGAAACTGTTGGTTTGGATTTTCTGGAGCTTTAATGTAAAAATTAGTGTTTTCAAGTTCTGTGGTTTCTGTAAACTTATCATTTCTGTGCCAGACAAGTAAGAACTCCTTTGACTGCAGGGTTTGTAATGTTTTATTGATATTTTTGTACATTTTTCAACCAGAATATTCTCTTGGAATCATATTTTGAAGTTAATAATGGTTTACATTAAAAATTGAATGAATTTCAAATCCAAACTCAAGCCCTAATTACGGCCACTCCTCCAGAGATGTGCTGGGCTGGGAAGATGTCACAGGAAGCCCTTCCTCTGTCCCCCTGTTGTGTGCCTTCACAGATGGCTGTAGTCCTGGGATATGCATGAGGGTAGGTATTATTCTGAAAGGTGCTGATGGCTACCCTAAGGGGTTCTTGGATTCAAAGACAATCACGGACATTGTTAAAGCCAGAAGCTGTGCCTAGCAGTCACTGTCTTTCAGCTTCAATGGAAGGAGCAATTAAGCCCCTTTATGTAGTGAAACATCTGCATAAAATGGAGGCTATTGCCTGAGGCACTAAACTACAAGGCCAGACCTGAGCAGAGCTAACCCAGGCCACGTCTACACTACAAAATTATGTCGACTTAAGTTACATCAACATACAGATGCCACAGTTACTGCATCGTTTGTGCGTGTCCACACTACACTTGTGTCGGCGGTGCGCAGTCTCACCCGGAGCGCTTATATGATACAGAGTGCAGTGAACCATTGTACAACTCAAGTTTTTGCAGATCCTCATGGGGCCAAAACGAGTCATGCAGGGGTGACTAGGAGCATGGGTTCAACTTCCCAGTGTAATTCCATAATATTCTGCATCTCTTTTCAAAATCTCTGCAAACCCACACGTCCCTCTTTGCCCATATTAGTGACAGAAGCCTGAATCCTGCACAGCTCTGCACTATTAGGATGAGCATTGCAAGCACATGACACCTGCTCCTGCTGTGTTTGCAGCGCTGCAGGAGAAGATGCAGGAAACATGATGATTCCTTGGAGGCTAGATTGCTGTGGGACATAGAAAGTAACAATTCAAGTTTGTTAGTGGCATTCATGAAACAGCTACAGATGGTGGAGTGCCAGTTCTGGGCCTGAGAAACAAGCAGTCACTGGTGGGATCACATTGCCATGCAGGTTTCGGATGACGAGTAGTGACTGCAAAGCTTTTGGAAACGCAAATCCGCATTCCTGGATCTGTGTGCCAAGCTCGCCCCAACCCTCCAGCACAGGGACACCAAAATGAGAGCCACACTGACAGTTGAGAAGAGAGTAACAATTGCACTGTGGACATTTCAGACAAGAATCAATTTGGAGTTGGGAAATCCACCATGGGGGCTATTGCGATACAAGTGTGCAGGGCCATTAATGTCCTCCTGCTACAAAGGACTGTGATTCTGGGCAATGTGCAGGACATAGAGGATGGTTTTGCAACAATGGGCTTCCTGAACTGTGGTGGGGTGATAAATGGCACTCCTATCCCTATTTTAGCACCAGAGCACCTGGCCATAGAGTACGTCAACAGAAAAGGTTACTTTTCCATGGTAATGCAAGCGCTGGTGGATCACCAAGAATGTTTTACTGACATCAGTGTGGACTGGTCTGGAAAGGTTCATGATGTGCTCATCGTTAAGAACACAGGACTGTTTGGGAAAGCTGCAAGCAGGGACTTTCTTTCCCGACTTGTGGATTATCATTGGGAATGTTGAAATGCCAATAGTGAACCTGGGAGACCCACCCCACCCTTTGCTCCCATGGCTCATGAAACTGTATGTCAGCCACAGGCTGAGCGGGTGCAGAAGGACAGTTGAATGTGCCTTTGGTCAATTAAAGGGTTGCTGGCACTGTTTACTCATGAGATTGGACCTCAGTGAAAAAAAAATATTCCAATGGGTATAGCTGCCTGCTGTGTCCTTTATAGCATCTGTGAAGCAAAGAAAGAAAAATTTCTGCTGGGGTGGAGGACAAAGGTGGAGTAGCTCTCTGCTGAATTTGAACAGCCAGATCCAAGGGCTATTAGAAGAGCTCAACACCAAGATATATGGCTCAGAAAGGCTTTGAAAGACCATTTTAATGGCGAGTCATAGTCGTGTGTGTTGCTGTAGTGTGCTCTACCTGGCCTTGTGTTTTTACAGCGCAGTATCAATTGTGTAGTGAGTGTTGTGTGTTTAGAAATATAACATTGCCAATGCACCTATTAATATTGTCTGTGAATGATGTTATGGCGTCTCTTACAAAATGAAGACCTGCTCAGCACCAGCATGTTGTGAACTGATAAAGATGAATTTTGTTCAGGCAATTAAAAAAACCTTTCAAACTTAATAAATAAAGGGAACAGAATGTATGAAGGGGAAAGAACGGTCATTTCCATTTCATGTACCCTTACATCAACCATGTCTTTCACAGGTCAGTGTATCTGAAGCTGTTATTTTCTTTACTGTCCCCCTGGGTGGAGTGGTAAGGGTAGTGCATCGACCCCTGATGACATTGGAATGTTGAGGGAGAAGGGGGGCTAGGGAAGTTCTGCTATAGAGTTCTCCATTGGCTGCAGAGGGAGGCTAGCACAGGATTGGTGAATCTGCAGATCCACCAGAGTCTGCAGCATCTCTGTTTGCTGTCTGCGAAGCGCAGTTATCTCCTGCTGCATGTCCCTCTCCTTTTCCTGTGCCTTTCTGTCCCTCTGTCCCTGTCCATGCTGTCTGCAAAGGTGATCCTCCAGGTCCTGTGCTTGTTCTCTGATGCAGCACTGGCTTGCAGGATCTCCTGGAACATGTTGTCCCAACTCCTCTTCTTTCTCCTCTTTATCTAGCTCAGGCATTTCACTGGTATGGATTGGGAGAACTTCATGGCCACAAGTACCAGCAGCCAAAGATAAAACACACAGAGGTACCACTGTCAATGTATTCATGACAGAAATAAAAACTTATGATTCTGAACTGACTCCCCTTGGTTCCCACAAGTGTAAGAACTACATAGTCACTTCTCCTTGGGATTGATACAGCACAATGCCAGTCACTGCACCAGCCATGTGACTCTAGTCTTGGGCATAGGTGGGAGGGTGTTGGAGATAGCTCACAAGCATGAGTATATGATTATTGGATAACTGGAACTGAAAACTGGCACCTTTTTCCACAGATGGTGGTGATTTTAGCTGATATCTCACTCCTGAGGGTAACAGAGGCAGAAAGAACACAGCTTCTGCTGTTGTCCTGATGCCTCCTGGACCCATATGCTGTTAGCCTGTGTACTGCTTTGTTGCCTGCTGAAGTAATCACTGAGTGGTGTGGGAAAGTGTCCTACCACCGTGGAAGAAATAAGGCTGCCCTCCCCAGAAACCTTCAGAGGAGGTTTGAAGAGGATTGCATGAATTCCATGAGAGTTTCATCGAGCTCTCTACAGAGGATTCTGAGACATATCAGTGCATATAAAAAAATCTGCTTTGTGTGTGTCCCTTTGCCTAACTCAAGAGGGAAATGAAAAGCAGATAGCAATTCTACCTCTCTTGGTTTTCTCACTACCTCTTCCAGCACAAGTAAAAAAGAGTAAATCAACAGATGTGTCCTGCTACTTTGCAGGGTTCTAGTCCTGTTATTTCAACGCAAACTGCATACTTACCAGAGGTTCCTTCCCCTACATCAGGCTCTCCCATACTCTACTATTGGGACTGGCTGGACTGCGGTGGAGTTAAAAACATGCACTGGCTTGCTGTATAGCTGGATCCCCCTGTCATCTGTCTCCTATATGTCTTCTCCTTTTCCTCGTCCACCTCTCCATCCTTGCTGTTCAAGGTGGGGGGCCATGACTTGGGCTCCTCCAAAGTATCTACGGGACTTTTGAGGGTGGTGGTGGGGTCTCCGCTGAGGATGGCATGCAGCTTGTTGTAAAAGCAGCAAGTCTGTGGCCCTGAACTACTTCAGTTGTTGCCCTCCCTTGCCTTCTGGTATGCCTGCCACAGCTCCTTGGCTTTCACACGGCACTGCTGCTGATCCCTATTATAGTCCTTCTCCTGCATGCCCCCAACCAATCGGCTCATAGACGTCAACATTTCTATGGCTGTATCAGAGCTGTGCCTGCATAGCCTTTTCTCCTCAGAGACCCAGAAGGTCCAACACCTCCTGTAGCCCACGTGGTCAGCTGAGCAGTTGCACACAAGAATGGAGAGTTTCTAGGTGTGCTCACCAAGCCAGGCAACCAGGAAAAGGAATTTAAAAAGTTTGCAGGGCTTTGAAGAAGAAGGGTAGCTTCCTGTCCACCTGGTGCCTGGACAGCAGAGTTCACTACAGGTACCAGAGAGGGTAGTGTGGGACACCTTCTGAAGGCCAGGAACAGTCAATGTAAGTAACACAGTATCTACACTGACACTGAGTCAACCTAACTATATCAGCCTCGACTCTGTGGCGCTTGGGGAGGTGGTGTTATTAAGTTGGCATTGCAGGGCAGTTACATCAGCAGGAGTGAAACTGAAGTCTAGACACACCCACAGCTAGGTTGACGTAAGCTGCCTTGTATTGATTTAACTGTGTAGTGTAGACCAGGCCGCAGAGAGATTAACACGAAGCTCCCTGATTGCAAACACAAAGGTGAGGATATTGGTTTGCAGCCTCTATATGTATTGGGCAGAGAAAGCCAGAGAAGGACTTGTGAGCATGACCCTGAGAAGAAGCAGAACTTCTTAGGCATAGAGGTTGCTGGATCTCCAGACTTTGGGATTTCTGAGCAAGGGAGCTGTCTGCTGTTACTTTCTACTGTATTTAGGGAAGCAGAATTTTGTGCACATTTCTTGTGATTAATCAAGATTACACAAAATATTTACCTGACTCATTTCACCAATTTCTCATCCTAACAAAAACAACCTTTCGAGGTCCCAAACATTGGTTAACTGCTGGGGTCAAAAGGGTAGGCTAGGTAGTGCTTGCATAGCAATCTATTTATTTAGATATAGACACACCCATGCAAGTAACACCTCAACAGAGCCAGCTTCCTGGGCCATAAAAAGGCAAGTCAGCAGGAGACTGTCAGATCCTGATGATGTTACAAGGTAGTTTTCTGTGGTTTTCTCTCTGAGCATGTTTTCTCTGCTGCTGATTGGCTGCTGGCTCCAGTTCCCTCCTGCCCTTTTTCTTAAGGCTGCTCAAATAATGGAATGAATTCCATGAAAAGTGTGTTCCTGTTTTTTCATAATATTTTCAAATTTTTCAACCACCTCTAGTCCCTGTGCTTCAGTCTCACTCCAGCTGTCCTCCACAGTCCTCTCCTTCCTTCCCCCTGCGCCTCTCTCCATTCTTTCTTCCCCTGCCCTGTAATATATTTAATATTAACAAAAATAAAGTAGAATAAATAAAAACCCACCTAACATTTATTTACTTAATTTAAAAAGGAAAAGATATTAAGGAACTAACATGACCCTTGCAAACCCATTGCTCTGTTCACCCTGCTATATGTTTAGTCCCTTTCCCCCACTCTTTGTCTGTCTTCTTGATTTAGACTGCAAGTTGTTTGGAGCAAGGACTCTGTTCGTTCAGTGCCTAGCACAATGGAGCTTTTGGGCCTCTAGGGACTACCATAATACAGATAATAAATAATAATAGCACCTTTATACATTAGCAGTATGAATCGGAGAAACCCTACAGTAATGTTGTAAGTGTAATGTCTTGTATTGTCAGAAGCCAGAGAGACTGTAGGATAAGTCTCTACTGGCATGATAGAGAGACAGTTGCAGTTGCTAATAGAATGCATGTAGAAATGTTTGAAAGCTTTTAAAGAATCCATTTGTTCCAAATAAGGGTATGTTTATACTGTTTCAGAGATCAGACTCTGGGGGCGTGAAGATCATAGTACACCAGAGTGCTGCAGTGCAGCTCCCCTATGTAGATCCTGCAAGCACAAACAAAACAGTTCCTAGTTTGCATTCATGTAGGAACCCTGCAGCAGTCATGCTAGGGAGTTACAGAGCAGTCTTTTGGTGCGCAGTGCTATTCATGCTCCCATAGTTCAAACTGTGGGGCAATGCACACGAGTACTCACATGCAGCATTGGTCACATCGATCAGGTCAACTCGGAACCATCACTCTAGGTTGCATTTATGTTTTTCTTACTTCTGATTCCCATTGTCCCTTTCCTGTTGAAATTCATTTTGTAGTGAAATGTATTTGTTCAACTTAAATGTTGTTGAAGCTGTCATAGTCATGAATGAGATGACGAACATTACACTCTGGCACCAAGTTATCGAGGGTCTGTGATTGAGAATCAGCTCAGGTTACTGTTTTAAGTCAGCTTATTCTTGCTCATTTTTATCTGATAGAAGGATAAAATGTTCCGGTCTGTTTATTGCATTCAAAGATAGTAATGGGTAATTGTACTTTCCTACTGTCATATGCTCCTAACTACATGTTCTTGCAGATTCCTCAGGGATGATGTCTACTCTTCAATATTTTCTGCTGAGACTGGTTCAGGGGAAACAAATCTGGTTTGACTCGTGTGCCTGCACTGGCTTCTCTTTTGTTATTCACATGGTTTTAAAATGTTACTCAATTTTCTAAACTCTAGGGGGAAATCCTGAGTTCCTCACCCAGGACCAGATTGCTTCTGTCCTTCACATGGGTGTTCTGATTTGGGAAAGTTATGACACCTTTTCCTCACTCCTTCTCCACACCTCATCCAAGAGCCAGGGACAAACACATGCACCTCTAGAGGCAGAAATGTCCCCAAAAGACAGAATGTGGGCATGACCTAGCCCCGATATGCCTTCACAGTGAGAAACAGGTTGCACACCCTTGGAGTTTAAAGTGTGGTTGTGGTCAAAGAAGTCACTGTAAAAACAGCAACCTCTTTCATAATAGATCTTCTCAGTATGTGATCAGACTCCTATGTACTTTGCTGACTAAAATATTTGGGTTTTTTCACTTCTGCTACTGCTGCAGACACATATCAGCTTAAAGAGAGTGAGCTGGACCTTCATCCTTATTCAAGTGTTTCTTAAGGAGGAGCCAAATTATGGCTTCTGTAACTGTTACACTTGTACATCCTCATGGAAGATAACAAGGTTGCATGGGTGTAAATGAGAAAAAATGTACTGGCAGAATCTCTAAGAATGCTGCTGTTGCTGATGGTAAAGATGATGCACAATACAAAGAAAGCAGCTTGAATTTCAGAATCCATGTTGAATTTTCAAGGTTAGTACATCAAAGTCCTTCACACCCCTAATTTTACTTGTACATAGAACAGATGTAATCTTGGAAATAAATAGGTCACAATATAAAAGCTGCATCTTAGATTTCCATATTTAAAGTCATTTCTAAGAGAAAAAACACTGTAATTAGTTGCAACTCTATATGAGCTCTATAATGAAAGTTGTGCATGTGATTGGAACCATTCACAGATACTCCAGGAAAGCAGACCTATTAGTGCCAAGATGCTGCACAAGAATGTGTCAGAGATAAAACTTCAGTTTCTGAGGAATTTAATTTTGTAAGATCCACCGGTAGTGAATCTTATCCTCAGATCTCTGGAATACGACTGCCTCAAAAGACATGCTACACTGTAGACTTGGGTATAATTAAAAAAAGAGTTGCATTGGTCATTGAAAATTCATACCTGTAGTTCCAAAATTTTAACAGGGAGTTTTACTTTTGAGAAAGATTCTTCTGATCCTTTAATTTTAAGTGCAGGGCTCATCAAGCATGACAATTAGAGTTAATACTAAACTTCATGAGGAGAATGATGCAGAAGGTTTTGTGACTGTGTTTTAACCTTTTTCAGCTGAAACAGCTGTTGTTCCATATTAATCATGCTTTATGGTTAAGGAGAATTGCTTAATTTAAAATAAAAAACTTGAGGAAAAAATCATCCCCAAACATTAGAAGGTTTAGTGAAAAAAATCCAGTGTTTAATATTTTCATCTCTTGTGGATGTGTCTTTCCCTTTCTGCACTAAGAGGAACACTTTTTTTTTTAACATAATTTTCTATTTGTGAAGAGTCACCACATAGATTCTTCAGAGGATTTGGGACAATATAGGTGCATAAAAAGCAGGTGTCCTGATTTGCATGCCAAATAACAATGGTTGAGTGTCTCCAGGAAAATCAAGGTCTTGATCTGCAAACCTCAGACAATATATGCTTAGTGACTGTTCCTCCAAGGTTCCTAGATCCCCTACACTAGCAGCATAGTCATTGCCTTTGTATTTCGACTGGCTGCCCACCACTACTGTGGTTAAATGCATGATGGACTTATCCCGTAGGCCTAGATATTGTGAACTTCTGAGGGACTTTAACTAAATGGGTAATTTTCTCAACTCTGTTATTTTCAGTTGAAATTGAGGTCATTCTGAAATCAAAAGGCATTCTGAAGTTCACAGGATCTGATCCTTAATGTGGAGGAAGAATCAGCTTACAAAGGATAGTGATTTTCAAGGGGAAAATACAGTACATATAGCAAATGTATCCCAATTCCTCTCTTTCACTGGCATTTTTTTCTCTGAATGATTTCACTATGAGTGCTGTCAATGACAAAGTACTGAGATCATCTGACTCTCAGCCCTGTGCTTTAATCAGATCAGATATAGGATTTTCAAGTCATTTTATAATGTGATTTATAAACATATTTCTTTATAGCCTTGAAAATGCCTAGCCTCCAGAACTGTTTAATGAAGGTTAAGTGTATATTGATAGGGTAGACATATATATTATATATGTATATTGTCCCTTGTTTTAAATTTACAAAATATATACATTAAAACAAGCTCTGGCAGGCACCCCCAGGCTCTGATGTATTTGAATTGTTTCAGTGTGGTTCCTTTCATAAGAAACATTTATTTCCCCAGTGATTGGAGAACATGTTATGGGGAAAAAATATGAAGTATTTCACTTGCTAAGTTTCAAATAGCCTGAGTCAGTATATTTGTTGTACTAGATATTTTAGAGAAAAAGAGCTACTGTTAAAACTCATGACCACAACTGCTGTAATTTAAAATAAATTCTAGTCTGAAAGCGCCCCTGCTATTTTAAAATGATTTACAATATGCAAGATATCTGTACGTAGACATTTTTTGTGTTCTTTGTCACTTTGCTAGAACAGTTAAAACCTGATTTTAATCCAAATCCATTTGCATTTAATGCAAAATGTGAATGCAACTGCACAACTATCATACACATAGTATGGTACGTACCAATTGCGTAGTTGTGTAGACTAAATGTACATAATTATCCATTTCCAGATTCACGCACCTTGCACATGCAGTCTTTCAGAATGTAACCTCTTTGAAATAGAATGAACAACATGAATAAGAAGTAAAGTGGAACATGTTTCTAAATAGAAGTGTGTGTGTGTGCATGTGCCTGACAGAGAGAGAGAGAGATTGACCCACGCTATATATATATATATATATGTAACCCAGAACATTGTTACAAATCAGAGTCTGAAACTCTGCCCAGAGCTGTTGAGGTTTCTGAACCTTGCAGTTGAAACTTGGCTGAGTTTCATGCTAAATTTCAGGAAGGGATTTCTGATTTCATGAGGAAGTCAGACAAAACTCTGCAGGTGCAGCTGAATTTTACTTTGAGTTTTGGCCACATTCAAACACAGGGGATCTCACACAATCCAAAAGCTAAGAAAGGTTAACTGAACCATAAGTGAATTTAAACCACTGTATTCGATACACCTCTTATTTAAAAAGCCTGGTTCAGCAATCTTGTGACAGCATAACTATCATGCAAGGGATATGTATTTTGTACTTGTCTTCACCAACCCCACAGGGAAATGGGAATGTTGGAAATAGCTGTTGTCCGTTGTTGGCTGCTTATGTGTTCTCCCAGTGTGTATGCTGTCCCAGCTCTGTGCAGATAACTGAGACACCAAACCACGATTGAATAAGACCAGAGATCCATTTCAGTAATGAAGGCACCCCGCCAGGTTTATTGTAGACAAAGCATGGTCCTAATATCCCACAGACTCTACAGGACCACTAACTCATGTATGCTTGTTACAATGGACCAGCTCAATAAACGGCAGCAATTTCCATTTCCCCCTTGGCTGGACCAAGATACTTCCGTTAAGATCCTCTTTTATACACTGATACAAACATGTTGTCTATTGCCCCCTGATGTGTGTAGTTGCCACCCTCTGATGTGGCAATATACCACCCTCTGATGTGGTAAGATACCACCCTTTACCTTGTACCAGATGGTTCTGTCAAAACATCTCTATTCATCATATTATTAAGACATCTCTATCCATCATATTATCATTCTGAGAGGTCAGTAAACCCTCATTATCTTTGGGTATTGGGATGTTCTGGTACCTTTCTGCAATGTGCTTACTTCTTTGGAATCAATGTGTTTGCCATTTTCTCTGAACTTACAGCAGGCTCACAGCCTGACTCCTGCTAACCTTGCTTTCTAATGGCAGGGTTTTACTGTTATTTTAGCTCAGGCCTTAGGCATCCTACCTGGCCTGTTACACTAGGCCTCATGTCTCAGGTTCTCGCTTTCTACTACAGTAGTACTCCACTCCTCTCCTCCCTCTTCCTGACTGAAGGAATGGTGTGGGTGTGTTTCTGAGAACTGTCTCTTCTGCTTCATCAGAAGGAAGTTTGCCCAATTACTTGTTGATTCAAAATTGCCCAATAAACTGCTGATACAAAAGTAGATTTTTTTCAGGATTTTTGGAGAAATTCCCATTAGCAAATGCATGTTTGGCAGTTTCCTTAAAATGTTGAAGAGGACTAGACATGTTTTCACTTGATGTTTTCTTGGGTTCCACCAGTAAGGCAATCATTTTGATGTTATAAGCCATTGAACGATGCCTATTTGAGTTCTGAGGAAATCTGGGCAAAATTGAATGATTGATAGGAATTTTGTGCAAGCACTTAAAAATGCCCATTCCTATAGATTTTTCACCTCCACAAGTTTCAGGTTTAAACAAAATATCAAATAAAACTCAACTGAAACTTTACAAGCCTGGCATAATTTCCATCTGATAAATTCCTTCCTGATTTCTGAAACTTGTCCTGAGCCTGCTCAAGATTTGGCCTAATTTCCTTGAGAAAATACTTCAGGTTTATTAATCAGTACCTCTCCACACTCGCTAGGTAACAGTCTAACCATCTAATAAGAGTTGATATGATGATGTAATGATTCTTTCTTGCATTTCATTGGTTGAATGTGTTGTGTTGTCACTCAATATTTTGCAGGATTATTGTGCAAATAGAGTTCTGGAATTTGCCAGCATGTCCCAGGTCAAGTACTTAGAATTAAGAGAATTTGAATTATCTCTTGATTAAAGTCATATGTTCTTTTCCTAATTTGCCTCCAGACTCTTATGATCAATTCAGTCTTGTGTGCAACTCCATTGAATAATATGGCCCTCTGTGACTAGTACTCCAAGCAAAAGGGGAGACCCTTATAAAGATGCAAATCTTTAGATAAACAGAGGAATAGCATTTATGGCATCCTGGGAACAGTAAAAGCATCATAGGTATCTCTCTCATATATGACATACTCATCATAGATCATCAGTTATTATACTCATACAACTGGAATTCAGTTGGTTGGGACAGCATAGTAAAGTTAAACGGTTTGAATAAAGATAATGTTTGTTTGCTAGTTTACTTTTAATGTCTTACAGCATTGGTTTTTTTGTTTCTTTGTTTCTTTTTGACACCAACATGAATATCCCACAAATAAAAAACAGATTGGTCATTAATGATTAGACTGTGTGAAAACAGGCAATACTTTGTTTTCCCTCACCTGAGAAAGGTGAAGGGCCTTTCAGTGCGTAGAAGTCCCACAGATTTCAGTAGGAATCCCACATTTCACATACATGCTGAGAGGAGTATGTGTTCTTTCTACTGTAAGACCTTCCATTAGTCCATGGAGAAATAGAAACTAAAATACTGGAAATTAGGGCCGGATCAGCAGGCATGTTAGTTCATATCACTCTTGATCTTTGCACAGCACTCCCACTGATATCAATGTAAACTTCATGCATATCCTGAGGGCAATATTATTATGATTAACCGTCAGCAACACTCTATATAGCTAGAACTTGTGACTTTATGTGTATTAAAATAACCTTCCTTTTTTAACACTAGAAGTAAACTAGATATTCAGCTGAAAAATATATTTTCCCTGAATAGTAATTATTGGAAGAGAAATATATCTGGCAAGCTTTTAGCTATATGATTTTCAGAATGTTCCTAATGCACATAAAGATTAACCTAACTGTTTCTTTGTCATGCCTTGTTATATTCAAGTGGAACTGAAACATATTAAACTAGCCAGCAGGGTGGCACAGCATGCTAAGGGCTGGCTGATGTAAAATTTGTTATATCCAACAGAATATTGTTGAGTTGACTTATTCCTATCACATCATCAAGCAAACACAGCGCTGTTGGCAGCAGATATAACTAGATATACAGCACCATGCACAGATAAAACTAGATATACAGCACCATGCAATTGGTCTGTTTCTTAGAGTTTTGGCCTTAGGGAGAGGGAAAGAAAAATAAAAAGATTTCAAGTGAGCTTCCACCACCAGCATTGAATAATATGTAACAGTACCAGTGATATGATACAACTAACTGCTGCAGGATGATTTGGGATTTCTGACTTCATTGTTCCTGTCCCTGCCAACACAAACAAATAACTTTTAGGATTTGTGAAATGCTATGTGAGAAGGCTGGTAGTCTAACATGTCTTTAACATTTAGTACTCCTTTTAAAATATGTTGTATGATGTCCATGTTTGAAGCTACATGACAGACGTTCCTGGATGCATGGGGAATTTCATACTAACAAAGGAAAATGGTTTCTTCAATGTATAGAGCATTTCCAGATGACAGTCACAGAAAAGGGTTTTACTATGGGGATTATATCTGAAATTGTGTAAACTCCCAGGGAAAAATCTAAATTCAATAATGCAATCAGTCTTTCAGAAAAATCACAGCAGTGTCCTGTAAGTTCTAGGAGGAATATGTTTGTTCTGTGTGCATATTGAGAAATTTCAGTTCAGTTCTTTTCACAGGTCCTTGAAATTAAAAGAACTTCCCTGTTCATTTTTTTGTCAAGCAGTTAGAGATCTTGCATTGTAAAAATTTGTTAATCATAATCTTAATGTACAAAGTGTCTTCTTTAGAAAAATTATTTAATTAAAATGGTACTAATTTATGTGGATTTTATTATTATTATATATATATAGGCAACCGTCGAAGCACTGGATCATGGTATATGTATAAAAGGTCTAGTCAGATGCCAGATGAAACCGCTTATGGCTGACAAGCCCAATTCGAGAGTAACACAGCTTGTTACAAGTTTCCGAACATTCCAACATGCAAGTCGCTTTATTTCATTTTGGCCCGGATTGGGGCATGGCTTTTTGGGCCCACCTTTTCTAGGATGCCTTGGTAGTTGATTGGAAGCCTTGGCAGCTACCTTATGTCCTTTATGCTCCTTACAGAGTCCTGTGACCATAACACCAAGACCTTCAATGCATACGCCTAGGCAAGAGTATGAAGGAGTGGAGGTTGCCCTAGACCTGCCATCCCCCCTTTAAATGATTGAGATAGAGTCCAAAGACCAGACTAAGTCCAGACGTTCAGTGCCTCAATGGTTGTAGGTTTTGCCAGACAACAACTGACTGTCTAATGCCTCAGCAAGGACGTGTTTCTGTCAGGGTGATGTCCCTTAGCCTTACTCTAACCAAGAAATACCCACAAGCCAGAGAGGTTTTAAGGCTCCCTATACTCGCCTTACCTGAAGGTTGCAGCATTGTGGTATTTTAAAGGCGCTACCCTGACATGAGAAGCCCCATCACGTTGTCACCAGGCCCTCCAGTCAGATGCTGTTTACGGTCATACCCAGGACCAATAAAATATATATAAAAATAAAATATATAAGAATAAAAAATAAACTATATAAGTACACAGTAAATATTCTTGTAATGGTTTCATTCCTTTTATAATTAAGCCTCATTTATTTATATTTGGAAAGTTAATTTCTATATTTAGCTAATTCCAATAACCTGTAAGAGGATTGAAAATAATTTATGTTATGTATATAAAATGTATACTTACACTTTAGGCTTATTGCTTATTCTTTAAAAGGATAAAAGAATATTGATTTATCTCCAATGAGAAATAAAATGTGAGGAAAAAACGTAAGGCAATAAGGCTGGACTATTTATCATATATTTCTATTTGTGTAGGGGGGGAAGTGAAATATTCAGGTAACTGCACTATTTCTCTAATATACAACATTTTAAAAGTGGCTTCCTGATCTATCGTACAGGAAAAGTAGAGTGGGCCACATTTCATGGCTTCAACCAATTTCACTGCTCCTCACTTATCCCCCAAAACACCCCAGCTGCTGATAGATGATAAGCCAAGCACCAGGTCCTGAAGATCACCAAATCAGAGATCTCTCTGACCTCAGGGAAAAGTGAGCTCTAGAGTTGAGGACCCTGCACTGGCAACAGCCTCTTTTCTTTTAAAGCAGGGGTGTTAGCTTGCATGCCTCTGCAGACTCCAAATGATGTGGAATCATATTAAGTGATAGGCAGTTCCTAAGCTAGCCAGGAACCAAACTAAAATACTTTAGGTACTACAGGTCATCACCACAGCAAACCAGCTTTATAAAACTCAATAGCAGGAAGGCACTTTTGGATTGTTTTAGATATTTACAGTTTTATAATACAGTTGATTTACATTTGAATTCAGCAGCTAGGTGCCCCAGTCACGGACCAGAACCCCATTGAGGTAGGTGACCTACAAACATAAAACAAAGAAAGTCCTTGCCCCAAAGAGTTTACAGTCTAAGGATACGCCTACACTATGAATGAGAGGAGTGATTCCCCAGCTTGTGTACACATTCTCACACTAGAACTCATTGTGCTAGTGTGAGTTCAAATAGTGTAGCCTTAGTAGCAGCAGCAGAGGCATGGCTTAGCAGTGCCAAGTACAAACCTGCCTGAACCCATAGATATGTTCTCAACATGGCTAAGCCGTGCCTCCCCTGCCACTGCTGCAATGCTTCTATTTATACTTCTGCTATCTCAATGAGAGCTAGTGCAAGTATGTATACATAAGCAGGGGAGTCTCACCCCTAGCGTATAGTATTGACTTAGTCGTAGTAAGAAACTAGATCATTCTATTTCTTGTCATACTCCTGAAAATTAGAAGATATGATATTAGAACATATTGCCCATCTAGTTATTCTGAAGAACAGCTGCCCAGCAGATGTGTGGTATTTCAATTATTTCATTTGTTAGGGGAACTAATTGATTGATGCCTATGATAAGTGAGCATTTGTCTTAACACCAGAAGGATCTCATCTTTGCTTTATTGCTTATTTTGTACTTCCTTTGTCAATGCAGAACTTAGTATGGCTTCATCTTTAAATAACATTTTGAAATGTTTTGTGTATCATTTTTTTATCTCCCCATTCATTTTAAAAATGACCCAGTTAAATAGGGATTTTTAATATTTGCATTACAGTAGTGTGTAAAGGCCCCAAACAAGATCAGGGTGCCATTGTGCTAGGCACTGGACAAACACTGTCTTTTATCCCTAAGAGTTTACAATGTATAAAGAAGACAGAAAAAAGGTGAGGCAGAATCAGAGGCCCAGAGAAGTGATGTGACTTGCCCAAAGTCACACAGCAGGTCATTTGGCCAAACTGGGGATAGAGCCCAGTTCCATACACTGTTTAGGGGTAATGTCTGATTGTAGAAGTCCAGAGCTGATTTCTGAAATTATGCTCATTAGAAATTCATTCCTCTGAAGTATTCTCTCTCTTCATTTACAGCCTGGTCCAAAGCCCATTGAAATCAATGGAATGTGATGCAGGAGATGGCTAGTTAGCTATTAATATTATTTTTATAATCAAGAGTCCTTTCATATATTCCAGCTATTAACCTCTGTCAGGTTTTGGTGGAGGACATACCCCAAATACCCAAATCTTCCATAAAACTGAGTACGTGCCTAAACCTATTTATATTGTGTTATGCTCTGAAGCAAATGGGATGACTCCCTGTTTCATGTATGCTATATTATGGACTATGTGTCACACATTTAAAAGAACCGCTGAAGGAAGAATGATTCGAATCAGCCACATGCTGTGTGTTCTCTCTTTTGATGCAGCCTAAGAAGAGACATTTTTAATATGATTCTGTGGGTTAAATTTCCTAAAGAATGTGAGCACATATTGTTATGGCTGTTAAGGCATTTGAAATCTTATTTATGCTTAGCCTAGAGTCATGCTCACTAGTTCAACTAAATACCAGACCTTTCCAAGTATGTGGGAATGGACCAACCTGCAAGTAGCCATTGCATTTTCATTTCCAAACCAGTTGTGAAAAGTTTTGGGTGCTGAACTATATTTACCCTGAGCTCTCTCCTTGGATATTCAAGAGTTTAGATTGTTATACTGTAATTTCTGCTTTCTGTGCTCAGTCTCCAGATCAGCAATACACAACTGATCCCTATGCTTCTAAATCTCCATCTTTTTCTATATTTTATATATATATATATTTTTCTGTTTGTAATATGCATCTCTTGTAGCTTCTAAGGGGAATTATCTCATTTTATAGAAACCAGACGCATTGAAATCTCATCGACACAGTATTAATGTAAATAAATAAATTTTCAAAAGTCACAGGACCTGGGCTTTAGACTTTCTCAGTGAGAGGATGGGAGCTGTTTATAGAGACAGAAGGAGCTGGATTTACAAGATTAGGGCATTTTACAGGCATTCTCCAAACCTTCTGTCTTACCAAGGCACCTTTTCCAAGCCTTTCATGAGTGTTCATTGCTAAAGAAAGCTCCTGCAAGAGCCCTGATTGAGAGCTAGCACCCTTTGCTAGCCTCCAACTGGTCCCCTCCTCGTCAGTGAATCAGCATACTTGGTATCCCTATTTCTGGGAGATCTAATCGGTCATCTTTGCTATCCTGAATTGTGAAGTATCTCCATATAACTGGCTCCTGTGCTTTCCTTCTAATGATACAGCTACAATAAACCTACTTGCAGGGAAAAACAGTCAAACACAAATATGGAGAAGAATGGGAAAAGGCTGGACGATGGCAGGAAAATGACTATTTTTTGTGCTGCTTCAACAGAAAGTTCTAGTATGTAACCTACACACAGCTGCCATTACTGTGCATAAAATTAAACCATTTCTCACCATACTGAAGTACTAAGTGTTTCAGGTGTGGTCCAAGAAGATATGAATCTAAGGCAGAACATTAAAGTCCTTAGGTTGCTATACATCCTAGTTATTAATTAAGCAGAGAAAGAGAACTATCAATGGTTTTAGAACAGTAACAGAGCTATTCTGGGATACTCATGCTTCTTCCTCTGCTGTATCTGCACTTGCATTTACAGCTGTAATTTGCTCCATTTAAATTAACAAGAGGTAGATTGCTTAACATTTAGCTTAATCAAACTCGTGTACTAAAATTAGTGGTGAATGCCACTGAGCTCTTCAAGGCATAACTAATAGTGCTTTGCATAAAATACCAACAGGAGGCTAAATTTAGAGAAATGGTCCCCAAGTCTTTTTGCTCCATAGCTGTTTAAACTCTGTTAGCTAGTTAATAGTTCAGAGCTATTAATGGCTGGTTTTCATTATAGGGATTTACACATCTGTTCTACTGTAGAGTGGGGAAAATGGTCTAGTTTAACTTCCTAACCCTTTTTATCTTTAATTTTATGACAACAGTAATTTTCATGAGTAGGACAGTGTTTATTAAAAAGCCAAAATAAAAATTGTCTGAACAAAAATTGATCATTCAGTCATTACAAGGAAATTGCCTAAATGCTGGCATTACAAAATGAGAAATGATCTAGGATGTGTGTTTTCTGGATTTAGACTTTGATGTACACATTTCTGTAGGTACAGCAGAGTTGGAGAAATGATAACATAATTGTTTTAATTTAAGTAGTACAGGGATCCTGTTCTGATTAAAAAAGAAAAATTAAATTAAATATAGGCCAGACCGCAATGTCTTGTTTTTGGAATCACAGGCTCCTAAAATTCCATTTTCTAAAAGCACTAGTTCAGCAGACTGAATTATCAGCTTTCTTTGAAGCTGGCACCTATCCAAATTCACATTGTCAGCAAGCGGTGGTACAAAAAGAAGCAGATGATACCTTCTCGCCAGGGATGTCAGGAATGAAGACTTTCAGCTGTGTCTGCCCAGTCTCTGTGCAGCCAATGAGCATAGCTGAGACACAGCAGTGCTGCCTGATTGAGCACTCTATCTGATTGGCGGAGGAAGTCAGCGGTCCTGCTCTTAAACCCAACAGCGACAACTGATGTCTAGGTGCTCAATGTACGTGCCTGCAGTTGTGATCTCTCCTGATCTTGCCTTGCTCCTAGCTTGTGCCTGTCCTACTTTTCCTGGTCTGCTCAACCCCTGCTTCCTGGCTCTGGCTGCTAGCTTTGGTTCTTAACTTTGCCTTTGGCCCTTGTTTCTGGACACTGGCTCTGACCACTGGCTTTGGTTCCTGACAGTGATCCTGACCTTTTGGCTCTGATGACTGGTTCTGGCTCTAACCACTAGGCATGACTACCCATATCCCACTTCTTGACAAGGGATGGAACAAAAATCTTACCTTCTGCTGAGAAAGGGTATCAAAATTATCGTTTTTTCCAGCAGTAAAATGTTTTTCTGTCTTTCTGTTGTGGATAGGGTTTATTTTACTTTTCTGTGTGTTCCACGTAGAATTACCTCTATGCTGTGATATTTGAAATCAGTTGTAGTGGTTCTATTTCTGGGCTGGTAACAACTGGTGGGAAAACTGGTGTAAGCAAAGTTAACAGTTAACCTTTCATCCCCATCTGATTTCTTTGGCCAGAATGACAAAGTCTTATTCCAAAAATGATCTGCTGCTGACCTCTGCTTAAAAGCATCTGCAATGGAAGACTGTGCAGCATCCGTGGAAGCAGGGAAGAAACACCCTGAGTAATGTTAAAGGTTTGAAAGTTGTGTAAAGTGTGTGTGTGGGGGGGACAAGTTCTACAGAGTTTTGAGACCAGAAAGTACATTTAAGTGACCTCCCCCCCTCTCTTTTCCTGTGCCTTTAAAATGGTTGGTTATCACTGAGGAATGAGGTATTTTTGCATTCAGTTCTATGCTTCATGAGAGACTAGGAGAAAATACATGCACTATTCATCACTGAGCAGTAGCAGTTCCTTACATGATCTGTGTATTTGTCTTGTCTTCTTCTATAGGAAATTAAAACACTATTTTTGTTCTGTTTTTCCTACAATAAGTCACCTTTCAGTCAGAGGCTTATAGGTAGTTTCCCATATATGCTGGTATTGAACAGAAGAGAATTTATTTCATTCCTTAATTCATAGTCTCCTAAAGAAAGATGAAGATTTCAGTGAGGAAGGGGTAATAGAATCATTTATCCACAGACAAGAGAAAACATTAGTTGAATTTCAATACTTTGAGCACAGAAGACAGTTTGACTTTTTGGTTGGTTGGTTTTTGTTTAGAGCTGAATGAGTAATACAAAACAACAATCACGAACACCTGTTTGACTAAAAACTTCAAAGTCACTTAAATGATATTTACAACCCTTTTTTATTCCCTGTTTGGGAATATTAGCATGAGTAAAATTGTGTCTAAGAAAATGCTAATGTTAGGGGAATGTATTGCAAATTCTTATGCAGACACGTATTTTTCACAAATTTTCATACTGGAAGTGTGCACACTGCCATCTGGTAGGGATGACAAGGAGAGGTATAAACAACTCCCTATCCTGCCCTCTCAGTTTGGAGGCTGAACCAAAAAACTGAAGAAAAATCAGTTCAAGTCAACCAGAAATTTTTTGTTTTTTTTCTAGTGGAACAAAAAATTAGCCCAGCTTTGAAAAGTCCAAACATTTTGTCTTGGCAATGCTAAAACGTAACACTTTCTTTCTTCCCTTTTTGTTTTTTGTTTTTAATTTCAGGAAAAACAATTGCTGACATCACTTTTGTGAACTGTTTTGGTGGACCCAATTTTTTGTGTCAAAGAAGTAATTCACACACACACACACACACACACACAAAAATTCAACTAATTCAAACCGCAAGGGATTTTGTACTTGTTAGAATAGACAGGAAAACATCCTTAGAAATGCTCAGCTGCACTCTTCAGTTAACCCACTATCATAGTGCTGTCTTTCTCAATCAGGACATGCCTGTTGTGCTCCTTGAGGCAGAGGAGAACCAGGAAAATTGCCTGTACTTGCAGAGTAACGAAGTGCAAAAGTCTCTCCATTTGTGAACATTTTCCCTGAACCAATTTGAGAATGGAATGTCCCCCATCCCCTCAGCCAGGCAGCTGGCATTTGCTGAGATGTGAAACCAGTTAGGTTCCTGAAGAGGTGTAGCGTCTTCCAACTGTCTTTCTCAAACTAAACACTAGCAAAGAAATTCCCTCATGGCCCTAAGAATTTGGATAAGGAGTCCCAAGACCTACGCCGACAGCTGGAGGATTTCTATAAGGAACTGTTGAAATGTATGGGAGTGTGGATGTGGGACTAGATAACGGCATAAAACCAGAAGTCCTAGGGACACACAGCACTTGGACAGAAATATCATGGCTGCCTTAGGTTCAGCTCATAGAAGATCCAAGTTTTGTGAGCCTTGTAACTGATGGAATGATTTTCTCCTCTGCAGGGTCTCTGTCTGTACCCTGGTATATGAGGGCTTGTCTACAATTGCAACACTACAGTGGGGCAGCTGCAGCTGTGTTCCTGTAGCTCTTCAGTGTAGATACTACCTACAGGATGAGATAGATAATTCACCTCCCCAAGAGACAGTAACTAGGTTGGCAGAAGAATTCTTCCATTGACCTAGCGTTGTCTATAGGGGGACTTAGGTGGCTTCATTACATTGCTGGGGGTGTGTGCATTTTTCACATCCTTGAGCTATGTAGCTAGATCGACCTAATTTTCTAGTGTAGACCAGTCCTCAGTCTCTGAGGGGATTAGGTAGTTCACCCCTATTTATAAACAGACCTGAAGCTCAGAAAAATTGCAGGCATCCTGGAAGCATTTTGCTCAGAGAAGTCCTGTCCTTCTGAAGGGCCACAGCAAATTACAAATAATTCCTTCCGTGAATTTATCACACAGATTCTTCAGGAGCAGTCCATATGCTCATATATTTGCATATATCATTCATCAGATGCTTTTAAATGAACAAATTTATAAGCATTTACACTGTATTATTTAGTCCTTTACATCCTTGCCACATGAGAGCAAAGTAGGTATAATGTGTGACCATTGTCATACTGCGGTGTGCTGCACTCACATGGCACAAGTGAAAATGACAAAGCAAGGAAAAGCCAATAGATAATCAGACTCCAACTCTCTTCACCGATAACTCATATTCATTATATATATATGTGTGTGTGTGTGTATGTGTGTATATATATATAAAACACACACACACACAGAGAAGTAGAGAAATTCACTACATCCATTGCTCCCTGAAAATGGTTTGCCTACTTTTAGTTTTGAAGCGGATTAAAACAAAGAAGTGGGCAGAGGGGAAGAAGAGGCTGATCCACAAAGCCTACCAATACAAAATTACCTGGAAAAATTTTGCATGAGTAGTGCCTCGTCTGCACTGGGGGTTTAACCACTGGCAAAGTTGCATTAGTGAAAATCTGTAGTGTTGACATGATTTACAGCTGTGCAGCTTACCCTGGTTTGAAATATGATGTATAATATATTGTAAAAGGGTCTTTCTGAAAATCTTTCCAATATATCATATTCATAAAGTGAATGTTAAAACAGGTCTCTTCAGAGGAGAGAGGGCTGTACATCTGCTAGTTAGGAGAGCAGGGCAACAAGGAGAGTCATTGAAACCTCAACTATGTATAGTTCAGAAAAGCATTGCAGAGCCCAATGTCTGAAATGTTTGCTTGATTCAAACCAGTTCTCTAAACCTCTTCAGATTTGCTAATCATCACTGTTTCTTTGATTGTATTCATCTTATTTTCACTTTCCACTTTTGTACATTGATAGTGGTGAGGTGCTTTTTTTGGGGGGGGAGGATACATGACCATTTATTCTCAGTTCTCTCTATTATATCTTTTCAGAGTAGACGAAGTGATGGAAAAATACAAGATTCATAGTTCTGTGGAGTTCTAAGTACATAAGTTCTGGGTTACAAGGCTACATCAGATAGCCACTCAGTGCAGAAGCTGTGCAGAAGAGTAGCTGGTTGTAAATCAGGTACAGCTCATCTTTTGTTTCTTCTTCAGACCCTTTGTAATAGCTCATACTCACTGCTGAGTAATGTGCCAGCTGCAATTCTTTAGTTACAATACCTGGAATTCTCATTGACTTGAGAGTAGTAAGGACAGCCTACTGGATAGGGGTCTGGATTGGAACTCAACAGGGATTGATTCATTTCCCTATTTAGCAACAGGCTCTCTCTGTGACATTGGTTAAATTACTTGATCAGCCATTTCCCCCAGAACCGCACCTGAAATGCTGATAGTCCTTCCCTCCTCATAGGGTGCTGTGAGGATAAAATCTGTTAACTAATGTGCGATACTATACTGAGGACCATATAAGTGTATAGGTGTTTAAGTGTAGTGTGCTGCTAGCAGCTTTTGTAAAACTGTCAGATTACTCTGGATTTTTACTACCTTGGTTTTTATCATTGCAAAGTTATGTTGAATCAGTGCCATAAGAAAGAAATTGATATAATCTATATAAACTCTTATCATAATCATATCCAAATGGTGTCAAAACTGAAGACCTCATTTTAAGGAAGAGAGAATGAAAAAGTTGACCATAATAAGCAGCATATTATATTCAAATAACTAGAATCAGACATTACAGATAATAACCATATTTAACAGTTAAATATCAGAGCACTACATTTCAAACATTTCTTAAGGTACGAGCCATTTTACAATCACTGTTAAATGAAACATCCCCATTATTAGAAAGAACTGCCTTTTATTTTTTTAACTTGAGAAGACAAAGCTTTCCATCATAAACATAAGTCATATTGCATATACGTACATAATCTCAGTTTCAGAGAGAAGAGAGCAGAGGAAGAAATTTTTAGAGAAAGGAGTCCGTCTTAAAACAGCCACAACATCTTTATTCTATCTTGACTGATCTTTGGCATGTATAGAAAAATGTGGACACTTGCAAAAATGTATTAAACAAGATATTTCCTCCAAATATGTTAAAATAAAGCACTCTTTCACATTGATGATTAGATGAAAGAAAAAGGATGATAATGATTCTCTTTGGTTGTAGCCCTGAGTTCAGGGTGACATAGCTGCACTGACTCAGGAATGGTCTAGGAAAGTGAAGTAGTCTGTTACTGGCTGACAACAAAAGTAGATTACTTCACCTAAGGGTCAACTCAGACCAGTGCAGTGGAGAAGCAGAGTCAAGGTTCCACCCATTTCCCCCTCTCTTCATTCTCTACCCATTTCCTTCCCACCTGTGCTGGGGAAGTGATAACTAGAGCTGGATGAAATTTTTTGGCCAAAACATATTTTCAAGGAAAAAGACGACTTGATAACACCCAAACATTTGACTAATTCCACCAGTTTTGTTGAATTATTAATATCGGGGGGGATGTGACCCCAGTAAATTACAAAGAAGTCAAAAGATTTTGGTTTGACACTTTCAAACCAAAACATTTTTGTTCAAAATGACACTTACATTTTCTTCAATTTTATTTTAAAAAATTCTAAAATGAAATGTTTCATTCAACCTGAAATGACTTTTTTTACTTTTAAACTTACCAAATATTTTGAAAAATTGTATTTTCACTTTGACCGTAAACTAACTTTTTAAAAATAGCCAACAAACCAAAAAACTTCTGCTTTCTCAGCTCTAGTAACAGCTCTCAGGATTTTGCTATCCCTACTACATGCAGAATGGTAGGCCACACAGCAGTGGGAGTAAGGAGTGCCTTTTATCTCTTAGTCTGCTGTATAGTCATGTAGAGCAACTCAATCTTGTCCTTTAAGGCCAGAAAGGACAACCAGGTCATCTTGTCTGACCTCCTTTGTATCACAGGCCACCAACACCACTCAGCACCTGCACCCCAAACCCAAAATTTTCAATGTCCTTTTCTCTCACTTTGCTGCTCTCGTCCATAGAGCAATACTTTAAAAAATGGAACTTCTTCTTCATGTCACATTATCCATCTGTAAAATTGCAAGCCTTTTTTATTCTCTCACACTTGTGTTGATTGCCTTTGGGATCCTAACCGTGTGGCTTATTCTGTTTTCTTCATAATAAAATACCACCCGAACAGTGTAGCATGAGGTTTTTTTTTTCATTTTTATTTTGGGTTGTGTATAAGCCTATAAATGGATAATGATAGCCTTTTCACAGAGCTTTATTTAACAATCCTAATGAATACTCTAGCAGAAATAAGTTCATTTAATACTATTGGATGATCAAAAAAATCTTATACAAGTAAGTAGATCATGATTGCTATAATATTTTAGAAAACTCTCATAGAATTGTATTAATTTAATCCTTATTAAACTCAAAAGACTTTATGGAAAAGTTAGATATTAAAATATATCCATTAAAGTTTTTTCTCTTGTTTACAGTGTAATTAGAAAACTTTAAGGCTAGATTATGTCTGTGCAATGGCCAGAGATAGATGATAGGATCCCACTACCAGACAAAATACTCAACACAGTTTTCAGGCTCAATATAAGTCCTTGCACTCACATGATATTGTTTATCAATTTAAATTACATCTGTAAATGTTCCTGAGTTTCTTGCTGAGAAAAGATTGCTTCACTTACGCATTCGGAATAAGGTAACAAACGCATGATGATGGTTATAAATGAAAAGAAATGTTCAGAAGGCAAACAGCAAACCAGGCTGACTAATGTTATGGACCATGATTCTCCAGATAGGCCAGATAAAGTAAAAGCACACAAATTGTGAATATGTAGTGGAGAATCAAACAGAAAAAAGGAAATATGTTGTTGTGTTATACTGGCAAAAAAAATCTTGTCCTAATGGATTTCTTGGGGAATTAATGACTGACTGGGCTTAAGAGCTCTCAGGTTCACTTTGGGCTATTAATTCTCCCCATTGGTTGTTAATCCCTAGGAAATGCATTGAGTTGTGATCATTATTGCTTAATTTATGGAGCAGCTGACGTTATTGAAAAATCTTGAATATACCTTTGTTCAGGCATATATGAAGTTCCCCCTAGATATAATTTTCTGCAATTTACTTATCATTCAGGGTTTGTTGACTAGCTAGTTAGTATGAAACAACTGCTCTGCTGAGCCCTTTGAATACTTAGCTTCCATTTTTAATCTGAGTATTGGACTGCAGGCCTATTTCTAGTTTGCAAATTCATACACTGTAATGTTTGGAATTATGCTTTATTCCACCTGTTTTAATACTGAAGTATCTGACTAAATAGGAATTCCATATAGGCTAACCACAGAGTGGAAAAGAGCTTTGCATATTGTTGTAGCTGAAAAAATAAAAAACTCAGACAGATTCAAACTAAAAAGGATGTAGAACATCAGAAATGAAAATCTGTCAAGTCTTTTTTTAGGATACACCAAAATAGGTAGCTATGCATGTATCTGAGTAATAGTACCAATTTAATAGTTAGATGAGGGGAAAGGTATCTGTTTTATATGAACTTAGAAAAAATAAGAGGAATAAAATAATAAATAACATAAAGGCAAAGCGCTGGTGCAAACAGAAAATTATAGTAGGGGAAGGAATTTATGTGGAACAGTCTTCACAAGCCATTTCAAACCACAGTTATGAAAAAAATGTAGAGGTGAATGAAACCAGCAATCTAGAAATGTTGTAAGGATGTCTGAATCACTTAAAAAACTTAATGTATCTATTAACAGGGAATGATAACTTTTCTATTGTGTTTTTACCCTGCATTCTATAATATGGATGTAATTTTCTATTAAATTCTAGAGGATGGTTCAGAAAACCTATAGAAATTCTATGAAAGAGTCCTATAGAATTTAAATAAAGATAATAATTAGGTTGGTCCCCCCCAAAAAAATGCTTATTGTTACAATGTTGTCCCTTAGGGTCTAAGGACTGTGGGGAAAAAATGGGAGTTTTGCCACAGATTTCTACAGCCACATGATCAGGTCTTAAACCCACTAGCTATCTTTCTATATATTATAACCAATGTAATCTCACTGTGTAGTGTAGAGAGCAGCAAGCCACTGTGAAAATACTGTGAGTAGCTGTACTTTTTTACCACCCTCCAAGTAGACCTCTTTTCTCTTCAGCAAAAAAAGTCCAGAATACTCCTTGCCCTTCTCCCACAGACTGTGTAATAGCCACAGTAAAACATGTTAAAAATTAATGGTGCTTGAAGGAGGGAAATAATTGAAGGAAGCAATGGAAGTCCTAATGCCTGGGGTTTTTTAAATTAGTCTGAGCAAAGCACCAACAGTGTATTGTAAAGAACAATGTTCTGCTGGTTGGGGACTGAATGATTTGAATAGGTATCTTCCATCTCTAACTTTATGATCCTTTAACTCAACAGCCTGGTCTGTGATTTCCCATTGACACTGGTGTGAAATGATGTAGTAGTTGATGGAGTGGGCAAAGGAAAGCATGACGGAAGAGTCATGGGCTAATGACCTGGTTTCCCACAATATTTTCTATTCTATATCTTCTGCCCATACCCCCCTTCCCAATCTGCATTCCAGTCTCTCCTGAAGACCAAATGGGAAGAGTTGCAGAGGTATTCTACTAGTTTATTCCCATACATCTGGTTTGAGTCCAGAGAAGAATACATGGATTTATTTCCTGCAGTAAAATTGTGGCATTAGTTGGGATTCTAGGTTAAAGGTATTATCCCAGAAGTGAGTGATGATATAAGAGCATAAAAGACCATATATATTAAGGATCCCTTCCCTGTAGTGCACCTCAAGACATTATCTCATGTTTTAATTCTATTCATTTTGGAGGAAGTCAATACAGTTAGTGTAAAATTCTGTTGTATTGTTCTAGTACTTTAGTCAGTCAAACATAGTTGTATAGTCTAGTGATTGGTTCTCCATTTTAAATCAATGTATACACATTAAAGCTTTTCTTTTGGCTTCTCACTAGCCTTCTGCAGAATTGGAAGGTAGGCTGTGCCACTATCAGGCTATTTTGGCATTCACATTAGATTGCTTCTGCTCCTTCTTCCCCACTCTAAGTCTTCATGTCTGCCAAGTTTTGAGGAGCTCCTTCAGTGAAACATATTGCAGGAGTCAGTGAATTGAAATAAATGAGCATTTGTAAGGAGGGGGTGGAGTGGAAGAGATGGATGCCTCCCTTGGAGGAAAATTATATTTTTCTTCCGTCTGCCTTTTGTCCTTCCTTTTATCCAGTTATATTTCCCTCCTCCTAATTCTTTTCTCCACTTTGTACTCCCTCTCACTTATTGTACTCTCTCCCAGTTTCCCCTCTCCTTTGGGAAGGTTGTATGGAATTGGTGGCCATATTAATTGAGGGTAGCCTAAAATTCATTCATATTGAGAACAATGGATTATGGTGGCCATTTTTAATATGGGAAAATGTTTGCACAGTGGTTCCAGCTTCCCCTGACATAAAAAATAGCTCAAAGAAAGCAGCTTAATATTGCAAAACTCAAGATAATATCACAAGCATGGGTGACTATGCTAAACACTTCCCTGCCAGCTTCCAGATAGGGTGACAACAAAAGCTGTATGAATGACAAATTTACACATTTTAGAGCAACATCCAGCTACAATGACTTCTGGGCCTTTCTTATCAGACTATTGTTCAACATATCTAATTGCAAAAACAAGACTTCTTTTTTAATCAAGGTTACTATTGAAAATTGTTTTCAGTCAAATTCTGTTCTGTTTTTTTTAACTGCTGCTAGGCATCTAAGTCTTTTTGTTTCATTCTCTGAAATATTACTTAATATATCCATAGCTATTCTGATGAGCATTGGTGCCTTAAAGTACTGAAGCATCCTTAAAACAGTAAAAAGAAACAGACCTTATGAAAAAGAGAGAAATCTGTCATTTAGATATAAAACAAGAAATCATAGACTGATAGAAGATTAGGGTTGGAAGTGACCTCAGGAGGTCATCTAGTCCAACCCCCTGCTTAAAGCAGGACCAAACCCAACTAAATCATCACAGCCAGAGCTCTATCAAGTCGCACCTTAAAGACCTCTAAGGATGGAGATTCCACCACCTCCCTAGGTAATCCAATTCCAGTGCTTCACCACCCTCCTAGAGAAAAAGCTTTTCCTAATATCCAACCTAAACCTCCCTCACTGCAACTTGAGACCATTCCTCCTTGTTCTGTCATCTGCCACCAATGAAAACAATCTAGTTCCATCCTCCTTGGAACCATTCTCCAAATAGTTAAAGGCTGCTATCAAATCCCCCCTCATTCTTCTCTTCTGCAGATTAAACAAGCCTCTTTTTCTCAGCCTCTCCTCATAAGTCATGTGCCTAGTAATTTTTGTTGCCCCCCCCCCCACTGGACTCTCTCCAATTTGTCCTTTCTGTAGTGGGGGCCCAAAACTGGACACAATACTGCAAATGTAGTCTCACCAGTGCCGAATAGAGGGGAATAATCATTTCCTACGATCTGCTGGCAATGCTCCTACTAATGCAGCCCAATATTCTATTAGCCTTCTTGGCAACAAGAGCACACTGTTGATTCATAACCAGCTTCTTGTCCACTGTAACCCCTCGGTCCTTTTCTGCAGAAGGAAATACTACCCATCAAATGATTCCAAAAAATTGCAGATTCTGAGAACTTTGAAATCTAACTGAGGAGAAAAGTATGTCTGGTGCTTCTCTTTTTGTGATGTTCCAGAAGAGGAGGCTATATTACAATGTTCTGGTGTAAGAGTTGGTCATGTTTGTAGTGGTGATGTCCAGTAACTAAGCAAACATTTTCAGATTTTGTTTCAAATTTTTTATATAAGTCTTAATATAGAAAGATGTTAACAAGCAAGGGACAGGCCTTTCTGTGAATAGTGAGCCCAATAAACAACTTTTGTATAGGACGTAGTATAAGAAGACTTTATAGGGAGTAGTCATTATTTTCTGATTGCCCTTGTGGCCAACCCTGCTTCATTTACAGTAATTTTGAGTGATGACTTATGGGGGCTGTATCTATTCTAAAGGTAGACAAAATGGCTATGTGAATTCCTTTTTCTAGATTGTATAGTTCTTTCCTATATCTCTCTGCTTCAAAAAGCTGCTTTTGGATTTCTCCACATTATGTCTACACTAGTCACTTCTCCCACAAGTTAACTATCTGCCAATTAATTTGAGGTACTGAAAGATAGAACATGTGGGCAGTGTCCACATTAATCAGGCTACAAACATTTATTCTTTGTTCATGTCTGATCCTTAGGATAAAGAACAAATGTGTAGCTAGGAACAAAAATATAGCAAGTGTTGACACTGTTCTTTACAAAATGTTATATACTTTGGGTTAACGGGCAGTCAGTTAACTTCAGGAGAAAAAGTCTAGTATGTCAATACCATTTTATTGGATAGTCCATACTAATGTTTCGATGACTGTTTCTTTCTTGAATTCTTTCTACAAGACTGCACACACTACACATTTGTCCACTCTAGAAGCTCTGTGAACGCAGTTTCTAAAAAGTTCAATGTGTAGACTTTCCTGTATATATTGAAGCTGATCATTTCCTTTACTGTCTGTGCTAAAGTAAAATCTCCAAGCTTGTTATGTTGTCTAATCTCCCTGACAAGTCTCTGGTTAACATCCAAGCATTATTGTGCATCAGTACAGTACAGTGTGACCAGACAAAATGCTTTGATTACTTTTTATTTTGAAAGGTCATTTTCATTCTGGGTGTTCTACTTTTAATGCTTTTCAGTTTAACATAATATTCTTTTAATGGGTCTTCTTTCTTTTTCACTATCACAGCATTCTCATGACACTAAAAGTTAAACTTCTTTCACTTCTTTCCTTGCAAAGTTAGTCTGTCAGGTGCTGATAGTAATCCAATGCTAAGAAGTTCATGGATTCATCTATTTCTTTTTGCTTTCTCATGTAGAAAATATGCTTTATCAGCAAATTCAGGATCCAGAATGCCCTGAGTAGGAAGTAACACTGTCTAATTCTTTGAGTCTGCTTAATAAAGCCACAGTCACTTTAAGACTTCTATCCTGTTGTGAAACTAAGGGTATGCCTATACTACAAATTAGGGGTGTGATTCCCTGCTCATGTATGCATACTCATGCTAATTCTTATTGAGCCAGCATAAGTATAAAGAGTATGTATCTACTGGTTTCAGGAAGGTTTGTATTTAGCACTGCTAAGATGTGCTGCCACACACAAGCTGGGAATCACACCCTCATTCATACAACATAGTCTCCTAAAGAGAATTAACAGTCCTTCTACCTGAAGAACTTTACTATGAAATACCACCCCACACCCTAAAAACATCTGTCCTTCCTTTGCAAGCAACACTTATTAGGTTCATTATCTGGAACTTCAGTAGTCCAAATTATTTTCTTTGAAAGTCCCACAATATAAAGAGCATAAAGAGATTTTGAAAGTCAGGTCACTTGTTACATCCAAAAATCAAGCAGTGAATTTCTTTGACAAGATTTCTCAAACAAATGTTCACTGTTGTCAAAGGGTGGAACAGACCATTACTGAATGGGAACTCCAAGGATATTGTCTCCTGCCCTCAAGGAAATTAGGCTCAATTCAGAAAGTGTGTCAATATTCTTGAATAATATGGCTAACCATTGCAAACTATTCCCTCTTGCAGGCTCCCCCTTTCTCTCCCGCCCAAACATTGTTTCTGAATGCTGCCTCCTCTGGATCTGAATATTTGAAGTGAGATTTAAAAAGGATTCGGGAAGGAAAAGAAGTGGAGAGAGACAAAATTTAACACAGAAGTGATCAAAGACAGAAGAGAATAAACAATATGAAGTGAGACAGAGAATGGAGATAACAAAATAGACATGCAGAGATAATAGGAGGCAAAAGAAAGCCAGGGTGGAGAGGAGTCAGAAGGTACAAAACAGAAAAGAAGAACTGTATCTATGTATTGGAGTTATTCTTTCTGCAGAAAGAAATGAAGAAATAAAGGGGGAATAAAAATATAAAATACTGAAAAGATCTTAAAAGAAAAATGGTGATAAAAGAAAAAAGGGGTAAATGGAGAAATGAAAGCTGAGTTTAGAAAAGGGTGATGAGTATAGTAGACAACCTGTAGGTAGATAGGTACATAGACATAAAAGTAAAGGGTAAATTGAAAAGACAAGCAAGACAAGATATGGTTCTTAGGTTAGTAAATTTCACTGTATATATCATCTGCCTTTGTTTAGTTGTATTTTGCTGGCATAAATCCAAGAACTGAATATGGGGAAATAGGGAAAACAAAACATGCCATATCAGGGACCTATATTAGGGTTCTAGTTCATTGCAATCTTTGAGTAATAGGACCTTCTAAATTTTTTTTAAAAAACCTTTATTAAAAGATGGTTTGGTAAGTCTTCCTATAAATTCTTTCTTTAGAATGGTGTGCTGGTAAATATAATTCTGCACTTTGACAAAGAAGAGGGGAAAAAACAAATAGACAATAAGTACCTAATCCTGCTGTGAGCAATTATGGTTCCTAATTTGGGATACCTATGCTAACCACATGGGTATGATGTAACTGATGACTGGGCAAGTGGATCCTCAATTTGTCCAACTGAAGAAGGAAAATGAGAAAGTTCCCTGCAGGAGGTAGTAAAGGTGCCATAGTACCTACCATCACTTCAAAGGATCACATTCCTAAAGATGGGACGGGCAACTTAAGAAAATGTAGCTAGCTAGCAACCTACACAAAACCAGCTATTTAAATATCCTTTACAAAATAGTTTAGTCACATCAGCTGTAAATTGCATCTAGAACCATTGATATTAATTTATCATAAGTATTCAGAAAAAATAGCATGCAGAAACACACAAATGCCAATAAGGAAATTCCTTTTTTTTCCTGCTTTCACTGTCTGTAAAGTGGCTAGGTGAGCTAGTGGCTAGGTGAGCTGCTGGCTTTCTTGGTGACTGTCAGAACAGCCTGTCTGCTAGCAAACAAACAACTCCCTCCTTTCATTTATCTCTTTGAATCACCTATTTCAATATCTGCAATTAGGTACAGATTTAGATATGTTTCTTTTGAAAAGTTCCCCTACCTCATCTGTAATAAATCAGAACTTGAAATATGGAGAGAAAATCACCCCAAAAAACAAACTGAAAATATTTTTACTCTCCTCCTGCTTTTCTAAAAGCTCTAGTAGAAAAACGACAATGTTGAAGATAAGATTCCCTTTCTCAGTTTAAAAATAAAGTGTTCTAATGTATAAAGCTGTGCATGATCCTTTGCTAAATATACAGGGCCAGCATTTCAAATGTAGTTTCTAAAAGTGTATCCAGAATTTTCTGCCCACAGTTATTTGCACCTGCAATTTTCCCAAGTTTAGTGGCCTAGCAATTAGCCTGAAAATTCAAGGGGCATATAATGACTACTCCATTCTCAGTGACTGCTTTACTGCCAATATTTAGACCATTACTTTGTAAAGTATTTCATGATACCATGGGTATGAGCGGTTCCCTAAAATTAAATTCTAATGCATTCTGGTTTATTCATTTTTGATGAGCTGCTTGCCATAGAACATAATTTCTAAAAGATTTGTTCTTCTCCCTAATCTGTAACTCTCCCATGGAAGTTATACAGTGTCATAGTTCAGCAATCAGTTATTGTGGTGATAACAGAGTGGATCTATTTTGTTTTCATCTTTAATTGATATTTTAATTTATTTTTCTAAAAGACTTTAAGCCACCAGTTACTTTAAAAATATTTTTTTGGGGTTGGGGATATGCTCATTCTTTATACTTGAAATGGCTGTTCAGCTATAATTTGATAAAAAGTAAGATGAGCTGAATGCTTCTGCCAAAACAAATACTTGAGTCAGAGGGTTTTCCAGGTAATGCATTGTTGGTTTGTCTTGAAATGAAGACATTGATCTTATCCAGTATAACAATTCCTCTGCTATTCTGCTCTAAGAACTCTGTTATGTCCCTTATATATGTGGATCACTCCCAGAATAATAAATGGAAGTTTTATGTGTTTATTAAGGGTAGAATTGCATGTTGATATGTAATGGAGAATAACATTTAATGTGTAAAGAACTGAGTTTAAAATATCTGATACATTGGAGAAAATTGCCTCTCTGAGCACTTTACCTCCCAATCAGACCAATCATCCATGACTTGCAGGCATGAAATATATGCTCTAATTCATCTGCAAGTTATTGAGCTATCTGCAGGAATGACGGGGTAAAATTCTATGGCCTATGTTATGCAGCAGGTCAGACTGAATGATGTTCCTCCTGATTTTAAAAATTTAGAAACCTGATTTCTTTCTTTTTTTTTCTTTTGCTACAAGCTTCCTCAGCAGACCGATCACTTTCTGAAGTTAGCCTCAGCCACTTTAAAAACATATAGACTATACTCCCCTCAGCATTCCCTGGGTGCTTCTATTTAGTGTGCAGGGGCAGGTTAATGTAAAGCAGGTTTAAGGAGAGTATGTAATAGAACAGCTGCTCCTCATTCCTATTGTTCCTAGAACCAGCTCTGCCCCTCACCCATTTTCCCCTGTACACAGCCTCAACAACATGGAGAAGTTACTTGGTGGAATTAGGTAGGAAGCAGTTTTCCCATCCCATGAGAATTTTAAGACTTTGAAAATTCCCATCCTGAATCAGGACAAAAACCTCAAACTAAAATATTTTTTTGTGAACCAAAAATCCCAAAAATACTTTGAATCATATCAGTCAATGCTTGGTTTCAATAGTTTCAAAATGTGTTTGTAGCCGGGAGGGGTAGTCCCCCTCTGAGGAGGACCCAGAGAGGGAGCCAGACCCACCCTGGCTGACAGAGGCCTGCCCCAGGGAAACCCCTGACCGGAAGCAAGGGGGCGGGTCTAGGCCTTTAAAGGCCCCAGCAGCCCCACCTGACCGGAAGCAAGAGGGCGGAGCTAGGCCTTTAAGAGCCAGGCTGGTGAGCTCAGGTGGGAGAAGACAGCTGAGGGGGAAGGGCACGTCTCCTCTGGAGCTCTTGGCTAAGGCCGGGCCGGGCCGGGGAGCTGTGCTGAGAGGGAACGGCCGGCCTTAAACCCAGCCTGGGGTTTGACCGAGGCCTCCCCCAGGTACCCTACAGCCTGGGAGTTGGAGGGCTCACCAGAGACCCCCACATCCTGGGAGCCGGAAGAAGGCCCGTTGGGGCTCCCCATGGACTACGAACCTGAGGAGAACCCCCCGGAGACACCCGGGGCTTGGGAGCCGGAAGCGGACCAACCAGAGCAGTGTCGAGCCTGGGACCCCGAGAACCTACCGGCCCTGCCCGAGGCCTGGGGACCGCAGGACCTGGAGGAGCTACCCTCCGAAGATGAGCCAATGGAGCTACCTGAGCTGCTGCCTGTGGACGAGGAGGGCCTAGCAGGTCTACCAAACCTCAGCGACCCAGAGGAGGCAGGTACCGGGGGTTTTGGGGAGGAAGAAGCCCAGGGATCGCCACATGTTAGTGGCTGAGTCAGGGGCAACCCTGGCGGCGTGTTGCGGCCGGAGCCCCGCCGACCCAGTGGCAAACACCATTGCCACTGACAGGGCCCTGGGCTGGGACGCAGTGGAGACGGGCGGGCCTGCTTCCCCCTCCCCCCTTCCTTATCCTCCGTGAGGAAGCCTTCCCCGCCGTGCTGTTCCAGAGAGCGGCTTGCTCACCTGCCGGCCCGGCCTGAGGGCCTGGCCATAAGACTGCGTGCCTCGCCGGCCCGGCCTGAGGGCCTGGCCATAAGACTGCTTGCCCTGAAAAGGGCACAAGACTGCTCCCGGTGGGAGGTAGCCGGGAGGGGTGGTTCCCCCTCTGAGGAGGACCCAGAGAGGGGAAACCCCAGACACTGCTCCCCGGTTCCAGGGGCACGTCCACAGTCTTGTTTCAATTTGGACCTTTTTTACTTCTTTTCTACTATAAATTAACGTATTTTTAAACCACGTTGCTTTGACCCAAAACCCTCAACTTTTTCAGTTTGAAAATGAATTTCAAAACATTTCATCCTTTTTTTTTCAAAATAGGAATATTATTTTTAAACCTCTCCCCTTACCCAGGGTTCCTTGACCCAGTAACTTTTTGTCTCTGAGAGTCTGTATCAGGATATAAACCAAAGGAAACAGTATTTCTGCCTGCTATATGACTGAAACAGACAAGTGTTCTTAACTTAAAGCTTTACTTTATTGGTCTCTAGGAATTCCCATTGGAATTACCTTTTACCAGAAGTCTCTACTTATTAGTCTTAAGCATGTATAAATACAATAAGTGGTTAGAGTACCCCAAAACTTAATAGTTACCCCACAAGTCTGAGGCAGTCTTCAGGTGAATCAGTCACAGATTTCCAGATGGCCAGTCCTTCCATCTGTGCCTGGAGATCTTTTTAAGCGATCCGCCTGACTCAGGCTCGCTACCTTCCTCTTATACCCCAAAAATTAAAGAGATGTCTATCAAAAGAATGTTACATAGCTGACCAAACAAATCAATCACTGGGCCAGAAAGAGCTATAGAGACATGTCATGGGAAAAAAATATTGTTAAACAAGCAGTCTTAGCTGCTAGTCTAATAGCTAATTTCCCCATTCCGACAATGCTAAAATACATCCCGACGTCCTGTTTTTCACAGATATTTACCCCAGTTGTATTCAGAGAGAGAGAGAATGCATAGGGCCAGGCTCATTCACATGTTCTATACCCCTCCCCACCTGGTTTGTCTAGTTATGATATTTTCCTGCAAAGGCCTGAAAATGGCTAAAAGCAGCAAGCAGAATAATTGGTAGTCCATCCTAATAATAGGCAGTGGCTTGGACACCTGGCTGGCTGCTAAAATGCTCCTGTACATTCCCTACAACAGGGTTGGTTTTTTGTTTTGTTTTGGTGGGTTTTTGGGGGGTTTGTTTTTTATTTGACAAATCAGCACTTCCTGATGTGAAAGTGATTTGTCATCAAAATTCCTGATGGCTTTGCTGCATGGGCTGGGAGGGAGCATGTAGCAGCATAACTGCTGCTTTTCTATGCTTCTCCCTGCCACCCATGATTGCACTGGGTTTTGATCACATCCTTACTTGTGTAAGGGGTTGGGGTCATTGGCTCCAAAGTAAGTGCCCATTTATAAATAAGTATCTAGAGAGGTTGGTTTTGACTCAGATTCATGAGCTCTTTTAAGAGAGAGAAGGTACCTTTCTATCCTTCTCTTTTTGTCCTGACTATTCCAATCAGCTGATTAATGGTAAATTTTCAAGTGAGCTAGGTATCTGTATACAGGTGCAATTTTCTCCTGCAATGCTGCACCTGCAAGTTGCTTTATACATGCACGTGATTTGTACTTACAATCAGATGCCTAGTCATGTAAAAAGGAGTAAAATATGGGAGAAAATTGCACATGAACAAAGATGCAATCTTTGAAACCTTTGTCACTTAAGTTCATATATATTGGATGATCATCTTGATTTGGTGATAAGGTGACACCAAGTTACAGTCCCTCTAAAAACAGAGGGGGGGAAATCAATAGACAGACAGACAGACTGACTGACATTAGTTCTTACAAATATTAACTGATAATAGCTTGGCCATTAGTTATCTTCCATTTCCTCTTCAAGATTAAATTAATAATGGATTGAATGGTCTCATTGAGTAATTGATTATATGTATCTATGAATATTCTATTCAGTATGACGTTCTTTGTACTGTGGGTACATTATTTCAATTAAAATAGGTCATTAAAATAGAGGTGATCAGGTTAACCACTTCTTTCCAGCTATTCACTTTTATTACCATTAGAAAAAACACATTACTTCTTCCAAAGAGCCAAGATGCTAGTCTTAATCTTTTTACTCAGCTCATCTTATCTTTTTTAGACTTATTTCTAGACAAATACGTTAAACTTAAGAAGCTGAAAATTCCCCTGATATCTATTGATGAGCTAGGAGAAAAGATTTCAGGAACAGACCATGTTTGCATAGACACACCTATTCTGCCCAGGTGCACAGCATGATGGAGCTGATTTGCCAAAATGATCACTTTTGGCTGATGTTGAGTTACAAATTACTTTAGTACTGAGTTCAGGGATAATGAAATGTTGTCCTTATTACATGACTGCCTATGACCGTACTTAACCTGCCCTGATGAGGGTTTAACCCTAAGATGAAACTCACTTGTGAAACTGAAACTCATCAGAACATGATGTTGCAGCAGACACACAGCGGTAGCAGAGGGTGGTGGCAGAGGCAGAAGGGCGAAGACAGCAGTGGTGGCAGGTGAACAATGGCAACTGAGCACAGCAGTGGCCACAGTAGCTCAAGGGTTATTCAATGCCTTCTCCCTCCCCCACTGCAGGGATAGGAGGTGGACTCACATGAATGCACTTCTGAACTCATGGGTTTTCACTGACCAATGACAGCAACTGTGAGTGAGGTGCAGTGGAGAGAAAGGCATGTTAAAGGAACAGTTGTCAGACTTACACACTGCAAGGTGAGAAACTGAGGCAATGGACACTGCTCAATATACTATGGGTGAGTGCTTTGATCATGGTCATATAATTTTGAATTGTGACGTTTTTCCTAATTAAATCTGGGTTCCTTTTCCTTTTTTATTAAATTTTCTCGTCTATACACAGACTCAGTGTTTGGGAGAGAGGAAGTGTTGCCTCTCAGAGGCACCCAGGGGTGGTGGTAAATTTTCCCACATCACTGGGTGGGCTTGAGCCAGTTCTGTCTGGAAAACCCTGATCCTATTAACCCTTCTGCCAGGTGGAGTCAGCAGCAACAATGCTAATGGTGTTAGGTCCTAGATTAGTGCCTGATCCTGAAAACACTTATTCACATGAAGACCTTTTATGAATGTGATGAGCCCTATAGAAGTTTCCAAGGGGATCTCAAAGTCAAAGTATGTTACCTTAAGGCAAAGAGGCTACAAATATAATTGGTTTTCTTTGTCTGTTTTTCCCCCCACATGAACAATTGTGTCTTGACTAAAAAGACATTCTGCTTTCCTTGGAATATATTTTCCCCCTCTGGGAACCCAAAAGAACGATGGAGGGAGAGTGGGAACTGTGATGATATAGCCACAATCTAGAACTGAATTGCAGCATTTTAATATAACTTTGAGTCACTTACTTGCAACACCCTATTAAAAGTTGAGAGAATTTATATCTTATGTTGCCATTGTTCTTTAAGGCTAAATCAAACTGAAAGCAAAAATCATGCAAGCATGAGTAACTTTTTGTGCAGCTAAGTAGCTTTATTGAAGTCACCATTACTAGCCAGATTCTATTAGTGCACTTAATTTGCTGGTATGTCAATTTTGCCATTTTTCAGCCTGAGGTTTTCCCATTTAGAAAGGCTGAAGTGGATTTGAAGCAACCTTGGTAAACCAAGACAAACATTATTCATTGCAGCCAAAGCCACAAGATTTTTTCCTACCCTCTCATGGTAAATAACGCACTTTATAAGTCAAGTGTTTTTATACAGAGAATGACTATCACAACCAACTTCAAAACTGAAACCTTCCAATTCAGTGAATGCATTACTGTTGGGAATGTACTGAATATTCTTTCAGTAAAGAGCACTGGAGTATGTTTTGTGCCTTCCCTTATCTTTTACACATAACCTTATGGAGCAGAAATGAAAGAATTGTCATACTCCACCTCACCCAAAAAAATCAGCACCACTTTCCTTGCCTCCAAAAACAGCCTAAAATAACTTGCCCCTGTGAAGACTCCCAGGCTGCCTGCACATCAAATACCAATGCATGGCACTTATTGCAATAATGTGTCCTAATACCTTTTACCCCAATTGAAATAAGAGTCCACTTGTGCTAAGAACTGTACATAAAGAAAAGACAGTCCCTGCAAGAAGGAGCTTATAATCTAAATAAAGATGAGACATGGTTGGGGCATAAAAGTTAATTGAAAAAGCATGGGAGAGAAGTGGAAGTCAAATGTAATTGTAATAAGAACACAAAAGTATATAGTTTCATCCAGTGTATAGCTGAGAATATATTACATATCAAAGACTGCCATGGATCATCATCCGAGGCTGAATCTGAAACCTTCAGCATCAAAGTATAGGCTGCTACCAGGTGAACTAAAGGAGTGACTCAACGCATTAGTAGAAGTAGTAGGCTTTTATTCTCTTCTGTGAACTAATACGTAGAAAGGGACTTGACACACTTAGCCAGATTATTATATGTACCTTTGTCCAGCGTATAAGAAAATATACTAACCTCCAGAGCATTTTACCAAATTGAAAGAGTATTTGATTACATGTTTCAGTTGTTCAATAGCAGTTCTACCCTACTGCATTTTGTGTCCTGAAGGTGGGATCACTGTCTTCTTTATGAATAGAAAGGTAGGCAGAGTTTATTTTAGACTTTGAAATCAAAGAGAAAATCGATTCTGCTCCTCAGGTAATTAGCCTGATGACTGTCTCTAGAGCCCTATTAACTGTGTCTGAGGCATCTCCTTTCTAGGCTAAAATATACTGCTGCCATGCAAATGGTTGGGTTATACTTCACAGAGCTGGATAAGAATTATATAAGCAAGGTGGCTGTGAAGGGAGGGAAAGCAGTTGATCAAAACAACTAGAGTAGTTTTTGACCATTATGATAGCTGAAGCAGAACAAAAAAGTTAATTGTTTTCTTTGAAAAGACTTTACGTTTTTTGTTTTTAATTATGACAGTCCATTGAGTTCCAGGAAGAACAACTAAATACTGTACCTATATGTTGTGTTTGTTCATTGGTTCTGAATTACAGAACATCAGACAGAATGGAATACTATCAGTGGCATGGAGCTAAATCTGATAGTTTGGAGCAAGACTTCTCCTGAGGAAATCTTACCATCCCGACAAGTTACCTGAGGTTCCTTTGGAAAAACTTCACTCGCAGAGGCTTATCCTCCTGGAGAATTGTACCACATGTCTATGCATCTTATTTTGTTATGCTTCATATACCAATAACTACCCTTTTAAACTAGTTCCAGAGGGGTAGCCACGTTAGTCTGTATACAGCAAAAACAACGCGAATTCTGTAGCACTTTAAAGACTAACAAATTTAATTTCAGCAGGCATAAGCTTTTGTGGGCTTCAGCCCATTTCCTCAGATGCACTTGGTAGAAATAATACAGCAAATACTGGCAACATATATAGGAGGCAACATATAGATATCCAAAGGCATAGACAACAATGGGGTAGGTGGATGAAAGCCGGGTACTCAATGGTTGTCATTAGGCCTCAAGTACCCGGCTTTCATCCACCTACCCCATTGTTGTCTATGCCTTTGGATATCTATATGTTGCCTCGTATATATGTTGCCAATATTTGCTATATTATTTCTACCAACTGCATCTGAGGAAGTGGGCTGACGCTCACGAAAGCTTATGCCTGCTGAAATTAAATTTGTTAGTCTTTAAAGTGCTACAGAACTCTCGTTTTTTTCCTTTTAAACTAGATATTCTACTTGACTTGTCTGGCAATTTTGATTCATAAGATAGGATTTTTTACGTGTCTGTTGAATTTTAAGGGGAAACAGCTAACTTTGGGCCATGCACCCACATACTTATTAGCAGTAAAGGTACTACTTATCAGATTCTCAGACAAGAGGAAAAAATATTCATTTACTTTAATTTGTGTTAAAAAGGATTAATTTTCTCATTTATAATAATCTAGTCCATGTAGTTTAAATTAGTTCCTTAAGTTTTGCTTTATTTTAAAGCACCTTAATAAACAAACAATTTCTTATTTATATCAACAATAGTCAAAACATACTATTGTAGACAGACTTTTGCTGGCAAGTAATAAAAGTGCTTATATATAATCAGTCCAAATTTTAAAAAAATACATGAGCCTTGTCAGAAAATTTTCTATGAAAATGGAAACAGCTCAGTTCAGCCTAGACTCCCTAGAGATCACATCAAAGATCTTCACACTGAGACCGTACTTTGTCAGCAAAACACAAGACAGTTTCCACTGAAGTGTAATTTACTGTGAACAAAAACGAATCCCCTAGTATACTTTAATGAGGGTTGTGTATGATGCTTTTTGATTGACCTCTGGGTTTTGACTGGCTACAGTCAAAATGTAGGCATCCATATCTTAATGAGAGCTTAGTAGGAATGTCACATTCTTGGTCATTTGTCTCTTCCTAGGATTTATTCATAAAAGTCAAGATGTTTTTTTCCCTAGTAGGTTCCTTTTCTGAAGAATCCATATAATGCTGAATCATATTAAACTAATTCAAAATAATAGGCAGCTTGACATATTTTTGGTTTAAATCTATGCCACTAAATTGACAATAAAATGTCCTCTTTTTAATGATTTGTTATGAAATGGCCGTAACCCACTGTCATAGCACAGTCACATTAAAACTAATTTCTTCCTGACTGTGCCTTGGCGTTCACAAAACTGAAGGAAAATCTATTTTTGCCCATAGCCTTTACTGAGGGAATAAAAATTGAAAATAAAGTCAATGCCAAACATGACTTCAAGAGTCTAGGTCAATATAAGCTTTACCACTTTTATCTAATTTATAATTGAATATCCTCTAAAAGCTTTGTTCTGTCATAAATTATTTTTATAGTGAAGTTTTGATAATGTGTCTTGATAGTTTATGACCACCTAAATATCATGAAAGCATCATAAACAATGTACCGTACATACACATTTAAAATAACTGAGAAAGATCACGTACTTTATAGTTCAACCCTGGAGGCAGCTGGAAGTTGCACAGACAAGAGGAAAAAAGCTGGGGTTTGAAAACTGACCAATCTCCGTCTGTCTACAGGGGAATGTCATTTTTCATAACCTATGGTACAAATCATTTCTGTATGGAATTCAGAAGGAAGAGCTCAAAACCACCAAATATTTCTGTGGGGAAAACAAATGATTAATCTTAATAAAACACTTGATGAGTTTTTGGATCTGAACCAAAAGAAAAGCCTCCGTCAATCTACAAAACCACGTCAAGACTTATGCAATTTAGTCAATAAAGTTGCCATTGTTTTCCCAGCTGAGTCCCACCTTGGAAACTCGCTAGTGATTTGAGAGCCATATTTATTTGCATAGAATAGAACAGAATATAACCACATTCATCTTTAATATGTACTGTATCACTGAAGAAGTTATGGAATATTTACCAATTACTTCAGTGGGAGGAGAACTGGGATCCGGAGTGGCCTGCAGCAAGTATATGTCCCAGATAGAGCTGGACAAAACTTTCTTCGCCAAAAAGATGCAGATCCAAATCTACCAAAACATTTCCCAAATGTGTGTCAATTTTGGCAAATTGTATTAGTTAGGATTGGGGAGAGAAGGGAATCAGAACTGTTGAAATGGTTCATTTGATATTTCCAAAATGAAACAGTTTTTTGGGACAGATTTGCAGGAAGACTTAGTGCTGTTCACAAAAATGAGGTGTAGGTAGTGGTTCCTTTATATCCTAGTGGTTAAGGCATTTACTTAAGAGGTGGGAGATCAGGTTTAAATCATTGATCTAGAGAAGGGAGTTGGCCTGAGGTCTCCGATAACCACAGTGAGTGCCTTAAGCAGCAGGCTCCTCATAACCTATGGCACAAATAACTTCTGTATGGAATACAGAAGAAAGGGATCAACACTGTAGTGTTGTAAATGTAATATAGGTCTCAATCTCTCCTGCTGGGAAGCAGTTCTAATTTTTATAAAATTTAAATATTAATTGGGCTGGCGAGTGAGTTACTCTCTTGCCTAATGGTTTGGGGCACTATCACATGGGAAGGGGGACACTAAGGTTTCCATCCCTGTGCCAGTAAATATTTAATAATAAGTGCAAGAGCTTCAAAAGGAGAGATGGGGTGACCCATTCCAGAATAGCCTCTAACCTGGGATACTTAGCCTTCAAGTCACTGCTCCTGAGGTAAATATTTAAACATTGGTTTCCCACATCCCACATGAATATCCTAAACATTGGGCTGTAGTGTATGAGGAGGGGTTGGGAGCACCATCTCCTTAGCTTTGTGAATCTAACATTCCCTTTGTTTCATTTGAAAAATGATTGGTTCAAGATGAAACATTTGACCCAAAATGAAATATTCCCTGTGGCCTGAAATCTTTTTCTGTTTCTTTAACTTTTGCCAAAAATTCCAACACAAAATTTTTTAGCAGTTGATCCAAAACATTTTTTACAGAACTGCCAACAAACTGAAAAATCAGTTACTCACATATGCTTCAACCTGGATTTATCAGACTGCACTTCCATATTCAAGCTAGACAGTCATGTGCTGCTTTACACAACTCTTTTTAAATGTATTTGACCTGCAGACTGCACATTGGCAAATGTTTGGAGGTTAGTCTTCTGATGAAAATATTTATAGTAGGTCTAATCAGACAATTTGACTTTAGTCTATATTTTGCTAAATGTGCCTTGTTCTGCACTAATTGAATCAATGGGCCTACTCTGGGGCAATGTAATAATCAAGGTGAGTAAAAGTGGTAGGATCTAGATATTTTTAGCAAGTAATTCTTCACTTGCAGATCATAGATGAGTAGCCCCTTGTGAGTATTCAAGATCTGAAATGTGAACACTGTTGGTTAGTTTCCCATTGGACATATTGGGCACCTGATATGTCCTTATTTTCTAATTGAATGAACGCGTGTGAATATTCATTTACTCATTCTAAATTTGCACTCATTCCCAAATATATGCTTAAAATATAACTTTTTAGTTTTGTTGCCATAGGCATAATTTTAGTAAGTCTTAGAACCTTTTTGCTGATACAGGCCAATGCTCCTTAGTTATCCTTTGGAGCCAGAAAGAGGATTTGGTTGCAAATCCTAATATTCATCATACTAGCAGAGTGACTTTTGGGATCATGTTATAGATTGCTTTCTGCTGCTGTTATATCATTAGCCTCCATTTAAGGAAGGGCATCACTGTTAATTATTTATTAATTAAATAAACACTGAAAAGGGTGCTAGACATCATATAGACACTTAAGCAGACACATCACATTATATTGTTGTAAAGACTTAAATTTAGAGCTGGTTGGAACACTTTTGCCAAAATATGTTGTTTCTTCAAAACCAAAACACTTGTGGAGACATATTGCATAAAACTTTTGTTGGGAAGGATTTGGGCTTTTTTCTTGAGGAGAAGGGGGTGGGGAAAGAGAGTGAGAGTAAGACTCTGAATGTATCTCTTGGTGATCAGGGATATGGGAAATTCTAGTTCAAGTCCCTCTTCTGCCTGACTTGGAGACATCTGGGATGGATATCTCTCTTCTGAATTAGTCAGAGCAGGGATTTGAGCCTGGGTCTCCCACATGCCAGTGCTCTAACCACCAGGTCACAGAACACACATGCTTGCCTTTCCTTGACACAATTCTTGTGTGCAAAACTGTTCAAACTTTTCATTTCATGAAGTTGTTATGAAATGAAATGGTCATTCTCTGATCAGATCTACTTTCAGTAGTCTTTATTCAGTCAGTAATTCATATTGCATATAGAATAGATTTAATGGTAGATTTCATAGAATTCTTTTATCTTTTTAAATTAATCTAAAGGTTATTTGCTTATATGTAATCACCTCCAAGCTATAAGAATTAACAATATAAGAACTAACAAGTAAAAGTCTGGGTGATAAGTAAGAAAAGCACGCATAATGTAACTGAAGGGAATGGGTAACTGCTTATTTGCATAATTATGTAAGAGGTGGACTGAGATGGAATTATTGTGTGACTATGTATTCAAAATAAATGTTTGTTATGAAAGATTTATTGAAAAACAGGAGTCTAAGTTGTTCATCCAATACAGAAGCTGGTGTAGTGAATGCATTTGGAGAAGACGAGAGAGAATGAGAGACTAACATATCCCTGTCATGAAAAACTGGGGGACATTACTTTTTTTGGGGAGGGAACAGTTTGATAATAAAACAAAAACCTCCAAAGTGCTATGAGTCAGATAAGGTAAGGGGGAGAGGGCAGAAGGAATGATGTAAGACACCTGAAATGACTGCCTGTGAAAAAGGTTAGAAGGAGGAAAGGCCATGTACTCTAGATATGTAAGATTGTTTGTTTGTCCTGTGACCACATGAATGGTACCAATCTAGATGATCTCTTGCAGAGTTAAACTAAATATTCTACAGTGTGTTGATTTTTTTTCTATTTATAATTCTATTTAATTTTAATATCTGAATCTTAGATTGGTTTGAGGTAGGGTACATCCTTGAAAAGGGAACTTTCCGAGCTCCTGTGAGATGCAGTTAGGAAGAACCTTGCAACTCTCAATTGAGTCAACCCTGTAAAAAGTACCATCTGGACAATATCTGTGGTCAGAAATGGCACAGGGAAAGCCATTTGACTATGAGGAATGACAAGAAGGGGAGACAAAATAGCAGTCCTCAGTGTCCCACGATATTTCTAAATTGTTCTCAGACCCCCATTGTTTCAGGTCTTCTATAACCTTTTCTCTTGCTTCTAGAAACCTGTTTATATTCTCTAAGCCTTTCAAGTTCTTAATGCTCCAAAGGTTCCCAGGTCACTGTCTGTTTTCCCAGACCTTTCCAATGCTGTCACAGACTTGAGGGTCTCCCTTCCCTCGCTTTGCTCTCTCCAACCATTCCTATTGCTGTCTTCATCTCTTCCAAGGAGCCCATTTGGGCTTTCATGTTAAAATTACTAATTGCACCTCTTCCCTCCCTTCTTCTCATCATGACATCTGCTACAATATCTTACAATTCTATTTCCCAGTATTGCCTAATGTTACAATCCTGTGGCAGTGCTGCTCATCTGGAAGAGAAACAATTCCTTTCTTTTGCAATGGGATGGCATTTAAGCCAGTTTAGAACTTGGAAATGTTCAAAATGTTTGGTTTAATAAAAAATCAGAAGGAATTAGAAATATATTCCAATCCCTAAGGGTGACAAACCCACCCCTTGATAACTAGTGGCTCTGCATGTGTTTTTTGTTGTTGTTATTCCCCCTCCCCCGCCTGCCTCCAAGCTAAGCACCACTTCACCCTCAGGCCTGGTTTTTAATTTAAATAGTTCTGGACCTAAAAATTGTTCTGTGCCTAACCTTTAAAAGATAGTTCTATAAGAAAGGAGATTTCTTTACTCTTTTCTTCTCCAATTCACTCACCGCATGGGTAGCTCAGTCTGGCTTCCACAGAAACAACTACCTGTAGCCTGCTGACAATTCTCTTGCTGTAGCAGGCTATAGCATATACTGTGTTTCTGCAACTCAGATTTTAGCCTACACTTCACAAACTGAGTAGTTCTAAAATTCAGCAAATTTAAAAGAAAACATATATGCTGTCCAACTGGAACTCTTTAATTATTGTTCATTTTGCTAGATCAGTTTTTGTTTCTTTAATTACAAAATTCCCTTCTTTTGGGAAATTGAGATGAGCAATTCTTAAGGGATTCCTATTAATATTAAAGTACATAGGTGGGTACATTCAAGAATACCAAATTTAATTAATTTACTTGGCATTAGTGCATTCTGAATTGTATGACAAATTTGGGGATTCATAGATTACAAGGCCAGACAGGACCCTAGTCTGACTTCCTGTATTACATGTGCCATAGAACTTCCCCCAAAATAATTCCCAGTGACAGAAAATCCACAACAATCATTGGTAAACTATTCCAGTCAATAATTACCCTCACTGTCAAAAATTTACACCTTTTTTCCAGTATGAATCTATCTAGCTTCAACTTCGAGCTACTGGATTGTGTTATACCCTTTTCTTCTACCCTGAAGAGCCAATTGTCAAATATTTGTTCCCCACGTAGGTACTTACAGGCTGTAATCCTGTCACTCCTTAACATTCTCTTTAAGATAGAACCACAGTGCTCAATCTATTTATTACTATACGGCATGTTTTCTAAATCCTTTATCAACACGCTTCTTGAATTGTGGGCACCAGAACTGAACACAGTGTTCCAGCAACAGTTGCACAAACAGAAGTAAATAACCTCTCTACTCCTAGTCTAAATGCCAAAGATTGCAATAGCCCTTTAGCCCCAGGGTTGAATTGGGAGCTCATGTTCCTTCACAATCCAAAGAGGAGAAGGGAAGGCAGAGAGAAACTCATGTTGTCACATTCTACCTTCTAGAAGAATCATAAATAGATTTTTCACTTCTAAGCATGACTAAGTTTCCCCTTAAAATCAATTATCATGTGCTTCTCTTGATCTTTTATAGCATCTTTTTTATATACGTCCTTTTCGTTATTGTGGTAAATTGCTAAAACAAACTATTATCTAAATGCTGAGGAAATATTGCAGTTTTTGATACGTTAAGACAGTGTGTGCAGTCCCATCTGTTTAGTAATGTATACAGCAGCTGTGTTGTATGGTTCAAAGTCTTAAAAAGTAACCTGGGGAACAAGCAAGTTCATCCACCTTTTAACATATATAATATTTTTTCTCCTCTGGATGCATGTCTGATTCTGCTACGGGAGAAGGAAATATTTGTCAGGAAGTGCTGCCTGACTTTATTTTCTCAGATCACACTCCCATTATGTTTGGTGTGAGGAATTTCTTTCCTTTCGTGATGAGTTGATGGAGATAACTTTTACACTTAACAGTCTGGAAAGTGTGCACCAGTTCTTTCCAGGGGCCACACTTGCATTATTTCATCTATCATTACCTAGAAGTGTCAGTTTCCTTTCTGAATACTCCTTTGGGGGAAAAGGAGTGAAATGAGTGGAAAAATATTAATTTTTAGCTTGGTTATGTTTTCACACATACTCTTAAAATCTACAGTTCTGAGAATTGATCATCTAAAGATCGAATTTTCCCTGGGTATTCAAATTTGGAAATTCAACATATCAGCTAAGGAGACAGTAAAACATAAATATATTTCTAAACAAAAGCAAAATTCCACTTTAGGATTCATTCTACAGCTCAAGCTGGTTAAGTGCTTGCATAGTTATCTGAAGTAAAATCTACTCTTGAAGAAATAAATAGATTACCTCTGATGTTAAAAAACAGACAATTGCCCATTATTTTTCACTTTAAGGGGATATCACTAGAGCTGACGGTCTGCAAAACCACCACAATTTCCACAATATATTCATTATTCAAATATAGTGTTTGATTTCTCTAAATATATTTTTGACTGAATTGATTGCATACAGCTCAGTGCAAGTATCTGAGCTTGTGTGCTTTAGATGTTATTAGCATAAGTCACATGGTATTGTTTCTGTTTCCCTGAGATCCAAAGCTTTGCACACTACACTGTCTTCCCAAGAGTTAAATTCCCTTTCTTGTCCACTTAGCTGTTTCCTGTACAAATCTAGGACTACTTTAAGAGGTGTATGGCAGGAGGGGAAAGAGTCTCAAGCTCTTAAGGAGGTAGGGGCTGATGCTCCCACTGCCTGGGTCCATGCCTGACCCATTGCAGTGAAGTGCTCTGGGACTGAGACAAAATGGAGGAGTGGAGTAAGGAAAGTACTGATGTTACTTTGAGTCCTTGTGAATGAGAAAATCTTCCCAGAAAGTAGGGGACACCTCAAAGGAACCTGCTGAAATCTATTCAAAGAAGCAGTGTGAACTACAGGGGAGGTCAATATGGATGGTGGCTATTTCACCCTGTATTGGGGAGAGGGAGAAGTAAGTCTTAATTATAGGCAAAGGGGAGCTTGAGCACTCGGGTACAGCAGTTCTATGGTACTGATCTGATGTCAGTTTAAGGACACTGGTGGTTACCTAGAAAGTGAAGAATACTATTTCCCTAGATAGAAGTACAAATACAGTCCACCTACATTATGAAACCTTATGAACCAAGAAATCAAAATAGCATAAAAAGCTCATTGTAAATGAGGTGATGAAAGTGTATTTTCATCACAGGTAAAGCAAGAATTTCATATTCAATAAATGGTTTATATGAGGGTGTTTAGGCAACCCCTTTAATTGATAGGTGTTGGAGACAGCCTCCAACTGCAGCCCCAGAAATCATTTCAAATAGAAACTTGAGATCTGACCTTGGTTTCAACTGTAACCTCTGACTGGCTTTTATTCCTGATATGAGGGGGAACCTCGACTTCTATTTTAAAAAAAGAAATTGGAGGCCCTCAATTCACAGCTATGTATTTAATATTGCTAGGAGGAAGCAAGAGTAGCCTGTTAGCACCATGAGCATTCTAATGAATTTAGATAATTTAGGTACACTTTATAAATGATGCAGTAAAAAGTATTGAAAGAACACTGCACCCTGATGATTGAATGGAGGCATATTTTTTTACTTCTAAAAAATTGTCAAAAATACCCTCAATGTTTTAATAACTGAAAACAAATGAATAACTAGCTACCAAGAAGTAACAGGAATGACAAATGCTGTTTAACAATTTAAACATTTGTTTTTCTCATTAGGATTTTTTTAGTGTACTTGTGATCAAGACTTTTTGTATACCAAGCTGTTCCTCTCTCTTGCTCAAACACAGTATATATTACCTGATTGTTGAGTATGGCCTTTTCATATTTGTTGTACATGTAAAATTATTGATATGACTTCTGTTTCATCTCTGTAAATAACAGCTGGTTCCAGCATTGCATCATTTATCTTTATTTATTTTTTATTTTTATTTCTCTGGTATCCATCCAAAGCTTTAGTAGTCATGGAGAATACAAATCCCACCATAAAGAATCAATATATATTCTAAAGATTTAAGATATTACCATAAATCTTCAGTAGATCTTACTGTTTTCTCCAGAATCTAAGCTTTGGATCAGGCTTCTAGGATGGAAGTCAGTGTACAGGATATTTGTCAGTAAATACCATCTCTGAACATCAGTAATTTTTCTGATCACACCTTGTGTTCTCAAAACAGTTTCTCCTATAGTAGACTGTTCAAATGCTAAGGTGGATCTGCCACCTGGTTCCTTGTCTTTGCTGCAGCTGGAGGGCATGTGTTTTTTCTGCTACCACAAGATAAGTATTATTGCCATTTTGAGCGTCCTCATGAAACAAAGAGCCAATGTATTTTGTTCTATTTGGATGTCTGCTAGTCCTCTTGTAGGACTAAGATTCAGATGTGATTATGAAGTATCACCTTGATGAAGATGGTATAGTTGATATCTTGGCAAGTTGCTAGTAGGGATGGTTAGAAATTTGACATGACTTTTTCCATCAGAAAGTGACAATTTGTAAGTGAAAGTGAAACTTTGTGGAAATACATTGATTTCCGGTAGAAGGTTCATTTAAAAAGAAAAGTTGAGTGGAGGAAGCATTTCGATAATGTTGGAACAGTTTCAACATCTTCAGAACTGAACAGTTTGATTTTTTTCCATTTTGAAATTGTGCTGGACGTGCGCTTTGCGCTGTACTTGACTTGTTATAAATTTAGAGACTAGTGTGTGCCATTTATTTACCATTGTATTCCACCTTCATGCCTTGCTCTGCACTTTTAATTGTATGCACTTCTTTTCTTTCATTTCTTGCTAATGCTTTTATTTGCAGGCATCATTTTCATGTGTAGTAGCCTTGTTTTTACCTAGTTATCAGTTATATCTAATGAATTGGTTTCTAATTAGTCCTGATAACTGTTCAAAACTTGCATGATTCATTATGCAGGTATACAACAATTATGAGTGGTATTACCTGGCAGCTGGCTTCTTGTAAAGAAAATGTGACTTTTCCAAGAGGCATTCTTGTTTGGATCAAAATGTTCTTGAGGTTTTTCAGTGACTTTGTCTTCCAATCTGTGGTTTCCTTCATGTTCCCACTGAAAAGCATTGTAGCTCTCCAATGTTTTCGGGCATGATGCATGTAGTTGCAACCCCCTCTTATAGTTCTCAACCAGATTTCCTTCCAAATTTAGGTGGCTTCATTTTTATTAAATGTTAAGTTCTGTTTTCACACCATTTTAATAAGGGTCTGACACACAGGGATTCTGGTAAGAGGCTGATCTTTATTTCCTAGACCCAGTCACATTATATGGGTCAAGTTTGCAAAAGGTTGTATTCCAGTCACATTGCAGAGGTCACTATTCATTGAGTCCAGTGGCTAATATGACAGACCCACATAAAATTTTGAATAATATCTTCTAACAATGTGCAGATTTCGGGAAAAGCTCCACAGAAATTCTGTGGATTTGGAGGCTAGAATGAGAAATCCCTACAGTTTTTACTAAAATATCTTGCTGCTTTCTATTTTCCCAGCTGGTCACTGAAGCCAGTATAATCTCAGTGTAATCTGTATGCTTAAAATATCTCAAAGGGCAAAGCAAAATTAACTCTGTTCATCTAAACGTCTCTTACAATGCCAGGTGGATCAGTCCCACTGCAGTTGTAGCAGATTAGTCATGAATTATTCAATATCAAAATACACATGTGGCAATTGGCTTCTGTTATGCAATATACATAATTCATAAGACATCTGTTCTATGTTTTCATATTTAAGGGTTACAGAACGGAAAGACAAAGTGTGAAATACAAATATAGGAATGTTTCACAGCATAGCATTGTGTGTTGCTAACCTGCTCAATAAAGGTTAAGGAAAGGACTGTGCATCAAAAAAACGAATCCAGATTTTTTAAAATCCTTTTTGAAAGGGAAGATCACTCTTTTCCTTTATTATCAACCTGCAAAGAGCTAGGACAGTATCCCTTGGAGGTAGGTTTACGAAGGACTTGTCTACATAGGGGGACACAGAAAAATTAATCCAAATTAACCAACGGTGTGAGTTTAAAGTGGATTATTTAAATTGCATTAAACCCAGTGTGGACATTTTTCCCATTGGAAAAAATATTTAGTTGAAAAATTCTCAACCAGTTCTACTCATTACCCATGATATAGAATCACCTTTAGAGGCTTGTCTGTAGGGCCCTGCATCTTGGACACCAAAGGGCTGTACTTTAACTGCCCTATGTGGATGTTGCTGGCACAAACTAAAAGGCACCTGTTCACATTAACATAGTCTTCTTCTAACAGGATTATGGGAACTGGGTACTTTTTTAGTTTGCACCTACAGCACCCTCACAGGACAGCTACATCATTTTTTGCTGGAATTCACACACCCATAGTCCAAACAGCAGTACAGTATATATATAGCCTAGATGAGCAACGTTATAGGCTTAATCTATCTGTTTTTGACTTCACTGAAGTCAGGGTCATCCCCTGATTTGCCTGGCTTTGACCAGAAAGCTGTCTGTTTTCTCCCTTGTAATGGGCAGATGATGGATCTTATTTTGGATGCAAGGATCAGATGCAAAAAGCTACCTCAGTAAAGTGTGCAGGCTGGCGATGTGATGGCTGTACACACTGAAGTTCCCCCAGACAAAACAAACACCTGATGGCTGTATTCACCTCTAGGAACAGGGAGAGGCAAAATGCTTACATCTTATCCCAGTCCTTGGAGTTATGATAGGTCATGGCTGAAAGGTCTGAGGAACCCCAGACCACCAGTAAAGCTAAATATGTAACAGCATAATTTGCCTAAGTATTTACTTAACTATATTAGTAAAATTAACACTACAAATAGTGAGAGTTTTGAATCAATCCTCCCTCTCCCCTATCCTCCAAACAAAAAACATTATTGTCATGGAAAAAAGCCATTTCCTACAGGTGGCTATGGAAAGGAATTCAGGCAGTTGGAGCTGCACAACTGTTTATAAATTAATCCGGGAATGTTTGGTGCTGCATGTGGGCACTCATATGATTCCAAATGGCAATGTTTCCCAGAAGGCTCCAGAATCTCAGCAGTACTTGAGGGCACATCCCACAAGTGGAAATAAGAAGCCACCTAAGAGAAGAAAGTTATCTAAGGATTTGCTCCTACAAAATGATCCCCCCAGGCAGACCCCTGTGTCCACACAACATCCCATTCAAGTGAAGAGTCCACCCTGGCAGAATGCATTGAAGGACTAAGGCCTTGGATAATATCACTATGTAGAAATCTAAGCTAGCTTGACTGTAGGCAAAGCCTTTCAAGAACAAATTCCAAGTGGTTAATGAGAAAACAATTTCTAATTGAGCTGAGGTTCATGCAGGAGTGATAAACTCCTTCAATCGACACAAGACCCAATGACCTTTTTGTGAAGTCATTCGTTCAGAATAAATTGCTTCAGTGGGAGTTTTGTTCATTACCCTATACACTAGTTTCTTCAGACAGTTACAGCAATCAGGATTATTGAGCTTCAGTGAGAAGAAATCTGTTACTCATGAAGTTGATAGGAAACTTGTTTCCCTAATGATACTCACTGCAGTGCTGAAAACCTAGTAAGGCCAATTGGAAAAGCAATTGGTCTTAAAGATCCCAAATACACTTAATTTAGAGTCAATGGCAATAATTGAATGGTTTTACAAATGTTTATGAAAACATCTGTAATGTAACATTTGACATATGTATATTCTAAATTGTTAATGCCTGGCCCTAATGTTTTTAATGATTTTTTTAAATCATAAATGGTCATTGCCTCTTTGTTGGTTATACAAAGACAATGTGTATGATCCTTCTGCTAGTTCTGCAAAAGCTTTCCTAACATTATCAGTAATGATGGCATGCAAACAAGAATGTCCCACTTCTTAAATTATGTTAAAATCATTTGCATTAGAGATTAGGGGGAGATGGGATTGTCAAATAGAAAAGGAAAAAAATATACTGGTGTGCTTCTAAGAGTCTCAAAAAAAAAAAAAAAAAAGGACAATAAAAAACCCAGAAAATATGTACAAAGAAATTGAATCAGGGGCTTCTTTAACCGTTTTACTCCAGGTTCAACTCACACACCTGCTATGTTGCCATCACTAATAATTATGATCAATGAACCTATTCAGCACATATGTGTACCTGGAATGTTCAGCATAAGGCAAATTGTTAATTTAAAAATCTCCAGTGCATTATTTTCTTCAGATTATAGTAACCACAATACTCAGAGTTGCCTTTGTGCTATTATGATTCTTTCTACTTACAATATAGTTAATTTCTTTGATTACTAGAAACTATAGGTATTGTAAGACTTGTGACAAGTTCCTAATTGCTAAATAACCAGTCTTTCTGCTGTTCTTTCTCCTCTACCACCACCACACACGGTCCAGTGAGAATAAACATCTTTTCCACATGATTAGAATAGATAGGCTCATAGTACTATTGCACATAGACATTTGTCTTTCATTAATATGATTTTGCAGTGTGTTGTTCTTCAAAATAAAAGGAACTAAAATGAGAACTTTGGCTTGTGGAATTTTGAATATACTGAGTTCAGTTCTCAACTGCACTGAATTAATATTCAGTGCAGCTGAAGGAAGGGTAGAAGGTGGTTCTAAGCCATCTTTACACTCCTCTAATCAGTTCCTGGATGGAGGATAAAACAGTCTTTGGTGTAACTTAGAGCAGCTACAGGGCTGCTCTAAATTATGCTGCCCTGGCTAAGGATCTGGCAGAGCATCATGCGCTCAACCCAGAGCTCCTCCCCATCTTATCTCATCTCCTACACCAAGGGTGAGGAGGGTGAAAGAATGGAGCTGGCTACTCTTGCTCCCTACTACCTGAGGAGTCTCTGTAACAGGGAGACGCCTCAGCTGCCACTTTAAGACCGCTTTACCACCATAAAGCAACTTGAGCTAAGGCCTAAGATAATACCGAATATAATGGGATCAAAGTTAAACTATCTGACCTTATTCTATGTAGTGACAATAAAAAAAAAAAGAGCCAAATAATTGATTTACACATTCCTCATTCTTAATATAATGAACTGGATGAATACCAGGGGCTTTTTATACAGCAAGGGCTCTTTGTCAGCTAAGAAACATGTCCTACAGAGACTCCTAAAGACTTTTCTGACCCCACAAGAAAATGTCCTTTTGAAAGTTTGTTGGCGCTCCATGTTTTTAAATGCATACATCCCATTTCAACCCTCAAGGGGCCTTTCAGTTTATAATAGACGCCAAGTATTTCTTCAGCTGTCAGAAGAATTTTTTTCTTCTTGAAGATGGAGAGAGAAAGTAGCAGACACTGGAACAGAGCTGCCATTTCGGTTGTTGTTTCTCTTCAGCCTTGAAAAAGAGCTATTCTTTATTTAGTTGTCATACCTCAAATTCCTACTTCACCCCTACTTCAAACCTGAAAAGGCCTTTTTAATTTTTTTTTCAGAAGTTTTAACATATCCATACAGACATAATCAAATACAGTGACAAAGAAAACACAGCAAGAATACAGACTTAACAATAACACAGGATGAAATATTCATAGAAAAATACTCCTGAGCGTTAAAAGATAAATAATTCCTTAACAACCACTCCCACCCCAAAAAAGAGAAGCATTAGAAGCCAAATCTATCTGGAGTCAGTTTGTAATGCTCTCATGAAAGATTATCTGTCTTTAGGGTTGGATCTTGCACCTCTATAGTGTGTCAGCATTTTTCCATGAAGGTGGTGTTGGTTATCTCCGTTACCCAGTCAAAGAATTTTGGGGTAATACCAGATTTCTGTTTTTGTAAAATGGCTCTTTTGGCCGCTATAAGCACTGCAGCAATCCCTTTCCTGGCATTACTCGAACAGGATAGATCTTCCAGAATGCCCAAAACGCAGAGGCTTGATGTAGGGGAAACTCCTACCCATTCACATTAGAGCACCAAACGCTTCCTTCCAAAATGAGGATACTTTGACTTTCAAAGGTTACATGAGACAGGCTTACATTGGACCTATCACATCTCCAACATTTACTATGTGGGGCAAGTCCTGCTTTATGCAATCACTCAGGAGGCTAATGATACCTATTTAGAATTTCTTTCTGAAAGAATCTCAAAAACAGAGAACTGGATGTCATGAATATACTGTACCAGATATGACCCCAGCTTTTGGAGGAAATGGAGCTTTTTAGCCTACTCTCACATTTTTCTTTTATGGTGTAGACAATAGGATGAATCAAGGAGTTCTGCCATTCGCATGTGTTCACCAGAAACATTGTGGGTATCATACTTTCTAACCTGCACTTCAAGTGGAGTGTTATTTGTGGCCTGCCAACATTTCATCAGCTCCTTCATAATTTTGAGTCAAAACTTATCGTACAAAGGACCTTCTTTCTTAAACATGGGAGACCAGAACTGCACACAGTGTTCCAGATGAGGTCTGACCACGCCTTGTATAATGGTACCAACACCTCCCTATCTCTACTGGAAATACCTCGCCTGATGCATCCTAGCACTGAATTATCTTTTTTCACGGACACATCACATTGGCAGTTTATAGTCATACTGTGATCAACCAATATGACCAAGTCCTTCTCTTCCTCTGTCACTTCCAACTGATACATCCCCAGATTATAGCAAAAGTTCTTGTTATTAGTCCCTAAGTGCATGACCTTGCACTTTCCACTATTAAATTTCATCCTATTTCTATTACTCCAGTTTACAAGGTCATCCAGATCTTGCTGTATGATATCCCGGTCTTTCTCTGTATTAGCAATACCACCCAACTTTGTATCATCCGCAAACTTTATTAGCACACTTCCACTTTTTGTGCCAAGGTCAGTAATAAAAAGGCTAAATAAGATAGGTCCGAAGACCGAACCCTGAGGAACTCCACTAGTAATCTCTCTCCAACCTGACAGTTCACCTTTCAGTATGACTCATTGTAGTCTCCCCTTTAGCCAGTTCCTTAATCCACCTTCCAATTTTCATATTAATCACCATCTTTTCCAATTTAACTAATAATTCCCCATGTGGAACCATATCAAATGCCTTACTGAAATCTCGGTAAATTAGATTCACTGCACTCCCTTTGTCTAAAAAATCTTATCTTCTCAAAAAAAAGGAGATCAGGTTGTTCTGGCACGATCTACCTTTTGTAAAGCCATGTTGTATTTTTTCCTAATTACCGTTAACCTTGATGTCCTTAACTACTTTTTCTTTCAACATTTTTTTCAACACCTTGCATACTACTGAGGTCAAACTAACAGGCCTGTACCCAGATCATTTTTTCCCGCTTTCTTAAAAATAGGAACTATGTTAGCAATTCTCTCTTCATTCCTTAAGGATCTCCTGAAGACAAGCTATATGACATCCATTTGATTTTCAGTGTTCGGCTTCAAAGTTTTGATTTTCTTGGAGGGTTTGTTAAGCCCCCATACATTCCAGGAACAAAAGTTAATAGAGTTCATGAAAAATCAGTGATTGTTCAGCTGCTAATTGATGCTCAATAAATTTGCAGCCTCTGAGTGCCTCTCCAGGCAAAAAGAAGGAAAGAAAACAAAAACAAAATAAAACATACACTACCTAACTTACCCTTAATATCCCCGATTTCCAGCATGGGCACATTCAGATCCCAGATGGCATATGCCTTCGCCCTCCTGCCCACCCAAGCACAATATGAATTAATTAGGAATCTGCCAGAAATATACCTATAGCTAACAAAATACCTACATGTGTCAAGGAATATCCATGAATAAAACCTGTTGCTTTATTCATATGAATGCATAAGTAATAGTATATAGTATATAAACGCTAATATGTAAATGGTATATAAATATTTATACCAATAGACTAATGAAAAAGGTAAACACCAAGTGACATAAATAATGATGTGTGTGGAAATAAATACGAATATATTACCATGCACATTATAAATATATAAACTTTACATATGGGTTGAAATGTAAAACTATACAATTGCCCACGTAAAGGGATACAGGTAGTCACAACTAAAATACAAGTAAATAGTAATAAATATATAAGTATCATATATATCTAATGAACATGTAGACTTGTACAAATAGATATATAAGTAGAAATAAGCAGATAACAATAATATAGTTATGAATATATAAATATACATATGTTGGCTTATCAATGTATTGAAAGTATTGATTATCAAGCTACTCTAAATAGCTTATCTAACAGTACTATTATACCCTATAAAACTATTAAATATCAAATATCAAATTATATGTACACGAGTTTCCTGGTTCCCAATCATGATTTCTTTTCTTCAGGGTTTATACTCTCCATTTGCTTTTCCTTTACGAAAGGATGTCTTTACACTTAGTGAGATTTGATCTCAATTCCTGTAGTGCTTGCCAAGCATCTGATGGGATATTGAAGTATTTCTCAGAGTCTGTCAGCTTCATTATGAAGATCTGAGGCTGTATTTAATATCTGATCCCTTGAGAATTCGTTTGTTGGCATTCTTGCTTAAATTGACAGAGAAGTCTGGATACAATGAAAATTTAAAATCCTTATATTTAAGATTTCCTTTTTGCCTTGCAACAGATATCAGCTTAACTTTGTCATTAAATCTTAGCAATTTAAACATGATTTGTCTGGGTTATTATTGTTCTCTACCCTTCCCACCCCTGCCACTCAATGCACCCTTTTAATCTCAGGGGAGGCAAACTGGGATCCAGTCCTAGTTCCTCAGAGAGTGTTCTGGAAAAAGCTACTGCTTTTTTTTCCTTCCAGAACCTGCAGGGACTCCCAGTAACTGCAAATTATTTCTGCATGATCTGTTTTCAAGATCTTCTTATTCCTTCTCAAGTCTAGTTAGTCTTTGACTAAAGGGAGCACTCTCCATTTTAACCTCCTTCAGTTCTATGGCAGTTTTTCATAGTTTGTTATCTAAATAGGTTAAAAAAGCCTTGACTTCCTCCACATCTTTAGAGAGCTCATGTATATCTTGAGATAAAAGATCAAATCTGCTGGCTAAAGTTTTTCATAGCTGCTGAGTTCTGTGTGAGAGACTGCAGAGTTTCCTCAGCCATACCTTTCTTTGAAGACCATCTTGGGTTTCCTGGCATTTCTATTTTTCCCAGCAGGATCCATAATAAAACAACAAAAAGAGCCCCCCCCCCCCATTTAATTAGAAAATTTCTGACATAAACTTATTATTTAGTTACCTTGGAACCCTAAATTAATAAGAATTAATGTGTGAGGTTGGAGGAGACCAGGAGTCAGGCAGCCATCTTCTCTACAGGTCACATTTCCCCCTCCTCCTCTTTTATTTTTTAATACATATAAAAGTCTTAATTTCTCATGTCTGGTTTTCAGTCTAAAAATTGCAGTTAGATGCCTGGCAATAGGAGACACAGTAGAATTGCAATGAAAAATCCCCTTCCCCATGCTTAAAACTGGGAGGAAGAGAACCTTCAAATTTTGCTAGTAAGTGTTAAGCACACTTGCATTTCATAACTATACAAAGTAGAACTGTTTCTGCACTCCATTCTATGCCACTGATTTTAAACACGTGTTTAAACAGAGTTACACAGGTATTAAACTGCTGTGAGAGAATCCGGACCACCATTTCTAAAAGAATGAAAGCCTAACAAAATTTGATCTTAATAAGTATTCGCAATTACCACTGACATCAGTGGAAATATCATCTACCTTTCAGGTGCTGTAGGTGATTCTTAGTTTCAGACTCTGGTCTAAGCTAGCCTACAGTGAAACTAATCTACAGAATCCATCAGATCATTGATCTCACTCAAATACAAGGGTGTTTTTTTTCTTGAGGTGAGGCAAGCCCAAAGCTGCTAGTGATATCAATGAGTTAGGGAACAATGCACCATAAACAGAACTTCTGAAGATCAAATTCACAAGTATTTTTATAAAAAACACTAAAACTCTCCTATGAGATTCCAAAAGAGGAAATAAAAAATAGGCACAGTATTTAAAAAAAACCCACATATTTTAACAGAAATTGTAAACAATTGCATCCTACTTAATTTGCTTACCTTGAAACAGTCTTTATAAGGTGCTTAGATACCATGATGAGGCACATAATACAAATACTTAGACAGACAGGGAAGACAATCTTCCTACAATGCATTCACAGGTATGTGAAAGCTTACCCAACATAAAACTATGATTAACTGTGGGCCAGCATATGGCTGTCCTCCTGACTGGTCTATCCTCAACATTGACCTATTCTGTTGTTTGTTATTTGCGATTGGAGGTACTATCAGGAGGTTATCTGCAAGCTAGGAAAACCAGAATCCATGAATGCTGAGCCAGTCCCATTAGCTGGGCCAGGTTCTAGACCAGCAGAACTAAAAGAACCAGAGGAGCCCCTGAGTGGAGTTTGAGGTCACCAAGGCAGTCCTTCAGATCAGAGATAGGAGCAGTAGCTGGAGAATTGCCATGGCCAGACTTAAAAACTCTGACTCATGACAAAGATTCTGTCTGTGAGCAAAGGGGGGACCCTACACTGAGCAGGGCCTATGATCAAATTGCTGCAATGAATGACAAAGTGGCAGAACATCAGTGCCTGAGGCAGTGGTTCCTTTCTATACTCTGGAGAAAATTCCTATATTATGTCAAGTGTGATAAACCAGGGAGCTGAGGACCCAATGACTGGTACTTTGATTGTATTACTGGGCTCTCCTGCAGCTAGCACATGAAATCCTCTTCACTTGGCACTTATGCCAAGAGAAGACTTTGTCACATGTATTGGCTCACTTGTACTGTCCCGGCATCCACCAGGAGGTAAGAGAATATTGTGTCTCTTATCCCAAAAGCCCATTAAAAACTAGAATGAGTGTCCGAAAGGCCCTATTGATTCTACTCCCTCTGATCAAAACTTCTTTCAAGTGAATTGGGATGGATATGGTGGGTCCCTGGAGAAAAGTAGAGTGGGACATCAATACATTCCTATGGCTACAGACTTTGTCACCTGGTACATGGAGGGCATCCCACTGTGCTCCTAATCATTTTAGTTGCCCTTTTCTATACCTTTTCCAATTCTAATATATCTTTTTTAAGATGGGGCGACTAGATCTGCATGTAGTATTCAAGATGTGGGCACACCATGCATTTATTAAGATGTAATATGATATTTTCTGTCCTCTTATCTATCCCTTTCCTAATGATTCCCAACATTCTGTTAACTTTTTTGACTGCCGCTGCACATTGAGTGGATGTTTCCAGAGAACTAGCCACAGTGGTTCCAAGATCTTTCTTGAGTGGTAACAGCTAATTTAGACCCCATCATTTTATACATATATTTGGGATTATGTTTCCAATGCATTACTTTGCATTGATCAACATTGAATTTCATCTGCCCAGTCACCCAGTCACCCAGTTTTGTGAGATCCCTTTTAACTCTTCGCATTCTACTTTGGACTAAACTATCCTGAGTAGTTTTGTATCATCGCAAATTTTGCCACCTCACTGTTTATCCCTTTTAACACCTCATTTGTGAATATGTTGAACAGTACTGGACCCAGTACAGACCCTGGGGGACACCACTATTTACCTCTCTCCATTATGAAAATAGATCATTTATTCCTGTCCTTTGTTTCCTATCTTTTAACCACTTACTGATCCAGGAGAGGACCTTCCCTCTTATCCTGACAGCTTACTTTGCTTAAGACCCTTTGGTGAGCTCCTTGCACCAAATGCACACATATACCACCCACCCATAGGGCAGGTAATCATACATGTTGCACTCAATGCAATAAGCTGGATAGCTCCCACTCTGTTGCTGGACTTCTGCCATCAATCACGTGCTTACAGGTTCTTTGATTCTTTGTGAATGTAGCATCAACACAACCTCAAACTGGATGTTTCAAGGCAAATTACCCATTTGTGTGGGGGGAGGTTGTGTTTATAATTTCTGTGAATTCATTATTAAAGGAACTAAGCTATTTTTGATCAAAATGTTATTCGTAATGGCTTCATATGCATATTACATCATATGCATATTATATCATATGCATATTACATCTCTGCCTACACATACTGAGCCAGATCTTCAGGTGGTCTGAGTCAGTGTAGCTTCACTGAAGTTAACAGAGCTGCATCAGTTTACACCAGCTGAGGATCTGGACCATTATAACTTGTTTACTGTATTAATTGTATCTACTGTTTACACCCAAACTAACATCTCCCTGACGGAGATGCTAAAAAGATATGTGGTCTCCAATCCCAGGAACTACATCATCCTCTTTTGTTCACAATTAGGTAGGTAGCACAAGCCTCCATCAGATTCTCTCCTTTTGAACTATTATATGGGTGTAGATGTAATGTAATATACTTACTCTTTTGTAAGGCATTAGCTTAACAATCAGAACATTAAGGGGTGACTTGATTACAGTCTATAAATATTTACATGGGAAACAAATATTTAACAATGTGCCCTTCAGTCTAGCAGAGAAAGGTATAGCAATCCAGTGGCTGGAAGTTGAAGCTAGACAAATTCAGACTGGAAATAAAGTTGTAGAATTTTAATGGTGAGCGTAATTAAACATTGAAACAAAAAACCAAGGGTAATGGTGGATTCTCCGTCAGTAATGCTTTTTAAATCAAGATTGGATGTTTTTCTAAAAGATCTGCTCTAGGAATTATTTTGGAGACATTCTATGGCTTCTGTTATACAGGAGGTCAGATTAGATGATCACAGTGGTCCCTTCTGGCCTTGAAATCTACAAAAAAAGTTACTAGAAATAATGCTGGCTGAGGAGATAATGTTGGCTGAAGTTAATTTTTAATAAATCTTGGAATACCAGGGAATTTCTAGAAGACTGGAAGAATGCTAATGTTGTCGAAATATTTAAAATTGGATAACAGGATGCCCTGGGTAAATATAGGCCATTTACCCTGACTTCTGTACTGGGCAAAATAATAGAAAAGCTGATATGGGATTTATCTGATAAAGAATTAAAAGTTAGGAATATAATTAATGCTAGTCAACATGGTTTCATAGAAAACAGGCTTGCCAAACAAACCTGATTTCATTATTTGAGATTACTAATTGGATTGATAAAGGTAACTGTGTAGATGTAATGTAATATACTTACACTTTTGTAAGGCATTTGAGTTAATTCTGCAGACCATTATGATTTAAAAATGAGCATTATTCGATATCAATAAAGCATACATTAAATGGACTAAGAACTGGATAACTGAAAGATCTCAAAGTAATTTTCAATGGGGAATCATCAAATGGGCATGTTTCTGCAGGCTTCAGTAATAAATCCAATGCTTCTCAACATTTTCATCCATGATCTGAAAGTAATTAGAATAAAATTTGTGGATCACAAAGATTGGTGGAGTAGTAAATTACTAGGAGGACTGGGCAATGATACAGAGCTATTTGAGATCACTTTGTAACCCAGGACCATTCCAACAAAAAGCATTATATTACAGCCAAATGCAAAGTTATAACTAGGCATACCTACAGAATGGTGAATTGTTTCCTGGAAAACAGTGTCTCTGGATTTAAGGGTCACAATGGACAAGCAACTCAACATGAGTTCTCAGTGATGCTGTAGCAGAAAGGCCTAATGTGATCCCTGAATGTACAAAAAGTAGAGCAGGGAGCTCATTTTACTTCTTTACACAGCATCGGTGAGATTGATACTGGAATATTGCATCCAGTTCTGGTGTCTGCATTCTGAAAAAAATGTTGAAAAAATTGGAGAGGGAATGGAAAAGACCCACAAAAATGACTTGAGGGCTTGACAAAATTCCTTACAGAGAGACTTGGAGAGTTCAATCTGTTATTTTATTAAAAGGAAGATTGAGAGGTGACTTGATTAGCACGTCAAAGAACCTTCTTGGAGAGAAAATACCAGGTACTAAAGACCTCTTTAATCTAGCACGGAAAGATATAAAAAGCGAAGCTTTATGTACTCTGTGTGTGTATGTGTGGGCACGCACTCTCTGTGGAGGGAGGGAGAGAGGGAGAATAGCAACAGTGTAGCTACACAAGGTAGAATAGGAATTCCTGCTGCATTCCTACTGCGCCTGTGTTGGTTACACATTACAATGACACAGCAAGTTTACAGCTGGGGTTTGCATCAGTGTAACTACACATGCAGCAGAATGGGGGGAGAACCAGCCAGACATGGCCTAAAAGAGGAAAGAAGTGGAGTGCAGCTGTGGTAGCTCTAACAAGAATTTCAAAATGCTATTTTATGTGTCAAAAAAGGTTGCCGTATTGTAACTTTTAAATGTTAAAATACTTGTTTTTTGTGTTGTTGAACCACATACAGAAATTTCATTTTGTCAAGATTAGCCACAGATGATTGTTAAGGAATACCCAACATCAAATGCCCTTAATTTTTTGTTTTATTTTATTTTGTAGGGAGGGAAGAAATATCCTAATCCAAACTGGGTTTTGTAGCACAAGTTGACTCATGGTCATACAGGGCTAATCCTCCACTTCTTGCTCTGTAAAAAAAATTCCATTGATTTCAGATGAGGTTTTGTCTGAGTAAAAAGTACAGATTAGGCCCATATAGATAATACATTCAGCATAATAATAATGTTCTCCCTACCTCTCCCCCCACAGCAAGAATGTGGTTATTGAGAGGAAGACAGAAATTCACAAGTATATAGTGTGCTGGTTGCTCTGTTGTACTGTCCATAATATAAAGTTCATGACTTTAAAGCAAGAGAAAACCATATAGGTGCCTATAAAAATCTAGTTCATGTTTTCACTTTCAGTGAAATGGATGTAAATTCTGCTGCAAACAGTGACGGGGCACTGAGCTGTACTAACTAATAGCATTTCACATGAACTGTTCAGGAAAGGGGTATTCCCTTTTTGTTGTTGTTATTTCTGAAAAGATACACTGTCTTTATTGCAAACTCAGAACAACAGAAGTATGGAAAGACAAAGACTAGTAAGAAGAGATTGTCTTCAGGCAAAGTCTGACAAATCCAACATTAAATTGCAAGTCATCACAGCATGGCTCAAATTGTGCAGAAAACTATTCAGACAAGTCAAGAACAAAACAACACTTTTCCAGAGCTAAATGTGAGCATTAAAATGTATTTCTTATGTAAAATGTCCCCAGAGGCAAGGAAAGTACTACGAATTTATTTTTATAATCACAGCAGTGTGTTACAAATGGGTAGCTGTATCTACCTTAGCAGCATCTCCTAATTATTCATCTTTAAATACTGATCAGGAGAAAATTTTCCTTATAAGTGATGTTTTCCTTTAAAACTTTGACATATTTAACTAAACTCTCAGGCTGTTAAATGCCAGAAAGACCACAGACTCAGAAGTGTCATAATAGGGGGATTGTTACCAGCTGAGCCACAGGCAGCTACTGTGTCTTATATTAGTCCATCTGTTTTATTCTTATAGTCCCATATAGTATCACGACAGCGAAATATATTACAATGCATATCTCTTCAGAGGTATTGGCAATCTCATTAAGCAAATGTTCCACCAAAAAAACCCAGTTTAAATACCATAAAAGTGTTTCAAGAGGGTGGGGGGAGCCTGCACGATTTTCAGTTGCTTTGTTCAGCAGTCACAGGAAGATGAAACTAAACAAGACAAACCACCTACATAACCAGACCATAAACATTTTTTTTTAAATCCATGTTGATGGATGAGGTAGATAGGGGGGAAACTGCTTTTAATGCCTTCCAGCCTTTTAAAAAAGATGCTTGCAATTACTTTAAATAGTCAGCTGAAATTTCCCTGTCGGCTGTGATGATCTGCCTGGCTACTCGATTCATGAGAGTCCATCATCCCTATGTGTGTAAATTATTATTGTAAATGGAGAAGAAAGACCTTCCATTTGGATTTCATTGGATTAGCAAATATGTCCTGTAGTGATAGATTCAATGGGCTCTATTTATATAGCTTAACAAAGAGAAAGTTAAAAGGTGACTTGATTAGTCTATGTAAGTACCTACATGGAGAACAAATATTGGATAATGGGCTCTTTGATCTAGCAGAGAATGGAATAACATGATCCAATGGCTGGAAGCTGAAGCTAGACAGATTCAGGCAGGAAATAAGCTGTAAATTGAGAATAATTAACCATTGGGGAAATTTACCAAAGGTCGTGGTGGATTCTCTGTCACTGGCAATATTTAAATCAATATTAGACATTTATCTAAAAGATCTGCTCTAGTGATTATTTTAGGGGAAGTTCTATGGCCTGTGCTATGCAGGAAATCAGACTAAATGGTCTTAGAATCCTTGAAATCCCAAAATCCTTATACCAGTTCTATAGGCAGGCCCACTAAAACCAGCAATAAACATCATCTCCAAAAGGCAACTGTCTTAAATAACCACTTTAGAGAATCCCCAAGGTTTTCAGTACAATTTTGTATGACCTTTAGCTAAAGGTCTCCTCTGCTAGGCAATTGATTTTTTTTCCTGGTCCCTTCCCTTGGGTGGTTGCTTAACACAGGTTTCACTGCATTTTGATGCACCTGTGCTTATATCAAGAAGTGATTGGGTGCTGGAGAACAGAGTATTGAATTTCTAGCATATGTATGTACGTAAATAATTATGAAATTACTTAGCGTATAGTTTTACTTTACTTGTTTAGCACTGCATTCTATATTCTGAATAATAACATTTCAACCACCCAGACATTTTAGTTGGCTTATGTCTATCACATCGTTACCATTTGGCTGACATATCATTTTGAGCACTTGGGTGCGGGTCCAGTTTATCTTTTGTTCCCAAGAAGATGGTTCATTTGTTTCTGTTCCCTATTGGATCCTCGATTCATTATGCACTCAGCTCAATGTGCTGGAACAGAAAGTGTCACCTCAGTGTTTATGACAGGGCTGATGCAGAGATTATAGTGTTTAGGGTAGCTTTGTAATTATCTCCTTCCAGAGCATTTGTGCTATATGCTCCCAGTGTGACAAGAGTGACTTGTGAAAACAACATTGAGCTCTACAAAAGAAGTCAGCTTGGTAGCCATAAAGGGCTAGTTTCATGAAAGGGACTTTGGCCTTGCTGCACCTAACTCCTATATGCCCTGCCAATCAGTGTAATTCATAGCCTCAAGTTACACAACCAGGCTCCCCTTGCTTTGTATGGGCAAAGTTTGCCACCTAAAAAAGGGATTCCCAGAATTCAACAAGCTAAGCAGGGAGCCATCTATGCTAGATGTGAATGAAATGCAGAAAACAGATGTGGGGCCTAAGCCCCACCCCTCAGCCAGGAACCACCTTCTGGATATAGTCACCTGAGGTATCTGGCTTCAGTAGCCTGAGCCCTAGTAGCTGAAAGGAGGGAGACCCACTCTATTATAGCGAATAGGTCAGTGGTTACAACAGTCACATGGTATCTGGGAGACCCAAGTTCAAATATTTAAAATAAAACAGCTCCAACAGGAGAAAGATTGAGAGGCCTGTCCCAGAATAGCTAGGGAAATAGGCTATGTGGGTAAAGTCCTTGCTCCAAATTAAGCACAGTAGGGATTCAAACTGGGTCTCACAAGGGCCACATGCTCTAGCGACAATGCACTTTCTAAAAATGCTTGCCCCTGGTTGTCATTTGCATGGATTAGGTGTGCTCAGAGCATGCCCACCAGATCAGACCTAAAGGTGAAATAGGTTGGGGAATGCCTCATCTGGGAATCCTGCCAGAGCTCAGCTATGAACTAGGACAACAAGAAGCTTAGTGGCATGGGGATTTAAGCAGCTTTGTGCACGCCCACCAGCAGAAATGTAGGCTCCTAAGGGATTTTACCAGCAGAAACTGGGAGCTCAGAGAGTTTAGGTGGCTACAGGGTTAAGTGACAGCTGAGTGGCTGTTTTGTCAATCTGAGGGATGCATATATGTTGGACTGAGGCGCCTGAAGAGGTGGCTAAGTGCCCGCGGTCCTTTTGAAGTATCTAGTACATGTTCAGTCCATCAGACAGTCATCATAATGTTCAAAATTCCTGATAACATAAAATATATATGTACAGCATTCTCAGAGAGGATTCACTGGGAAGGCAGAGCGCTCTCCACCAGCTTCGCTACAGGAGAGAAACAAATATGAAAGAATGTATAGATTAGGCAGGCTCAATTCAAATATTTAATTACTGGAAGGCATATGGTGAAGTCAAAACCTAATCTGTTCTTCCTTCTTCCACTCTGCTATCTAATATACCGTTAAACAGGCGAAGAATGCAGGAAAGTATTGTCACTAAAAAAAAGAATGTTCTGAAGATGAAACCTAGGTACAATTCTCTATCAGTGCTCCTAGACTGTCAAACTTTTCATTCTGTTTGTTTGGCTGGAGTGGGAGAGAAGTGAAACCTCTAGTGTTTACATGAAAACTTGCTCAGCTATTTGGGATGCAAGAGAATGGAGTTGTTTCTTCCAAGTTACCATGCATTCTTCACTAAGGGGAAAAGAAAGGGGGAGGGGAAACCCCAGCATAACAGTCTTGATTTAGATACTCTTCGTTAGGGCAGCATGCCAAAAAATGCTTCCTTTGGAGAGGTGGTTTTTTTAGAATTAATTAAATATCATAGGCTGGATCCTCAGCTGGTGTAAGCTAGTGTAGCTCCACTGAAGACAATGGAGACTATGCCAGTTTACATCAGCTGAGAATCTGGCCTGTGTATTCACTGAAATAAATACTGTCTTGGTCCCTCTTCCTTTATGTCACAAATAAAAATAGCATTTAATTAGGAAGTGTTGTGTCAAAATAGTTCGCTGTTATAGGCCTCTCCAATCCGTCGACATTTTTCTCACAATCTTCTGGTTGTAAAGAATATAAACTCAAACCATTACTTCCTATTTTTAAGAGATTAGGAAACCACTAAGTTAAAAAAACTAATGGACCTTTGCTTAAGACACTTTAACATTGATTTTCTGCATTCAGTGTATAAGCAGGACACATTCACTGTTATACCTAATGAGAGCTGCCACAAATGTGAACTCTGAAGAAAGAGGTCCCTCAAAGTGTCCATTAGGCTATCATTGAATCTTGTTTGTAAAGTGAACATTATTATATCATAGAACTTTCTGTTAGGGATAAGGAAAAGCCAAGAGAGTTGCAGAAACAACTGGAAATATTCAGAACAAACTCACTCACTCCAACTGGATGTTTTCTCAATCAGATTGTTGTTTAATCTGATATGTGAGGTGACCCAAGACTGGTTGCGGAGAGGAGGGGTCATGAGAGAGGGAGAGAAAGAGAAAATGTGTAGAGACTTATATTGAGGGGCAATGGGCAAACCTTAAAGTGTTCAGAGATTTGGATTGAATAAGCGTCAAAAATTTGGATGCTGATCCCAAGTGTGCTCCAAACCCCTTGAGTCCGCAAAATTATTTTATAAATCTGATGAGAACAGGCTCTCACAAAATGATTCTCTTATTTTTCACTTCTGCTCTTCTTGGAAATAAGACAAAAACAGCCCCTGTCATGGCATTTTGGCACTTCTATTTCTGTTGTTAGATAGACCCAGGAATTGTAGATGTGTATGAAAGTGGAAAAGTGGAAAAGAGTGGGGGGGAGGGAGGGGGTTAGAGTGAACAAAATATTTTCAGTCCTTCTGTTACCCAAGGTTCCTTAACCCTATAACTTCACTCTCTGCGAGGTAGTATCAGGACATAAACTAAGAAAGATGCAGTGCTTCTGTCTGCTATGTGGCTGGTACTGACAAGTTAAAATCAAGTGCTTTTACTTAAGAGCCTTTTTCTTTTATTAGTCTCCAGCACTCCCAACAGAATGTTTTTATTTAAAGTCTCTGCCTTATTAGTCCCAAGCACATACAAACATAATAGACTATAGAGCAGCCCAAATTAATAGTTATCCCCACAAGTCTGAGTTGATTCAGTCGTAGATTTTCGGTTGGCAGGGCCTTCTGTCTGCAGCTAGAGGTCTTTCCAGGGCATCCACAAAGCAATCTGCTTGACCAGAACCCCTACCTCTCTCTTATACTCAAAAAGTTGCAGAGACATGTCAATCAAAAATGTTACCTAGCTGACCAAACAAAATCAATTCCTAGGCAAAGTAGGAGTTACAAAAACATGTTACAAAAAAAAAGTTGTTAAGCAAGCAGTTTTGAGCCATTAGTCTGGCAGCTATATTTCCCCACAATGACAGTCCTAAAATATATCCAGACTTCCTGTTTTTCAGAGACGTTTACCCCAAGTATATCAGAGAGAGGGCATAGGGTCAAGCTCACTTCATGAGATTGCTGTCTACCTTCCCACTCCGATTGCCTTAGTTTCCTGTAGAGGCCTATTAACTAGCTAAGTGCAACAAGCAGAGTAATTGATAGTCCATCCCAATAATTGGCAGTGGCCAGGACAGCTGGCTGGTTGCTAAAAATGCCCCTCTACACTTTCAAACTTTTACTCTCCCCAGCCCTGTATGCCATTTCTTCTGCATCCTCTTTTCATTACCTCACTCTGAATGCACACAACCAGCCTGGACCCAATGATTCTCACTATTTTCTGTTCTTCCCATGCTTCAGTTTCTTCCTATGACACTGCCTCTTTCTTAGCACCAACCCTGTAAGGCTCCCTTTGTAGTACACATTTCTATTGCCTCCTAGTAGGTTTGGCAGCCTTTGTTGGGCCCCAAGTTGGCTGCTGTCTTAAAATTTCACAGGCTCCAGGGATTTCCTATGCCAGTACCTCTGATCCAACCCTGAAATTTGTGAGACTGGAACAGAGCAGCTGGTGCAGGCCCAGCAGAGGCTACTACATCTATTGAGAGTCTGACGCATCATGATGGCAATACGGGGTGGGCCTGTTAGAGATGGACTGCACAAAGAGGGAAGACAAGGAAATGAAGAGAGGTGTGGAGACAGGGAACAACAGGGCTGTGAGTGCATCAGCTGATATACTTGAAGAGAGGGAGAAAATCATGTCATGGAATTTTGGGGAAAGGAAAGGCATCTGATTACATAAAATGCAAAAAAATGGAGTTAAGAAAATCAAAAGACTCATACTTACGGGGAACATAAAAACTTCATTGATGAGAACCAAATAAAATCTCTTAATGATATTCACCAATCACAAGCTTTTATAAATGGATTATAGGATTTTTTTTTAAACATTGCTGATGTCTTTGATGCTAGTGCTGTAAGGCCAATTGACTAGTGTTCTCTCTATCATCAGACAACATGTACAGTTTGCACAGATGCTTACTGGCATCAGGGCAGAGGCAGACATATGCAGTGAATACAAACTTGGGCAAGAGTATTTCTTATTGTTTGTTTAACATAAAGCAGCCATGCCATCCTATAGCTCAGATGACATACAAGGATAATGCTACCAAACAGCGATAATAGATCAGAGCATACCCATTTATGAAAGGATCCCATGACAGTAACACACTGTGCCATGAGATGGAAACAAAAAAAGAAACGTATTTTACACAATCCCAGCCCTAGTTGAAACCTGGCATTCAGCAAAAATAGCAAATGACCAGCCAGAGCAATTACAGTGCCTTCAGTCAAACCCAAACCTGACTAAAATAGGAGTATTTTAATATGAAAACTATGTATTTAAGAAAACTTTTATGCTAAAAAATCATTCTGGTTGCTTCTGCATTGCTGCATTTTACAACCTTATAAAGAAATAAGATGTTATACTTTTAACTTCAGTATTTTGCTGTCTCTGAGCTAGGGATACCACTTAGCAACTTTATATCATGCTGTGTTTAATGTCACAGAAATTTACAATATATAACAGATTAATTTTTTAATCAAAACTAGCAGAAAATAAATCACACCTTTAAGCTTTGTATTTACTGCTGCTCTGAGCTACGAACTTTTTTCTGGTACGAAAATTATCCTAATCTTTATAAATCTTTCTTTCTTCTGCAGATAATTCACTATTCTCTTTCTCTTTTTCATAAACATTCAAGAACTTGTACATTATTTGACTTATTCACACTGCTCCAGGGTCCATCGCAAGGGATAGTCCAAACAGAATATCATGTTTAATTGATATACTGCACCAAATTAGGATGGTCCCATTACAATTACAATAAATCCCTTTGGATGACCATCCTCCCAAGTGAATAATAAAGTGCTAGAAAACGGATGTCAAGAAATTTGGCTGTCATGCTGCTCTGAATGGAGGATAGCCATTGATCTGAGAGGAGGGCAGTTTTTTGCCTCCACTCGCTTGTAGTTAAAATGATTCAGGCAGATTAACATAAATAATAGTTCTTTATTTTAAAAAGACCAATACAATTCACTTTTCTTACCATAAAGCACTGAAACAAATAGCACAATGCTGCACAGTTTAAATTTTGAACTCATCCCAAATCAGCCTGGAGGACCAGATCAATGACATTTTGCTAACGTGTGTGGAGTAGGGGTGTCAGGGAGCAAAGAGAACAGATATACATAACCTATGCAGTTAGCAAGATTTAAGCTACTCAGCCCCCCAAGCATCAATAATATGCTTTTTTCTTCATCTTTTCTTTTATTAAAGAGAGTTTCTAAAAAATCCTATTAACCTAGGGGCAATAGCAGTTGGAAATTCCTGATTACCAGTGGCCAAATCATAATCTGTTTATTCAATCCCTAAAGGGATGGGGAAACTTAATTGTATTATCCAGAACCAGACTACCCTCAAGAAATACGCACCTTCTCTTGTAATTCTAGCACCTGTTGTTTTTAAACCTTTTCTAGAAGCATTATCTTAGAGGAGTGACAGATGCAGGGATGGTATAGAAATGAGTACTTCCTTCATGAGTGGGCAAAGGTGTGGCTATTAGAATACATGGCACACCCATGAGTGTGTGTCTTCATGCTCAGATATGTCCAGGGTATATATGCAACATCTCCAACTGTAAACATTCAGGGTCAGATTGCTATGTCTGGTGCAGCCACTTCGTACTCCACTGCTAAAGGAATCTGGTCCCAGAACCAGTGTGTCTGGTCCTAGGGGATAGCTTCAAAGCAGAGGGTATCTTTGCTGGCATAGAGGCAGCTTATCAACTTGTGAAGAAATGTACTATCACTTTAAAGGACAGCCAGGAGCTCACAACCAGAACATCCTGGGGATAATCAAGGAGGCTTCCTTCTCCACCCTAGGGCTGGCCTGTTTAAATGGGAACAGGAAACTGAGCAGGGAGGAAGGGACTAAAAATCACACAGGCAGCTGTGGATGGTGGTTGTCTCTCTTAGGCCAGATGTACACTAAAAATGTAGGTCAATCCAGCTACATCCCTACATGCTCCTGAGCAACATAATTAAAATGACCTAACCCCTTGTGCAGACAGCACTAGGTTGACAGAAGAATATTGTTGATCTAGCTACTACCTCTTGAGGAGGTGGATTAACTACGGCAATGGAAGAATCCCTCCCGTTGCTGTAGTGAGTGGCTACCCTGAAGAGCTACAGTGGCACTGCTGTAGTGGTTTAAGTGTAGACATAGCCTTAGATTCTGGGGGAGACTAGCCTGACTGGGCCAATGAACTTTGTTTGTGGACTTTCGGTTTGGGTCCTGAGGTAAGGGCCTTATGAAGTGATGTTAGAGCTGCTCTTTCTCCAAGAGCTTATTAAAGTGGGGCATATGTATTTTATTAGAATATTTTTGGCTTGCCTTACTTGGATCCTTTACACAACTCCTACTCTGCTAGCTTTCCTTCCCACAGTGTCAGATTGTGAGGTTGTGGCCAGAGCTGCTCTAATTTACAAAGGCTGATCAACCAAGCAGTCAGCCAACTATTTAGGAAGTGCAGTGGTGAAATTTCTGACACTTTTGCACCCCTCCTAACCTGCTATGTATGATCCTCAGATGTAGCTGAAGATTTAGCCCCTGCTGCTACTTACCAGGGTTATTCACTCCCCATAAAGGGAACATTCATTGATGAGCTGGAAGAAGTTCTCACAAGCCCCTCAAAAGGAGAGCTAAATTTTGCATTCGGTGTTGGAGAATCTCAAGGCCTGGTTTTAAGATGCACAGAGCACCCACAACTCCCCTAGGGTTCAGTTCGATATGTTGGTTCTCAGCACCTCAAAAACAATTATTTTTGAAAGGTAGTCTCTGATTTTCAAAGTAAATTTCTAGATCTTTTCTCTGCAAAGTTAGCCTTGAAAATAATAACCAATATCAATCACTGTAAATCAATTGCTGGAGTTGAAATCAATAATCTGGATTCACTTCTGCAGCAGGAGCCTGGGAGATAGTTAAATATTGTGTGTGTGCACACATACATATACATATGCTTTTATATGTAAAATAGGTCAGCTAAATTTGGGATGTGTCCAAAATACAATCTTGCTAAGGCCATAGATTCTAGGCTGGTCTTTCCCACAGTGGTTTGATTATGCTGCATATGAATTGATCATGTCTGCAGAAGGGAAGAAGGAAAGTTGGCATATATTTGTTTTGCAGGTTCAGATAAAAAATGCCAACTCTGCTTGTTAAAATCATTTATGATACTGATAACTCAGAACTTGATTGTTCCTGCCCTTGCATATGTGAGAAGAGGAGTTAATGTGCAAGAAGCTACTTCCCTGAAAGGGTCAAGGGACAATTATAGTCCCTGAATTCAGGTGAGTTTAGGGACTTGGTCTGTGTGTGTCCCTGGGAGTGCACATTGACACAAAAGGTATTTGGAAAAAGCAGGGTATGGCCTTTCCCTTATTGCAGGGTTATGCCAAAGAGATACAACCTAGCCCATAGGCACCTGCTGCATCATGTGTGTGCTGCTGCAGCTTCTGCAAGTGCAAAGTCCCTTCTGCCTCTTTCCTTACATAACCCCACATACTCACAGATGCCCCAATAGGAAGGGGAGAGGAGGTAGGTTCAACTAATACTGTACTGAATGGAAGCCTTCCAGCCACTACCAACTCTCATCACGAGTGTCTGTCTGCCCAGCCTCAATTTAGAGTTTGAAGAAACAGACGAAATCTGCTCTTCTTCCTGGCCTCAGACCCCAGTCAGAGATCACTCTTTCACTTGACACTTACGCATACAGCTATTTAGGAGCAGGGAAGACTTACTTATCCCAAGAAGCAAAGAGAAACCACTCCCCACCCAACACAGATGGGTGTGCAGGAGTGGGGAAGAACATGGAATGAATAGATTATTTTACTCAGGAAACATGACATGTATTGGTGATTGAAATGATTTATTATTATCAAGACCCTTGTAAAAATAAAAATGTATTGCATTACTGGGAACAGTGGTGGGAAAATGTGTGCTGCCAGCGCCCATTCTGTAAATAGGATTTAGTCTCCAGGGCTATCAATCTGGGACTTTACACTAAACTAAACAAAAATGAAAAATCATGTTCCATGCTTGACTTTTTCATGAAACTTTGAACTTATTTTACTAACGAATTACCATTATAATTCCTGAATATGACTTTGAAAGACCTCAGTTTTGAAAGATGGTTTGGTTAATCCTCATATTATTTTGATGTATTTTCACTTAGTTCTTTCAATGCAAAGAATGCAAGAAAAGATTTGCCTATTTCAACAAATGCTATTGGTATATTGCCAAGGGGTATTTTAACACAAACCCTGCCCATTAATAACTTCCCCTATCTATTTAATGGTTCTGATTAATCTGTTATAACTTGCAGCAAATTCTTCTAGTTGAGACTCCCTAAGAATCTAGTCAGTCCTCTTAACTACCATTCTGAGCCTGCCTCTAATTTCTGTGGCAGCTTGCAGGAAGTTGTTATACATAGACTGTGCACCATCTCATATTTAGTTGCTTGGAGAAAGAAAAGTTCCTTTGGGGTAATTTTACATAGGGGCACTGGTGATCTGAATTTGTTAAGAATCTTATTGCTGTTGACAGACTCAGATTTGGCCTAGCTACTCTCTTCCCTTCCCCATCAGGGCAGCTAAGCCAAATTTGAGTGGTGCTGTGACCCTATGTGCTGGGGACCAGGTCATGATGGCCAAAGTGCAGAACCAAGCCCAGCCAGCCCCACAGGAGCTGCCACTGTAGGGTGAGTGCAGAGCAGACTTTCTTTCTTACCCTTACCCAGGACAGCATCTGTCCACTCTTCCCCCAGGTCAATGGGGGTCACAGCATGAAAAAGTTTGGGAATCACTGTTCTAGACTGTTCCATTGCAAGGCAAGATTTGCCACCATACCATGGAACAACCACCCACTTCTTCTATGATAGGAGAGAAACCCTACCCCCAAGAGGAACATTGTGAAACACTCCATGATGGAAACCTCCCCAAAGGCTCTCTCCTGCTTATTTGCTATAGGAGGAGGAGATCTGTGTTCCTCTACCATGAAAACCAATCTAAATAGGTAGTGCATGTCAGGTGTATCAAGGGGTCTACATGTTCCATGCTCACATGCAGTTGTCTGTTGTCTGCATTGTCCAGCTTGCAAGAGCAACAGAACCGGAGGCTGTCGGATAGGGCAATGTCCATCAGCTGTTTTCTCAGATATTCCTATAGATTTTTGAAAAAGTGGATATCTTATTTTTATTTTTATGGGAAATTCACATGATACAATTACTCAACATTTTCCCTAACTATAGTGAAGCTGATTCTCCTTTATGCCAAGGCACCTTACATCATTCTTGCAGTGTAAAGGGATCTTAAAATAGTTTTCTGTGTTTACACCAACTTTACACCATTCTGGCAGTGTAAAAGGACCTTAGCATGAATGAAGATTAGGCACTGATTTCATTCTTGAGTGTCCATAAACTATATTATTATAGATTGAAAGTACCAGCTATCTAATTCTATTAGATATTAGACCAGCAGGTATTGAGAAACACTTTCTTGTAGGAAGTAACTTAGCCTACCACTTACTCTTAAAAGTGAGCAACTGATATTCTACTTATTGCATCTGAAGCTGTGGTAATGGTGAGCTATTATTACATTTATAAACTTTGATTTGTCTGTTTTAAATGATAATGCACTCAAAACTGTTAGAATATTTTGAATGCTCAAATGACTTGTCATTGTAAAGAATATAAAACTGAAATGTGTCTAAGACATGAAACAATAAGGAAGTCCAGAGTTCTATAGAAATTAACTAGTTAAGGGAGCTCTTATCTGATGCATTTAGTACATTAAGGATCTAGACATTAAATGAATAAATGCAAATATTTTGTTTAGATCTAGATATATTTCAGTGCAGGAAAAATGCACATCTTCTTCCTAAAAGATAGCATTTATTGTAAACACAAATGTAAAAGAGTAAGCTTAAAGATAAGACATAGAGCTGAAAAACCAAAGGTATCAAACTGGATCCATGAAAAGACTCTTCTTGTTTCATTCAAATCTTCTGTTTCTAAGGATATGTCTATACTGACGGTGGCAAAGTCGCCGCCACCAAATCGATCTTTCTGGATCGACTGAGAGGTCAGTGTAGACCCGCTCAATTGATCAGGAAGTCAACTGAGTAAAACCACCCCTTCAAGTAGCGCAGTGCACTGAAGACACCGTGCAGAAGGGAAGCACAGCAGTCGACAGGAGTTACGCAAGCTACTCTGTGTAGTTTGCATAACTCCCGTCGACTGCCGCCGAATCGCCAGGTCAGTGTAGACCAGGGCTAAGTGAGTCTTAATTCTTGTCATGAACAGTTCCCCTTTCATCCTAACTGATATCCAGGAAATTTTAAAAGCCCAGACAATATATATAGTCACCTGGAATCTTGGTTCCATTGAAATCAATGGCAAAACTCCCATTGATTTTAGTGGGGCCAGGATTTTACTCCTGCTTTTCACCGTGACGATAATGAGAAACCTAATTACATCTTGCTTGCTTATTAAAATCTCTTCCTGGTAGAGTGCATAAGTAGACTTTTGTGTGTCTGTGCTAACCCCCTCCCCCACTCCATTAGAAGAAATGTATACTATTTTTAAAAGGACTTTCCTGGATTTTATAATATTGTCAGTCTATAGAGTATAATCATCAATGGTGAATCACCAGATTACACTGGGTTAGTAGGGGAAGGAACAGTATAACCAGGATCTATGCAGAGGTATTCTCCATACTACTTGCATGGTGATGGGGGCAAAAAAGACAGCCATGATGGTTCCCTACAAAGGAACACGATCTATACAGAGGGCAGTACCAGAGGGAATGCAACTAGACCCAAAGGTAAATCTACCCGAAGATTAATGCCATCCAAGACTGCTGGGGAACCCCACTTTGAGAGAAGGTTGTGGAGGCATCAGCTGTCAGGGGAAATCCTTGGTAATTTGGATCTATTAGAGTACCACAACCTGTGCTGTGTTGATACTGGACACTTTGTGATCAATGTGGATACCAGTGAGACACGGTACACCCAATTTGCAGATCAATAAAGTTTAAGTGCAAGGTTTTCTATAAATATACTACAAAGCCTAAAATTAACTACAATATATCATACTCACTAAGCCTGGAGAGCTAAGCAGTTACTCAACAGGCTGTATACAGAAACAGCTTTTTCAGGGGCCCCGCCAGGGAGTCAGTGGATCCTCTGGTCCGACCGGCAGCACCTCCTGCGGAGTCAGGTGTTGATGGAGCGCACCCCTTTGTCTAAGTGGTGACTTCTTATACCCTTCAATAAACAGCCTTCACCTAATTATCTCTCTACTCATTATCATATATGCTAATTACCTACACTGGGTTTTCATCTTTAACTATATTCCATTCTCACCATGATAATTGGGGTCGTCAAAACAACATCTGGTGATAGGAGGGGCAGTGAGAAAGTATGCCACTTGGCAATAAAACAGTGTACCCCCAGACATTCAAGGAGAACTTGTTGTTCCCATCACTGTTATCTATGTGCAGCTGCAAGCATACATGTTGTGTATTTTGTCTTGTTATGTGCTGTGGTATGCAGAAACTGAGACATTTACAAAGTTACTCAGTAGTCCTATTCATCTCTGCCAACTGGAAGATGTCATACTACATGGGTCAGCATAGCCAAGCAAGCAACTGAAGCCATGCTAGGCCTGTAGGACAGTGGTCAAGCAACTCAAATTGTACTGGGCCTCCAACATGCTGAGCAGAGGTCATAGAACCAGTGTGGAGGCACTTGGATTCCTCCCAGATGACAGTGTCTCTCCAGCAGATCTTGGAGAAGCTGTAAACTCTGAAAAAAAACCCTCTGCTCCTGCCAAGGAACCAACTCTGGCCCACCAACCCCCAGTGACATAACACTACATGACTCCTCCCCTTCCATCCTCCCATCCGGTCATTTTTCTGTGCAGGAGGCAATCATCCTTCTACCTACCATCCCTCCAACTATCAGTCAGAACATGTAGTGTATTTCAAGTATAATAAAATAATTAAACACCTTCTATTTACGTGGAGTTTCATTACCTTTGATCATGTAGCTTTAACATCTGCAGAGGCAGTACCTACATCAAATGAGAACACCTTTAAAAACCAGCTAATCCAAACCAATATATGGTTGAACAATATTTTTTTGAAAGACAACTAAAGAATTCAGCAAAATATTGTTCTGACAGAGTTTTACAGAAAATCAAATACAAGGTGAGTTTCACCTAAGGCAAGACAATATTGCTAGAGCTAAGTCTTCAGCTAGTATGCCAGCAAACATGAAATATTCCATCCCTGAGAAGCTATTCATGTGGTTCAGGACTGGGGAATGAATGGCCTGACCTAATGGTAGAAGCCAGAGTAAGGAGGGATTGGGAACTAGATCTGAGGGTCAGAGCCGTAGCAAGGATGGTCAGGTGTTGAGGATCAGGAGATAGGACAAACTAGAGGGAGAAGCAGGGAATCACGCAAGCACAAGGTCTAGGCCTTGGTCGGAACAAGGCTGGAGTACAGCTGGAAACAATGCAGGAGCAAGGCTGGAGTAGAACTGGGGACAAGACAGGAGGAAGACAGGAACAGGGTTAATTACAGTTGTATAGGAAGCATTGAACAACCAATGACATGCTGGTGCTGCTGGGTTTAAGAGGATGCCTTCTGGCTTCCTTCAACCAATCTGGCATGTTGGCCAATCAGGCGGCTCTGCTGTAGCCCCTCTGGGCTCATTAGTCTACCTGGAGACTGAACTAGCTATCCCATGTTCTGCTGCAGGCCTTCATCCCTGACATATGGGTTCTACTTAATCATTGTACCAATTCCCTTCCACTTTTCCCACTTGCTATGAATCTGAGTGGCCTCCTTATCTAGAAAATGCCTTTTCAGTACCTTGCATCTATAGGATATAGCAGTCTCTGTTTTTATATGATCAAGATTGAGATTGATTATCCTGTGTGTATGACAGCAAGATGAATGGTAGATAAATGATGACAAAATTGCTGTCATCAAAGAAAGAAGCTGAGCTGTAGGTATGCCTTCTAATTAGTTCACAGTTCTGTAACTTAAAAATGCCATTGTAACTCTAATACCTACCAACCTTTCTTATAGTGATTTTCATCCGTAGCTTTCAAAGCACTTTATAAAAGAGGTAAGTGTCGTTTTCCCCATTTTTGATGGGGAAACTGAAACACAGAAAAGCAAAGTAATTTTCCCAAGGTCAGTCAGTCAGACAGTGATAGAACCAAGAAAACTACTTAAGTCTCTTGAGTTCATAGATTCCAAGGTAAGAAGGAAATATTGTGATCCTCTACACTGGCTTCCTGTATAACTTAGACTGTAGGTCATCCCCAAAATAATTCCTAGAACATATCTTTTAGAAAAACATCAAATCTCAATTTAAAAATTGTCAGTGATGAAGGATCCACCACCACCTAAATTGGTAAATAGTTCCGATGGTTAATTATCCTCACTGTCAAAAATATATGCCTTATTTCCAGTCTGAATTTGACTAGCTTCAGCTTCCAGCCATTGGAGCATGCTATACCTTTCTCTGCTAAACTGAAGAGCACATTATTAAATATGCAGGAACTAACTGACTAATCAAGTCACTCCTTAACCTTTTCTTTGTTAAGCTCATTGTATCAAGCTCCCTGCATCTATCACTAGAAGACATATTTTCTAATCCTTTAATCATTCTTTTGGCTCTTCTCTGACCCCTCTCCAATTTGTCAACATCCTTCTTGAATTATGGGCATCAAGACTGGAGACAGTACTCCAGCAGTGGTCACACCAGTACCAAATACACAGGTAAAATAACTTCTCTACTCCTGCTCAAGATTCCCCTATTTTTGCATCTCAGGATTGCATTAGCACTTTTTTAGCCACAGAGTCACATTGGGAGCCCATGTGTGGCTGATTATATAGATAGATAATATACACACATACACCCCAAATCTTTTTCCAAATCAATGCTTCCCGGGATAGATTCCTCTATCCTGTATGTATGGCCTACATTTTTTATTCCTAGATGTATATATTTACAATTAGCTATATTAAAATGTATATTCTTGTTCCCAATTAACAAGCAGTCCAAATTGCTCTGAATCAATAACCTGTTTTCTTCATTATTTACCACTACCCCAGTTTTGTGTGTCATCACCAAACTTTGTAAGTGATGACTTTTTCTTACAGATCATTGATAAATATTAAATAGTGTAGGGTAAAACATCAAGTGGGTAGAAACACATCTACTTGATTGCTATTGCTCATTTACAGTTACATTTTGAAACCTATCAGCTAGCCAGTTTTCAATCAATTTAATGAGTGCCATGTTAACTTTATATCGTTCTAGTTTTTTAATCAAAATGCCTTTTGGTACCAAGTCAAATGCCTTACAGAAGTCTAAGTACATCAACACTTTACCTTTATCAACCAAACTTGTCATCTCACCAAAAAAGGGTATCACAGAGTCCACTCATCAAAAAAAGAGTTCCAGTCCACTTCTCTATCTGCTGGACTGAGTCAATATTAACCTCCATATGATGGAAGAGTCAAAAAAAGTAGTCTGAATACCATCTTTCTAAGATGAGATTTTTTTCTGGAGAAGAAAACTCTTTAGAGGTCAAGAAGTAGATAAAGAAATCAAGTTAGTACTAACCAGACCTCATATTCTGCAATAAAAACTAGATTGGAGAAACTTCATATATCCTTTGTGAAGACTCTATGACAACAAAAATGTATGAGCTGTATTCACAATCCAGTCAGTGGAAAACAGAAATCTGAAAAGTCATCTTGTTCCTTTGGGAGATGGGAATAGATAAGTATGTAGATGTTCCTGCTCATTCTGTTATTGTTCAAGTTGTTTGGCAAAAGATCTGAAATCAATTATTCTTACCTGCAAAGACAGGAAGGGTACTCAAAGGCACTAAATGCTGAAGGAGATGCTTGAATCTGAGCCACATGAAATAATGAAAACAGAAAAGATAAACTGTGATGCCAAAAGGAATGTTGCCAACTAATATTCATTGAAGTTTTGTATCTTCATTTTAGGTTCAGATATAAAACAGTTGAACAGGAAGGCCTGCTTTCTTATCTCTAAAAATATTTTCTTCTACCTCATGTGGGCTCGTGAAAATCTTGTATAAGAAATTTCAGAATCCATTTCACATGTGGGATTACAAGAACAAAGTAGGGATATTAGATGCTAATTGGTTACAATTTACAACACCATTCAGTAGGAGATCAGCTGTCACATTCTAAGATCAGATTTTGATTCTCTTGCTCTCCTTGAGTCACACTTCAATACAAAAGCAGTCCTATTCACTTAAATAGGAGTTCACATGGTGTAATGTTCAATTAAGTGTAAAGGTATTAGTATCAGGCACCTAGTAGCTGTCCATGGACCTGATCCTGTGATTCTCACTTGAGTTAAATTTCTAGAATAAGAGAGTCTTGTTTCACTAAGGACTTCATCTCTATTTTTGCTCTCCATTATTCTACTGTCCTTTGCTTGGTTAGTACAGAGCAGATACAGGAAAAGTTGAAACTCCAACTCAGTTCCAGTATTGCATCAACATGGAGGAAATTAAAGTCATAATGAGGAAATCAAACTCCTTTCTTAATTTATCCACAGTGGAAATAATTCATTTTCTATGTCCTGTGCTCTATTTTTGAATGCCATGGGCATTATCCTGAATTGCACAAATCAACCAGTGTTATGCCCAGGCATGTTCATCAGAAAAGGCAGCTTACAATGAGAAACCATTGTTTTTGTGCCAGTTTTTGGTTCTGCTGTATTTTTTTCAGCTGTTGAAATTGAGTGAAAATGAAAATTTGTGGGATGGGCATTTATTTGAAGTTTCTTCTCTTCATCCTCATTTGAACTAATATGAACCAAACCAGATTTTAGAGGCTTATACATATTGTGAACCTGGTCGATGCACATTTATTGAGGAAACTACACATTTAAAAAGTCAGTCGTTTTATGCTATGTCTTTGTCTCAAAGTGAGACTTGGAAAGAAACTGGTCCCGACTTTCCATTCTCATAGTTCCATTATGGGATAGAGTGTCTATAACACTATTTCCATACATTAAAAAGATGTTAGTATAAAAAGAAGTTTTGTCATTTGTTAAGAGAACAAATTCTTCAACTCAAATAGAAAAGTACATTATGAAAAGAAAGTTTCATACTTTAAAGAAAGTTTAGAATAGAAAAAAACAGAACCTTTACCTTGGTAATAAATCCCTTTAAGGATTATTGCTTGAATGACCATGAAAAATTACAGCTGTGAAATCTCACTTGTAATTAATGAGCTTGAACAAAGGTGGGTAACATTGTTTATTGCCAGGCATCTTATTCGAAATTAAATGCAAAAGCTGTCAAAAGGATGTACATTCCACTGCTGTAAACTATCTTGAATAAAAATATAATTATAGTCTCTTAAAGGAGAAGAAATTACTAAGAGAGAGTTTGATTGGTCCATACCTTATGCTAATCACTCATCCCTATTTCTATCATTATATTTTATCTTTCACAATTATAATTACTGGAACTTTTTGGAAGTAAATGGAAAGGTATATAATTATATTATTGTAGCAACCAAACCATAAACTATAGTTCATGAATAAAACATAAAATTTATATTTTCCAGGAGTGTTTTATCCTTTTATATTAGATTTGATAAACAGTTGTAAGCAAAGTTGAATTTTTAACATGTTTTTGACTTCTTATAGCAGTTATTTTTCACAGTTTATCTTCTTTCTATGTTCTATGACTGAGTGTAGAACTGGGAGAATACCACAAAAGCATTTCCATGAGTATTTCAATTTGCTTTGCCTATCTTAGCCCACTATTGTGTTCACTTCCCATGAACATTCAATCATTCTGAGTCATATTCACATGAATGGTTACAAATAAATGAATTTTGGGGCAAGATTCTCAACTATGTTCCAGCTCCTTTATTCCTCTCTAGCAGTGTAAAAGGAATGGAAAGCAGCTCTATTGTACTAAGTGAGGATTCTTTCCAATGCCCCTACTTCAACTATCCCACAACCCAGCACTGAGTAAAGAAGGGACATGGCCAGAGAGTGCTCCACTCTGACCGTCCTGAGATGGTATATATAATACATTGCAGATTGTGTCTAGCTGTCATAAATTAGAGCAACTCATATGTTGCTCTAATTTATACCATCCGTGGAGCCAGTGCAGGTGCCCAAGAAGAATCAGGAAAATTCACAGTCTGACAGTCTTTGTTTCAAAACCTTCCTCTTTTTAAAAAAAAAAAAGCTTTCCACTATAAGAATGCCACAACACTGACAACCTTAGCTACCTGTAAACTCCTACTAAAGAAACAAAAATAATTAATACAATCTTAGTTTAAAGAAAACCCTACCTCATGCAGAGTTTTGACCCCCAAAATGGAGATGTGCCAGAGACTGCATGCATTCTAGTATGGACTTCACTATTGTAATTGATTTTTTACATGGATGGTACTTAAATATTGTGGTGATGGTAGCAGAATAAAGAAGACAGATAGAAAAATATAGACAAAAATGCAGTGCACTTGACAATCTTAATGGAATCAAACACAATTTAACACAGCAGGAGCCAATATTCTCAAAATCCTTTGCCAGAGTTGTGGCACAAAGTCCATTTAATGAGCCAGCCAAGATTCTGAACATTCCCTTGAAACCAAGACGGCATGCTTGCACAGTTACATGTATGAAAGTGATGAGACAATTAAATCTAAAATCTACACCCTGCCATTACATTTTGCACTAATTTATTATATTCAGGAATGAGGCTTTGGGCAAAACTAGTGCAGCGAAGAAATGAAAACATAAAAAATGTTTTATAATTCCCTGATTGCGTTTTTACTTTCTCTACCTAAACTTCTACCTCTCTCTGAGAGATTCACTGCCGCAGTGGCTTCTTCACATGCTTCTCCACAGTATAAATCTTACACTGACACCATAAGAGTGCAGAAACAGTAACATGACATGTCACCAACCACATCTAACTACAATACAGCTCAGATATTGAGTATCAAATACTCATAGCAAGTTGTTCCTAGGGTGACCAAAGTTCCTGATTTTATAGGAACAATCTCAATATTCGGGGCTTTGTTTTACATAGGTGCCTATTACCCCCCCACACCCCGTCCCAATTTTTCATGCTTGCTGTCTGATCACCCTAGTTGTTCCTGATCAATCCTGAGAGAGAAGAAATTTTTAAAAGATTAAGTTTTAATAATAAATAGAAGGGAATTGTGATTGCTTGTGGACATATCAATCAGAAAAAAGGGTAAATTATGTGTACATATTTGCTATGAATTAGATCTCATAATTCAGATACAGATGAGTGCAATATTATGTGGTTACATGACACATGGGATGTAAGGGTCGATTTCCAGGGGGGTTACCTTCCAAAATTTCACCATGGGGAGACTATATAACACATACACATACACATAGAGAGATGTCCCAGGAAATGCTCCCATCTTCTCCTTGGTTCTCTTCCAATTGTTGACTTCCATGCTGAAATTTCCCAAGTAATTAATAAGTACATAGCCACTACACAGACACTTAACATCAAAAATATGGTTTATCTATTTAATTAGTATCCAATGTTCATGTAATCGTTGTTGCAACTAGGTTTATAGTATCAGTTCAGATTTACAAACTACATATTTAATTTTAAAATAGTTGAAACTGGATAACTTCACATCCTAAGAAGATGTTGCTATTACATAATGTAGGTACTAAAACTCAGTTTTTCATTCTCAATGATATTTCATATTAAATAAGCGATCATTTTCTATTAAGATTCCATTTTAAAATGGCTTAGAAAGGTTTCTATAAAAGATTAATAGATCTTATAAGTATGTGTGATCCTAACATTATCTCAATGCAAGAGGGTAAAAGCTCACTGGTATCTGGTAGTGAGGTTCAGCTGGCCTAACCAGTTCAGTGTACTCCAATTCATTAAAGTTATAAACTGTATTTGATATGTATCATGTAAGGATCTTTGAAAAACCAATAACAAACTGATCATTAATATTATTTCATGGTATCTGTGTGGTAAATGCCCAAATATGAAGGAAATACATACAAATATGAAGGAAAGGTGAAACTAAAATGTGTTTACTGAAGTGCATAAGCAGGTTTCTCACAGAAAAACAACAGGCGCCTCTAGCCAGGTGTCATCAGAATCAATTAGCAATCACATGTCAAGTGGCCATTAATTTGCATCAAAGAGGGCAGGAACAGATTTATTTAGTAAATATATGTAGGGGAAGAAACCAGCATGGAACTTCCTTCACCATCAGACTCCATGTCTCTTTCTTCACAGCTTTAATGAACTTTATTAGGGTGGAGTAACCTTCAGAAGAATCTATTTCAAAGGTTCATTGGACTATAAAAGAGAGGGGCAAAGAACTCCAAGTTATCTTTCATCTAGAAAGACAAAGGAACCAAGAACTTTGTCTTTGGGGAGAGATTCTGACGGAAGGGAGGACCAGCCATCTTGCTGGAAGGAAGTGTGGTAAGAATCTTACCTTGAACCAAGACTATAGGTTTATTACGTTAAAGTCTCTAGAAAGCATTTTTCACTTTCATTTGCTTGTAACCATTTCTAACTCTATCTTTTATACTTGAACTCACTCAAAATCTTATCTCCTTTTGTTAATAAAATGCTTACTTGTAATCTAAACCAACCCATTATTGTTTGAATTTAAGTGATGGTTAACTTCAGTTAAAACAATAAGCTGTGAAAGTTCTCTTTACAGGAGCAAACAAATCTTATTTTTTCCTCTGAATAGTCCAGAAAAGGGCTGAACATTGCAGAACACATGGTTTTGGGACAATCTGGAGCTGGAGGGGCGTTCAGTTACATATGGCAAGATGACTCCTAGTTGGTGGATACCAGAATGTGGCTGTAGTGTAACAAGTGGGCTGCTGGATTGAGACTGCTGAGCCAGAGCTGCTTAACACACAGACACTCAGTGCATACTGGTCTTCTTGCTGTCAGTGTCACTGGTTTGGGCTGCCCTCAAGAAGGTGACAGTATGTTGCAGAAGTTAGTAGTACGTTAGACAGGCAAGTTGGGTGAGGTAACATCTTTTATTGGTCAATGTCTGTTGGTAAAAGAGACAAGCTTTCAAGTTTACACAGAGTTCTTCTCCAGGTCTGGGGAAGATACTCAGAGTATCACAGCTAAACACAAGGTAGAACAGATGGTTTAGCATAAAGAGTTAACATGTTGTAAGAGGTTCTAGGTGAAATCGGCAGTCAACACTGCTGCAATCATAGGACAAAGAGGGTTAGTAGATAACAGACTGTTGTAATAAGCCATTAATCCAGCATCGTTGAGTCCATGATTTTAGTTATGATTTTAAATTCCCAGGCTTATTTTTTGAAGGAGTTGTGGAGGTTTCCTTTGAGGATGAGGACTGAGAGGTCACATATGAAGCAATCATTTTGTGAAAAGTGTTTGCCCCTAGGTAATATGGAGTTCTTGTCTTTTATCATTTTTCTGTATGAGATCATTGGAGAGCATAGTGATTGTCTGGTTTTACCCACACAGTTGTTTTGGAGGCATTTAGTGCACTGGGGGAAGTACACCACATGTTGTGACAGGCATGTGTGGGACCATGGGTCTTGAAATGTGTGTTGCAGGGGATATCGTAGAAGTGAAGATATGTCTGCAGGTTTTTCATCCATTGTTATGGCAGGGTCAGTTTTGAGTTGGTGGGTCCTAATCTGTGGGGAGCTTTCTTCTAATAACAAGCTTGGCAAGGTGCAGGGGACGGGGGGATTGTCTGAAGGTCAGAGAAGAAGGAGTTTGGGAAATATGTATTTCAGTATGTGTTGTAATTGTTTAACGATAACCCATATGGGTTCCAGTGTCAGGTGGTAGGTGACAATTATGGATGTGCACTTGGTGGCGGGGGGCAGAAGGGTCTGTATTGAAGCAAGTTCTCTGGGGGTATTTGGGTGGCCAATTCCATGATGCAATCTACATCTCTGGTGTAGTGTCCTTGTTTGGTGAAGGTGGTTTTAGGTTTGTATCCTGCAATTTCTTCACTGAGCATGTGCTGTGGTATCTGAGTGCCTGGCTGTAGTTAACAGATTATTTGGTGCGTTTGGGGTGGTTACTGGATCTGTAAAGGTAGGTCTGACAATCCATGGGTTTCTTTTTATAGTTGTCAGTAGTAGTATTTGTTTATAAATGGCTGTGAGCATAGAAGGTGTTATCTCAGTAGTTACAACCCATCATAATAAGCAACATATTGACCCATTGTAATCTATAACGATGGACTAACCATTTATTAACACAACTATTTATCTTTTTTAGATTTTTCTTTTTAAAGTTTTAACCTTTTATCAACTATTTACAAATATAATCTTAATACAAAATTGTGACCAAAATATGTGACTTAGTTGTTCTTCACAATATACATGGTTAAGAATAAATATAGCAGGACAGAGTTGAAAATAAGAATATACAGATGTGCAACATGCTTTTGCTTTATAACCATGCAAATTTCCATACCCTCCATGTGGGATCTGCAGATGGATCCCTTCTGTTGGGCCATTAAGAATAACGACATAGCATAAGGCTGACATTATATCCTCTGACCTGTTGCAATTCTGTGCCCAATGTTTTGCATGTGTTCTGAGTCTCTGACAACGGCATGCATGTTTTCTTTCTCAATTATTTCCATAATGTACCATTTTATATTAAGTGTTCCCAGTAGGAGGCTTTCTCCAAAATCCTCCTTTTTAGTACATTTTTAAATTGCTGTGCACAGAAATGACAATTCTTATAATGTCATTCTACCTACCTAATGTTGGAAATGTTCCCATATGCTAACTGAACTCTGCCATCAAACAGCCTTCCAATCCCAAATTTCTTTTATTACCTAAAAGACTTTAGTCTATATTTCTTGTTTTTTATCTTCCCAGCTATACTATTTGTTGCAACTTCTTCTAAACATGAATAATACATTAATAAGAAATTTACATCACTTTCCAGCATAGGCAGTTACAGATGACAATTATAATACCAAGGTAATTATTTATAACATCATGTGAATTCTGAAAAACACATTGAGTGGCATGCAGATCTAGGTAAGAGGAAAAAGCACATTAAAGTATATAGTAGGAAGAGAAAGTCTGCTCAGGCGCCTGAATCTTCCTTCCACTGTTGTGTATACAGTGCTCCTCTTTTTTTTTTATTTTCCAGAAATATCAGGGCATATTAGGAAAACTGTAGATCTGACCTCCACAGCAAGCTCCAAGCCTAATAGCATAAAGAAACATGCAATCCAGATTCATACTTTTCTGCCTCACTCTAACAGTCAAAAGCATTTTCCAGTGAAAAAGAGCAGGAAAAGATACCAAAGCTAAAATACAGTTTTAGAATCCTGGAAAATAAACTTCGATTTATGTCCTATTATCCAAACTTTGTTCCTCATATCAATAGTAGCTCCTTCTGGGCTACACTGTGATTTTTGTCACAACTCCTGAGTAAGGGGCAGTGTGTAATTCTCAGGTATTTTTTAAAAGAAAAGACAATTAAAAATGTATAGAAAAATGTAGCAAAACATGAAAACTCTTAAGACATCGGCACCTTCTCACATTTTCCTTTTTCTAAAACAGGCTTTTTTGAGACAGTGGGACTGAGGAAACATTATTAATTCAAAAAATTTTGATCAGTCCTTCTGACTCATATTTCTGTGGGAAAGCCATTTAATAATGTGTTTTAGTCAGGGCTGCATATAGGATTTACAAAGTTCAAAACAAGATATCAGGGTGGAGCCCCTCTCCATCCCAGTTCCAGGGCCAAATTCAGAGGCAATATAAAATATGGTGTAAATTACACAGAGATACTGGTGCTTAATTTACAAGCAGAGGGAACAGAACAAGTGAGAAAGCAGCAGGAAAATCCACCAACAAGAAGGCAAAGCAAGGTGTTAAATACCCCCATATTTTATCTTACACATCTCATTACACCCCTGTGTTAATCTTTGCCTGTTTTCTACCACTTCTTGTGCCCCCTCCACTTGTAAATTACAGTCACTTGTGGACATGTAGCTTCCACCACCATTTATCATTCTTTTGATTATTAGCCTGAAGTCTTGAAAGCTCACTGCTGTGTTCTGTCACATTACTGTGGTAAAAAGCTAGTTATCTTGCACTAAATTCAGCAGAGATGTAAAAAGTGGTGGTAGTTCATCAGAAAATGGATATAAATTATAATTTAGAGTAATTTGCAGCAATTTATATTCAGTGGGTGGCAAAATAAATGTAAATTGTGCAAGAAGGAGGTTCTGATTTTGATCTCATGCTATTTTATACCCCAGTGTGATCAAAAATCAGTCCCTGAGGTAGTGAAAGTGGAAGTAAGGTGTGTAGTTATAAAAACAACTAACAGGAGGGTGTACAATAAACTGGAGTTGCACTGGTACTTGAAAAAATGACTTTTAAAAATAGGATACAAATAAGAATACAAACAAATAGAAAAAGGAGATGTGGGAAAATGGGAGATGGAAAATATGATAATGAAAATTTCCACAAGCTACATAATAAAATAGATTCATAGATTTTTAACACCAGATGGAACAATTGATCACATAGTTAGAAATCCTATATATCACAGGACATAGAACTTTTTTCCCAATAACCCCTGTATTGAGGCCAATAATAAATGTGTGACTAAAGCATATAAGGACTTGGATACTGTGAAGGGATCCATCCACATGGACCATTTTGCTCACACAGAGCTCTGCTGAAGTCAATGGGATTCCAAATGGGTAAAAGGGTATGTGCAAGTGAGTTCCTTTGCAGGACTGAGGCTTGATACATTAAACTCTTGTGGGTTTTACCATGTGTTTTGGTTAAGGGGACGTTCTAAACCACTTCTGTATTTCATCTATTAGCCACTGTTTGAACACAAGAAATGAAAGTATACAATACATGCATACATTTTTTTCAAAAAAGGTAAAAGAAAAGAACTCCGGTGAATTTCAAAATTTTAGAATTAATGAGACTTTTTTATGGGGGGGAAAAACTTTTTCAAAGCAACATAAAATAAAATTAGCCTTAACCAAAACAAAAAGGTAAAATATATTTCACAACAGCAGCAATGTTGACAAGCAGTAAATCAGACAAATCAGGATAGACAAAAACTCTTTTTTCCATGGACTAACTAGTCTCTGAATTCTGATTTTGAACCCTGGACACAAATTGGTAATAAAAAAAATGATACTAAAACAAAACTATATTTACTTGCATATTCTCATAAAAATTATATAGTGAAACTTGCCTACAGTCAGGGATAAAAATCTATTGCTTTCCTATTGATGTAAGTGATTAACGAGTTTATTACTGTCTTGATTTCTTTACCTCTTTTTGCTAACAACAACAGCATGGCAGCCTCCATGGAGCAAAGACATCTATAGAAAAGTTGAACATTTTATGAATAATTTCTTAAACAGTGTATACACACACGCATACATTCACTACTGTAAGGTTATCTAGTTTTATTCATGTGAGTAAAGTTACCTAATTTGCAGGATCAGGCCCTAAAACTCTGTCATAAGTTTAGTTTTCCATTAATTAAACCTTCATGTGATGACTGGAGGGTTTAAACTGAATATTCACTAAGCTTTTTGTTTGTCCACAAAAACCAACAAGTTCAGCATTAAAAGTAGTTGCAGACTGGTGACTGACCTACACACTAGTAAATACAGATGAAGACATTCCTGGATTTTTTTTACCCCACTTTGATTTTCCTGTTAGTTCCTTACAGCAAACTGTCTCTATTAGCATGTTTCTTTTTCTCTTGGCTTATGTGGCTGCGTTCCAGTATTTACTTGGTTCCCCTCCAGTACTTCACAACATCTTCTGGTGCTAGGGTCTTTGATTTAAAGACTATAACTTGGCTGCAAACCACAATAAAAATCTGACACAATTGCTTTCCAAGGGTCTTCCAAATCCAAATGTGAAACTTAGTGGGAGAGCCCTGGTTTGTTAGAGCCAGAGTTGAAGTTAAGAGTCAAGTTCAGGATTTCACAATCTACTCAAGCTTTAATCAAACTTGAATCCCAAGGACATTCTTGGCTAAGCAATAATAAACAGTGGATCTACTGCCCAAACTTTTCCCATCACAAGGGAAAGAGTCATTATTGTACTTTATTTTGTGTCTAATGAATGTTAGTTTATTTTTAATTTGAATCTAATTAGGGGCTCAAAACTGATATGTTCCTATATCAAATCATACACGCATATGGCAGCCAGGAGGTGTGGCCTCCCTAAGGAGTTTGAAAATGAGGAAGGGCCAAACCCCCTCTGGGGCACAGAACCCGGAAGTTCACCCTCACCTGACAGGACACAGTGACTGGGCGGTGTGGCCTCCCTCGAAGATTGATGACGAGGCAGGACCACCACTCTCCGCCCACGCCGAGGAATGTTTACAACACACAAATGTGATATTGCCTAATTTAATACGAGTGATCCTCAGAAGTTGTTGCTGCTTTCCAACCCCACAAGAAACAATGGAGGTGCTCACACAATCCCATAATTCTCTCTTCCCCCATAGATGCTTTCCCCCAGCAGACTCCTTCCTAACAGTAGTTACCTTGTTGAGGGAGAAGGCCCAGTGCTGTTCCTTTGTAGGCAGGAAAACCAGCAGGTCCCATCTCAGGAAGTACTGCCTTTGCTTCTTCTCCAGAAGTTATTCCCCCTCTTTCCTTTCTCTCCTCCTCTAATGTCATGACCCATGAGTCTCAAACCGGGGTCTGCAGGTTTTATAGTGGTAGTCACACTCCAAAGCTTCAGCTAGTAATCTTCTGATACTTGTGTACCTGGGACCCATGAAGCCCAGCCCCAGCGTGAGGGTCCGCCTCTGCAGTCCTATTGGTGGAATCCTGAAACAGCTGATTGGCCTGCTTGCCCTACGTAAGCCAGACAGCAGAAAGCTGTCTGAACAACTAGGATCCACCCTGTTCTGGACTGTGTACCCTCACTCCCCTGATTTCCTGGCATCTGATTTGTTGTTTTAATCTCCAGTTTGTCTCCTGCTTCTGACCCCTTGGTATCCTGACTCAGATGACTCCTGTCCTGTAACAGTGAACTCTGGCTCTGACTAGTAGGTATGGCTGCCCATGACCTGGCCATGACATCCAATTCCTGAATGGGTTTTGCTAGGGGAATTTGGAGATAATGGAGATGTGCCTCTTAGTTCATCCTCCAGTCACTGCATTGCTACATGAAGGAGGAAGAGCTTCTACTTCCCGCCCCACTGTGCTGAGTAGGAAGAAGGCTACTGCTGAGTTTTCCTTGCTGCTCAGCAGGGTTGCCAGATATAAAACAAAAGTAGTAGGGACAGGTTACAAAAACTCAGTTACAGAGATGTAACTGTAATTTGTTTAAAGTTGGTTAACTTTGACAAAAATATTTCTCCTGTCTCAATCGCTCTCTTTTTTGCCCTTCTCTCCATACTGAAATCTATCTTCTTACCCCATACAATCCACAAGCTGGGTCTTCCCTATTACCAACTCCAAAAGTTCAAAAACCATCACAGACCCCAAAATCATGAGTGGCTTAAAAATCACAATTTTTTTTTAATGGGGGTGGTTCTTTTTGACTGCTGGTTTTTGAACCTTTAGGGTTACACTCACTTCACATTTTCCAGTTTTTGTTCACAACCTCCAGAACTAGAAACTTCATCTTTTAAAATCTCTGGACTCCAGCAACTGAGGCTTAAGGAAAATCAACAAAAAATGCTAGACTTGCAATAAAATCATGATGGTGGGAAACACTGGGTCTCTCTCCTGCCTGTTTAGGAGCTGTATGTAAAGAGCTACACACAGAAAAGCATTTGCAAAGCATAACAACACATTTTATTGGCCTACAAAAACTGAAGACAATGCTGCATATTGCTGAGTGCTATCTACTAGCAACTTATCTACTAACTCATAGACTTTAAGGTCAGAAGGGACCAATATGATCATCTAGTCTGACCTCCTGCACCACGCAGGCAAGAGAGACTCACCCAGCCACCCACTCTTGTAATAGATCCCTAACCTATGACTGAGTTATTGAAGGCCTCAAATCATGGTTTAAAGATTTCAAGATACAGAGAATCCACCAGCAAGTGACCCGTGCCCACTATTCTGTGGCAAGCAGCCCTAAAGTCACGATAGCTGGGCCATGGAAAAATGACCTCCGTGTAGGGGAAGCATCTAATGATGCAGAGCTGACATGGTGGCTCCTGTACAACCACCTCTCCCTACAGGCAGAGCAGGCAGAGAGGAAGGGGACATGTTTATATACTTTCACCACACTGATCGCTGACTGCTTTTTTAGAATTGTTTGCAGGCAGTGAAAGTTAAAACAGTCCTCAGACTGCTCTGATTTACATCAGGGATCTGGTCCAATGTTCATCAGACCCAGGATCTCGGATTCTTCTGTGCTACTGTTGCATATGCACACCAACATACTTATACACCAAGTTCCACTGAACACTTCTCAGCTACAGCTGTGAATTTGGGCCCTGCTGTAAATATAATTGTATCCAAAATGAATCACTATTCTGTAGTTTATTTGTAAATCAGATGACACACTGTTGCAATGAGTGTTTCATCAAAAATGCTAAAATAGTAGCAGGACAGCAACCATAGAAAATTCAGGTTGAAAAATTAACATATCCATTTTCACAGTATATAATCATGTTTAAAAGAAGGTTTCTTGGAGGAATGTGGAATGACTTAGAATCTTAAATTATATGACTGGTAAGGCAAGTTGGGATTGTTCAGAATCTGAAATACCAGAAAAAGTAGGTTTGAAAAACCATAATATTGTGGAATTCTATTGACTAAAAAGTGGTTGTGAGAACTTGAAATTATAAATATTTTTACATGAAATGAGAGTGCTTATATGGGAAGCTTTTTTTTTTTTCCTACCCTGAGTAACAGAAAGCAAGAAAAGATATTCTCAGCTTTCGAAATCCAACATGAAGATTCCAATATAAACAAATCATGGGAAAATCTCCTGAAGGTCATGGCTTGTGTCCTCTTTGCTTTAAAAAGCATGTGCTGTGTTTTCCTTACTTTGATGGTTAACTAAACACTGAAAATGTACTGCTGGTTATTTTGAAGGTGTTTTACTTTGGAGAACTGTAAATAGCTGTTTGGCTTAAGAGAAACAATATCAAACATCATACCAAACTTAATTTGGTACGAGAAACATACCAAACTTAATGGTTACTGTCATACTAAAATTAGAAGTAAAAATGCCACACCAAAGAATCTGCTTTCTTCCCTTTCAAAAAATAAACAAAAGCATCAAAATCCAGTTGGAGTATACAAACTTGCATTTAACTAGAGAGCACTTCAAATGACCTTCAAAACAAGATCAAGTATATAAAACTTTACAAATGGAATTCTGACTTCTTTCTTCCTTCCTTTTGAAAGATTGAGACCTGTAATAAGTCTGAACTGAATACATGTGTCTGAGAACTTTGGTGACTATACTGGCTGTCTTCTATGAGTTATAGAAAAAAACAAAAATGATATCTGGTGGTGATCAAACCACTATCCATCTATAGGGGAAGATAATTATCTGATCAAGGAAATAAGTCTGAACTAGGGAATGTGTACTAGCACTGGTACCAGAAACTTGGGAGACAGAGAAACCCACAAATAGGACAGATGTTAGAGCCCTTACCTACTTCAGTCCCAGTTCCATGCTACCATAATTCCCATAAATACTACAAATCCTGCTTCCTAGGGTCTGAGCCCAATTAAAAGCCCATTGAAGTCAATTTGTAGACTTCCCATTGACTTCAACATGCATTTGCTCTGGCCCTAAATAAAATTATTTTGATACTTTCAGCCTTTGACATAGCTAATGGTTGATGTTATTACCAGAAACATAAACTCTTCGATCTGGTGAAAACAAAACATATCCAGTCTGTACCGCTTTGTTTAAAATAGAAAGTATTGTAATAAAATACTTTGCTTATAAGTAACCAGAAATATTGAAAACAAAAATAAGGTTAAAGAATAATTTAAGTGGCAAAGCCTTTAAACAAAAAAATTAATTATTATTATTGTTGTAGTGTTGCTCTGGTATTAATTCATTTCTATATTAAACCATTGAAAGAAATGGAAGGAAAATGATTAACTATTGATTAAACAATTATTTCAATTTTAGATACGCTTCACATAGGTCCATGACCTTTTCAGTCCTTTCTCAAGCAAAACTTCTATTGATTTCAGTGGATGTTTTGTCTAAGGTAGTAGGTCAGCATCAGGCCCACAAAGAAAACAATAAAAATACTTGTGTTTAACTTATTGGAGATTCATATATGAGAGTGAAGGGTTGAGATTTAATTCCTCCTAATGTAAAAGGGAAACATTTAGATTCCAATCCAGCTAAGCATTTAAAGGACTTAACTCAAATAAGACTACTTTACAGGCTTAAAGTTAAGCATATCCTTGTGTTCTTTCCTGGATTATGGCCTTAACATACACATTTTCAAAAAAATGAGCTTGATGCATAACTGCCATAAAAGGGAGCTAAACTATACACAGGTCTTTGAAAATGGAGCAAGAAGTGTTTTATTTAAACTTTTAAATATATTTAAGATTTAATAAATGATGAGAAAGATGTATACCTAAACCAATTAAACATAAAATCTCTTTTGAACACGTTACTGAATAATTTGCTCACTTCTAGACAAAAAAAATCAAAATGACTCTGACGATTTTTGCCAGGTTTTTTTGTTGACAAATTGTCCACAAACATATTGCAATTTTCTCAAATGTCTTCATTAAATAAAATTATTCACTGAGTAATTTCTGCAGAAAAGTTTTGATTTTAGCTTGATTACAAGTTCATTGTGAGATTTCAATATTCAGAATTCAAGCTGTTATAGATTGCATGCTATGTCTTTTCCCTGAATAGATAAGTGCAAATCTTAACATCTGTATACTGATGTGAAAACTCACACTTATGAATTCAGAATTTTCTTATCATGAATATTTTTCAATATTCCCTTAAAATTTGGTGTTTCCATGAATATTTGTGTCAGGTATACTCATTTTCTAGAGTATCTGTGGAAAGTTAGGCCAAGACAGTTGAAAAAAAATCATTTAATAATTCTGGAAATTTGTTTGCAGTATTTGTCCAGACCTAGTATTTAGAAGAGACTTAATAAAGACAATGGAAGTTTTGCTCAGTAACTGCAAAATTTGGCTTGTTACGATGACCCAAAGTTTTCTCTCCTGATAGTTATTGGTTAGTTCTAGTGATTCTTTTGGATGACAGAATTTGAATTCATGGCATTCTAAGCTTTCATCCTGAAAAGGACTACCCTTTGTCTTTCCCCTGCTCTGTGTTTAAATCCCCCTGAGTTCAATATGACATAAGCTTGTGTTTAAAGTTAAACATAGGCTGAACTGCTCTCATCAATAAGAATGCTTCCCTGAATCAAGGCCAGACCTTTTCTAAAATTCTTAATTTTGGTTAAAAGAAAACAATGTTGATGAATTTACACGTAAACTGAGCTATTTATTACTTTATGCAATTACTCTGTTAAGCAGAGCTTCAAACACGATAGTATTAAGACTGCAGAATCAGGGCAAGAATCAAAGGGTTTTTTTAATACAAACACAATTACAAATTTAAATTTGCTTTCCATTTATGTTCTGTAATACTCACTTAAAAGTTGATATTTTGACACATATCTCTTCCCTGCTAGAAAATTCATTTGTTAGAATATTAACAGAAAGAGAACATAAGGATGTTTTAAACATATTTTAAACAAAGTTGAATGGCTGTAGATGGAAAATCTTTTGCAATATTTATCTGGTTCTATAATTCACTAACCACTTACTTAAAATGAACTTTCTGTAGATGATTTATTTCTTAATAAATAATTCTGTGCTTTTGTTCCTAGTTTACAGTATAAATTCTGGCCCATACACAGCACTACAAACTGTTAATGACATTTTCTTTTTTAATTTTTTAAAATAAAATCATACATTTCCTTTCAAAGGCAAAAAAGACAAATATTTCATATTAAAAATATGATGAATACCAGCCATTTTGTGCTCAATAGAACCACAATTAATTTCTGTGATCCTGTGGTATTCATTTTTGCAGAAATATTTCATTTGAGTGGTCCCTTGTGGCTGTGGGAAATGTGAAGCAAAACCATTTTAAAAAAAAACAAACTTCTGAGGATATTTAACCATGAACATATTATACTTTTCCACAAAAGAGAATGGTGAAAGAGTTCATCTTGATAGGATCTTCTCTCTGAAACATGAAAATTAGTTAAGAAAAAATATTCCGATCATGTATGTTTCTACACAGGTGCATGGGACAGTTCTCCAGTATTATTCATTGAGAAACAGGTGCATTCTCATACAAGAGAATTCCAAACTAGGTTGGGGGAAAAGATCACTTTGTTCAGTGTGTCAAGAACTAGTGATGGGCAAACTGGAGTATATAAAATCATAATTGACTCAAATCTTTGCAACTCCCTTAAACCAAATGCTATCCCCCTAAGAGGTTCAAAAATTTCAGCAACCTTTTTTTCTTTGTCATATCTCTACATTCCTTGGTTGTAGATAGCCCAAAGAGAAGTGGTAGTGAAAACCAATTTGTTAGTATTACCAGGGTGATCAGCAATAGCAAATGCCAATTATTAGCATTACTTTTATCCCAAAATGTACATTGTATTTGTTTATACATCAGTATTATTATTATATTAGACCAAATTTCAATGAAAGGTAAGTTGTCTTTTTTTTTTTTTTTTTTTTTTAACATAAATTGAGTACCTGTGAAGGTATCAGCTTGGCATCCTAGGAGAACTATGCCATCTTGGCATCCACTGGAGTACAATGTAGGCAGTGGAGATTTCTTCATACTATCCCAGAAACAAAGGGCAACTGTGATTTGGAAAAGGGGCACATCTAGAGATAAGAAAGTAGCTGATCAGGGCACAAAGGTGAATGAAAGACAGACACACGTATCAATTTAAGTAGCAAGCAGCAACATTATTAACTTAATGGGTAGCACTATTGACCCACCCCCTCCCTCTCACACATTTATATAATCAATAACTGGAGGTAGTGTTACTTGGGGTTTTCTGCACCCAGAACAATCAGTATCTTTACTCTTTGTGTGGTGGTGTCAGGAAATAAATCAATGGGGCACAGCACATCTGTCTGATAGACAGTTGGCACAAGCAATACAACACAAAATTGCTTTCATTTAAAGCCTTTACTTTATTTGTCTCCGGTATCCCCACAAGAGTGCTTTCACTTACAGCTTCGTTATTTAGTCTCAAGCATATACAAACACAATATATTACAGAGTTAACAGTTACCCCAAATGTTTGGAGAGATCTTTCAGTGGGTCAGCAACAGATTTCCAGTGGCTGTCTGATGCTGGGGATCTTGAGATGTGTCCATGAAGAGTACAGCAAGTTCAGACCTTCCCCCCTTTTTATACATGTTAATATAACATAGCCTGGCCATCAAAAACAACTATTAAGCAAGAGTGAAGTGCAAGGTTTCCAGACTGTTAGCTGTAATATGTTTTTGCAAAGTCTGCAGTCTTGTAGATCCAGACAAACACACACCAAAAGTCAGTTACAGATAGACTTTCTGTCTTTCAAAACCACATACTTCATCAGTTTGAAAGAAGCAAGACAGGAGGGTGCAGGATCATGCTCAATTCTTATGGTCACGCGCACACACACACCCCTTGGCCTGCCTAGTTATGCTAAGACTGCTACAAAGGCTTTACAGCTGCTTTTCCCAATAAGCATAATCATCGATATACCAGTTACTGGCAGTGGCCTAGGCACTTTGCTGGGCTGTTAAAATCTTCCCTTACAGTACACCCCCTTCAACCTTACCCTTAGGATTTAGCTCACTTCTGAATGCTCTAACCTTCCTCGCTGTGAGGGGAGTAGAGGATACCATGTGGGATCTCAGTCTGCAAAGACTTCAGGACTCCCCTTCTTTTTACAGGCAAAAGGTTCCCCGGCCATCTTCCACGTCTCATTTGCCTCTGGGAGTTGGCCATTTCTCTGAACTGGACACCAGCAATAATTTGCAATGAATGAAACATTCCTATGTCACCTTGTGACAGGGTGTATAGGTCCCATATGGATGAGGAACATGCCACAGAGGCTCTGGTGGTAGTGCTAGCCCCACCCCTTTGGCTCTGTCAATCCTGCATGATAGGTAGAAGGGCTTTAAAAAGGTGGAAACTTCAGTCACTAGGCAGGAGACCTTCACCCCAACCCTGAAGAGAGCACAGCAGGCTTCCAGAGTAAGACAGACAGGTTAAGCCTGTCTTAGAGACCCAGCCAGAGCAATTTCCCCAAACCCATTACACTGGGGTGGATCATTGGCAACACTGTAGACTTGCCACCCTCCCCTTCCCCTTTTGCTGAGACCACAGGGAGGAGTATCCCTGAAGGTGTGGGGTTTGACTTTCATTTTGATCCCCCAGATGCAGAGACTTAAGGAGGCCCACAAAGGGCTGGGTCCCCTTTGCAAAAAGTAGGGAAGTGGGGCCGGTGTTGTGACCATCTGTTGTAGATAAATGGGCGTGGTTAGGTCCCCTCATCCTCTGAGAGAGGAACCACCAAGGACTCTGTTACACAGCTTCTAACATTAGAATTTCTAATCTTACTTTTCAATCTAAACTGCTCCTTCATGAAGCATGTTGTGAAGAAGATAAAAAACCCTCCCAATCGCTGCCATTTTTGCCTAATGGGAAAAAATTCCTTTTTGATTCCCAAAACAGGCAATTGGTCAAACCCACAGTGTACTGGAAACAGCTAATATAATTCTGGGGTATATTAACAGCAGTGTTGTTTCTAAGACACAGGAGATAATTGTTCTGCTCTACTCAGCGCTACTCAGGCCTCAGATGGAGAACAGTGTTCAGTTCTGGGTGCCACAATTTAGGAAAGAAGTGGAAAAATTGAAAAGTCCAGAACATAGCAACAAAACTGATATAAAAGGTTTAGAAAAACTGACCTATGACAAAATTATTTTAGAAAGAACCTAGGTATGTTTAGTCTTGAGAAAAGAAGTCTGAGGGGGGACCTGATAAGTCTTCAAATATGTTAAAGGCTGTCATGAAGAGGAAGGTGATCAGTTGTTTTCCATATCTACTGAAGGTAGGAGAAGAAGTAATGGACTTAATCTGCAGCAAGTGAGATTTAGGTAAGATATTAGGAAAAACTTTCTAACTATAGGGATAGTTCAGCACTGGAACAGGTTACCAACAAAGGTTGTGCAATTCCTGTCATTAGAACAGATTGGCCAAACATATGTCAGGGATGGCCTAGGTATACCTGGTCTTGTCTGAGTGCAGGGGACTGGACTACATGGCCTCTTGAGGTCCCTTCCAGACCTGCATATCTATGGTTCTATACCCCTTACAAGGAGTGAAGGTAGGGCAGCAAAATGGTCCCCAGATGCCCAAGAATGCTTTAAACTGGGGATGAGTGAGGTACAAGATCCAATACACTCCCATATTCCCCCCCACAGCTGGTTAATTGGAGGCAGAGAAGCCCCTCTCTGTCCCCCAGGCATACTCCCAAGTGCACTTTGAGGCATGAGAAGGGGCTAAGCTGCAGAATGCCTCTCTTCCCCTCTTAGGAGTTGTCTATCCCACTGTTGATCCAACTAAACTCCCCACCCCCACTTAAACTGGGAGAGGCATTCGCTTTAAAGACTCTCTTTTCTCACTGATTGTGGCTTAATTCTGACAAGGTGTAAGTGATATTAGTGCATTGGGAACTGAATCTTGAAGGTGTGGCAAGGGTTGTTCAAGTCTGTGGTCCTAGAACAGGAAAGCATCCCTATTAAGGACAGCAAGCCACTAGGACTTAACCACATTCTGAACAGCTGTTCCAAATAGGTATGGACTTGTGCATGTGCATAAATGCTGTCCTGAATTGGGGCCTATATTACTTCTGGTTTGGATTATTGCATGTGGAAGCAATAGTTGATAGAAAAAATAGCCATCCACCTGCTTTGTGATGGTAGTGGCAAGGAGTACATTACACCAATATTCCAACAATTGTACTGGCTTCTTATTTGCTTCTACATGTAATTCAAGATATTGACACTGATATATGATGCAAGTCCTACAGAGCTTGAGTCCTGGCTACCTAGGCTACTACCTCTCTCCCCATGTAATGACATTGCAGTTGATATCAGATGATATGCTCAAGCTAACAGTAGCTATATTTAAATATTGGTGGAAGAAGGACATTTCACAGCAGATGCCAGACCCATGTCTTTTCTCTCACTTTTTTCAAGGAGGATGGGTGGCTCGAAGATCTGTGTGGGTGATGAGGAAGGAGTGGATGCTTTGGTGACATACTGTCAATAGCTGTGGTCAATCAATGGCCATAGCAACTCACTAGATCTTCTATTCCATGGCATTAGACTGGGGAAGAGTTTGTCTGAAGAGTGTTTTAGAATTTGGTCCATGACCTTCTAGTTTGCCTAGTTTGTTCGCTGTTTCTTTCCTGGACACTGAAGTAATTTTCTTGTGTTATCTGTATACAAGTCCAGGCAGAAAATCAGATCAGGGTTGTGACTGCCTGTGTCTGTCAGTTCAAAGGTTACCTGGGTGGAAAGTGGTTCTTATCCCAACTGGCAATCCCAGGAACCTCTCTACTTCTCCCTATTTCACATGCCCAACCCCTCCAAGGCATTGTCCATCATGACAGCCTTCCTCTTTGAAAATCTATTCTTAACGTCCCGTGTAGCTTGGACTTGAAATCAGTACACAAAACCTGAGATTTGGACTTGAAATCAGTACACAAAATCCTGGTCATCCCTAGAACATTATGTGCTGAAATCCCACACTTTAACATGAGCTTTCTGAAGCAGCATCATAGTCAGTTTGTTTAAAATTAAGAGCCTTTGCTCAAGAACTTTAGAAAGGAAAACTTGAAAGGAAGAAAGCAACATTTTTCAGGCAAATAGTTTATTTGCCAAAAAATGTAGTATTAGGTCAACCAAAACTATTAAAAAATTTATGGCAACTTTGTTTAATAGCTTCAGCTAAACCAAAAAACTCTAAACATTTTGATAATGTTGAAATGAAATGTACTTCAACCTGAAAACTCTCATTTCAACTCCCAGGCATTTTAACCGAAACAAGCAAAGGATTCATATAATGGCTTGTACCTACAAGAAGCTACTTCCTGAATTTTCTTGCTGGAGGCATAAATGTGGCAACTGTCATGAGCTAATGAGAGAATGTCAGAGGATATATGAGAGAGCATGGTTCTGACTAAGCCAGTAGCTATTTTTAAGAAATAGCTTAGGCCCATAACAAACACTGAAGTCAAAAGTGGACCCCATGTCTATTTACCCCAGATGGAAGGCTGGTAGCAGCCTCCTTAAGAGTGGGTCCCATGCAAGTCCTGAGAGAACAGATACAATATGGTTGCAACAGCAGATCTTTCCAGACAACAGTCATCCTTAGTGTGACTTCCCATAGTGAGCTGAGGCCTGAAGAAGGCAGCAACACAATTGGACAGTGTTAACTATTATCAGAGCATATGGAGTATCTAATTGGACCTAAAACAATGAATATGACTCCTCAGGTGAAGTAAGTGGGAGTTGCCTCCTGAAAGGGTTAAGACCAAACAAAATAGTGTACGTGGTCTCTTATTTCACCAACAGCAAAGAAATAGTCCTCTTAGTTCCATTAGGCAGATGAAGCAGAAGTGAAGACTTTGGTCATCAGTCATGTCTTCCTCACCGATCTGCTAGTATCCTAGAACCAACCCCCTCTCCTGCGTCTGATGTTGAGTTATGACCCACTACACTGTCACCTGGTTCCAGTAACTACAGTCATGTGAATGAAAGATCACAAGACCCTGAAGCAGAAGCTTGAACTCTAAGTGTCTTATTTTTCCTTTTCCCTCAGTTTCATATTTTTATTTCAAAGGAGACTGTGAATGTGTGGATTGAGAGTGTGTGCGTTTATGCATAACTTTTTGGGAAACATCAGCATTAATAATTTTCTGAGATTAAACCCTAAATCAACCACCTAATCTGTAAAGTGCTTCCTTGGTTAAAGAAGTGTTATTTGAAGCTGTTATTGTGAGTTCTGAGCATTGTTCGGCAACTAATTCTGTTCTGAAGTTATTTAGTAAAACTCTCATACTCTGTGGGTGGGAGAATAAGAAGAGAAAAATATTAGCTGCCATGACAGTGAGATTTAAGGAGGAAGTGTGGGGTAGCAATTGAGGTGGTAGGTTAAATAATTCAATCTGGACTCCATACTGCTTTAAGACTACCTAAGTGGAATCTCCAGGCAGTAGTATAAAACCACAATGGACAGTCACGTCCTACACCAGCTAAATTGATTTCACTGTCGAGACAGGATCTTTTAGTTGTGTTTTTTAGGTTAAAGCAAAACAATAGCTCCTGTAGTCTCCAGATGCAGGATTAATAAAAGGCAATTCTTTCTTATGTCAGCCTCATGAATTGATTACCTACTGTATTAATGTGGTGATTTGATAAAGTGATTATCTAAGCCAACATCATTATTAACCCATTGAATTATTGATTCAATCTCACTTGTGAACTTGATTTGGTCATTGTATTGTTTCATTCTTAGTTTAGTGAAAAAATAGTAGTTTTAACATGAGTGATATATTTGTTTAATTTTAATATCTGCTTGCTTATTCTACTTAATAAAACCCACAAAGAGTACACCAACTGGTTTATTCTTTCAAATTTCAACATGAGTCAGAATCACAAGGACTACAGTAAATTAGATGAGTTACCAGAGAGCTGCTTGGCACTCTCCTTCAATTAAAACCTTTACCTCATCACAATTGCAAAATATTGTGTGTATGTTGCTATCTTCAGAACACAAAACACAATAAATGTATGTGACCTTTCATTATATTCAGAGGGAATTAGTAGCATTACACTGCCGATTTCTAAACTGATGTTGTTTATAGAGATGTATGAATTGTTTGTTGATGTGAATTTGAATGAAGGCAAACTCTTAAAAGCTTTGTTATTCAGGGTCCTTCCTGGGACTCTGTGACCATTTTCCTTTCCAGTGTGCTTAAAGATTTCATATTGGAGATTCTGAATAATGATTCAAGTTATAGCCCATACATATTCAACAATTCTGTGCTCTATAGTACCACTGCATTGATGATCTGTTTTTTTAAGAGTTCATAATCGCATTCCATCCCTGCTGTGAGTGCTTGAATCATTCATTCAGAGCAAATATGGTGAGTATACAGATCTGGGGGTGGAAGCTGGAGAGAGGAGGGGGTCAGTGAGAGGAATTTTTCCAGCCGTGGGATAACCAGTGCCAATTGCATCATCCTTCCAAATGAGGAGAGGAAAATAGTGACTCATGGCAAGCTGTTTGTCAGTGAAGACAGACTTTCAAGAATTCATATCCCAAAGAATAACTTTGTATTGTATCTTCTATAAATACAATGTGTGCATATACCGCAAACACAGGCTCCCATTAAACAAATGTAAAACTGAGGGACAGATTCTCAGCTGGGATAAAGCAGTGTAACTTCACTGACAAAGGAACGACACCACCTTATGCCTCTTAACCAAACACTCTATATTTTGTTTGCTTTTATTTCTTGTAGTTTTATGTCATAGAAGTTCTGCTTTGAAGAATACAGATTCACTATAGCTTAACATTTCATTTTTTAAAAAAATTAAGTTTTACACTGAAGACTAAGAGCAGCGAACAGTAAATGCTTTAGGGAAGGACGAGTTGATGTTGTATGGCTAAATGAGATAGGACCTGCCACAGACACATCTTGACATGTAAATATTGGCAGACACAACAATAGTATCCCTCAAGCATCTATTTGGCCCCAGCTTCAGCTAAATCCTCCAGGTTGGGAGTTTGGGAGTAACACCAACAAGGACTAAATCATCCAGTTCATTCAATAGAGATCTCCATTACCTCTCTCTTCTTGCCCCTTTGTGGCTTATGTAACCAGAAGATGTCACTGTTTTCTGTGCTCCACATGTTCACATTCAGAAATCCCCTTAGCAGGCAAGGGACATCTGCCATTTTGTGTTTCAGTTCAGATGAAGAATGTTAGTGAGTCACTCTGATTTCTGTCTCTGTCTTATAGAGACCCAATAGTCATTTTTGGTTTTTTGTTTCCTTAAGACAGACTGAAAATATCTGTTTTCCTCTGTGTATGTGGGAAAGCATCACTCCTGAACATCTGCTGTCAAGCTGCCGTTTCTACTGTACTTCTTTCCAAGAATCATGAAGCTGTCTAGTGTTTGGATCAGGCCCCGTCAAATGTACTCAGCCATTGTGTCAATTATTCTTTGCTTTAGTGCTTTATGTCTCTTTCCGTCAGGCATGAAGAAGGAGCTCATGTTATTTTTAAATCAGGGTTCACAAACGTAGTGCTTTTGATCACATATTTCACTAAGGTGGTAGTTACCAATCAAAGAACACACTTTTATTTTCTGCCAGTGCTATAGTCCTTTTCCTTGTTGCACTATGTGAACTTGAACTCACTTTTTTTCCAAACAGGAAGATCAGATGGAATGACCTGGCAAACACCAGTGTAATCCTCACTGGGCAGGAACTTGGAATTGTCAAAGGGCCGTAGAGTCCTTATTAATCACCCTGGTGAACAGATGGAGCGAGCAAGTGTGTGTGACATAAAATTGAGGCTTGTGGATACTAACCATGCAGTTCACAGATTAAAGAGTGTCCTTGTATATAGGATGAGGGAATGCACAGCAGGTCCTGGAACCCATGTGGCAATTAATCAAATAAAAGAGAGAGGTGACTGCATTAGTCACAAATAGCATTGCACCTGTAATATGAAGAACCCCTTCCAGCATTATCTAGGGATTCATAAGCATCCTTGTGTGATCACTTAGCTGTCACAACGATGTGGGATTTAGTGGTGTGGAGAACCTTTTGTTGGCATATCACCCTGAGTATGGTTAGGATCACAGTGAAGAAAATTCTAAATTGTATATTAATAAGGCAGTTGAATGGTTGAAATCCTATGTGAAAGACTAATGAGGTTTGGTATTTTGCATGCATTCAGCAGCCAATATCGGTTGTGTACCAAATTTCAAGATTCCAGCTCAAGGGGAATATAGCAACTGTCAGTCAACTAAAACCTGTATTGTTTTAGTTACTGTGAGGCACACCCCATCCATGGCCCCACAAAGTCACAAGACCTCCTTATCAACCTCCTCCTGATTCTGGCCAAGGTCACTGTTCTCCATACCAGGAGGAGGAAGCTTGACAGTGAGGTGCACTGCGACTATGGGCCTGTGCCTGCTTTTCCCTGTAGTCATGTCTTTGGGCAGAGTGCCTCTGTGCCACGTCCACTGGCTCCGTGGATGCTTACAAGGAGCAGTGGGCTCTGTCTGGGATTCTCTGCTCGGTGTCCCCTCCGGCGTCCTGCTTTTGACCCTGTGACCTGCACTCCCGTCCCTGTTGTTTCTTTTGTTATCCCCTGAACTTACTTGAGCGTTGGGTCAGTAGCATCTCCCCTTAGGCCTGAGGGAGGGGCCTTTAGATGTGGGCATTCCCCCAAGACACTCACCAGATGTCAGGACTCATCCCTCCAACAGACCCTGCAGTGACTCATCGATTAATTGTGCTACGGCATCTCAGCTGCACTAAGTCATCGGGTAAACAGAGCCTGCACTGACTCAGCCTTCAGACATGCTGCACCATGCGTGATCTCTGGACAGGGCCCAGGTCAGATGACCCCCAGGCACAGGTATTTCAATGACCCCACCAGAGCGGCAAGTTAGGCTGTACAACAGCACTACTTGGCCAGGAATCCTCCAGCTGCAATGTTACAGACTTCCTAGGCTTTCACATGGCCCTTCATCCAGTTCCTGTTGCTGCCCAAACCTTGTTCCAGCCCACTTCAGCTTTGCCCATGCCATACTCTAGTGAGCCCAAACTTTTTATGTTGTGCCCCCTCGCCCCATATTGCCCTTGTCTGCTCTCCCCTCGGAGCTGCAGCTGGGAGCAGGGCTGCGGTTGGGGCCAAGAGCTGAGGCTGAGGCTGGAGATGACTCTGGGGTCAGAAGTGGGGCCAGAAGTGGAACTGCAGCCAGGCTGAGGTCGGGGGCTCAGGCTGGGGTCAGGAGATGAGCACAGTCGGGTGTGGAGCCACGGCTGGGCTGGGCGCTAGGGGCCAAGCCTGGGGGCACAGCTGAGGGCAAGTCTGGGGCCAGAAGCAGGACCACCACTTCTGGAAGCGGAACTGCAGCTGGGGGCCAAGGCTTGGCCCCTAGCACTCAGCCCAGCCGTGGCTCCACACCCGACTGCAGTTGGGCTAGGAGCTAGGGATCAAGGCCAGGGCAGAGCTGGGAGCAGAATGAGGCTGGGTGGCATTCCCTCCCTGTCCCCCATTGGGGTCTGTCCCAGGCCCCACTGCACCTCCCTGAACATTCCGCCAAGCCCCCATAGCGGGGCCTGCCCCACAGCTTGGAGACCTCCGCCCTACTCTGATATTTCTCCAGCTCTGCATCCGCTGACTGCAACCTGGCTTTGGCCTGCATCTGGACTCTATAAGCCTCATTCAGCTTGTCTATGAACTCTGACCTCGGTTCTGACCCACAGCCTGTCCCCAGTTTCAGCGCTGCCTGGTCCTAACCATATGGCTGGCCTCTACCCTTGTTACCTGTTTTTGATCACAGCTCCCAATCACTGGGCCTGACTGCCTAAAACCCAGAGCCTGACAGATAGCTATGCTAGATTTGGGTGAATTATTTATAACAAATAACTGATATAATGAATTTCACCACTTTCTCTGTGAAACAGATTTATATTTTCTAAAATTCACTTGTTCAAAATTTGAGGCTAAATAGTTCCTGTGAGTAACAACCACTCTGTAGTTGCTTCAGGAGTAGTTTGTTGGAAGATTTTGGTATGTGAAATTTTAGTTGTTCAGAGTGGACATCAAGATGCCATAGGTATGTTCCTGTTCCCTAATGGACAAGTATCTTCGTATCAGTCTTCGAGTGTGTATACTTGCAGTCCAAATTCAAAATCAACTTTCCACAAATATTTTGCAATATTTGCTTTAAAATTGCCATATGAGCAAATTCCTTCCAGTAAATTCATCAAATACAAATTTGCAAGAGGTGAATTTTAAAATAAAGGCATGTAAACACAGTTAAAACAAAGTCTTTACAAAAATGTGAACAGTGCACACAAGTCACAAAACTTGTTTTGCTGTATTCACCCACCTCCAGTTCTGCACATATTCTATATTCCAGACCGTGCTTGCCTCTTTATATCTTTATTTAGATAGCTGAACTACATCAGTGTCTTTCAGCAAAAGCAATTGAAGTGATCTAGTTTATATTTTGCTATGATACATTTGACTTAGCAAATAGTATTTCCTATTGAGTTCCCTCATATCACACACACAGGGAACAGACTTTTATATTTGTTAATGTTAGTTCATTTTCTGAACGTGAGTGGCTGGCATGCATTCAGAGTAAACACTCAGGGGCAATAAAGATAATGGCTGAGCTCCTGAAATCATACCAATATATGTGCCTAGCACAAACGTGATAAATGAATGGGTTTGCTGGAGCACCAGTTCCTACTAATCTCAGAGCTTTATATAAAAATACTTCTACCCTGATTTCTGCTTGGTAAGTGAATTAAAAACTTCCTCCCAAATTTAGAAAGAAAATAATCATGAGGGTACTGATTCAGCAAATCATTTAAGCATATGCACAACTTTTTATTTCAATTGGACTACTCATGTGCTTAAGCATTGTGCTAGATCGGGGCCTAGGTCAGTTCAATTATGTATATGGTATATACATTCTTGCTGTCGTTCTCTTCCTATTCTCTGCATGGGAAGATTTGGTTGCAATAGCTACAGAATCCACTTTACAGTCTGGGGAGAGAAGATTCCTCCCCTCTGTCGCCCTGACCACCACGTTCCTCACTAAAGCCATGTGCTGACCTCAAGATTTAACCCTACATACTAGCATGATAAAGCTCTGATGAAGTTAAACCATTTGTGAAAGCCTCATGAAATGCAGGCTTCACTTACTCTTGTGTTTTACTAAACCTAGACCTACTCCCATTTTGTTTCAGACTTGAGGAAATTTGTTTTCTTTAGAATACTGTATCATTTAAGATTGCCCCAATACTGATAACACTGAGGATATATCTTCATTTCAGAGTTAATCTGGGATCTTACTAGAGTGTCCATAGTTCCCTGTGCCCAGAAGAACAGACAAGTTCCCCCACAATTCACTGGTAAAGATTCGAAGCAACTCAGCTTATTGCAGCACAAAGAACTGTGGGGTATGTCATTACAAGTCATAGCACTATATACTGGGAAATGCAGCACTACTGAGGACAGAGTAACTCAAGTGTGACTAACCAGACGTAGGTGGTGACCACCTATGCAAACGCTGTAGTGAAGACATACGAATACATGGTGAGTTTAACTCATGTGAATAGTTCCATTGGCCACTGCCAGAAACCGAATACAGGGCTTAATAGACTATTTGTCTGATCCAGTATGGCTATTCATATGTTGTTAAGTCAAGTAGTCCCATTAAAGAAACAGATATGTAAGTGTTTGTAGGATTGGAACTATAATTTTAAAATATCCAGTCTGGGCAAACAAATAGCAATAAATTGCAACAACACATTAGTAGATTTTTTTAATATACAGGACAATATGGACTACCCACCTGAGACCTACACATATTAGTGGGATTAGCTGCTTGTATGAAGTTTAATTGATTGCCAAATTAGTTAACAAGGAATTTCCCCTTAAGGCATATTGGCATGGATTTGGGGGGAATTTTTGCTTTTGTTTGGCACACTGAGCTGGAAGTAGCATTTGCCTAAAATGGACATTTCTCACTTGGGTACTGCTCCTAGACAGTGCTTAATATTCTCACCAATCATTGAATTAAACTGAGTGAAAACTGAGGGGTCTCAACACTTTGTGGATTTGGAACCTTGATCAGTTTTGTTCTGTTTCAGGGGACAGGTATTTATGGATATTGGTTTGTCTTGTCTCTTATTCTGTTAAGCCTGATGGGTACATCTCATCCCAATATGCAGGTAGGTACATGTGTAAATCTTTGCTGAAAGAGATAAATATAGCAGAGTATAAAAGGTATTCAGTTCAAATGATTGCAGTATACTTCATAGGAATCTAACGGTTAAAGCATGAAGGACTATGTAATGTTTTTGCAGAGTCTGTCTCAAGAAAGTGGAATGTGACAATGTGATAAGAAATGAGAGAAACTGGAATTTTCTTTATGACTTGCAACATTCTTTCCCACCCTTGACTTAGCTGCTGGAAATGTCTGTAAACTGCACTGCCTTAAATGCTGCTATTTAAATATGTACCCTTAAAATTGCCAACTTCCATAGAAAACAAATGGAAAGGAAGCAACTTAAAACCAGCAATCATTTTTATAAGTTAAAAAGAGACACCAGCCTGACTTCTATATAGCATTTCAAGAATGTTACAGATGATCAAAAATAAATACAGATGGTAACAAGAGTTGAACAAAATTTCTAAGAAAGCTTTTCCCTTACTGTTGCTACTGCTTAATGGTCTTGGGTGGTCTAGTAACAGAGAAAAACTACCATCTTGTCTGAAATCACTACATTTTTGTTTACATGGAGAGATTTCTGTGCACATTGTCAACCTTGTTCATGTTTCAAAGCCTTTTTGGACTGAATCATACATCATAATATTTGCTAAGCACAAATTCTAGTTTCAGGAAGGGCCTGATGTGGATACCTTATGAATCTTTGAAGAAATATTTGCATTAAATAAAATGGGCATTATTAACATTTCATTCCTAAAACTTGCCAGATATTTTCTTATGAACCTGTGTTTTTTATACTCCGATCAGAGAGTTCTATTCTCTATTTACAAACATTTAAATCATCAGTGTGAGTGAAAATAGGGCTGTGTTAGGGCTTCATGGGCTTTGTTACATCTCTTTTAAATTTCTATCAGCTGCAATATGTGGCAATGAGTCTTTTCAAATTCTGGAAAAAAGTCCAGCTTTCCACTCAACACTCATCTGCCAGTAAACTAAAGGAATTCTGTTTTGGACAAATATATAATGGCAGAATAGTTCTATTTGTACTTCTGAAGAGAAGTGAATGCATTTGTTATGTATTTGTGCAATTTTACACGTGTATGAAAACATTTCCAAAATCCCTATAGCTTCATGGAAGGATAAAATGGATGACCAGTTGTCCAAAGATCATCTAGTACTATCTTCCTACAGTGCCCACATACAGTCTATGATAACTCATCCTGTACAAACTCAGCTTTGAAGCAAAAACAATTGCCAGAGCAATTTTTCAATATGTTGACCTTCATTTTTAAAGTTCCTCATGTACATAAAAAGGGACTGTAGAACTGAACAATGAAAAGAGATTTTTGTTGTTGTTCATTTCTATGAAGCTACTGAAAGTGGCTCTTAAAATATGCATGATTCCCACACAAAATGCAAATAACTGGAGCCATTTTGTGATTGCTCAATCATATGAATTAAGCTAACACTTAGCTCTGTATTAACTCTACTATCAGGTAACCATTATAATTAAAAACAGCAGCCTTTAGATCTTCAGGATTTTAAGCTCTTCAAGTGGATTACCATCTGAAAAGTGCTGTTTCAAAGACCAATTAAGACTGCATTATCATTGCTTTTCACCAAAGAGCAATGATAATACCAGCATTATCAAGGTCTAATCCAAAGCTAATACAAGCTGCATTTTAGGATCTCAACAGATTTCATAATGTATACCATAAAAGTAAAGCGTCTATGCCCAGACATGTACTTTTAAAACTATTTTATATCCTTCTGGCAAAAGAATTTAAGTTTGTAGCAATAATGATGAAATGTAATTGGTGACATGGAACTGCAGGTGACTACAATTTTTTTTTACTTTGTACTTTGAATGTTTCTTTAAGTCACTTATGTCATAAGATTTTGCAATTATAACTTTGCAGTTCAATTAAAATATTTTAAACTGAGAAAAATAGTGCATCTATCTCTAAAAAAAATAAAAAAATGCCAAGGGATCACATTCTGGGTAGAGAAGGAGAAATGGCATTAAAATTCAAGATGAATGTGGCAAGGTAGCAACATTTTCTCCTTTCAAATTCAGGTTTAGTGGAAATGTATCACATGTTAACTCAGTCTACAATTCGTAAGATGGCACAAACACTTGGGTCTGTTTCATCCATCTCATTTTGTAGTTTTTCAGTTTTATCCTTAGTTTTGTTTTTCCCTTTTTTTTTTTTTTTTTTTTTTTTTGCATTTGCTTTTTTTCGGTGTATGCCCTTCCTTCTTTAAAGTTGCATCTTAACCACTGTTGGCACAGTTCTGCTAGCAGGAGTGGGTATGGACCATAGAGCTGGGGATCCTGTAATCATCATGGCCCAGATCCACAGATGGGCAGTTACATGCCTAGAAAATCAGTAGAATAACAATGAGGATCCACAAAGCATGACCCTAGGATCCCTATACAATGATGGTGAGAGAGAAGCACCTAAGAATAGGATGTACAGAAGCCCATGTGCTAGATACGGAGCCACTTAAGACAGCCAGTGGGAGATGCTGACAAAAGGGCTGTTTCCTAAGCCTTGCTGCTCTCACGGAGTTCAGTGCCTAAAACCAGACTGCAGGGAAGCACCTTTCTCTGTTTGCAATCCACAATTTCCTGGAGTCAGGCAGCTTAGTTGCTTAAGCTGTTTCTTGCAAGAAGGAGTTAGGCAGGTGCCTGCTGCCGCAAATGGGGGAGGGAGATGGAGGAAAGCAAGAAGGACAACAGTCTCCCTTATAACCTTTAATGTCACAGTTAGGAGTACTGTGGGAGACTCGGGTTCAATTTCCACATAATCTGATGAAGAGAAGGCATTTGAATTTGAGTTCCTAACTGTCAGGTGAATGTCCTAACCACTGGACTGCAGAGAGATTCTCTTTTTGGCCCAATTAATATATTAATTATTTAATTAGAGTGGAATGGATTCAGCAAGATATATTGAGAGAAACACACATCAGATGCTCCCCTGCTTAGGGACTAGCATGATGCTGGGGGAGCCTCTCTTCACCTTCTGAGGTAGAGAAAAGGAGTTGAACCAGGCTCTCCTACATAATGAGGGGTAGGATGTTCTAAACAATGGGCTAAAGGAGGTCTTCCTCTTCTCTAGCTGTTTTGTGTGGCATTAGGCATGCTCAGAGTGCAACTACTATAGCAGGTCCCCCAGGGAAGATAGACACATACCTATCACTACCTGGTTTGTAGGGCTTAATTATGAGATGCTAGAGTGAGAGAGCCATGTGCTTAGGCAACTTCTTCAGCAAAATGTAGGCATCAAGTGAACTTAGGCACCTATTAGTGGATCTGTGCATCCCACTAGTACCTAAGAGCCTGGCCCCATGTTTCTCAGCATGAATCTTGCTGTTGTTAAGCACAAGCCTGTACAATGCAGAAGTTACTGATCAGCCTTAGTCACGTATATCCTGCCATCCTATAACAGCTATGGTCTGTCTAGCAATGGACACTAGTTTAAAACATTATGGCCTCCCTCTTGAAGTTTTTATTTCCTATCTCTTTCCATTACCTCTTCTCTCTGTTTTTTTTCCCCTCTTGTGGTTTTTGCTTCACCTTTGCTGCTATTATCTTGTTTTTGTTCCCTTTCTCATATTTCTCACATACCTAGTCCTCTCCCCCTTGGTTTTTTTCCCCCTCAGATTCCTTCCCCTTTTACTCACAATCTTGTTTCTGTCTCCCTTTTTTGCTTTACCCTATGTCATAGGATGGTTGGACCTTTTAAGGGGAATTAGGACCAGCCTCATCTGTGGCTGATCAGCTGCTTCTGAACTGAAACTGAGCTGGTGGCATTTGGGGGTAGAGAATTGTTAGGCATCGGGCAGACATCAATAGGAAGTTTCTGGTTCAAGAGCAATAGAAGTAGGTAAGCAGGGAAGTTAATGTTGGTATTTTTGTTATTTGTGTTTCATATGTTACATAATTTTCTGCTGTAAGTTAACTTTGTTTGTGTGGTATTTTTACTGCTGTTTATATGGCTTTTGTCACACAATATGCTTTATAAACAAAACTTTCATCTCTACATAGTCTGATGTATTCTATTTTATTACAATGTGCACATTGCCAAACACACAACTTGTTTTAACTGTTTGCAAGTATATTCTTTCCTGATACTCATGCATCTTATTGCATTCTTAAGTGTTCTTTGTTGGCTCATTACATTTATAATAACTTGTTTGTTTGTGGTGGGGGGAGGGTGTTTTGTTTGTCACTTTTATACCCTGTACTTTTAATGCACTGTTATTATATTGTTACAACACAAATATCTGTTTTGGTTAAGATACTTGTTATTCCTCAGTTTTTACAACTGCTTCTTTGAACCTATGAATATTAACACTTGCCAATTATTACAGTCTTGGCCTACCACACACTATCCATACATTTTTTATCTCAGTGTATGAACTATGCTATCAGACATGGAGTGGAACACTTCATTCTCCCTATCTTATATCTAATATACGTACACATACAATGTCAGTAGAAAATGTGAGCTATTTATGTAAATATGACTAACTTGTAATTCTGTACATGTGTATATCTATTGACCTCCTCAGATGACGAGTTCAAACAAGCTTTTCATCTTAGTTTTAGCAACTAGCATTCAATATGTATTTACAAAGCTCTAAAATGTTTCCCACACAAATAAAACAGTATTACGGTGACTTTGGAAGAACTTTAATCTCATTCAAGTTAAACCACTTTATATACATTTCCATTTCACATCTACAGCTTGATAGATGGATTACTTACATACATACAGTTTAATGATGGAATAGATTATTCAGAAAGCAAGACCAAAGAGAAAGTTGGTTAAAGATCTTCTCCAGTATATAGCAAAATTATTATATTCCGAGCTACTGTAGGGACTGATATCCAATATTGCATCTAATGGTGATACAAATTCAAGGAAGAGTTTGGGGATTTGCTTCTGTCCTTGGTTGCAGCATTCTTGAGCCTGGAGTGGTCTCATGTTTGATCCAAGAGGCAGATTCTGTTTCTGGGCCAGATCCTTAGCCCTCTGTCCAGTCACTCTGCTGTTCAGGCAACACAAACCAACCATAAAGTTGCTATAGGTGGGTAGCTAAGGAGTCTCCTAGCACAGGCAAATCCTCAAGAGATGTAGAGTTGTTGTAACTAGTGCTATGCTGCCACCATCATAGTGTGGGGGCCATATTGGTGGTGGTCTGGGGCACGGGCTTTACCAGTCCCAGCTAGAAGGGTGATCTAAAGAAAATTTCTGATCCTGAGATCCTGCACCTAAGGCAGTTTGTGTGAGATTTTAAGGACCTGGCTCTCTGTTCTTAATGCTTCTAAAGAAATATCTATTTTCTATGGCTTATCTAGTTTAATACAAGTTTTTGATGTTCTGTTTTTTTAAAATTGACAGAATAAAGTGTCTTGGGACATGTTGTTGTGTGAAAGGTGTTGTAAAAGAACTGTTTGTATTTGCACTGCTTTATTTACCTGTATGCAGCAATCAATGTCGCTTGTATTTCACCCTGTTCATCTACCAAATGTGCACTTAGAATGTCATCTTTTACTATCTATTCCTCGTAGCAAGTCAATGTTTGTTTGTAATATTTATCATCTCCTTAATGAAGACTTAAAATCTTTAGATCTGTAGGTTTCTCTCAGTGAGCTAACCGAGAAGGCTGAAGTGGTTATACTGAGAGGATATAACATGAATTGGCATTGGAATATAAGTGGTTCTTTGGACGGTTTAACTCTCTTGTTAAGTAATAAACAAGACAAGACTCCATGTATTCTGTGGCAAGCAGGATCTCAGTTTTGCAGCAATGACACAGTAGAGCTGGTAGAAATGCTTTTTTAATTAAAATTTTGAAAATTTGCAACCAGCTGTAGTCCCTACATTCTGCAGCAATTTGGCAAAAATATTGCGTATTCTAGTGCAGTTTCAGAGATTTCTAAAATGGAGGTTTCATTGATTTAAATATTAAATCAAATAATAACAGTACATCAGCCTTTATATTATGCTCTTTTAATATCACATGTTCTGTTGTCCCCACCATTTCCATTTTTAGTATGCCCCAGATTGTCATTTGGAGGTTTTTTCCTAGATTTATCAGGTTATCAGCAGGGCTGGATTTCTTCCTTACACATCACTAGGAACAGCATCTTCAGTGTCTTCCTCCTCCCCCCCCCAGCAGACCTTCATGTTTTCTGTGATGGTGGGGAGAGGGGCTGGCCGGGCCAGCTCTGTGTGGGGGGGAAATATGCTCACACCTGAGCTCCAGCTTCTGGCCTCACAGGAAAGAAGAGGGGCAGGGGGCAGGGGCAGAGTTCTGGTGCTTGTGTGGGGCCCTCAAATTGGCTGGGGCCATGTAGTAAACCATCACTGTTTAGGTGCCCCTAAGCATGTGCCTACAGTGCTTAATCAGGGCCGGATTTCCAGTTAAGTCATTTAAGACCAGAAAGTCATTTAAGACCAGATCCCAGGCCAACTGAAGTTAACGGAAAGACTCCTGTTGATTTCAATGAGCTTTGCATAAGGACATTATTGCACTTTGAATTGCCCCTAAATCTGCTATCGTCTGTCAATCATTTTCTTGACATTATCTTAACTCCGACATCATTGCCGCTCATGATATTTCATGAACAGAAATGTGTATTGAGAACAGTTATGAAAAAGAGACTAATCCAAAAACCCTGCACTACTGAACATGCTGAAAATCTGAGGAACTTGCCTGGCAGGGGGGAGGAATTAGCACAGAAAGCAGAAAGAACAGAGGCCTGGCCTTGTAACTGCATGAGAATTTGCAGAGAAGCTTGACTGTGGATTTCCAGATTCTGTTTCTCCAGGTGCTATCCTAACTGCCCTCCTCCTGGTAACATTGTCAAATCAATGGCTATGCAATCACTGGCCTCTTAATCACTGGCCACACAGGACAATCTCCTCCAAAAATGGTACAGGCCACAGATACAAAATTAATGCTGAAGAAATATTAATTTATGCTACACTTTCCAGTGTATAATAGATAATTACTGAGGTCAGAATACCACGTAGACTAGAGTGACTGACTCCCAACAGCCGCTTCCCCTTAAATTTTGTAGAGATGTTGTTTATACAGAGTAGCAGCATAAAGGGTTTTTCTCTAGTCTTTTCATTCCACTTCATGCACACTCATTTTCATGCATTTGCTTTTCTCCAGTGTTTGCCACAGAGCAGAAGGAGCATTTGACCCTGTATGATCAGAACAGTCCTTTCCCTGTTTCAGAGTTAAAACCTGGGGCTATTATTGCATAAATGTTTCTCCTGGATAGTTTGGGCTAGAATCTGACCTCATTTAAACTGGTGTACATCTCTTGTGTAATCCCACTGACTCCAAGGTGTTTCACACTTTGTAAAATTGAGCTCTTGGTGTCGTTTGGTAATAAATACAAAAGATACAGCAGAGTGAGAAGGATCTTCGCTCAGCTGCCCCCACGCTGACAAGTACTTTCCAATACTTGATTTGTGCACAGGAGCCCCTGATCCAGTACTCATTGAGATCAATGGAAAGACTCCCATAGGTTTCAATGAGTGCTGGATCTAGTCCAGATTCTTCAGGGAGCTGCTTTGTTGTAAAGTCTCTTTGAGCAGCATCACCTACAGCACTGGAGACAATGTGATGTCTTCTCCCACAATAGTCGTTTTCTGTAGCGATTTAATTTAACATGGTGAGGCAGGTCAAGCATACAATTAAAATATACTTCTGGTTGGCTTCCAAACACACAAGTGATTTGCTGAGATTAGCTGCAGTTTGCTGTCCAGTTGATATCTCACATAATAATCATATCTTGACTAAATTTTTTCTTAATTTACATTTAATTTCATGTATCTCTCTTAATCCTGTTTCCTCTGTTTATTTTTATCACCTTATTGCCTCTGCCACTGTTGTCTGTTATCACTCCAGCCCTGTGCCTTGCAGTGTCTGCTCATAGCCACCATAACCTTTTTATTTCTAGCACTTAGTTGATCCTATCCTAAATGCTTTTTATCCCTCACTGAATGTAATCTGATCATTTAACTTCCACATATCTATTCCCTTCTTCTGTCTTCTCCTTTTACAAGGGTATTGACTCCCCAGTGTTTTCCTTTTCACTTTTACTATGTGCTTCTTATTTCCTGCAGACTGAAAAAGGCCCCTAGGCAGGCCATAATCTGTAATCATATTTACCATTTCCAGTGTTTGTTTTAGAAATGGCTTTTTATCTTGTAGCCAGCACATTGACATTTATTCTTTGTTTTTAATGTTACAGATTTTTTTTTTTAAAGAAAAGCAAACTGAGATAGCTAGCTCGATGACAAAGAGCAGCCTGTCTGTCACAGGGCTGCCAACAAGGGGACTTAATCTTAAAACTAACCTTTGGGAAGGGAGCATTCAGGGACTGTTCCAGATTTCACATACACTAGTATAAATCTGGAATAAAGCCAGCCAAACCAATGGAGTTATGCGGATGTAAAGCAAGTGGAATGTGAGATTGGAATCTGGCGCTCTGTGTGGTTTTGCTGTGTTCATACAAGTCACAAACTTATCCCCCTCCTTCTTCATTCATAAACTTCAGACTCACTGAAGAAAGATACAGGTCAAGCCAGAGAAATATGAACTGTTAAGGTCCTTTCCCCAAGAAAGGAATTGGCAACAACTCACGAATAGAAGCCCAGTGAGTAGAACTTGTTGGAAATTTTGCAACAAAACATTTTTCTGTCAGAAAATTCTGCTTTTTCAAAAGCTAAATGCTTCATGGAAACATGTCAGTTTTGATGACATTTTGTTCCGGAGAGGGGGAAAATGACCAGACCTTCCCCCCTAATATTTTCAGAATGGAATGTTTCAACTTTTCATTTCAAAATGACTTTATTTAAAAATTTATTTTTTAAATTCATTTTTATAACAAAGTTTCCATTGGTCCAACACACTTCTTTCAAAATTTAAAATGTTTTTGATTTTGTTCAGTTTGGGAACAGGAACATTTTCAAAATCATGGAACTTCCTATGAAACAGAAAATCCTTTTCCTGCCCAGCTCTACCAGGGAACATAATGGGAAGGGGGGAGAGTGAAGGCTAAAGGAAAATAACTTTCTTTAGGGAAAGTGTAGATTTCATTTTACATAACCCAGATCAGAAAACTTGGGTAATTCTAAATATGAGTGCTAGTTTCATACCAAACCTCAGCACAGCCTCTGTAAGAACAAGAAATTGTGTACATTTGCTGCAGTTTCTCAGTTAAATCCTCCCTACAGAATCCTCTTGTTTGAGGAGAACAGAGTTAAAGTTTTATGTTAAGTGAAGAAACAGACTTTCTGGAGTTGTTTGTCAGGAATTATTCATGTGCCCTGACACAACTTAAAAGGTTTGCAAAGTTCTAAAATGAATAATTCTGGAGATGTGTCTTTGGAAGGATTAAGAAGTAGAAAAGATTCAGCTTCAGTTTTTTAATCAGTGAAGCAACATGCACTCCTGCTTTTAGGGACTGCTTGTAATCTGCCTTCTCCCTCTCAATCTTGTTCCTTTGGTACTGTGAATCTTTCAGCTGTATTATCAGTAGTTTAGTTTTTCTCTTCAAAGAGCTACTACATTCAGGTGCACAGTGTGAATAGGGATGGGAGAAAGACCTTAATTCAGCAGGACAGCAGTAAGACTGCCTTCACTGGTGACAATGGGATAATCAGTGTATTTATAATAGTTATGATCTTTGCTCTAGCACAGTAAGCCCTTTGTTTTAAGAGATCAAATATATATTCCTGCCTAGGTACTAGTTTCTTTTCATAGAACAGTGGAAGCTCTTACTGTGGGAGAACTCAGTCAAGGAATTACTTTAATGTTCCTATATTCAGTGCATAAGAAAAACTATGATTCTGGTAAATGCCTTGATAGGGTTTTTCAATACAAGGTGTTATTTGCAAGCGGTCGCTATATAATAATGTTGTCTTTAGGAAGGAAAGAAGAGTGCTCCAGAACATTTAATGAAATATTTGCACATTTTACATCAATTATCCACAATTTTTTAGGAACTCATTCAAAGCACTCAACTACTTGATTATTGTAATTACTGTACATTCCATATCTCTGAAGAGCACCGGATTCCTAATAAAGAGGAGGAAATCTGTCTAGAGGCATGCTCTAACAAAACAATGGAAAATAGCCCAGTAACAATGCTCTTTTCATGGTACTTACCATGCCTGACTGCTGTGTAAGCAAAAGCACAGCGAACTTTTAATATGAATTAAGAAAATTAACTTGATACCTGGTAGCTTAGGAGGTCAGAAAGAAACTTGCCTTGTGAGACAGCTTTGCACATAATTGAATCCACTTATACGTTTGCTCTCAGAACAATGCACCAGCCTACACTTTGTTCTTCTTTAAAGTAATCTTACAGACTGACTTCATTATTAGTCTTACTGTTCCTGATGTAGTACTTCCATAGAAACTGTACATTATTTTCATTTTTTTATTTTGTGATTAAAAGACAGCTCACGTGTTACTGTACTCAAAAACTAAATGTTACATTTATATTTTTTGCAGTAAAAGTTTGCATCCATAATCTGTCCCTTTATTTCAAACAATATTACAGCAAAATCCTATCAAGGAAATGTGTGTTTTCTGAAGTTATACTTTGATCCTACAGTCCTAGTGGATTTTCTCTGGAAGCTTTTTTCTTTCTAAAATAGAAATTATGTGACTTGTGTGCTTGTAAAAGTGCTGGAAAGATAGTTCTGAAAACTGAATTCCTCTATGCAAAAGAGGGACACAGCAACAGTACAAATTGCCCTACACTGCCACCACCAAATTACTTCAACCCTAACACACATAGCAGTACAGAGGGATAGTTGGAATGAGGTAGTGAGGTTGGCAGGGACAGAGCAGTAACCAGAGCAGAGGATTTAAAGTTATGTGGCTCCTCCAGGCCTCTGCCATGTTGTGGTTCTCAAAGGCCTACTTTGATCAATAGGATCCCCAAATACCAACCCTGGACACAGACATGAGAATTTGGTCCTTAGTACAAGTTTGTTTTTCCATTAGTTTTATGTAATTTTTTAGCTAAGCTCTGTATATCTGCATGTTAGAAATTTGTACTGAAACCTTTAAATCCATACATATATGCCACTGAACATAGTAATGTATTTGGTTACTACCAAAATGGACTGGATTTGAACGGATGTACTAGAGGAAACTTTTCTTTATCTCATTACCGATCCCCTGGCTTATCCCGCCCTCAGCTACCTGGAAATGTTGTTAAATATAATGAGGTATATTCTGCCCTAAGTGATACCTTGAAATCCTTTTGACTTCATTAGAGCTGAAGCTGTGTCATTGAGAGCAGAATTGTGCCCTCTGACTCATCCAAGTAATATATACTTCTTTTATTGCCACAAGCGATTTTATTTTTTTTACTACTGTTGGCACTACAGACTGAGTCAATTTTGCCATAGAGAACTGTATTCAGTTCTGGCTTTCACGTATCATCTTCAGCATAACCAGGCGGACTTAATTTCCAGACTCTTTGATTGCAGTGTCTAGAATCTCAAACTCCCCCACCCCACCCCACTGACCACCTCTCATTCATAAGGGCACAGATTACAATGTTCTGCCCCAGTGGGGTGTGACTCGTTGGGCTGTGGTGTGCAGAAAACAAAGGGAGAATCCAAGCAGGAGACATGAGCTGGTAGTTGTGTAGGTCACAGGAAGGCACTATGACTTTGAGTAACAACTATCTCCCAGGGCTGCTGCTGGAGTGGTGCTCTATTGTAGTTAATTCACAGGCAGGATATAAATCAGCATGGCTAAGATTTACAAAAATTATTTCATTTGTATCAAGGACCAGGATCCCATTGTGCTAGGTCTTGTACAACACAGGACAAGAGATGGTCCCTGCCCTGAAGACCTTATAATCTAAGTAAAACAAGAAACAACAGTTGGATATAGACCAGGGAGCATAAGGAAAATGAGACTATACTGGTCAACATGATAGGCAGTAGTTTTGGCACACCAGTTGCCTAATAGTGGTCAACTTTTTTTTAGGCATCATGGAAAGACAGTTGTGAAGGAGGACAATGAGAGCTTTGCAGATATTTTATGGGGAGCCCCTCTTAAGAATGCAGGGCAGCATGGGAGAAAGCACTAATCATTGTGACATTTATAGCCAAAATGTCATTAATCTCGTATTTCCTAGTTCTGTGAGCCAAACCGTGTTGTTTCCAAATCACCTACGGCCAGATTTTGCCACTTTTTACACTGAGTAATATCTTACTCCACAAGTGATTCCATTGATTTCAGTGAGCTTTCTTGTACAAGTCACTGCTCATCAATGGGATTAAGGGGTTCATGATTTGGTCTGGTATGAGTAAGAATTATGAAGTGAGACCCCTTTTCTATATTCTTTTTAATATGAATATTGTGCAAAAGCAGTAAGACAGCAAATTACCAATACTATATAAATAGAATACAGTATTTCTGTTTTTAATATTTCTGGCATTTCTAAATAGAAACATTTTGCATATGTATGATAATGTCACTCTTGGGGTAATTAAGTAAAATTCTTCTCTTTGGTCTGATATCTGCAGTGTGGCTCCCTAGTCCTTACTTTGCATTTGTTCCACCCAGCAAATGAGTACAAAATGTACAATACAAACCGACAGTAGGGATCAGAGCAGAAGGTTTCCCTTAAAGTTTTTGTTCATTATAGCTTGTTACTTGTCATGCAACCAAGGTAAAGAATTATAGACATAGTTGCCTTCTAACACTAAACAAGAAACATTTCTAGAATAAGAAAAACAGATTACTAAAGCTACTTTGTCTGTCTGTCTGTCTTATCTAGAGCACGCTTTTGTCAGTCTTTTGAGTGCAAATTTAAAGAAACAGTACACATTTCCTAACCTAATTCTATTTTATTCTGATGAGCACAGAGGCCCAGATCCTTAATAGGAGTTAGGCACCTAAATACTTTTGAAATTTGAAGGAAGCAGGCACCAACCTAACTTTGAGGATGTGGGCCACAGTACCTAGGTGACAGCTGACATATTGCAGATTATGTTCAAATATTTGAGGCAAAATTTGCTCGCTTTTACAACATGCCACTTCATGGGGGCGGTATTGTTCATGTTAGAGTGTTACGGGTAAAAATATTGCAATTGGAGGCAACATTTGGAACTAAATTCTTCTCCCTTAGTGGGGCGGCCCAGGTACAACGAGAATAAACATTGGTCCACAAATGTTTTCTGAACATGCTGTGTATCCTCAGAGTCCTTTTTTTTTTTTTTTTTTTTTAATTAAGAAGAGCTGCTCAGTGGGATAAAATTATGCAAAAGAACTTCTTAATTAACATTATCCATTTTTGGAATATAATAATGTCAAACCATCTCCAATTAGACTTTTAGTAAATTGAAACTGATATTGTAAACAAAGTGTATGACTGTGATTAACAAAGAACAGTGGAGAATGCAATCTTCAAATATTATGTCAGTTATTCATTGAAAGTAGACCTCAGATGTCTAACCAGAAAAAGATTCTGATGGCAAAGTTGAGGATGGGTTACGTTACATCAGAATATCCTGCATGAGTGTGGGAAAGAACTGGAGCATTTTGTATAAACACATTACTGTGAGCAACTTATTATTTTGTCATGACATTTTTCCCACAGACTTTAATGCGTTTCACAAATGAGAGGTTTAGTAAAAATTATATTATGGACATTTTCCTTAGAGAAGTACAGCAAACACATTCTGCTTGTAATAGGACTATGGCTAGCTATTGTGTCATTAACACATACTCATTAAAGGCTGCATTTATAATTGCTTTAATGATTCATAAGGGGCACAGTCCTACAGTTAATGGGCACCTAAAGCTCTCCTTTAGGTAAAGGGGAATTTAGATTATAAATGGAATGCACGACTGGGCTCAATATGTGTGTTTTATACAGGCATATTTGTACATTAATCTTTGTATCATGATGATCCATATATAAATCTCAATTGGCCCAGTCCCAAATTCCACGTTCAAGGTCCACTCCTGCAGACCTTACTCTCATGAAGCTAAATCACATACCTTATACAAGCAAACATTGTTGGGAGAGAAAGTAAAGCGCTAACCTTGTACAGCTAGTATAAAGGGGGTGCAGAATCACAGCCTCTGTGCTCAAGGAAATGCAGGGGTTACTATCCAGCTGATCCCCTGGGAGCAACTTGCTAGAAAGTGGGAGGCAGGGAGTAAGTGGAGTGATACCTAGACGGGGTGGAGCTACCAGCCAACAGAGATGCCTGGCTGCATTGTCGTGAAGGAGGAGGGAATATATTGCACTTTTTATAAATGAATTTAGCAAATTGCTCTTCCTTGGCTCACCTAGAGAACTCCACAAAGTATTCTGATCTAGGGTAGGACCATATAACGTAAAAAGGAAAGGAGCAATGGGCGCACAGGACTGAGCCATCAGTACTTGCTTGGCCAAAACTCCCATTGGTTTCAAAGGTAGTCATGATAGAACATCAGAATTGAGCAGAATGCAGTTCTGCAAATTCCATAATTGACAAATGATCTTACCTATCCTTAGTACTGTCAATGGAAAAACGGTCTCAATCACTTGTTTCCTGATCTTTTAGAATCCCTCCTGAATTGTACAAACATGTTTTATGGAGAGTAGGGAAAGGGAAGCCTTTCCATTTGGTAATAGTTCCATAGATTAGGCTCGAAAGTCTTGGAAACAGCTGAATAATATACCAGACAGGTTTTGGTTCCTGTGAAACTGAACTACACTTGACCTCAAAGATAATTTTGCCATATTGTAGCTATTGCTACAACTAGAAGATCCAGATGCAATTATACTGACGTCTGTAATCTATATATAATCAGTCATCTCAAGTTTTATAAATCACCTCTGGTCTGCTGTGAGTATTTGCCGCTTGCATTTCACAAAGTCTATGGTAAGTAAAACAATAATTTGGGGACGGGGGGAATAGAGGAATAATTTCTGTCCTAGAAGCATGGTTTTTTTTATTGCTATTAGTTTTTCAGTTCAGTGTGAGATTTGTAGGACACATCTTATTTGTAAAAAAGAAAAACATGCTCTAAAAGATACAATAATTCCTTTCAAACTAATTGAGGTTAAAATACTTTGATTGGTTAAAAGTAATGCTGTTAATGTAGAATCTGCCAAACTAATGATAAGCAGAGTTAAAAAGCTACTAGACCACATGTAGCCTGCATTTTTATACCCCTGTAAATTGTAATTTCAGTGTTTGAAACATTTTGAGTACAAACGCCACAGGCAGCAATGTTTAGGTTAAACTTCTTCATGGTATGGCTGTTTGCAACAATACCTCCATTCATAAGCCTCAAGAAGTAAAATGACAGCTACAAGTGCCTTGAAGGAATATGTGCTCCTCTTTGCATTGTCCTGCAGGTTACTCCTGAAGTGCATTAAATCCACAGAATGGAAACTTCAGTTTAAAAGAGAGCATTATGAAAAAAACCACCATGGCATAATTGGACAATGTTACTGACATTTAGAGCCCAATCCTGGTCCCATTGGAGCCAGTGCAAAACTCCTATTGACTTCAGAGGGAGCAGGAACCAAGCCTTACTGTAAACACTTGGCTTTTTACTAGCTGAGTACATGTATTTGTTTAACCAGTTCAAAGTATTCGCCCAAATTCTTAGGACACCGGATGAGACAATATTTGTCAATGTTAAGATGGAGGGCCTGATTCTCCACTGCCTTGACCCTGAATATTCATTTAATCTTGAGTACAGCTTCTATTTTGCTGGAGTCCTTGACTTCAGTCCAGCACATTCAGATCACAACTACCCCCTTCTTCTTGCCTTCAGCTTAGTGAGGCAGCTGGCTACCTGCCAAATCTGCTCGGATCAGCTAGCCTCTAAAAGGCCTATTCAATAGGGTCAGTTGGAATGGTACAGAGCTTCAGAATTTGTTATGCATCTCTTTAAAAAATTAAGACATTTGTTTTCTTATAGCATAACAATAGTAAAAATCTAAATTCATGCTAAATTCATTTTTCAGTGATGGATCCAGGATTTTCATAGGGATCTATGGTAGGAAATGGCAGGAATAGAATAGGGGAAGGAAAAGGTTCTTTCATACTTTTTCTTATAAACTCTGATTTTTTTCAGGTATTCACTCCTCTAGGGAAAATCTTCTGGGGCTAAAACCTGGCTGGTTTTCACTTTCAGAAATTTTTTGTTTTAAAAAAAAAAATTGGGAGAGAGGCTTCCGGTTTTAGTTTATAGGAACTGCTTTTCCCCTCCTCTAACTCAAAAACAGACTTGGTTTAGAAATGGATGTGTGGCAGCAAGATATTGGTTCACCATGTCGACAAATTGCTTCATATTGTTTGTGTCTAAATGGTAACTTTTATTAATGGATTTAATTTTTTCTTGTAAAGGAATTCCTGAATAATACTCACATAATGCAGAAATTTTCTATTCTGAGGACACTGGTGTAAAACCATTATACTCCCACTAAAGTCACTTGGCAAAATCCTGACTTGCACTAAAGAGCAATCAGTGAAGCTCACAAAAAGAATGCAAATGTGGCTTTAAGTTACTTTTGTGTTCTCACAATCCTTGGCCAGTATGTGCAGGGCCAGCTCTCCAGTGCTACTTGGAACAGCCAGAAATTGTGCTGGCTGCAAAATGCCATTTTAACAACTGGAATTTGCCAGAGCACAGGGACACCTTGATGAAAACCTTTTTCCCCTGACCACAATCCAGTCTGGTTTCAGGAAGGACAGGGTAACAACACTTCATCATCCAAAGAATCCTCCAGGAAATACAGGAAAACTTGCACTAACCTAAGGCCTGGCCAATAGCAATTTGGGCACTGACTTCAGGAGGCTAAGATTGGACCCTGCCATTGTAGGGCCATGATGATAAAGCAAAGAAAGAGCCATATTTGGCAACTTTTTAAAGTGTCCAAGGTAGTAAGCATGTGGAAATCATACTGTGGCATATTTACACACACTGTGCCAAATCCTGCTCAGGGTTGCATCTGATAAAAGCCACTGAAAAAGAACATGATTCAGCTCTCATTGAAGAAAAAGGGAATTCTATCACTGACTTCACCAGGAATAAGAGCAGGCCCAAGTCACCCGCAAGAGGTTTTGGTGAACTGCTCATATGTGGAAAATCCACTATCCATCCAGGATCAGACAGCTATTGGCACATAATCAGCTGCCCTGCCAGCTACACACTGATCAAGTAATTTAAACTAGCAATTTCTCAAGCTCCTGTCATCATATTATCTAGCCGCATCCTGAGCAGGGTGTTCCCAAATGGTCTTCCACAGATTCGTTTTATCTTTTCTATTTATTTATTTGATTAAGTTGCTTTTTTCTTTATTTTTTTGTTCTTCATTCTTTTCATCTCATGTGTCAAAAACCGTAATAATAATAATACCTAGCTCTCATATATTGCTTTTCATCTGTTGAGCTCGGTACGGGCTGATGAATTTTTTTATAATGAAATCATTCGCTGCTTGTTTGTAGGCACTTTTTTAAACTGAAAATGTGAGAACATTTGTAAGCGCTCTCTGTACGTCTGCATGTGCCGTGGCCTGCCCTGCACGCCTCTGGTCTTTTCTCATATTTATATAATCTTTAAACACCATAATGCCAACATTCACCAGCCTCTCTCAACTTGCCAGAAACATTGTTTTGAGCTCATTTTCACTTTTGAAGAATGTTTTGCAGGAAGGTATCTTTAACAAGCTGGGTTTGTTTTTGTAGCCCTGCAAAATTGGCACACACTTCTTCTAGTTCCAATATAAGGCCTGACTGAAAGCCCACTGCAGTGAATGGTGAGATCACCCTGTTGTCCAATGGGCTTCCACTCAGGCCCGCAAAGCAGTTTTGAGAATTTGGGGATATTTATGAAAAGAGACGGAATGTTTTAAGTTTAGCAGTAGAATCAGTCTCACTTCTTATATCCAGAAGAAGCAGATATTTTAAATATCTGAGCCATAATGCACATTGTGTTTGGTGCAGGGCTTGAGTGGGGGAAGGCAAAAGCAGCCATACACTACCTTTGTCAATCCCCAGTTCCTGTGACCTCACACCTGGCATAAATTAGACAGCCTCAGGCCTGCTCTAACCTCCAGCAGCCTGTGAGGGCCGCTCAAGGGTATGCTGCAGTAGCTGAGGGCTGCTCAGCGGCTGTGTGCTCTATTCGCTTCCACTGCAGCCTGACATGCCTTGCCCCCCTATTCCAGGTGCAGTACAGGAACTAACAATAAGCTTCCCCACTGTCAAGGGGTTTGCCCAACTGACAACTTAGCCTTAAGACTAGCTATCTAAACTGGACTACTTTAGCTTTTAAAGCTGCTTTTGTGTCCCCAGAGGAGTGGTGACCTAGCCTCAAAAATGCAAGATTCTGCTATAAAGAGCAATCAATGTTAGGATACAATGACAACCTGTTCAGATAGCACATAGTAGAGAAGACTAGCTGAACTCAGCTCCTAGCATGAAAAAACTTGTGGAGCAAAATTCTTTCCCATCCGCCAGACATATCAGAGATCCGATATACTGCTCTCCCTATTGGATGTGCTTAGATCTCCAATAGAATATTAAGGTCAAAATGTCCTGTGTGAGGAAGCCCACTCAATAAAAACAATTTATATTACCTTCATCAAGGGAAAAATGTCAGGTGTAGAAATGTTAAGCCTGATTCATCTCTTACTTTCAGCAATGTAAATTATGAGTAAATTCATGGAAGTCAATGGAATTACATTTATTTTTAAATGGTGGAAAGGAAAAGAGAATCACGCTCACGGTACCTTTCAGCTTCTTTTTCAATTCTTCATTTTCCTTCTTTCAGATAGTGCTGCTGAAATTTTATTGCCATCATTTCTGTTTTAACTAAAGTAGCTCATCAAAAAAAGAATTTGTCTTAGTAATGTACAGTTTACATTCACCCATTCATTTAACTTTTCGTATCAATTTGGACAAAAGAATTTTCATCCCCCTCTCCACTACTAAACACTTTTCTCTCCATTATTCAAAAATAAAATGACTTAGATTAGCATATTTCCCAGCAGTGTCCTTCAGTGAAGATTCACATTTTTTGTCTAGAAGTTGCTTTAGCAATTTCAAGAACTTTTTGGTATCAAATAATATTCTTATCATATTTGTGTCTGTGTATATGGAATGTAGCTATGATAAAATGTCCTTTGATTAAGAAAGAAGTAGGAGAGAGGTGTTCATTAGCAAATACATGAGTGTAAAACTAAATGAAATAGATATGGAAAGAACTTTGAATTAGTAGCTAAAGTACAAAAATGCTAGTCAAGATTTCCGAGCTCTTCTCTCGGCTTTTCCACTTATTTATTGTCTGACTTTGGTCAAGTCCCCTAATGTCCATGAGAGACCCTTTCTATGGCTAGATAAAAAGTGTAGTAATAGCGTCTTCAGAGTCTGGTGTATTAATGATTGCAATGATTTTTTTTTGTGATCCTTGGATGAAAAGGGAACATGAGTCATGCTGAGTCAGACAAATGGTCCATCTAGCCCAGTGTCCCTGTCTTCCAACAGTGGCTTGTGCCAGATGCTTCAGAGGGAATGAACAGAACAGGGCAATTTATCAAGTAATCCATTCTCTGTTGTCCGGTCCCAACTTCTGGCCCTCAAAGTTTAGGGAGGCTAAGTACTATAAGTGTTATATCTATTGACATATCTATACAGTATGTATTACTTTACTGTCATAAAATTGAACTCGTATGTAGAGGGGAAAATTACGTATATCTTTGATGTAAATGATGGACTCGCTTTTGAATGGAGGTGTAAACTAGTGCATCTTAATACCTGCTATTGTATGTATATCATCTTCAGGAAAATTAAAGTTTACAATATTCAATATATGCAAAATTTGCTTTTTCCAAATATGCTTAATATTGCTTGTATCAGAAATACTTCAATTACAACAGCATTATGTTTTTTTATTTTGTTGTGACAAGCTCTAGTACAATATTATATCTTGCAGTCCTAGTAAATATTCGTTTTCCTTCACTATTGGAGTCTGCCCTAGCCTCTCTCAATATGTTAAGTGAATGCTTCAAAATATGTTTACTTTTTACTTCCACAAAGAGCCTGCAATGGAGAACAGCAGCAAATGGGTTATTTTGTGTCAGTTAAGAGTTATTATTTTTTTTCCCCTGATTTGCAATATATAGTTTTAGTTTCAGCAAGTTATGCACTGTCACAAACATATGTTATTTTCCTTCCCCATCCTCCTAGCACACACAAACAAAGGCAATAATGAAAAATGGGATTTCTCTAATAAGAAAATACTAATTTTGCATAATTTAAAGGGGGTAGTCAAAACTTATTCTACCTTTGACAAAAATGAGTCTATCGGTCTCCAAAATGAAGGCTAAAACATGCCTTAAATCTCAGCCGAAAGATTTTTCAGTAATAGATGCATAGATCTTGTACCATTCCGCCACACTTCTTGTCCTTTTTTACAAAAAGAATACCAATATCTGGCCTACACATGAGAGCAAAGCAAGAATGGAGAATGAAGAGACAATAATGAATCCACAAAGTGCTGGCACATAGGTTGCAATATGCATGTTGGGTACCCCAGATCAGGATCTGGGATATAACAATTGAATTGCATAAAAGCTGGGGAGGGCAAGAAGTAAACTCAGATTTGTTTGGTCGATATGTTTCTCTGGTATGGAAGAGGGAGGGCAGTTAGGCAGAAAAAATGTGTGAAAACAGGTGTAGAACTACAAACTTTGCCTCAGATGCACTGAAAGGGGAGATATGCATATGAAGCAGTCTGTATGGCCCCTGGAAACTTATACTTTTTCCAGGATCAGTATGTAAGAATCCAGTAGTAGTCCCATAGCACATATGAGGGGCTAAATGCATCTGCCTGCATGGAAATAGAAGAGGCGAGTGTGCTTTTCTTGCTTGATTAAATAAGTCCTATTATTTGTAATCATGTGGCACAGGGTGAATCACTACAGTACACTACAGAATCACTACAGTATTATCAAGTCATTCCCCCTTACCATTCTCTTTGTTAAGATAAATAGATTGAATTCTTTGAGTTGATCACTAAAAGGCATATTTCCTAATCATTTAATCATTCTCATGGCTCTTCTTGGAACCCTCTCCAAAGTATCAAAATCCTGGCATTGTGAGCACCAGAACTGGACACAAGATTCCAGCAATGGTTGAACCAATTCTAAATGTAGAGGTAAAATAAATGCTACACCTCCTTGAGATATATACTGGAATCATATTGGCTTTTAGGCCACAGCATTGCACTAGGAGCCCATGTTCAGCTGATCATTCAACATGACCCCCAAATCTTTTTCATAATCCCTATTTCCCAGGATAGAGTCCCCATCCTGTAAGTGAGGACTACGTTCTTTGTTCCCAGATTCATACATTTACATTTAGCTGTATTAAAATGCATGTTATTTGCTTGTAACCAGTTTACCAAGTGATCCAGATAGCTTTGAATCAGTAACCTGCCCTCGTCATTATTTACCACTTCCCCAATTTTTGTGTCCTTTGCGAACTTTATCAGTAATAATTTTGTGTTTTCTTCCAGCTCATTGATTAAAAATGCTCAATAGCATTGGGTCAAGAACCAATCCCTGCAAGATCCTACTAGCAACAAACCCTCTCAATGAGGATACCCTGTTTACAGGTATGTGATGGATCCGTATGTGATGTGCCCAGTTCCATTCATCTGACTCTCATATCGGTCATCAAATGCACCCAGTTGGCATAGGGTTGGTAAACTGCTCAACCCTTGTTTCAGGCATAGTCCAGCTTCATTATTCTTGCACTGCTGTGACATAACCATATTGTCCTCACCACTGGACTGAGCTATTTCCCCAGCAGTTAATGTAGTATGGAGCAGTCTATATGTTATATGATCTTTCCACGTCTTTCCTACATGATTTCAAAAAGATATGACTCCTTTCTGGGGACTCAATCTTTCCCTTTGGCTGGCTCCCTTCCCGTTTTTCCCACTTGCAGTTTTCTATGGCTTTGAAATGCTTAGTGCTTTATTCCACACATGCACTGTCTGCCCATGATTCGACTAATCATTGTTTCCCATGCAGTGCTCTGTCTACAAATGTATTTTCCATCCAAATTTCCCTACAATATTTTCCACATTGTTCATGACACTGGAACAGGAAAGCTTTTAGCAGTGAGGGTCACTTAAAAATACATGCATAAGGTTCACAGTAGGGTAAATGCTGAGCCTTTCAGTTTTGACAGTGACTCCTTAAAACACTAGTTCCCAAACTTTTTATCCTGTGCCCCCTCTGTCCAGGCCCCCTGCCTCCCCTCAGCTGTGGCTGGGAGCAATGCCATGGTTGGGAGTGGGGCCACGGTCAGGAGTCTGAGGTTGGGACTGAGGCTGGAAGCAGGGCTGTGGTGGCCGGGGTATCTCTAACACTTGCTTGTTTATATACTGTAGACTTTTAATAAAGGAATTGAGATATTGGGCCAGGTGTAACTTTGCTGGTGTAACTTTGTTGTTGTTCCATCAACTTCCAACTACCCAAAGCAAGCTGATATCAGCTGAGGATCTGACTTCTTGTGTTTTGAGTGTTACCTGCATTTACTGAAACACATGTTCAGTTTTAACTTTTGAATGATTTTTGTTTCAGAATAGCATTATACCCTAACAAACCATTCTAGTATTGCTCCTCCTCTCACATTCTCCCCAAGCTTTACCATAATAAATTGCAATTATTTGCCATTTCTGAAGTGCATTTCAGATTCAAACCTTGCTTTAAAATCTATATATACATCCAGCACAACTGAAACACCATGACTTCAGAAGTAGAGGACAGCAAGCAACCAATGTTCCACTTGTGTTCTGGTGCAGACAGGAGCAAAGATAGTGGAAAGGCTTGTTTGACTTCAACAAGGTGATGACCCCTAAGTGATATAGCTGAATTAGCACTACTCCAGGCTGTAATGAGACCCACGGTGTTAACTCTTTCATTGCCTAACAACACACACAATGCACCATAGTCATAAAGATTTCATGTCTACCATCTCTTCATGCTCAGAACCCTCTTTGAAGTCAATGGGAGTTTTGTATAAAGGATGACAGCAGGACATGGCCCTCAGGCACTAGTTTTGTTTGGGGTTTGTTTGGTTTTTTTGCTTTTCCTTCAGATTCCAGTGATTCTGGTTAACAAAGCAATAGCAATGATTAAGAATGTCTGGAATCAAAGACGTGATCAGGCTTTGTTTTCTAGGCTAATTATATTACAAAACCTCCCTCTCCTATTTAGTTTGCCTTGAAGCTCCTTCAGCTGGGCATGTTCTGCATGCATGGCATCAGACACTACAATTTCCCCCAAATCAATTGGTACTATCAGTCAAATAGCATCTTCCTGATTCAATGCTAACACCATAACCGTTTTCTCATTAATTATACTAACAAGTTGGAGGGGGATGTTGCTGAGCTTTGCAGCAGTAGGAACAAATAAAAACATTAGAAAAATTAAGGTGTGCTTAGAAATCTGTTGTAGCAGCTACTGGTTGTCAGAAGCAGAAGATACCTCCCCACAGAGAGCCAAATTCTGCTCTGATTTCCATAACAGAATCACATGGTGTGAGAGCAAAAGTTAGCCAACACTCTGCTTGATTGACTGACACATTAGCCACACAAAAAAAAAAAACCCAAGCTGAAACTTTTGCATTAATTTATTCCCATATAGGTCCACTGAAGCTAGTAGAGATGTGTGGATGTAAATGAGATCAGAATTTGGCCTCCATCTTCTCAATACATGTTCATTTAATGGTAATCATTTCATTTTGGGTTAGGTTGGCTAGATCAGAATTTAAAGGCCACATTGAGATGTCCTGCTGAATTTGAATGGAACTATATTCTATGAGTGATCCCACTGATTTCAATTGGACTATTCATGGAGTAAGGTACTAAGCAGTGCAAGGAAGAATGTTTTAACCAAGGAGCAACTTGCATGCCCAAATGTGACACAACATAGCATAATGACACCCTGTGTTCCATTCATCCGATGTCACATCAGGGACCAAATCCTCCCTGTTGGTATAGAGCTGTGTAAAGAACACCACTGAAGGGCTGCTGCATCCCAAGGGGCAGAGGAAGGGCAGAATTCACCGCAGTGGTAGCATAGGCAATGTTTACACTGCCAGGCACTCCCGGGTTGTACACTGTGTAGAAGAGCTTTCTGTTCTGCTGAGCATTCAAAGGAGCCCAGGCAACTACCATTGTCTAAGCCACACACCTGCTAGGCCAGCATTGTCCACCTGTGCTGGTGCCTGAAGGTCCACTGGCTAAGGAGATGATGCCTTGACACGTTAGACCGCAACCCTTTAGCATATTATTACAATGCCAAGGAGTCTATGCCAGGGTGTCAAAAGTGGGATATCACATTTTCATAGAGTTGTTGGTGAACCTGAGTCCTTTTTGAAAAGCAGCTCATTTGAATTCTTCATGGATAGTTTGTTTCTGTGTATAATTCATTACCTGTACATTTCTAATTAGAATGGTTACACTGGAACAATTGCTTCACTCTCTCCAGCTAACAATTATTTCTCCCCTAATCAGCATGCAGGACCTTTTTAGTTGGGTTGATTTACAACAGATATTTGAACTGCAATGTTTTTTTGTCTACTCTTTCCACTTACTCATACTTTTTCTTTTTGTTCAAAAGTTACATTAAACAAATCAACATTCATTCTTTCCTGCCTAAAAGCACAGACTTTCCTTCCATGAGATGTTTTCACAGCAGCCAAAAAAATTGACTTTTATATTAATTTTTCCAGTATAGGTAGCACTTTCCATCTCGAAAGTCTATTCTCCAAAATGTATTAGCTGAATGATGTAATGATCATATGGCGCTCTGCTTTTTTAATCCAGTTACTTTCCACATACCATGCCAAATTGTGCCCCGGGATTCACATGCACCAAACCCCCATTTTAATAATGATCCTTCATGTAACCAAGGACAGAATCTGGCCCTTTAGCCAGCTAGTATGGAAAAGGTAACAATATTGTTTTTAAATATATTTTTCACACACAATTTTTCAAGCATTACAGCAGGGTCAATCATTTCCTTTTAAATGTTTTTTTTTTACTTAACTTTTCTCTTGGGGAAAAAAATATGAGTTATTTAGTGATTGTAGCTGTCATGGGGAGAGAGCAATCAGATTGAGGAAAGATTGTTAAAAGCATAGACATACAGGCATGTGCATGCACGCACGCATACACAGACATCAACGTGAAGCCCTATTTCAATGTAACAATGATTATTTTTAAAGCATCTCCTTCAGCTTTTGGCTTTGAAGTCTGCAGAAGGTAACAAGCAATGACGGACGATTTGTGCTTCTTGTGTGTTTTAATGTGAAATGGCCAGAAGAGAGAATCCAGCTCAGTTTGGGGTTTATTAAGGATGTGTATCTTCCTTTCAGTTTTTGGTCCAGTTAGACACTACAGAGTACATTTTTCACGTTTTTTCCCGTGACGCTTGTTTTCCCTGTGTGTGACAAGAGTATGTCACTGTATCTCAGTTATTTAGGCATCATTGTGCAATTAATTTCAATGCTTGTTTGCATAATTATAAATCAGCCTTGTGGGTCTGAGTTGCCTGCTGCACTTGTAACTGATTTGTAACATACTAAATGAGTAACTGGATTTCAGTCCCAGGCCCTTCTATTATCTCTGAAACAAAATTAGATTTGCAATAAACATCAAGATGTCACCAGACAGTTTAACTGATTACATTTACTTAAAGTATATAAAACATAATTCATCTGAGACACTGTGAAGATTAAAATTAGCTTAACATAATAAGTACCGGCATGCACCTAAGACCTTTTTTTTAAGAAAACTCTTTTTTATAAAGATTTGAATACAGCACCATTTAAAAAAACAAAAGCCTCTCTCCAAGCTCAACTGTGCCCTGCTTCCCTACTGGCATGCAGGCTTCTTCCCTCCCCCTTTAATATGGAAATGCTGCATTGCCATTGCCAATGCTGCTCCTGGCTCCTCTACCTGCACCCATGTACAGACAGAGAACCTGAGAACTGGCTAGAGCATAGGGCTCAACGAGTAGTGATCAATGGCTCCATGTCTAGCTGGCAACCGGTCATAAGCGGAGTTCCCCAGGGGTCGGTCCTGGGGCCGGTTTTGTTCAACATCTTTATTAATGATCTGGAGGATGGGGTAGATTGCACCCTCAGCAAGTTTGCGGACGACACTAAGCTGGGGGGAGTGTAGATACCCTGCAAGGTAGGGATAGGATACAGAGTGAACTAAACAAATTGGAGGATTGGGCCAAAAGAAATCTAATGAGGTTCAACAAAGATAAGTGCAGAGTCCTCCACTTAGGAAGGAAGAATCCCATGCACAGCTACAGACTGGGGACCGACAAACTGGGCAGCAGCTCTGCAGAAAGGGACCTGGGGGTAATGGTGGATAAAAAGCTGGATATGAGTCAGCAGTGTGCCCTGGTTGTCAAGAAGGCAAATGTCATATTGGGCTGCATTAGGAGGGGCATTGCCAGCAGGTCACGGGAAGTGATTATTCCCCTCTATTCGGCATTGGTGAGGCCGCATTTAGAATATTGTGTCCAGTTTTGGGCCCCCCACTACAAAAAGAATGTGGACAAGTTGGAGAGAGTGCAGCGGAGGGCAACAAAAATGATTAGGGGGCTGGAGCACAGGACTTACGAGGAGAGGCTGAGGGAACTGGGCTTGTTTAGTCTGCAAAAGAGAAGAGTGAGGGGGGATTTGATAGCGGCCTTTAACTACCTGAAAGGGGGGTCCAGGGAGGATGGGGCTAGGCTGTTCTCGGTGGTGGCAGATGACAGAACAAGGAGCAACGGTCTCAAGTTGCAGGGCGGGAGGTCTAGGTTGGACATTAGGAAAAAGTTTTTTACTAGGAGGGTGGTGAAGCACTGGAATAGGTTACCTAGGGAGGTGGTGGAATCTCCATCCTTAGAGGTTTTTAAGCTGAGGCTTGACAAAGCCCTGGTTGGGATGATATAGCTGAGGTTAGTCCTGCTTTGAGCAGGGGGTTGGACTAGATGACCTCCTGAGGTCCCTTCCAACTCTAATATTCTATGATTCTATGATTCCTCTATCCAGGTCCTGGTCTGGATTTGCAGAGACTGTGGCCTGCATTTCTCTGTCACAGAAAGCCAGGTGGGGGAGATCATTGAGTATGAGAGGTGCCTATTAGTAGAATCTCTCAGGAAGCAGGTGGGAGAGCTACAGGAGGAGGTGGCTAGGCTGAGGAGCATATGCATATGGAGAGCTCCAAGGCTGAAAAAATAAAGTAGTTGGTGAGGACTGCAGTAGCACCACCAAGGGAAGAGGAAATGGCTCCTTCACAGGAAGGAAGCTGGCTTCTGGTTATTTCTGACAGTAGGCAGTGTTCCACCTCTGCTCCTAAACCATAATCTACAGAATTTTTTTTTTTAAAGTATGCTCTGGCATTGAGGGATGAGCAGAGGAGGAGAAATCATGTTCCCTGAAGCCTGGAAGGATCATGCCCAACACTCTCAAGAGATAATGGAGGATGGTGGTGGTTGGTGACTCCCTTCTAAGGTGGACAGAGACATCCATCTGCCAGCCTGACATGGCATCTGGGGAAGTGTGCTGCCTGCCAGGGCCCCATATCTGCCAGGGCATTACAGAAAGATTGTCAAGGATCATCTGGCCCTCTACCCCATGCTGCTCATCCATGTGGGCACTAATGATACTTCAAGGTCTGACCCTGAGCAGTTCAGAAGTGACTACAGGGCTCTGGGAATAAGGAAGAAGGAGCTGGGTGGTGCAGGTGGTGTTTTCATTGACCCTTGCAGTCATGGTTAGGAGCCCATGCAAAGAAGACACAGCCTGAGCGTGAATGTATAACTGCAGGGATGGTGTTGGCTTTGGCTTCCTTGACCATGGGATGCTGTTCTGAGAAGAACTGTTGAGGGAAGATTGAGTTCCATGCATCAAACAAGGGGGAAAAGCATCTTCAGATAAAGAGCAGCTAACCTAGTGAGGCAGCCATTAAACTAGGTTCAATAGAGGCAGAAGACAAACCCACAGGTAAGTCCAGAACATGGAGACCTGGGTGAAGGATCAGAATCTAGAGGGAACATGAGCAATCATAGCAAGGATAAAGGAGAGATGAGGGAATTTAGGGGGAAATCTAATGAACATCCTAGATGTCTGTATACTAATACAAGAAATATTGGGAATAAACAGGAAGAACTAGAAATATTAGTAAATAGTCACAATTATGACAGAAGGGGCATCACAGAGGCTTGGTGGGATGACCGGAGTCACATGACCGGAGTATTAGCATAGCTTGTTCAGGAAGGATAGGCAGAGGAAAAAGGGAGGTGATATTATTGCCTTGTATACCAAAAATGTATTCACTTGTACTGAGGTTAAAATGGAAATAGGAGATACAGTTGTGAAAATCTCAGGGTAAGGCTAAAAGGGATTTAAAAAGACAGTTATTATGGTAGGGGTCTTCCATAGACAACCAGAAAGAAGAGATGGATGAGGCTTTTTTTAAACAACTAACAAAATCATCCAACACACAGGACTTGTTGGCGATGGGGGAGTAAAGCTACACAGACAGCAGTTTGGGGAAAATAATACAGCAAGGGACAGATCATCCAACAAGTTTTGGAATGCATTGGAAACAATTTTTTATAACAGAAGGTAGAGAAAGTGACTAGGAGAGAACTATTCTACATTTGATTCTTACCAATAGGCAGGAACTAGTTGAGAATTTGAAGGTGAAGGCAGCTTGGGTGAAAGTGATCATGAAATGGGAATGGGAGGAGAATGAAGGTAATGAATTTCAAGAAGGCCAATTTCAGCAAACAGCGCGAATTGGCAGGTAAGAGCTCATGGGAAACACGTCTAAGGGAAAAATGAGTTCAGGGGCATTGGCGGTTTTTTAAAGAGACATTATTAAGAGAACAAAAGGACACTGTTCCAACATCTAGAAATGATAGGAAGTATGAGAAGAGACTACCCTGGCTTAGCCCAGAGATCTTCAATGATCTGAAACTCAGAAAAGAGTCACACAAAGAGTTGAGATTAGGTCAAATTACGAAGGATAAATATATATATTTTTAAACCCACAGGCATGTAGGGAAAAAATTAGAGAGGCCAAGGCACAAAACAAGACAAAACTAGCTAGGGACATAAAGAATAATCAGAAAACATTTTACAAACACCTGAGAAGCAAGAGGAAGAACAAGGAGAGTGGAGGCCCTTGACTCAGTGAGGAGGGAAAGACAATAACAGAAATTGCAGCAATAGCCAAAGTGTTAAATACCTTTTTTGTTTCCGTTTTCACAAAAAAGATTAGCAACAACCAGACAGCAAACATCAGTGTACGTGGGGTAGGCTTTGAGGATAAATTGGGAAAGAATACATTAAGAATTACTTACACAAGTTAGATATCTTCAGATTGGCAAGGCCTGATTAAATGTATCCTAGAATACTTAAGGAACTGGCTGAAGAGATCCCTGAGAATTTGTGGATGACGGGAAAGATCCCTTAGGACTGGAAAAGGGTCGATATAGCACCTACCTATAAAAAAGGGAAATAAGGACAACCTAGGGAATTATAGACCAGACATCTTAACTTAGCCGGAAAGATAATGGAGCAAATAATCAAACAATCAATTTGTAAGCATCTAGAAAATAATAAAATAAGTAATAAATCATATCAAACCAACCTAATTTTCTTCTTTGGAAGTGTTACAAACCTTGTGGATGAGGGGAAACAGTAGATACATCACAACACAACTTTAGTAAGGCATTTGATACTGTCTCACATGACCTTCTCATAAGCAAACTAGGGAAATATAGCCTAGATGCAGTTATTATAAGGTAGGTGCACAACTGGTTGGAAAACCGTGCTCTCAGTAGTAATCAGTGGTTCAGTCAAGCTGGAAGGATCTGCCCTGAGTCTGGTTCTCTTTAATATTTTCATAAATGAGTTGAATAATGGCATAGAGACTATGCTTATAAAATTTGTGAACAATATCAAACTGGGATGAATTGCAAGCGCTTTGAGGACAGGATAAAAAAATCAAAATGATCTTGACAAACTGGAGAAATAGTCTGAAATAAATAGAATGAAATTCAATAATGACAAAGGCAAAGTACTATATTAGAGTTAGGAAGGAATAATCAATTGGGAAATGACTGCCTAAAAAGTGGTGGTTATAGTGGATCACAAACTAAATATAAGCCAACAATGCAATACTGTTGTAAAAAAGAGCAAACGTAATTCTGGGCTGTATTAACAGGAATGTTGTAAGCAAGACACAAGAACTAATTCTTCCACTCTACCCATCACCTAGAAGATGTCAACTGGAGTATTGTGCTCAGTTGTGGGCACAACACTTCAGCAAAGATTTGGACAAAGTGGAGAAAGTCCACCGGAGAGCAACAAAAAATGATTAAAGGTCTAGAAAACATGACCTATGAGGAAAGATTGAAAAAATTGGGTTTGTTTAATCTGAAGAAGACCGAGATGAGGCATAAGTCTTCAACAATGTAACAGGTTGTTATAAAGGAGAGTGATAAATTATACTTCTTATCCACTGAGAACAGGAAAAGAAGTAATAGGCTTAAATTATAGCAAGGGAGATTTAGGTTAGTCAGTAGGGAAAACTTCCTACTTGTAAAGGTAGTTAAGCATGGAACAAACCTAGGGAGGTTATGGAATCTCTGTCATTGGAGGTTTTTAAGAGGAGGGTAGGCAAAAAACCTGTCAGGGATGGACTAGAGGGTCTAGATAATACGTAATCCTGCCTCAGTGCAGGTAACTGGCCTAGATGACCTACCAAGGTTCTTTTAAATCCTACATTTCTATGAGTCTATGATTCAAGGCTGTTCTATCTTTCTCTAAAAATTCAGTCCAACAGCCTATCTTTCAGATCCATTTCAATTCCTTGTCTTAAAATTCCAGATATATTAAGATTTTGAGTCATATCCCCAGTTCTATTAACTCCAATGGAACTACACTGGTCTCCATCATCTGCGTGGGTGTGGCTGTGGGGAAGGGCTGTTTAAATCAAGTCACAAAGAATCGTGTGTTTAGTTCTTGAGGCCTCTGGCTCGATTCTTGGTGTTACTTAACATAGCAGCTTCACATAATTGTTGTGGCCCATGATGCTCTGGATAAAGGAAGCTTACTCCCAGCAAGTATGTAACCTGCTCGTTAGTATGTGTTATGCCTGTCACCTGTGCCTGATCCACAGAGCAAGGGTCTGTTACAGAGCCAGGCTATTGAACTCAAGCTGCATCAACTCATGCTTTTACCTCTTTAGGTCCTTGGTTCAGGCTCTAGTGTGTCAGCCAATATAGCAACTGTCACATATGCAAGAGTAAATGATAACTGAAAGAAGGCTTCAAGGTCCAGCAGCATGACCTCAAATGAGTCTTGAAAGGCAGAGGGACAGACTGGAGCAGTTAATTCTTGCCTATCTTGGGGATTGGGTGGAGCTGCACTGTACCAGTAGGCAGTGCTTCATTGGTAAGGAAAGAGGTGCTGGGGCTCAAGCAATTTTTTTTTACTTTCATAACTGAGCAGCAAGCCCAGAGATGCCAGGGCTATGAACTGCCAAACCTAGAAGTGCCAGGACTCAGCGCTGGCACAAATTAAGCACTGCCAGTAGGGCCTCCAGGAGGCACTATGTCTTATTGTTGTGCTAATTATTTTCTTAATCTTTCCAAAATATTGGCCAAATCCTGACAGTATGAAAGGGAGGGAGAGTAAATGACTATGCTGTAAAATAAACATAAAACCAACCAAAATATTGCCAGCCCTGGACAGGATGCTACATATTGTCCTGGCATACTACACTGTGAGTCACTTCTTGCTGCTTCTGTCTGCAGTATACATATGTTCTCAATGACATGTACTGTCCAGCATGTACTGTTGATACACCTTATCTGGCTTGTGGACCAGTCAGATTCCTCCTCCTGCAACACTAGGCTGCCATAGTCATGAGAAGCAAATTGTTGTGCAAGAAGCTGCATGTTATCTGGCTGTTTCTTGCATGAAGTTTTATTGCTGCTTACACCCTTTTTATTTTGCAAACACTTGTACAGGGCAGGATTTAGGCCTATGTACCATTTAGCACATTCATGTTACCATTTCACATAATTCCATTAGCTGACAGCATTTCAATAATATTACAACATATAAGCTGAATTTGTAACATTTTTCTTCTTTCCTTTACTTGTCGTGATTTATTCTTAATTTCACTCATATCCTCCACTTCCCTTGGCACTGATTTCTGATGGACCCCTCTCTTCCTTTCTTTCTTGTCTTCCTTCCTTGTGAACAAAATAGAGAAGAATTGAGGAATGTGTGTGTGAATGGAAGATGCTCTCCAGGATGGTAATTTGGCTGTCAAAGGTTCTTCCTTTTTCACCACAGATCTTTCCCCTTATGTCTAAATTCTTCTTCAAGTCTTCATTTTCAGTATTTAAGTATGTTAATGGCAATCATGCCTGCACTTTACTTTTGCAAAATTTCCCCATTCCGTGCTGTTGCCCCCTAGCAGAGGACGTTTCAGCATTACAAAACATTACAAAACAAATCCAAGAAGCACATGTACCCAGTAATCTTTGTAATAATTTTTATGTGTAATGTTGTTTAATTGTGCCTTCCCCAATCTATCACATGTACAAGTAAATGAATAAAAATAATTGAACAATAATTCTTTTCTATCAAAGTTTCTGAAGTACAAATTTGTAAATTGGAATTTAAAAATCCTGTATACATTCCACCTTAAGTTGTGATCCTGTCAATCTTCCAAATTGAATAGAATTATATTGGGCCGGTATTTAAACAGGAGACTTCTAAAGATAAGGTGCAACAGGAAGTGGTACTGATCATGGTACTTGTTATTTTGAATCATCACTGAAATAAATGCCCAGCATGGTATTAGGGAACATACCCTGTGAGAGGTGCCATTCTTCATATGGGACATGGAATTGATGTCCTGACTAATTGTCATTTTAGATCACACAGCACATTTCACTGAGTTCTATCCTATTTAATTATTCATGCTTATATGGCACTAATCACCCTTCTATCTAGTATTAACCTTTGTGTCCTGGATAAATTCCAATTTGGATGAATATATTCTATTTACCTAAAGTAATTTCCCCCTTTAGTTTCACATGAATAATTATTTTTCTTTTCCTATCTTAAACTATTGTGTACTGCTGCTATGTCCTGTTAAAAACACAGGTCACATTCAGATATAGTGTAAGCAGAAGCAACTCTGTTGAAGACCATGCAAATTCACTTGCTTATAGTAAATATGAGTTTTGTTTCTGCTGTTTCTCACTCCAAAGTGTTTATCGATTCTTCAAGATGAAAGACACTATATAAATGTAAGATACTGTTATTGATCTATGGAAGGGGATCACATTTTATTTCCAAAATTCTAGCCTCCAGTAAATCCAATTATCCCCTCTTCAGACTTAGTAGCCTCAAGCCCTTCTTTAATGCCAAAGAGCTGACAATGCTTACCTGTAACGTTGTTTTCAATTATTTCAGTTGTTCTATTTTTATACAATGTATTCTCTTGTATTAATACACCATAGACTGATGTCATGCTTCTGCTTCTGTTTTAATACAATATGTTGAGAACTTAGAGTTTAAAGATGTTCTTGTTCAGGATGCTCTCTGATGTAAAGAGCCAGTGCCAAAGATTTCTTACTCATGATTTTCCTTTATTGTTTCATGGCCAACAAAACCATTTCATAGAGGCCACTATGGACTGTTCTAATGCCACACCAGGTTCTTGTGTCTCAGCAAAAAAGTATCAAGACACTGGTGGACTGAGGTGGAAGATCCATATGGATCTGTTACCTTCTGTGAAAGCTTTCAGCCACCTGAAGAGAGTGCTCAGAGTCTGCCCTACAGAGAGTGCCTGAGTCTCTAGTATTGTTCCTTTCTGATGTACCACTGTGCTTTTTGAAAGTAAAGTGCAAATAATTTTGAAACACACCCAAATGTCTCTTCTCTTTTGCACCCTACCAAACAATGCAGGTGATCTTTAAGTTATCATGTATGAATTAACAGAGATGCAATACACTGACTATTTTGTAACTGGTGGTAAAGATAGAAAAAACAGAGATAAAAACCTCCAAATAAATTTTACTATAACAAACGGATAATGGATATAATGCCTGCAGTTGAAACACAGTGACAAAACCCTGCAAGCTTTACAATATATGCACATTGATCTCAATTCAGCAAAACACATAGGCATCTGCTTCAGTGTCTTGCTCAACTGGGTCCATGTACCCAAAATGTCACCGTTGAGAAAATTGGAGGAATATTTCCCCAGGCTGCCAAATCGCTCCATGGATCTGGCATACTGCACCCTAATGGTCCTTAAGTGTCCCTTCCCAGCAGGTCATATGACAGGAGGATTCGTATGGCAGTTCTGGTCTCATCTCTGTCTCACTCATGCCTATGCCCTCCTGCCCCCAACTACAGCCACAAGAATGCTCCTGCAGAGTGATACTCCACACTAGACAGTGGCCCCCCTGAATTCAGCCCTTCCTCCATGGCAGAATTGCACCATCTCAGCAGCTTGGAGGCTCCCTGCACTTCCAGAGGTTGGGACTGCATTTGCCATAGAGGTGGCGAGGTGGGGATGCTGAATAGGAACCTAAAAGCCAAAAGGTGGTTGCTGGGAAATAGAAGCACATCCTTGGGATGTATATTGGTTTCCAATTCTTTATAGCCAAATCTAGCATAAGAAGTATACATTATGATGTGATCTATCACACAAACTGAAACAGTTAAATAGCATGAAGAAGTATCATATTAAGACTGTGTCTGTCATAGATGAACATAATACATTTATTCGTAATTTATCCACTAATTGATTTTTGGAAGCCAAGTCCTGAAGATACTGTTGGTATCAGAAATCTATTTGGAGTCCCTAAGAAAGCTTTACATTCAGATCTCTTAATTAGATTAAAGATATTTAAAATCTCATGCAGGCAGGCATCTATCTACTGTTCATGGCTACACATTTTGAAGTTTAAAGATACATTATTCCAACAAAACTGAGCCATTTCAGCAGGGTAAGAACAGCTTAATTCTTTTGCTAACTGTATCCACCTTTGGTGAAAACGTGCCCCTGAGAAACTGCCATCGTTAATACATATGACATAAAGAGATGGAAACGTTAATTTTTGTCAGAGCACTGGAAAATCAAAAAGACACATGGATGCTGTTCTCAGCTGCTTAAGTTATTTATTTCCTTTTTTCAGGTTCCTGGGGCAGATTTAAGTGTAGGATTTTCCCAAAAGGCTTATATTATCTTCTAATGTATATGCTATATAATATGGTCTAGAGAGGAATGTGGAATGCAAAGTTCAGAAGTAGATCTAGATTCATAAACAAGCTTCCCCAAAGTTCAGAACTTTTCCGAGTGTTCAGAACTGGAATTTTACTTCGGGTCCATTCTGTGGGCTATATACCACTTTCCATTCATATACATGGTTCTTGTTGATGTCAATAACAAAGCCATGTGCAGATGATATGGCTCTATAAGAGATGTTCATGATGGGAACTTCTCTTTGGATAGTCTAACAAATATACTATTACGAGAAAAATATAGTATTCCATTGTCTTGATATGCTCCAAATAAGAACATAAGAATGGCCATACTGGGTCAGACCAATGGTCCATCTAGCCCAGTATCCTGTCTTCTGACAGTGGCCAATGCCAGGTTCTTCAGAGGGAATGGATAGAACAGGCAACCATCAAGTGATCCATCCCATCGGCCATTCCCAGCCTCTAGCAAACAGCAATCCATGCCCATCCTGACTAATAACCATTGATGGACCTATCCTCCATGAACTTATCTAGTTCTTTTTTGAACCCCGTTATAGTCTTGGCCTTCACAACACCCTCTGGCAAGGAGTTCCACAGGTTGACTGGGTGCTATGTGAAGAAATACTTCCTTGTGTTGGTTTTAAACCTGCTGCCTTTTAATTTAATCAGATGACCCCAAGTTTTTGTGTTAGGAGAAGGAGTAAATAACATTTCCTTTTTTTACTTTCTCCACACCAGTCATCATTTTATAGACCTCTATCATGTCCTCCCTTACTTTTCTCTTTTCTTAGCTACATCCTGTAGTGCAATACAATACATAATTGACAGCCGTATAAATTGTTTGCAGTGCTGTTGTAGCTGTGTTGGCCCTAGGATATGAGTTAGACAAGACAGGGGAGGTAATAACAGCTGTTCATGAAACAGACAAGCTTTCGAGCTCCACAGACCCTACAGAAGAGCTCTGTGGAGCTTCAAAACCTGTTTCTTTCATCTACAGACATTGGTCCAATAACATATATTGCCTCACTCACCTTTGTGTCAGGCATATACATCGTTATTTACATATTTATACTTTTCGTTAATTACACCTATATTTAGGGGAGAAAGGAAGATTTGGGGGTTTTTTTAGCAGCAGAAATCCACTTTACAGTCCTTTTTGTTTCTTTTGACATGCCTTACATGCTTTGTGATTTTCCCCCTCCCCATATTCATGTGTTGTGGTCAGGTTTTATTACATGCAGGTCATGAGGCAGCTTGATAAATCAAGAAAAAATGGGGCTTGTATAGGAAAAATGCATTCTGTACCCTTCCCATGCAAGTCTGCAAAAATGTTATCGGACAATTAATTTTTTCTTTAAAAGGGCCCACAATATTCCTTCATTATTTTCCTGTTATAAAAAAGGTATTATATTCCTCAGCAAAATAAACCAATCTCTTAATAGCTACACAAAATGAACCTTGCCTGTTTGTATTTATTTATTTTAGAAATTATTCATATTTTTAAACCCTTGTTTGTTTATTTTTTTAATATGCTACGGGTACTTTTATATAAACAAAGCCAAAGACTCTCCTCTGTAGCATAGCACAGAGAGTAGCAAACATATGTAAATACAAGCCTAATGTGGCTGACAAGTGCGAAAGCATACCGTAACCATATTACATACTTGCCTTATTCCCAAAGCTTTCCTATGATGCTCAGTACTGTAGCACCTAAGTAATTTATATATGTTAATGAATTTATCCTCACGTCACCCCTGTGAAGTGTAAGATGTTTTATCCACATTGTACAAAAAGGGGAGTTAAGGCACAGAGAGATAAGTGACTTGCCACAGTAAGTCTGTGTTAAAGCTGGTTATCAAAGCCACATCTCTTGGGTCCCAATCCAATGTCTTAACCACAAGACCAGAGTTTTTGCTATTAAGATGCTCAATATTGTCTGGAGAGTGACCGTGAAAAAGGGGAGGTGCTAGGAAGAGCAGCAAAACCACCCAATTTCAAATTAATGGCAAAACACCCACAGACTTAATTGGGATCAGGGGATCAAGGATCAATTTGCTCCTTAAATTATTACATCACACTTTACAACTGCTAGTCTTTTAGGAAGGGGGTGTAGTGCACGCTTGTAGGAACTATTGAGATAACCCTGCTATCAGGAAGAAGAGAGATATAGGACAGCATGTCAAAAGGTAGGTTCTCTTGGGGCTTGCCTCTTTTCTTTTCCTTCAAGATGGAAACCATTGCATAGTCTATATTCTCATTCCAGTGTGTTTTGAAATTTAAGGGGCTTTTTCCCTTGTGTACATTTTTCCACATAAAGGGGAATTTCCCCTGTACTAAATTTTAAAAGTTTGCTAATTGAAGAAACAACTGTTGGGGGGGGAGAAGGGGAAATAAAAAGAAATTGAGGAAAAGTGACCATATATTATCAGCCCTTGAAATATTTAGAGTTGGATTCTCAAGTTTACTACATTCACTTTGCACTGAGAATGCAGCACAAGTAACATACACTGCCTAGAGACTCCTCTGGACAATTTCCACTGTGTAGGGGGAACCTACAGTTAGTATAAACCAGCTGCATCACCCATTCCTGCCAGCTCCTCTGCTGGAGCATAAGAAATTAAGTAATTAATGAAGAAAGAGTTTTCATTATTACAAAAGAAAAATAGCTCGCCAATCAATGCAGAGTCTCATAATTAGTAGTATAGGTTGTCCTTTCAGGTAATTCAATACATGAAATTTTGTATATCATACAAATAAGCCTGAGACTATCTGTTTTTACAGCATACTTCCTCCCTCTCCCCTTCTCCCCCGCTTCCTCCAGATCATTTACATGGTGTCATTTACATCCTGTTTGCTCTGAACTAGTAACTCTTTCAATGGTTTGCTACTTGTAATTTTTTCTTGCATAATAAAGAACTGTGTTTGAGATTTAGTTCTCACAAAGGCCCCATAAAGCCCTCCATTTGTCCTGTGTCCAATGTACTAGTCAAAGTGCAACTTCCTCGCCAGTTATGTTATGTGATATAGGCTATGTTCTTTCGCTAGAGAAGAGTTGGTGAATCTATGTTTTGGATTTAGTGTGCTTGTGCTGGCTGCTGTTGGTAGGCTGTGATATGCAGGAGGTCAGAGTAGATGATCTTTAAACTCTATGACATGCTTAAGGAGAGCATCACAGACTGGGACATAGTATTTCCAGGCTCGTCATTTCTAATTTTTGCTCCAGATCTTTTAATTCATATTTCTTTCTAAGTGCATGCCTAAAAGTCGTCATAATTTCTAAGTAGATTAAATATAACATGATATGTAATTACTTCCTTTGCACCTGTTCATACATACATATATCCTCATCAGCAGAAACTCCATTACTGGGCTTCTAAATGTGGATCTTTGTAATTAGCAATTGAAATGCTTTGTTACTTCATTTCTCTTTGTTGAATTCTTTTGATATATCACTGTGACTTTGGTTTCACATACCTATGTCTTTTCTATCTTTGTGTGTCTGTGATTTGCCATTGTGATTTTTAGGAAGAGTGCTCAGAGGGACAAGGATATAATCATGGAAACACAAGATAGAAAATGTCCAAAGTCATAAGCATTATTCTGTGTCTGAAATTACCTTTATTTTTTCATATTTAGTGTGAATAAAATAATAGCACATGTGTTGATAACAGTGAATAATTTGGAACGCAGGAATTCCCAGACCACTGCCAATTTTTGAAAATTCAACATAAGACCCCGCATTTAAAAAGACAGAGGGGACCTTCTGACTCCTTAGGGATTTAAAGCTTTCAGAAAGAGGTCTAGTCCTATATGTTGTTCCACTATTGTTACTGACCATTCCTTTAGCTTCCCAAGAAACTTAAGATTTAAATATGAAAATTTCTATGAAAGTTTATTGCCCTCACATTTCACTCACTTGGATGCAACAATATCAGGAGTTTAGAGAAGCATGAAAATCAATTGAATCCATGACCTTCTATAGCAGCTGTGAGAACCTTTCAGCTTAAGCTCTAAGATATTTAAAACAAGACAGAAGATTTATTCATTACCTCTACTCCTCTCACAGGCTAAGAGTGAACTTAACCCTAGCTAGTGCTAGTCAATGTAAAGTAGGCAGCTAATAAACTCAGCAACATGCATGATTTTATGATGGGTAAGGATCAGGCTTTCTTGCATAGTCTAGGCCTACCTGAATGACTCATCTGACACTATTTTGGCTCACCGTTTTCCAGTATCGTATTTGGTTTAGCATGAGCCTAAGCAGGATCAAGGAAGGGGAATGGCTGTGCTTTCTGCCTCTATGGTGTAGAGGCTTCTTCATCACTCCATCAAATTCCTGGTCCTGCATTAGTCTGGACTGGTGTTATTTGATGAAAATTTATGCGAACAAAATTCAGCCTATTTATGCTGTGCAAATGATTTAATTCAACAATGCCTTTAACTTTTTTTTTTATTTTCTATCCATTATTTGTGATATGTGACTGGTCAGCAAAATCAAGGGGTGTTATTTTTGTTCATGGAATGGATAACAAACCTTATAAACAGGCAAATGGTGAATGATGAATAGTGAATAATAAATAGCAAATAATGTATTTCCAGGATAAATTTTCAAATGAATCATGAAACTTTCAGGATTGGTAATTAGTTTAATGAATAATATGACTCCCCCAAATAACAAAATGTGCTTGCCACATCATTTCCAAAAATATTCATGAGCCACATTTTTACTATTTACAATTTACTATTGCTTTCCTTGCTTCCATGTTCACTTTTCTGTTTATATTCATGTTTATTCCCACATGTTATGCATCCAGATTCATTATAATGGGTGCTGGCTTCCATAGTGTGACTATTTCCATAATTTTAGTATTTCTCACCTCGATTAATTCCAATTCACTCACACTCTTTTCCAGAGGGACTCCAATTTGTAACTTAGTGACCAATTTTGCCTTGTAGTACAGCAATAATATGTCCAAGCCAGCAGTCTTCTTTCTCCAGTAATATCAGGCACAGATGCTAGCCTGCTTTTCTAGCATGCCTCCTTTTTTGTTATATGGTGGTACCATCTCACATTAACTATGCATGTCAAGCTGACCACATCAAGGCATTTAGCACAGAGAGATTCTGAGTTATTTTGTCTTGCCAATGCATTAAATTCAGATCATCACAATTATATGTCCAAAAGAGTATAATCCTCCCCCACCTTTACTGCTTCATTGCTATTAGTGCATTCTCCCTCTTAGTTTTCTTCCTACTTCAAATACTGCATTGTCTCTGCTGAGACTCTGTAAAAAGTTTTCTTTGACATTTCATGACACTGTACAAACTCTATAGGCCAGATTCTTTCTGGGTGGATGTGTATAGATGCATATCTGCAAATTTATGGCTGGCAGCAGAAATATGAGCCAGAAATTAGGGATGTCAGTTTTGACTCTTCTTAAATATGGTGCTGGTGGTCTTCAGTTCTCCAAGATGGGATGAAGGAGGGTCACAAAAGGGCATAACCAAAGGACCAGGACATGATCCACATATTAGTCTGCCCATGTTCCATGACCTAGCAATGGCTGCTGTGCTGCACACATCCATCCATGCAGCTCATTTCAGCTCTTTAAGGAATGTTCTGTTGTAGAGAGATATCAGAAGTGTTTTGGTGCAGGGTTGTGTACTGGGCTGCTCAGAAATATGGACATACATTAGGACTAAGAACACTGTCAGAATTGACCCATACAGTCCAAACAGTAAAACAAAGGGTCTTTTATCAAGATGGCATTCCTCCAAAATCTTAATTATCCAGCTTGTAGCATTAACTAAATTTAAAAACAAACAAAACATAAGGGGTTTATAACAAGCAGAAAAACAAAAGTCCTTACTCACGTTACAGGTAAACCAGCTGCTTCTCTATTTCATGTTGGTACTCAGCCTCCTCACAGCATCTAAGAGCTCTTTTTGAACTTTCTAGATTACCCTGATCTCTTATCTGGGCTTTCATCCTTGGAGTTATCACCTTACCTGCCAGTGCTCTAAAAGGGACACTGCACTCTATCGCCCACTGCTTTTGCAGCATCTGTGTATTGTTTTGGAAGCATATTATGCCACTTTCCCCCTCACTCATCAGAGTTTGGCATTATGACAACGATGTAGGGCTGGTTGAAAATTTTCAGTTTCAATGGAAAATTGGAAACTTAATTGTTCAGAAAGGGTGTTCGCTTCCTGCAGAAAATTTAAAAAATAAAAAACAAAAAGAGAGTGACCAAGGACCAAAATATTTTTGTCTGAAAACCAAAATATTTCAGTTTGAATGCTGCAACAGTGCCTCATGAGAGCTGTAGTCCAATTGCCTCCTGTCCCCAGTCTCCTCTATGGGCTGGGCTCCCCAGCCAGACCACATCTGCTATGATGCACTGTCGCCAGAGACTCCATTTATGGGTGCTGCCACCTTTCACCAAGAGCGGAAATGGTAGTATGTCATGGGAGATATAATCTTACTGGGGAGTCCAGTCAATAGAGGAAAATGGGAGCATGAGGCACTGCAGATGCATTTCCAGATCAAATTATTTCAGTTTTCAGCCAAAATATTTCTGGTTTTGATTTTTCTCCCAAAAGTCAAAATGTTCCCTGGGAGAAAATAATTCTGATGAGTTCTACGAAAGTGTTCAAATGAAGGAGCCTAATGCTAGTCACTTAAATCCATATATAGACACATAAATAATTGGCCTGATTTATTTTTAGAGATGCTGTTGACACTGAAGTCTATGAAAGCTGCAGGTGCTCAGCATATTTGAAAATGAGGCCAAATACTTTGGTATCTACATATGGATTTAAATGATATTAGACACCCACATATGCAAATTTTGACCTAGCCACTGAAGCACGTGTAAAGACTCCCAATGATTTCAGTGGGCATTGGTTTAGCCTCTGTGTGCGCGTGTGCATGTGTGTGTATGTGCAATCTAAATTCTTTAGTTAAAAAAACAAGAGCACAAGAAGAATGACACATGCAATTTATTAGCGTTTGTTTCACCATCCATGTTTGGATGTGAAATCTTGAAAAGAAGATGACACAGAACAAAGGATGACAACATTAAGTCTTCCAGTCACATTTGTATCTCTAATAGCTCAAAGCTGTTAGAGCTACAAAACAATAATAATTTATAATAATACAAATTGAGAAAAGGAATCCCTCGACAGGGAAGACATGAAAACAGTCAGAAATATGAGCAGCCACTTGCTGGGTAGATTCCATATAAGTAAAAGTGATATGCAGGTAGAGAGATGATGAGCCATGCTGCAAAGATGTATGTTGATGGCTCTTCCATAACAAAGGAATCCCACAGAGAAAATGGAGAGAATTATTTCTAAAAAGCAAAATTCATTTTAGTACTTCCTAGCAGAAATGTTAATATTCTCTTATAAGTCATAATTATACTTATGTGTAGATAGGTTTCGATGAAGAACACTACATGAATATACCAAAATATGTACCAGAAATGGCAAACAAGGTCAGCTCCCAGACTACTGCACTGGGCAGCACAGAATGGGGAGGAGGACAGCATCCCTCAGTGCTGAAAGAACAGGTTCAGGACTATTTAGAAAGGCTGGACATACACAAGTGAATGGGGCCAGATGCAATGCATCCGAGGGTGTTGAGGGAGTTGGCTGATGTGATTGCAGACCCATTGTCCATTATCTTTGAAAACTCATGGTGATAGGCAGTGGTCCCAGATGATTGGGAAAAGGCAAATATACTGCCCATCTTCAAAAAAGAAAAGAAGGAGGAACTGGGGTATTACAGACCAATCAGCCTCACCTCAGTCCTTGGAAAAATCATGGAACAGCTCCTCAAGGACTCCATTTTCAGGCACTTGGAAGAGAGGAAAGTGATCAGAACAGTCAGCAAGATTCACAAAGGGCAAATCATGCCTGACCAATCTGATTGCCTTCTACAATGTGATGACTGGCTCTGTATATGTGGGGAAAGCAGTGGACATGATATACTTTGACTTTAGCAAAGCTTTTGATACAGTCTTCCACAGTATTCTTATCAGCAAGTAAAAAAGGTATGGGTTGGATGAATGGACTATAAGATTGATAGAAAGATGGCTAGATCATCAGGCTCAACGGTTCGATATCTAGTTGGCTGCCAATAACAAGTGGAGTGCCCCAGGGATCAGTCCTGGGGCTGGGTTTGTTTTTTTTTTCAACATCTTCATTAATGATCGGGAAGATAGGATGGTGTAGTGAGGAAGTGTGGCCTCCCTCCAAGACTGACGGGGACCAACAGGCTGGGCCTGTAGGGGCGGAGCCAGAGACTGCCTGTCTGCCAACCCAGAAGCGAGGGGGCAGGACAGGAAGTACAAAAGAGAGGCCCAAGCGCTCAGTTGGCAGCCAGCTCCCTGAGGGGAAGGACGTCCCTCCCGGCCCTCCAGCTCTGCCTGCGGCCTGGTACCCAGGTGAGCCAACTGAGACCAGGTACCCAGGGAGGCGGACCAGGGCCGACATCTGGGTGCTGGCAAAGGAACAGCGTGAGACCTGGGGCTCAGCGGTAACCCCGGATCCACCCACCCCATCGGGCCCAGTAGTCCCGAGGGGCGAAGGCCTGGAAGAGTTGCCCAACGCAGACATGGAGGATGTGGCCCTACCGGGGCCAGACCTGGAGGAGCTGCCCCTGGAATTGGAAGAGGATGATGGCGATGCACAGGACCTGACCGGGCCAGACTTGGAAGAACTGCCCCCTGCAAATGGCCCTGAAGAACTGCCTGACCTGCCACCTCCTGATGAGATTGAGGGGTTCTACAACCTGCCCCTCGGCACCCATCCTGTCAAGGAAGACTGGGTGGCAGGATACCAGGTACCCGAGGGACAGGGGGAAAGAAGTAGCCCAGGGGAGGGGCCACACGCTCTGGGGACCGGGAAGCCAGAAGGTGAATCAGCGTGTTGCGGTTGGGACCCCACTGACTCCGTGGCATACCCCGCGGACCTGGTGGCTGATCCCTCAGCCATAGCTAGGGACCTGGGCTGGGACGCAGTGGAGTCGGATGGGCCTGCGTCCCCCTCCCCATTCCCTGACCACTCCGGTGGCCTATAGACTGGTTGCTGCCCCGCCTGGGGAACTAGTCTGGTTGCTGCCCCGCCCGGGGCCCTTTTGAACTAACTACAGCTCGGAGACTGTTCCCCGCCCCGAGCTGAGACTGCCCCTGCCGAAGCAGGGTAGTGAGGAGGTGTGGCCTCCCCTCCAAGACTGACTGGGAGGGATGGCCAACCTTGTTACAGATGGATTGCACCCTCAGCAAATTTGCAGATGACACTAAGGTAGGGGGAGTGATAGATATGCTGGAAGGTAGCGATAGGATACAGAATGACCTGGACAAATTGGAGGATTGGGCCAAAAAAAATCTGAGATTCAACAAGGACAAGTGCAGAGTCTTGCACTTGGGACGGAAGAATCCCATGCACTGCTACTGACTGGGGGCTGAATGGCTAGGCAGCAGTTCTGAAGAAAAGGACCTGGGGGTTACAGTGGACAAGAAGCTGGATATGAGTCAGCAGTGGGTCCTGGTTGCCAAGAAGGCTAACTGCATATTGGGCTGCATTAGTAGGAGCATTGCCAGAAGATTGAGGTTAGTGATTATTCGGCATTGGTGAGGCCACATTTGGAGTACTGTGTCCAGTTTTGGGTCCCCCCACTACAGAAAGGATGTGGACAAATTGGAGCCAGTCCAGAGGAGGTCAACAAAAATTATTAGGGGGCTAGAGCACATGACTTAGGAGGAAAGGCTGAGGGAACTAGGCTTGTTTAGTCTGCTGGAGGGATTTGATAGCAATCTTTAACTACCTGAAAGGGGGTTCCAGGGAGGAGGGAACTAGGCTGTTCTCAGTGGTAGTAGATGACAGAACTAGGAGCAATGGTCTCAAGTTGCAGTGGGGGAGGTCTAGGTTGGATATTAGGAAAGTTCTTCACTAGAAGGGCGGTGAAGCTCTGGAATGGGTTACTTAGGGAGGTGGTGGAATCTCCATCCTTAGAGGTTTTTAAGGTGCAGCTTTAGTTGGGGTTGGTCCCGCTTTGAGCAGCGATTTGGACTAGATGACCTTCTGAGGTCCCTTCCAACCCTAATCTTCTATGATTCTGCTTGCTACTGGAAATTGTTGTTGCTCTTACAAAACCGTTCTTCCTTTTTCTCACCTTTTTAAGTATATTCTGACATTCATTGTCCTCTCTTTATGAATATGTAACTGCTATTGGTCTCTATTCTGCCCTGTTCTGGCCTGCATCTATTAGTTGGGGTAGCTTTAATCTCCAATGAGGGTTCAAGTCCCTTCTTGGAAATTTGCTAATGAGACACATAATGAAACACTTCTTTCAGCTCTCTGCATATGCCCCCTCCTTGGCTGCCCACTTTCTAGGCTACACTGATTGGCTGCAAGCCCCTAAGGGCAAGGGACAGTTTTCAGGTGGCCTTCCAAAGCTGTCACAGACCCTTGGTGACTGTAGCCCATTGACTACAATGGGAGCAAGATCAGACTGTAAAAGTGGACTAGATCTTAACTATGATGATTGTATATTTTATATTCCGACTTAAGTATTTGCTTGCTACAAACCCCAATATTCATGCAAATTACTACATTCCAAACTTTTCTCAGCAGATTAACATTTCATTATGTGTGTGGAATATTTTGAAAATATAAACCTCCAAAGTGTTTTCTCTCCTTTTATTTTCCCCTCTTATCAACTTAAACAGTTTTCACATCCCAGCTGAATTCTTTCTAATTCCACTCTCTTTGTGTTCTTCAGGTTTGCTCTTATCACATTTGCTATTCATACTTCTTTACATGCATACTGCCTTTCTCAAAAATTGTCTTATTTTCCAAGACTTGTCACAAATATGTGAGAACTGAAGTACCACAAAAGAGTAAAATTAAATAATATCTGCTTTTGCATACAATGTAGTTTTAAAATCAGTACCTGAATGATGATAAAATAGTGAATGGGGATTTTAACATTTTTGTTTACTTTACATTTAATTAAAATAACAAAAACAATCACTATATTAGAAAAATAACAATGATCAATACTTTGTCAGGGATGATAATGAATGGATCCGAGGATTGGTAATGGACTAATAGAGTCTTCTATCTTTAGATCACTCATAAAATTCAATCTTGACTAAGCTGGCAATGGCCAAAAGTCAGATTGCAGACTGCAGTGTTGTTGTAGCTGTGTTGATCCCAGGATAGTAGAGGGACAAGGTGGGTGAGGTAATATCTTTTACTGGACCAACTTCTGTTGATGAAAGAGACAAGATTTTGAGTTACACCGAGCTCTTTTGAAGAAGCATGATGGCATGAAAACAAGGTCCTCTGAAGTGGGGAGAGAATAGGGAAGGGAAGAAAGGATGACATAAACAAAAGGGTCCTCTGAATAAATGGTACAAGTAAGTCATGTAATTGCCTCAAAACAATGGGTGTCTTGTAAACCGGATCTTTTATCAGCTATTTCAGTGAATCATTTCAAATAAATAAATGAGGTCAAATATATTCCTAGTGTAAATCTACTGATGTCACCAGAGAGACACTGATGTGTAAATCCAATGATAACATTAGTGTTTCTCTAATGACATCAATAGATTTACACCAGGGATGAATTTGATCCATTCTGTAAAATGTTCAATATGCATCCATGTCTTCCACCGTAGATTTCCAAACACCTCAATACATTATTTGCATTTCTGATAATAATGCAAGCCAACCCTTGGTTGTACACCAAATGTGAGAATTACATGATTGCCATTCCTTTGTGTTCAAAGAAAATAGGCAGTGACTGTGCTGTTCCTGAAAACCAAAACAGCATTCTCAAGCTAATATTACGCTCTATAGCAATAGCAGCTTTAGCAGACAGATGTGATGCTAATATACACACCAGTGATTACATTAGAATGACATCAATAAAAAAAATATTAGTGTGCATTCTACTCAAAGCTTTGGTGTACATTTTATTTAAAATATGGTAATGTACAAGAGTACCAAAAAAATATAGATGCATTCATTCCAGGCCTGATTCTCCACTGCCTTGCACATTGTGTAGGCTTTTACCTCTGTGAAACGTGAGTGTTAAGTAAAAGTCCAATCCATTTTCATTTGGTAACATTTTGCACTCACTTAACATTAACTCTGCACAAGGTGCAAGGATCTGAAAGGTAAATACATGATGGGGAAGAAGCAGCCTAATTTTACAGATGTAGAAGCAGAGGAACTAAGTAGCTTAATCCGCACTCAATGGCTTTGTGTCAGTGACTGCTCTCTGATGACTGAGTAAGGGCGTCAGTGCTATTGAAACTGCTAACTGGGCAGCCACCCTTTCAACCACACCCACACACCATCTGCTTGAAGAACTCTACCCCCAGATGACTCACGAGTCAGGAGAGTTGGGTACTTCAGAGTTGTTCAGAAAATTACCTAAGCCCCATTTGAAGTGCACAATAGGTCAGCTGCACAAGCACAAGCTTTTGAATCCTGGTACTGACAACAGGTGCGCAGGTCCTGTACCCCTACTTAGACACTGTTCCCCAGCCCTGATTCTCTAAACAATTACACCAGTTTTATGATAGTGCAACTCCCCTGACTTCAATGGATTTATTTCTTGAATATACCAATGTACGTGAAATCAGAATCAGGCTTTCAATAGTTGATCATATTGCCACTGAAACCAATAGCAAACTTTGGGAGCAGGACTGTGCTTTAAGTGACTTTAGTGTGTATTTTGATAAGTGAGTAGCAAATGATCAAACCTGATATCAGCCATGTTTCATTACAGAAATCCCCAGTCCATAATACCTATCTTTAAGTCACCTAGAAAATCGCTGCAACTACAATGGGATCCACAAACCCTGAGTTAGGCACATAGGCTCGCTATACAATGAATGGGAATGACAGGCACCTAAGAATGGGATCTACAAAAGCCAGCATGCTAGGTGGCCTAAGGCAGCCAATGAAAGATGGTGATGAGAGAGGGGGGACGTCTATCCTAAGCTGCTCCCCTCTCATGGAGATAGGCACCTAAGTCTGGGCTGCAGGGAGGCACTTATCTCTGCTTATGATCCATAGCCAGGACTTCTCTGCTGGAGTCAGGCAGTTCAGGCTCCTAAGCTGTTCCTTGTATGAAATACTGGAGGAAGAGTAGGTATCTCCTTTACAGCATTTAGTCTCAGAAGACTCAGAAGACATGGGTTCAATTCCTCCTTTGCCTCAGGGGGGAAAAGAGTTGAATGGGAGGGTGACTTACCTCTCAGGAGAGTAACCTAACAGCTCAACTCTGGGGTATTCTGGTGAGGGTTCTCTCTCAATCTCTTCTATTGAAGCTGTTCCACTATATATAAATAATTAAAGAGTCTTTGGAGCAGGATAGACCCTGGATCTCCCACCTCCCCATTGGAAGTTCTAACCACGAGGAAACAGAGTCGTTCTCTCTGGCCCAATGACTCTTCAAGTATTTTTGCAAAGTCCAACAGCTTCAAAAGGAGAGACTGAGGGAGATCCACATCAGGGGTTTTGTGAATCACCTAAATCTGGGTTTGAGGAACTTAAATATGGTATTTAGGCACCTAGTTACTTTTGTGGATCTGGGCCCAAGGGCCTCACTCAAGCCCTGGTCTCTTTTTGCTATATGAAAGGGCCAGAGCAGCATAAAGGGCTTGTAAAAGCTCTGTATGCAGCTGCGGGAGGACTCCTCCAGTGCAGATACTGCAGAAGACAGTTATAAAGCTACCTTCTGAGAACCCCTCATAAACCCTGCCAGAGATTCCAGGGAGCACTTCATCCTTTGGGCAGTGCAGGGAGGCCGCTGTATTTAGCCAGGCCTCCAGGGTGGTTTAAATTATTCTGGGGCCCTCTAACATCTCCAGAGCCCCTGGGCTGTGAGTTCTGTGATGCACTTCTTAGAAGCATAGCACAGAGCCTCACTTGAGAACTTGCAGTTCTTGAGCTGTGTTCACCCCTTAATGGAAGCTAGCAAAACCCAGGCTGTGGGCCTCCATCAGCAGTAACTCCTGCTCTATGCTACCCATAAGTCCTGGGTTTGGGGAAAAGCCAGTGCTGACTGATGCAGTCCAGAAATTGGTTAGTGTTGATCCAGGTTTAGAATCAGGGTGATTATGAGTTGTATTAATTCAGAATAGCTACTAGAGAACCTCCAGGGGCATGGCTTTATGAAGCCAGACCAGCTGTTAAAACCAAAAAAGTGCCACTTCTCCATATCTGAACTCCTGGACTTAGTAGACAACAGTACTGCCACCAGCCCTACCCCAGAGGTGAAAACTTCTAGCAGCACAGATGCCCTGTTGAGTTCAGGGGGTTCAATTTACACTCCCATGCCATGGGGATAAAGGTAAGGCAGGGGGTCAATCTCGCTCTTAGCCAAAAAAAAAAAAAAAATTGAGCTCTAAAAGTAAGCAGCAAAATCTACTGGCTATGACTCATCCTGGGCCAGATCCTCCCGCCCACTGAAGTCAATGGGAAATTTGCCATTGACTACAGTGAGATCAGGATAGTGCTTTATAGTTGCTAGATGCATAAACCTGCTGTGAAATACATTCCATAATCTGTCTTCCATTAGTAGGGTCATATAAACATCAGTTATGAACATGTTTACCAGAGTCCTTCCCTCCCCCCCCCCCAAGTGTTTTAAAAGAGATTATTTTTCTATGCCATCAATCTCAAAATTTCCAGCTTGAGGTCACATACAGTGTTAAAATGTAGTGGAGTATCTGCTCACACCAGAGAATTGCACACAAGTGAAAAGTAAGTGTCCTGCATTCTTTTAAGGGCTTTACATACTTACGTTTGAATTTCTGGAGAAATATATTTTCTAATAATCGAAACATGGGTATATCCGCAAGCCCCAGACAGCTTAAAACAAGTGTAGCAGTGTGGCAAATTGCAGCCACTGTAAGAGCAATCTTTTATGTCTATGATGTGTTCTTTTATTTGAAGAACTGTAGGTCCAAAAGTAAATATAAAAATTTAAGACAGATTGCCCAATAATAGCTGCTACAAGCATAAGTCTGATTCAAAATATGTTGCATAATCTGTCTTCCATTAGTGAGGTCATTAGCAGATGCTGTAAACACCAATTCAAAATTATTTTCCCCCCTCCTTTGCTAAAATTAAAAGATTACTTATCTATGCCATCAGCCTACAAGGTTTTTTTTCTGTTTTAAAGGACTGTGAAACACATCTTGGTCAAAAGAAAAGATGTGGGTTGTAAATCTTTACTTAGGGTAAAATACAATTTATTATTTCTTAACATATTTCCTTCCTTTCAGCTAGAATTAAAATGTCTGTGGTCTATCCAATTGTTTTCAGCATTTCGTACTCTTGCAAAACGGGGTGAGAAATGTAAACAACCATAGATAAACTAGTATTCTGAAATTGTTAGTTTGTATGCTTTATACATTTGTTTGCATTAACTGCTTTGAACTAGGATTATGTGGTTTATAGTGAATTGCCTTCAAGAAAATTTTCTTTGTGAAGTGATTCCAAAGAAGGCAGCAATTTTTTTTTCTTTCATAACATGCACTCTATTACTTTGTATCCTTTCCCTTCTTCTTAGCTGTTCTATAGGGTTGGTTTTTGTATTTCTAAAATATTAACAGAAGCACATATACGCACCCCCTCATTCCAGAGTTCCCATTGAATGACTGAGCTCTTGCACTAAACAATATTGTAGATTCCCTATTGTTCTCTCTTTCACCCTTCATATCTGTTTTAGTTATTTCATTTTTTCCCCTCTGAGATCACTACTTTAAGATACAAGGTCAAAATGAACTAATGGGTAGACAGTCTTCTCCTAACAGTTTTATATATGGAACAATCAGTTCTTATCCCTTGTTAATGCTAGAGCTTGGGCAGCTGGCCAACCCCACATAGAAGGCCAGATCTTCAGCTAGTGTAAATCAGTGTTACTCCATTGACTCAGTGAACCAGTACAGATTTATACCAGCTGAGGATCTGGCTCACTGTTCATTTTAAATTCATGACAAAGCCAGCAAAAAGCAATCCTCAATTCTGAAACCCCAAGGCAACTTAAGCAACCATTAGGCTATTGGTTGGTTTTGTTTGTGTTTTTTCTCTTTGTATTTTATTAAGAAAGGAAAGATAAATGTGTGAGCATGCATCTTCTTGGCCTCAGAAAATTTTATGTATCTGTATAGACAATTTGATGCTGTTTTCAGAGGCAATAATAAGAAAGTGTAGACAGCAAATTATATTTTATCCACTCAGTTTCATGCTTTTAGTATTTTTCTAATAGCTACAGGGATTCAAATTGCAGGTATAGCAAAATTAAAAATTCTCCACATTTTGCACACTTTTTATTATGCATGCTATAGGCAAGCTAATAAATTTAGATGTGCCAATGATTAGGAATGAATACATTATTGCTGCATTATAATGCACAAACAGTTTTTATGTTCTTCTGCATAATATTAGAAGCTCAAATTTATTGAGTCACAGCATTCTTATCATCATCCAGCTTTTAAATTAAGGCAGCAATCATTGATTTATATCCGACATAAAGAAGTTCCCTTGTCAAGGTGCTTGCTGATCCATAGTGTATAATTCTGAGTAACTATAGGAGTCTGTGACTGGGTCATTAACAATTATTCGGATGTGTTTTTTTAAAAAAAGTTCATTGTTACTGATAATCTCTTCAAAGTGGCATCCTTTTATTACCTGCTATTATCTGCTATGAAATTGTAAACATTCACCAAATCTACATGAACAGTTTTTCACTTCTTAGAGTTTGAAGATGTAACTGCAAGATAAAACATAAAGGGAGATACATATCTATGAGAATGGGCTGTAATTTTATTATGAATGGGTAAATATTATTGAGTAAATGATTTAGCTGTAGACTGTTCTGATAGCTAAACAATCATTCACTCTGTTGGCAATGATTAAGAACCTAATCCTGCTTTCTTTAAAATCAGTGGCAAAACTCTTATAGACTCCAGTGGGATAAGCTAAAGGAATGGGTGAAAGTGGCTATACCTGTTCTTTCTGGTTTTTTGTTTCCATGGGCCTGATCCTGCAGCCTGTACATATGTGAGTAGTCCCTTAAATTGGACTATTCCCATGATCAAGGGCATAACATGATCACGTCCCATGTTTATATGTGCATTTTGGACATTATTTACATATGTTTCTCTAGGCTAGATTGTGAAACCCTCACTCATGCTGAATAGTACCTGAAACCATTAATAGTCCCACTGAAGTCAATTGAACTGTTACTACTCATGGAGTAATGTATTACACAGTGTGAGTAAGAGCTTGTCTGAACAGTGGGGTAATGCTCTCTAAGGGGACATGATTTCTAAAGGATAGTAATGTGCTGTGTATTAATTGGTCCATGTAGATCCTTCAGGTGTGCACAGAAGATTCTCTGGTGCATCTTAACACAGTACTGTTACAAACAGCGTTACATTAAAGCACACCAGCAGGGTCTATGAAGGCTAGTTAATGCACAACATGTTAATGCACTTTAGAAATCACACTGCTGTAAACTGTACCCCATGCCCCACTTACAGACATGCCCTAAGTGTGTATCACAGTCTGGCCCTTTAATGCTAAAAGAAGCAGAATGTCCAAGGAAGAGATTTCAAATAGGTAAGTGAAAGCTGAATAACTTTGCCTATCTCCAGACATTTTGAGCTTGGATTCTTCCAAACAAAAATTATCTGCTATTGGTTTTATTTTAGATTCTCAGCAAATTAAGAGCACAATTCTGCAAACTGTTCCTCACATGGGTAGACCCACTGACATCAAGGGGATTGCTCTCATGAGAAAGGACAGCTTGCATGAGTTAAGTGTTTGCCCTGAATACTTTCTTCTTTTATATTAGGGTTCTTTCAAATTTGTACAAATAGCTCCAGTGAGAATAATAAACTTCTGTAACAAAGGACAACCAAAACTTCATAAATGCTAAATGAAGCTAGTACATACTGTAAGTTAGGCAGCCAAAATGTGTCTTACCTAATTTGCTCAAGTGATCCCATTGATCATTTTGCAATAACTCATGAGAGTGAAGTAAAGAGGATTTGCCCCTAAACGTGAAACTCATGTGAACTAATTGTTGCAGCTGAAAAGTAGATAAATAACGAATAAAGTTATCAAATGAAAAAATTGAAAAAGGAAAAATAATTGCTTTTTTTGTCTTTCCTTAAATCACTTTTGGGGATTAGAATGAATACAGAAAGTACTGACAATACATGAAATATTTCATCCTGTTGTTGTGCTAGGTTTTGCCCATGCAGTTTGATCAGCTGATTACACATTTTATAGCAAATCAATTTCATGGTATTTCAGTGTCTCCCAAAAAGAGGTGAAACAGAAAATCTATGCACTCCAATTTGTCAACAAAATATAAATAACACTGCTGAGTATGTACATTTTATCTGATACTTTCTGTGTTTATAAGCATCAAACATGATACCCATGTGTGCTGTAAAATCTTTCCTATGTTTCCTGTGTACAATATAAGATATATCTTTGTTTAAGATGCAAAATGGACTCAGACTGATTGCTGAGACTGATTAATATAATGTCTCTGGTTATCAAACATAGGTATACTGAAAAGAAAACTAACCCAAAAACATTCTTCTGTCTTAAAGACTGGATCCTGAGGACACAGGCTACCCAATTGACTTCAGTCCTCTGTATTTCTCTGGATCTGACCCTATAGTGGTTTAGGAATCAGTGTAAGTATTACAAATTATGTGAACATGAATGGGGTCAATTTTATGAATTTGCTGAAGTGCCAGTTAGACTTTAAAGCTGAAATCTAACAAACTAAATAGGCCTATCATGCTGACCAATACTATCTCATTATTTCCCTTGTACTCCCTTGTCTATCTGTGTCTCTCTGTTGGTTCATCTTATATATAGATTGTAAACTGTTTGGGGCAGGGACAACATTTTGTTCAGTATTTGTACAGCAAATTGCAAACAATGGACTTTAATTACAAAAGTCTAATACAGAGACTTGACTGGTAGCTTTCCTAATCTTCACTTTCTAAACTATAACTTACACCATTTCTTGCTTTTTCACTGTGCCAATGGGAGTGCTTTGCTTCTATTATACAGGAGACTCAAGATCCATTTGCAGGTCTGGGACCTGATTCCCTTTTCACTCACCCCAATGTAAACCAGGATTAACTTTGGTGAAGTCAGTGAAATTACACCATGTAAAACCAGCAGAAGTGAGTTCAGAATCAGCCCCCTGGTTGCCTTCTACTTCAGGGGCTATGAGCAATGCAGAAGCAGTACAATCTACTCTACCCTTCTGGGCATCAGATAGAAAAACAGCCAGTCCTGTTTAGCTGAAAGATATGTGGTCTCGAGGAGTAAATAAGGGATCCTTTCTAGAGGATCCTTTTAAAAATTAAGAACTGTCACTACTTACATATCACAGCTGCTGACACAGAATTTAGCTGTGAGTTTGAGCTGTGAGTTTGTCTTTTGTGTTCTCTGCCAGATTTTGCTATCTTCCTTTCGATAGTTCCAAAATATTTCAGAGTTGACAATATTATACCCATAAATTGTTAGGATCCTAGAGCCAAGTCAAAATGAGGCTATCCTGGGTATGACTCAGGAGATCCAATTTGACACAAAAAGAATACCTGCACAGACAAAAAAAACCTTTCTTAAGGAGGATAAATCTAGAGCTTGTAAGTAATTACATGCCACTCAGCTGTAACTGTGCAATTTAATTTATGGTGTCTGGCCAATTTAGGATCCATAAGAGCAATGTGGCTAGTAGGCTTGATCCTCCCTTCACTTATACTAAGTTACCCAGGTGTAAATCCATTGATTCCAATGCAGTTACTACTGCTGATTTACACTGGTGTAAATCAGACCTGCATTTTTAGTCAGAAACCTGTCTACTCAGTAACTCTATTTTAATAACAGTATCCATTACTTTCCATTCACAGCACATATATTTTAAGAACACTGACAGGTATGGTGTAACTTAACTTTGCCCATTTCTGCTATTGAGAGAAATTACAGAACAAAAGAAAATTGTTTACACTATTAAACTATCTAACATAAATCAAGCACTTACCCTTCTGTTGGAAGCAACACATTCAGAACCACATCCTTTCTAAATTGTTATTGGAAGCTCTCACACATCAATTTTAACTTCGAATTGGAGCCTGAAGTAAAATAGTCCCAAAGATTGAAGAAAGCCAAGAGACAGAAGAGGTAAACGTTGTGCATCTGATTCTGATTCTAATACAGTTTGAATGCATTTATGTTGGGGTATCCTAGAATCTCAGCCTCAAAAATAATTTTTACCTGAGCTAAAATAAATTAATAAAACCCAGAGAAGTAAGAAAATTCCTGACAAAATCTAATTTAGCTTTCTAAATTGCATAGAATATTACTACACTATTTCAAGAAATGTCAGCTGACATATAAAGTTTATGGGAAGCAGAGGTGAGAGGAGAGTTATTTTACTACATTTTTGTAGAGGTTATGCAAATCAGATTGGTATAAATATTCTTATTAAATTGAATTTTTGACAAGTTTTGTCATGGATGGTTAGGAAAATGTGTAGGAAGCATACTGACTGTGTAGAAAATAATTGATGAAACGATTCCATTTTGGAGCATTTCTGCATAATTCAAATACTGTTGATAGTATGTTACATTAATATGTAATAACCTGCAATCCAAGTTGTCTGTGGTTACTGAATAAGTCACTTGTAATTACCATTGATGTGGCACATTCATGCTTCTGAGTGAATTGAATCTTCAAGATTTGTATTTGATTAAAAACAGATAGGTGGTAGAGGATCATATAATATCTCTCAATGAAATTACACAGACCTAGCTACAATAATCACGTTTGAAAAATGACAGCATTTAGGACTGTCACGCTTTGCGTTTTTATAAAACTTCTTATACATTTTCATGAAAACCACAGGTTAATATAGCAGATTTTAATTGTTCCCCATTGATTTCACTTTTGTAGGTAATACAGTATGCATGTAAAAAGGAACCAAGAAATAATTTTAGCTGTCTTCATTAGGTTAATTTCTCTATACATTTTGCGTCTAGGGCAATAACAAACGTAGCACCCTGCATGTGAAATATCCTCTCATGATGAAAGTAGCTGCCTTAAAGAGCAGGAAAGATGTAAAAACATGAATTATTAAGCCTGTCTTTTTTCACATTCCTAACAGGTTAGGTCGACAAAGTATTTAGGAAAGAATGAACTTTTTTTTTAATCCCTACCAGATACGATTCCATTATATAGTGGACCACACTTTCCTTTTAAAGCCAATCTTTCAACTGTGTTCATCTGTGTCAATATACATAATGCCTAAAGCAATGAAGGAAGAAAAAAATGAAACCCATTAACAGAGTGAGGCTGGACAGCTGTTATTTTTGGTTAAGGATATTATAGTTTATAAGAAAGCTCCCAGAAAAGAATGGAATGTTTATATGCACATTCTTTTAGATGAAAGTTGTTTAAGAATTGCTCAGTGGTAAAGCCCTATAAATATGAATGTATGGATGCTGCTAGTAAAGAAAATTGTATATTGTCACAACCCCCAGGAAATATTTATTTTAAATGTATTGATTATACACACATGGAAAAAGAAGAGAACCGGGCCTGATCTTGCTCCCACTGACTGCAATAAGAATTTTGAAACTGACTTTAGTGGGAGCGAAATCAGGCCCTAAAATTCTATATTAAAGAGAAGGTCAGTTTATATAAATCCAATCTGATATAAAAATTTATGGCATGGATCTATGCACCCAACAAGAACATATATTAAAAAGAAACTCCTTCAGAAAATTGAAATTCCATTCATTTTAAAGATCTTATGTCATGTCATATATGTACAAAGAGATTTTAGTAAATATGAGTTATTTGATAATTTTAACTCGTATAGCATAATAAATAACTTTAGTTGGTGTAGAGCTGTAGATAAGATCATAAATATATGGTCCGTTTAAGTAATCATCAGTTATATAGTAGATCTCATAGCATTTTATAAAGCACTATTATCCATTCCCATTTTATAAATGAGCTAAATGAAGCATACAGATTTTAAATGATGCAGCAACTAAATGGCAGAACAAGGAATAGCTCCCTCTGTTCTGTGACTCCCACTGTAGTTCCCTTTCTATTAGACCAGAAAGACTTCACACTACTTTGGTTATGATGACCAAACATGACATCACAAACGACACCATAAATGTAGTTAAAGCACCTTTTTTCTAATAACTGGTTCAAGCAATATCTATGGTTAATTATGATTGAGCAATGGATAAGTCAATTACTGGCATCAAAATGTAATCATTTTAGCCTTTCCAGGGTTAGAAATGAAAGCAATCAACACCAGATCTTGGGAAACCTTTAAATAATAAATAATATATGATCTCACAATTAAATACTGTAAAAGTTTGAACAAGTGTACTGAGATGTAAAGCCACTTAGAAACCAGTTACAGAAGCAGTCAAAAGATATTTAAAGAGTAATTCTTAGGAAACAAATGTATTGTCCTTTCAACATTTCCATTTCCAGTCCTGGCTGGAACCCAGAATGGCACAGTCAACAATCATCCAAATTAACCTCAAATTTAAGATATTAAAATAAGGAATATAGATAGGATGTAAAATGAGAAAAGTTGAATATCCCATAGAGTTTTGATAGGACATCTAATAAATGGGTTATGCCTCTAAATGTAAGAAAAACAGTAGTTTATACCTAAACATGAGATAATGAAAGATTTTAACTGATACTATCAACTGACAAGATAGAAGAGGAAGAGTAGATAAACATCAGCCACAATATGTGATCAATATCATAAGGATGAAAAAGTGAGTAGTGGCAGACCTCATCATTATATCTTTAGGGACTTTCAAGGCCAGTTTACTTGTGTATATACTCAATTTATCTCTATTTAATTTGAAATACAAGTTTTATAAGATTTCTGTAGCAAAAGAATGGATCTGTTAATAAATAGAATAAAAGAAAATGAAACGGGAGGAAATTTTAAAATGAATATTTTCCAATCTCTAAATGGGTTAATTTTGTTTTCAGTTCATGCAAAGATTGGTTTCAGTTCAGTTCACCAAAGGTCTCTAATTTTACTGAGATTTTTTTTTTTTCACGGTTAAATCCAACACCTCTTGGGAAGATTGTATACAGGCAGTTTTTCCTTCAGAATCCAAAGGAATCATCAATATTATACTAACAAACCACTGTCTGTGGGCCAAATTCAGTTCTCCTTTTGGGCCAAATTGTGCACTGACTTGTACTCAGTGCAGCCCAGTTGAAGAAAGTGGAGTTGCCCACAATGTAAATCAGCACTGACGTGAATATGGTCCATCATCTTTAATGAGAGCTATGCACATGCATCCAAGGACAGAATTCATCTCTTTGTATACAAATATGCAAGTTCTGTTGAGTTACAGTTTATAGTGGATTTTCTTTTAAATCGGTTTTTCTGTTCACTGCTGGCTTCTAGAGGCTCCATATTATCTATAGGAATCCAGGCACTCTTCCAACAAAGAGTTAGTGGCATGTTTTAATTTTTTTTAATACTCATGGTGTATAAGAATTTTCTTCCCATCTTGTAAAAATGCAATATTGTGAACATTTAGACATCTGATGTGGTACCAAATCTCTAACACTCAGAAGTGTACAGACAAACATAGGAGAGGGAAAAGAGATGAATATTAATACCATTTACTGTTTAATTAACTGCAGTATATTTTGTTTGGTTAGCCAATAAGTTTATCCTATTGTTCATTATGTTATATTCTTGGTTGCAATGATGTTGCTGTAATAGAGTTTACAGTCATTACTGAGACCTGGTCTACACTGACTGGGAAATTCGGCAGTAGTCGATGGGAGATTCGCAAGCTACATCGAGTAGCTTGCGTATCTCCCATCAACTTTCTAACTTCTACTTACCACAGCACCTTCACTTTGCTGCTCCAATGGGAAATGTGCTCCCATCAATGCAGCATTACTCTTTTTCCAGGGGTGGATTTATTAAATCGACTTTCAGATCAGTTGAGCGGGTCTCCGCTTCCGCTCAAGCGATCTCGAAGAATCGATCTGACAGTGGCGAATTTGCTACCATTAGTGAAGACATACCCTCAGAGAAGGGGAGAGAGCAATAACATTCATTTGCATTACTTTACATTAGTTAATGCTTGTAAAGCTGCTAATTAATCACCATGATGCTCCTGTGTGGTAAGCATTACTATCCCCATTTTATAGATGGGAAAGAGAGACCAATAGGTTAATTGATTTTTCCCAGGTTACATGGTGAATCAGTGACACAGCTGGGATTGCATGGTATCGTATTATGTTTAGACCCTTCTCCCCACCACCTCCCAAATATCTAATCTTGATTAAACGCTAATAGGCTTCAAAGGGAAAGGAGCAGATACATGAAGTTTAATCTCTTCTTATGCCTTATGAAGGACAATAAGGCCCAAATTTTAAAAAGACACTTAAATTAGGCATACAAAAATATGAGAGAGGGCAGAAGCAGTTAACTTTACAGTGAACATAAGAAGTTCCACATAGAAAAACAATTATGCACACAAATTAGTATTTGCAGTCACTTTTTTTGTGCACCCAAATCCACATATGCTGCAGGAACAATTCAGAGGTCCAGTTTTGAAAACTTGGTTTCAATTGCCCAACACAGATGCACTCGAAAGGCTTTATGCAGAAATCATACACGTACCCAACCTATTGAAATATGTAGCAAAGCATTTATAAGGCAGAGCTCTAGCCTTATAAAAATACTAAAGTATTTTCTAGCAATTGTCCAAACACTGTTCGAGTATTATTATACTATGTAGGGTAACGTTTTCAAAAGCACCTAAGCAGGTTAGATGCCTAACTCCCACTAAGATCAATAGGAGGTAGGCACCTAACCTGCTTAGATGCTTTTGAAAACCACGCCAGCCTCCTATTTCTGTTGCTAGGTGCCTAAATATCTTTACAAATCTGGCCCTTAAACACTTTTGAAAATCCCTCCTGGTGCCTATCTGCATCTTTTAGGCACATAAAAATCTATCCTCTAAGTCATGTTGAAGTAGACCCATGAAGAGATTGGCATCTAACTGCCACTTTAGACTCCCAAGTCCAAAAGTTTAGATTCTCAAAATACCTGCTCAGTTGACACCTAACCGTGTAGGCATCTAAATTTCCACCACCATTAAATTTCCCTAGGTGCCTAAATTTTAGCCAGTGCTTGTGCACAAAACTGCCTAAGCCCAAACTACATGGCATCTATCTCATGCCTAAACCCAGCAGGAGTCACACACTAGGTGTTCCCTGCCCCATCTTGCCTTATCCAGTAGGCATTCTCAGAGCATGTCTAACCTGCACAAAAGACAGCTAAGGAGATGGTTGTGTACCCCGTGCCATTACATGCAAAAGCCGAAGCACTCACCTGGAATGTAGGGGGGATACGTTCAAATCCCTCTCTTCCCAATTGTCAACAGGGACTTGAACCCAGGTGAGTGCCTAAGCCATTGATCTATAGGGTAGTCTAAGCTGGCTACAAATGCTCTCATTGAAGCTGTTCCGCTTTTATAGAATACTTTAAATAGTCACTGGGCCAGAGAGAGCATGAAAATGACTCTGTAAGCTAAGGGTTAGAATATTCACTTGGTGATCCAAGTTCCAATCCCGACTCCAGTGAATATTTAAGTATTTTGTACAAAGTGGAATAGCTTTGACAAGAGAGATTAAAAAACCCAACCCTAGAATATCCTATAAATCACTGGTTAGGGCACTCAGTTAGGAGGTAGGAGACTTGGGTTCAGTCTCTGGTTCTGAATCAGACTTGTGTGGGAATCTGAAACTGGGTACATCCTAGGTGAGATAGCTAACCTCCATCACCATTCATTATGAGAAAGGGTTTAGATCCCTAAATCCAGGAGCAGGCTGTGGCTGTGAATTTCTCCATCCTGGGGCCTAGGTGCCTAAATTCCCTGTAGAGGCAGAGATTAGCACCTACCCTACTCCTTGGCATTTCCCACTGGCTATCTTAGACAGATCCCTGCTCAGCTTGCTGGCTTCTTTGAATCTCATTCTAAGGCACCCTAATTCTGCCCATGCATTGCATAGGGAGCTTGGATACTATGTGGCAAGACACCAAAGGTTAGGTGTTGCAACTGTGAGCTGAAGTCCCCTTCGTGGATCTAGGCCTTAAGTGCCCTTGAAAATGATACTCCATGTTTTGAGCCATCAATACATTTTATAACATGAGTACAATTATTACGTGGAAAGGGTTAAAGCAGAGTAAGTTAAGTTAATATGGAGTGAGCTTTTAATCAGATGCTACTAAAGTGATGTTTAACTATTCTGCAAACTGTTGATTGTCACTGAGCCAGATCCTCAGGTGCTGTAAATTGACTTCCCCGGAGCTACTGCTCAGTATCTATTCCTTAATTTTTATAGTCCTTCTCTGTTCCTTTTGCCTCCATCTTTCCTGTTAAGACTAACAGTATCTGTCCGTCTGTCTCGCTATCTATCGATCATCATATAACATGGCAACTGGGGAATTTAAATTAAAGATTTAAATCTCGGGAGATGACGATTCCATTGTGCGACACACTACTTAGGCCTCATCAGGAATGAGCAGGAGTTGATGTTAAATTGGAATAAAGACTTAATATTGAAAGGTGGCTTAATAATGATATACAAGTGTATGTAGGGCCAAGGTGCTGGGGAAAGGGAAGATATGAAGTAGAAATTCACTTGCTTTTCAGTACGGTATTGTAATAAAATTCCAGGAGAATAAACTAAAATGATGATGAAAACAGATATTTAGCCTGGGTTGTAAAAAGAAATGTTTCATCCATGGTGTTGTTGAAATATAGAAGAGTCTGCCAAGAAACATAGTTAAATATAAAAGTATCAGAGAATTTTCAATTTGTATAGATAAGTATTTGAGGTCTCATCATATTTTGTGATTTATCTGCTGAAAGCCAATTTGAATCAGTAATAGCCAAGCAGCAGCACATGAAATCCAAGAGGCGTGCAGTGAAATACAGGCAACACCCTGAGCTCTCCTCCCTAATTTCAGAGATGAACTTGGTACACAGCTGTATAAGTATTGGATATGGTGCTTCCCTGTTGAATTGCTGCACATTTTAGCACCCAGTTGATTCTGGGTTGTTACAAATCCCATGTGACACCAGAATGTATGAAATCAGCCTCTGCATATCCCAGATTCTTCTATGATCTGATGCACAACACCATTTTGACTCTGAAGGGGTACCGCAGATTCATGGACCTTAAGATCAACAATGAAGGTAGTGAGGGACCCCCAGAGATCACTACAGAAGAAAAGGGTGGAGGAGGAATGTAAGGGAATGCCTCTTATGGGTTTGGCTGTAGGAGGGAGCGATCCAGCACACTGCCTCCATCTGTCTCATGCAAACGCTCTCAAAGTTTCAAGGCAAATAGGTACTATTTATCTTTAAAAGAACAGCTTACTAGAACTACATTATTTTGCATTTGTCTGTTGTTAGTCTTGTTCCTGGTTTATTAGATCACCGAATCATCTCCATAGTACCACCCATTAAACAGAAATATTTTTGGAGGTAAGGGGACCCGATACAAAATGCATGTGTAGGCCACAAAGACAAAAGCATCCCACTTTCCATGGTTCTGCTACTCCAAAACCAAAGAAAATGTTTTCAAGCACTTTCCTAGCTTCTAAAAGCCTTTAACTTTGTTATTGCCACCAGAGAACTGATGTCTCTTCGTGCTAACTGGAAAATACAACTTTATAACTGCATTAAAAAGCTACTGTGAGACAATGATCCAGAGCTGTGTCTAGAAGCATTTGTCAAGTCATTCTTTCATTGTGTAGCATTACATGCTTAGGGCACCTTTCATGACAGGGACAAATGAAAGATTACATTTGGATGGTCAAGGATACCTACAAAAATAATAATAAGAAAACTTGAAGTGCCTTTTTTTTCAGCTATTGCTGTGGTTTGGAAAGGGAGAAAAAGGCTTGTAAGAGGGTGAGTTGCATTAGGAGGTTTGGATCTTATGACCCAAACTTTTTGAATGAATTTAACGTTAGGCAAGCAGGGGCCAATAGGGAGACACAAGGATCAGGTTAAAACAGGAGTGTATGATCTTTCAGTCTCATGGCAAATGGTTTTGAAAACTTTAATTGAAAAATAACTAATTAAAGTGAGGAAGCAGATTTTTACCCTGTGGGTAAAACACAGAACAAACACCAAGTTAAAAAACTGACATCTGACATGTTAAGCCCTGTGCAGGTACCCGCTCTGAATCTTCACAACAACACTGCGGGCCCAGTCCTGCATTCCATGCTCACCCCAAACTTTTTTAAGTTAGTGCATCAAGAAAATACAGGATCAGACTCTTTGATTGTTTGATGTTGTCATTTTGCTGTATTTATACTAGTTTTAATGAAACACTAATACAAAAGCCATGTGCTATAGGGTAATTAAAAGAACAGGGCTTACCTTTTTTTCCTGATTTGCTCTGTTTGGTGAAAGGAATGTCATTAATGTAATTCATTTCCTGTAGTGCACACCACTGGCTTTCCCACATTAAACATTGCAGCTCATATCTTTAACAAAAAATATAATTAAAGACATGTAGAAACATAAAACTCTCTTAACAATTGAACTTCTGTTCGGAAAAAAGGAGACATGACCAAACACAGCAGAGCAGGTAACGTGCTGCTTCTTTCTTAATGAAAATATAAATTGGTTAGATTGTTACTGATGTAAATAGTGGCACTGTGCTGAAAGGTACGAAAGAGGCTAAACAAAAGTATGATTGACATGGGTTCTTTATGTAGCAAGAGATTATGTTCAGGCATCAAAAGAGCTATGGTGATATTCTGCTTGTGACAGATTACAAATCTGGCAAGGAAGTCCCTTCAGGATCTCACAGCCTTTCACATATGAATCAGGAGATAAAGAACACATGAAAATCACAGAAGACTAAATTGTGCCCCTCTTCCCCCACATACAAGTTCCGCACAGATGGAAAAAATAGTCTCTAACAAAGAAATACATCAAAATATTAGTACTTTGATCTGTGAAATCTGTTGGGCCCTAGCATATCATTAAATTTGTCAGGTTAGACACAGGTTAGACAGGTAGTAATTTTGTTAAGCATTATTCTTTCTTGTCTAGCTATAGTTTTTACTTTGTAGGTATATGGCTCAACTTCAAAATTAAAAATCAATTAAAAATACAGTAAATAATTTAATGTTTTCAGGGACCCTGGTCATTCTGGATAGGCCCTCAAATGTGCTCCCTTATTGGAAGGTAAATCCTATGCTGCATTCCTGGAGGATAAGGATAGCAATAAGGGTAATAAATATAATACTTAGTAATTATATAGCATTCTATAGGGTTCAATCCTGATAGTGCAGTGAAGACAGCTTTATGTATCAAATAACTTATGTGAAAAATTTTCTGCCTATGGATTGTCTGCAAACTATTCACTTTGACCTTTCCTTGTCATTATTCCTGATGGTCACTTTGGTCACATGGTACTTATTTTGCTTCCTTATTGGATGACTGAACTTTTTAAAACAGAAGAATAATGAAAAACAAATGACTAGAGAATAATTAATAGCAAATTCTGTTGTCTGTATGCCAACACCATTTTGTTTTTTGTATGTGAATATATATATATATATATGTGTGTGTGTGTGTATATCTTTGAACTGACTGAAACTGAAAAAGCTTAGTAAATTAATAGTAAGCCATGCACAGAACTTTTTATAGACTTCTGTCAGGCTTTTGATTCAGTGCATCAAGCAAACTTGTGGGATCTGATGAGGCAACTTTGTGTCCCTTGGGAAAATAATGTCATTGAGAGAAGTGGTCTATAATGGAACAGAAAGTTGTGTTGGAGTTATTGGTAGACACATGGCATGGTTTCCTATTTCCCTGGAAGTTCAGCAAGTCTAGATCCTGTCACCATGGTAGTTCAATACCTGCATTGATTGTTTGATGACTAAACTTAAGGATGCAGCTGTTGGTGGTGCTGAGCTGAACATCATTTTGTTTTGAGACCTCAAATATGTCAATGACATTGCCTTGCCAGCTCAGTTTGGTGAATTGCACCAGCTGGTGACTGATCTGGTCAGGCAAGAAGCAGTGCAGATTGGTCTGGTTATTAGTGTGGATAAAACTAAATCCCTTGCCATTACCATCAAGCAGCTCCCAACTCCGGATGGTAACCAGCTCAGTATTAACCTGTCTGGATCAAATATCGAATAGATGGCAATCGTCAAATATTTAGAAAGCACAATAGGTGGTGCTGGAGGATGCTAGAAAGATGTGGATGCTCATGTAGTAGCAGCCATCATCATGTTCTGGGCCCTTCAGCAGCTTCGGTGGTGATGTTGTGACATCAAGCATGCTACAAAGCTGTGGATCTATAGAACCATGATTATACCTATTTTATTGTATGACAGTGAAACATGGGAACTGTTAGAAGGTAATGTATGGTGGATTGATATTTTTGATTCTCGTTGTCTTTGTCAGATTCTCCATTTTAAGTGGCAGGACAAGATCAGCAGTGAAGATATTCCTAGCCAAACTTAGTAATTGATTCAGTTTCAGGGGCTTTCTTTGTATGGACATATTATCAGGATGGAAGACCAACAAATTACAACGTGTGTTCACCAAGGAATGCCACTACATGACCAGTGATAAGATTGTCACCAAAAGCTTTGGTGGCACAATAAGATTACCAGTTATGGATATAGACTGAACAACCAGACAGACCAGCTTAAGGGCCTACCTAGAGATCAGTCTGGGTGGCACTTGACCTGCAAATGTCCATTTGGGATTTGCCATGATGATGATATACCTCCATAACTATGGAAAATGTATTGGCTAGTTCTTAGAAAAACATCTACAGGTGATGTCTGTTTGAAATTAACCAGTTGGTAAAAAGACTACAGATATTATGACTTGTACAAATAAAGCTTGACTCAGTTGTTTGTTCGACTCTTCAGACCTGCTTACAAAGATTTCACATTGTCTCTTTATAGTATCAAATCCTTATTCCTCTATGAGGTGCTCGATATACTGATTTCCTCAACTCTTCTTTCCCCTGGTGATATCACCTTATAGTTTCTAAGGATCTTCTTTCTTCTAATTAAACCTAATAATATATTGGCAGCTGAACATAGGTTTTCTTATTTTAACTTATTGCAAAACTTAGTTGATAGAGAGACAAGTTCAGTGAGGTAATATCTTTTATTGGACCAACTTCTATCGGTGAGAGCGAAAAGCTTTCGAGCTTACACAAACAGAAGTTGGGCCAATAAAAGATATTCCCTAACCCACCTTATCTCTAATATCATGGGACCACCATGGCTACAATAACATTACATACAACAATTAGTTGATAGATGCATTCATATCAATTTATATAATGGAAGTTGCCTACATGGTTTTCAACTGAAAATCACACCTGCACAGGTATGTTGTTGCTTTATTCACTCTCCATGAATTCTTTCATGATACAGAAACAGTTGCACCTGCATGTGACTGCCTATCTGGACCTTTTCAAATCCTGCTCTCAGGGTCTGATCACCCACTTCTGTGGGGAAAATCTGCAGGAAGGAGATCTCAGAGAAGCTGTCCTCACAGAGATTTCTCTCACTTTGGCTAAGGGGATAAACACAAGCGAACCCAGGAAATCAGAGCCATGAATGCAGAAGCCCTGTGTTTCCAGGCTCCTGGTGTCACCTTTCCCTCCACTCCTTGACACATGGCTCCATTAAAGGAGTGCCATCAGCCCTTTTGCAGCTGAATGTTAGCCTCAGGAAGGAGGATGAGGATCCCACTGTGGAGGGGGGTCCAACAGAAAGTACATCCAGTTCTATTGCCTAGCTTTCTACTCTGAACTCTGCAGAGATCCTCCCATAGGGCTCAGGGACACAGTGTCACAGACACATTTGAGACTCCCTTCTATGCAGGAGGATGGGTACCTTCACACACCCAGATCAGGAACACAACTAAGCTGTCAGTTACAGCAATGCACTCCTAGTAAAATCAATGTGAGTTACTTCCATGTAACTGAGAGGAGAATTTTTCCCATTAGGGGCAATTCATTTGCTGTAAGATTGTCATTTTGTGCATTCATGCCAATTGGCTGGGGTTTTGTCAAAGTACAATTGAAACAAATGGTTGTATATTATGCATGAATAACATTTGATGCACATTTCACAAATTATAATATAAAAAATCTATCTTACAAGTTTCATTTTAGACCATGACAATTTAGGCCGAAGGAAAAGACCTGAAGCACACTTGGTCATTACATCATTATTTCTATTAGAAATTTAGCTTTTTGTTGTATTTCTTTTCATACTCCTCTATTTAGATGTACTTCATCATCCCAGACTGTTTTGTGTGTGTCCTCGAGGTTTTCACAGATCCCAAGAAAATCTGGCATCAAACTAATGTATGCAGTTTGGTGTAAGAGTTAATAAATGGATCTTGGCTTTATAAGGTAATATAAATTATTGTGCATCATGTTTTACTGACTTGTATGAGCATCTCTGCATTGACTTATAAATAGAGCTTGAGGAAGACATAAGTCTTCTACCTGCTTATGAGCTGAATTATTGAGAGATCCTTGGAAAGCGAGTGTTTCTCAGACCAGGCTGAACAAAAGGGCATAGTCATGAAGAAGTCAGTCATGCCATGCAGTAACCTTCTTCCCAGCTGCTTGAACTGTACGTGTCTGTATTTTTCAACTTCGAAGGAATGGTGAAATACAAACAATGTTTCATTAGTTTTAATGTTTTTTTTGTTATTAATAATTTACAGCAATTTAACTACCCCACATTTCATGAACTAAATCTTTCCCGTGTGCAATTAAGTAGATTTAAAGATCAAAGCTGCTTGTTCTTTTTGATGTATTATTTTTATTATATATTTGTAAGTGTACTGCCTTTTTTGTCAGTGGGGAATAATACTAATGGTATGTAGCAGATGACCATACTCTAGTTTGTTCAAAGGCGCATGCAAAGGTTAAAACTAAAGGGCAGATTCTGCACTGATTTTCTCCCTAAGTAACCCCACTGAAACTCATTGTGTGAAAGGCAGTGCAGAGTGGTACGTATGCTTATGGATTTAGCATCTTGGGCTGAGATTTTCAAAGCCCTTTAAAGCATTTGGACATCTAATAGGAAATTAAAATGAATGGAAACTGGACATCTAAATCCCCCATGGCTTTGTTCAAATATATTTGAAAATCTCAGCCTTATTGCCTGCTCCAGGTCTTTCTTAATGTACTACAAAACCTGAAAAAGAGCAAGTTGTCTGTGTGATCCCCTTTCAATCCTGGGAGTGAGTAGATGTCTTCTGGAAACTGCTTTACGGAGATTTCTTGCATATAAGATCAGGGGTCAAGTTAGGGGAAAAAAAGTAGTGGTACTATCCAAAGTTCTGCCTCCAACCCCAACTCTGTCCACTAGGGACACTAAAATGAGATGCCACCTAAAAGAGATATCTAATATATGATTGTCCCTCTGTGACCCTAAAAGCCCATCAATGCCGGCTGGCAAGGGGATTGCAAGAATACCTTCTTCCTGGTATGTACATTCCGGTTCACCAAAGAATATCCTGTGATTTTTTTAAATGAAAGCCAGGGGTCACACTGGTTATTAATATTGTTGTAAAATGTATGTACAGATACTATGCAAGGAGTGGTGTGTGTATACTGAACATATGTTCCTGAAGTCTGTATCGAGACAAAGTTGAAAAACAGGTTTTCTGTTAGACCAAAGATGTTTATTCACCTGACTTTCAGGCATGTAAATTATACATTGTAAATTAACACAATGGAGAGTTATTTACATACAAAGTTAACAGGCGGATGTGAAATCAACAGGGAGGCAGCACACTGGAGAATAAGCTATGAGGGTCATTCTGATTCTGAGGTACAGACAAAGAACGTTGGGGAATACAAGGAAAAAAGGTAAGGACGACACACCTTCATGCTGTACCTAGGAAGTAATCAGGCAGTGCAATTACATTAATGAAAACGGGATCACAACCTGCCCTGGTTGGAAATGCTGTAAAGGACATTTGGGGTGAGATAATCTTTTTTAGACAGAAGGTTGCCCTGTTCAGTTAAGTTTAGTCTCTAGAAATTGTGGTATGATTTAGTTGTAGATTTAACCCTTCTGTTTCTGTTTCTGTTATCCTTTCTCGGTATCTCATCAATCTTGAAGCTTTGCTAATAAACTAATTGTGTTTTCACTATATCTATATCTCTGAATCTGTTCCGGAGTAGGATCATTCAATTTGTTCCTTTATAGGCAGCAGACATAGTATTACTGTGAGTGTTCAGTGGATAAGGGGCTGGACACCACAGGGGAATGTTTCAAAGGGGTTTAGGGACTGGGGTACACTATTGTTAACCTGCAAGGAAAAGGAAGGGCTGACTTAGCCCAGAGAAGAGTTCTTGGATGGCTAGCAGACTGGAGCTGATACTCAGTTAAGCCAAGCAGGTGTCCTGCTCGCTGGAGACAAAGTGGTACAAGGTGATTCACAGTCCTGGGTAGCTCAAGGACCATCACATCCTCTCCTTTCTTTTGTGATTTAAACAGTAATTAAATAGTTAACAAACTTTAAAGGTTATTGTTTCAAGCTGTCTGCAGACTCAGTCAGACTTCACTGAATTGGTTTACATCTGGATCACATTCTGAAGACTGTCTTTTGGAAAAGGTACAGAGGAAAGACCAGATGTACACAGGTATTTAGGAATTTACAAATGTAGATAGAAGCGTAGAAGGATTTATAAACACATCTAAGTAAGTTAGGTTCCTGACTCCCATTTAATGCCTAGTGGGATTTTCATAAGCACCTAAGTAGGCTAGGCACCTATCGGCATCTTTAGGCACTTGACTAACTTCAATATTCTGTCCCACCTGTCTGAGATTATGGAGCACCAGATGGTAGCCTCCACAAAAAATTGCATTCATTTGTTGGTCACAATGAGCTGGCCCAATTTCACCCCCTGTCTAAAATGGTTCTTACATCTTTCTTTTTGAATTACATTATAAAAGATATATGGTACTTGCTGTTGTCTCGTCTAATTGAAAGTTAATGGGTCTTTAGCTCATAAATCACTTAGGTGCTTTGGAAATTTTTAATCTGGGATCCTGATTTTTAGGCACCTGATATTTTTTTAAATGTTGGCCAGAAGGTCCTATCCTGAACACCCCTTTCACTTCAATATTCTTACTCACAGAGCAATCCAATGGAATTTTTCATGTGAGTAAGTAAGGAATGTTTGACTGAGTAAAAGTTTGATATTCTGATCCAGAGTCAGATTTGTTCTGTTATTCGCCATTTTTTATTTCTTTGAATGATTTCTCCCTTCAGGTTTTCAGCCCCCAAATCATCAGCTGTCAGCGTTTTATTATATTGCACAAGCACATTGACTTTTAAAGAATAGTTATAACTGTTTCCATAGCCTAAGAGTGAAAGACCTTGATTTGTGGCTATTTGACAGTGCCAACCTTCAGTGGCAACTTTTAATAGTAGATATCAGTTTCCATTGTCCAAGAGCAGATACAGCAGCAATAGTAACATCTGATAAGAAGATAACCAAAATAGGGTTTGTTATTGACATCATCCAATATATGGCTTCAGTTCTGTGTTGAGTTGGGCTTTGTTTATCTGTCTTGGGGGCTAGGGCAGTTCTACATCAGTATTTCATCTTTAAGAAGGCCTATATGCACCCATTTCATTTTGCTGTGTATGTTTCTATGTATTCCTGACTTTGTTTCCTCATAGATTAAATTAAACATCTTTCTTTCTTTCTTATCCCAACTTTTTTTGATGATAGATATTATGTACAAGCCCAATTTTAGATTTTGAGGTGGGTCAATGAAATGTTTTCCTGGAACAAGCTCAAATTAAACCGACTTATTTTGTATAAAACGGAGATCTTTGACACATTATCCAGCCATCTGCTACAGGGGAAATGAAGCCCAGATGCCTGTGATGGTGTCCATGTGTAGTGTATTTATTTTTCAAATGTATTTCAAATTTCTACCTCAGAATTTGTACAATCATTTTGAATATATGGAAGCAAGGTCAAAATCCCTATATGACAATGTAAACCACCCAACTAAAGATAGCTTTCCCTCATCCAACCTGTCCCCATAACAAAACCCAGGAGCTTTGCAGCACATTTAGAAACTCAGTAATTCCAGTTTCTGATGGCATAAAGGAGGGAATTAATTCTACAGTCCAGGACCTAGTATGGAAAATGCCAACACAAAGCACAGAAACTTAGTGTTTGTCAGTGTTTCTCAGCAATTCTTCTGTCCCCATGTGTGTGTGTGTGTGTGTGGGGGGGGGGGGGGGGGCAGGGAGGGAGAGGCACAGCTCAGTCCAGAGCTAAGTGATTATATCCTCCAAGTACTATGAGAATGCCTTACAGCAAACTCCGTAAGCAAGTAGAGCCAACTGAGGTTCATCAAACTACCTGGCACCCTGAACTGTTCTGCTGTTTGGGTGTCATTTTGGTCATTGTTGAATGCCAAACGGAAAGGAGACTAGAAAGTAGACTGGTAACAGAACTATCTTGAGCAAAGGCTGTAGCTTGTTTTGTTAAGTCTTAGCCTCTAGAAAGCATTTTTCACTTTTATTTGCTTGTAACTATTCCTAATTCGATCTTTTATTCCTGAGCTCACTTAAAATCCTATCTCCTTTTGTTAATGAACTTGTTTTACTTTTAATCTAAACCAACCCAGTGCTGTGTTTGATTTAAAGTGAATGTTAACTCCAGTTAATGTGGCAAGCTGCTGGGTATTGTATCTTTAAAGGAACAAATGAACCGTAATCTCTCTCTGAATGGTCCAGAAGTATGGACATTGCAGGGCACATAGTTTTGGGGAAATTTGGGAGTGGAACATGTTGGGGTCATCTTGCCAGGTGTAACCAGGGTGTGGATGGGCCGTAACAAGCAGGCTGCTGGAATCTGAATTGCTGAGACACAGGTGTTTAAACATACACACAGACAGTCAGTGCAGGCTTGTATGCTGGTTGGAAGTGGCCAGACAAAGGGCACTAGTACAGCAGCAGAGCAGTTTGAGACACATAGGTTTACAGGGCTGGCAGTGACACAATCCCTCAGTGGACTGGGTTGCACCCCAGAATGTGAGATACTCTCCTTCATAGAGATGAAGAAACTTTTCTTCATCTCCTGGATACCCCTGGCATAATAATTACAGAACAATCTTTGTTACAATCAGTCCTTACGCTTCTACCACTAGCACTCGCTCCGTCTTCCAACTAACTTCATCTTTCACAAGCCACCTTGACACCATTATGACAAAGCCAAGGACAAAGGCATTTAGGGGCTGATGGCTGAGGACAAAAGATCACTCTGAAATTCTACCTAGAGTGTTGTGGTTTTGGTTCTTGTTTTTTTTAGACAAACAATATTTTCCCTCATTGCCATCTGAAGGCGTATAGCCCAACAGTTGCTAATATACTAAAATGCTTTCAAGGGAATAATTCCTCAAATAAGCTGTGTGTTTGAGGGACACAAAGGGTCCAGCCACTGAAGTGTTTTGTGCAGTTTGATTAATTTCAACACTTAGGTGGCGGTGCATTACAATCCTTAACTAAACATCCCTGTAGGGTAGACGTTATCTCCATTTTACATTTGAGGAAGCAGTCATATAAACATTAAGTGATAGAAAAAGAGGAATGCAAAGATTGACACTGTGCCTGGCCCCTATGTGGAAGTATAAGGGGAGACAGCTCCTTGCACTTTCTCTGGCACACCTATTGTAAGTGGGACCAGGCACAACAGAACGCATAGAGTACTGGCATAAAAGAACATGTTAATGTGTGTCTACTTCATACCTCTGTAACAGGATATGTATTAACTAATGAAAGGGTTACCATGGTAAAACGTATTGTTCATTTAATAGCAGAGTGAACAGAAGCATAATTAAACTATGTCAGTGTAGCTTAAAATTGGATAATTTACACATGCTTGTTTCTAAAAATATTTCAAGATTTTTTAACCTAAGGGGGAAAACAGTTTAAAAGATCAATTCTTGGATAATTGTGTTCCCGTTTGATGACTGCATAGCCCACAAATGAAAAATGGAAAGGCATCCACATATGGAATAAACTATCACAAAGTTTACTTTGAGAATATTACATATTTGTTCCTGAATTCACTTCTATCAAACAGATTGTGTTCATATGCAGTTTAAGACTTTGGTGAACACTTTTCCTTTTGATCTAGCTTTATTTGCTAAGAGCCCAATTCTACAACCTTTACTTGTGTTGAGCTGCACTTTTGCAAGAAGTTCCATTCAGCGAGAGTTACAGAAGTGGCCCTTAATTTTTAAAGGGACAGCCTTTAAAATAAAACATTATTTTAAAATGATTTTTCTGCCTGTCTGAATTTACTGCATTCACAGCCTTAGAAATTGAGAGATTCAATCTACTGAAGAAGTACCCCACAGTGAGTGAGAGTGCCAGATTTCTTGTATTACACTCCCCATGTGTGCCTTAAGATGGACAGAGGGTGTGTTTACACTGGAGCTGGAAGGTGTAAATTCCACCTTGAGGAGACATAACTATGCTATCTCTGATGAAGTGAGAATGCTAAAAATAGAACTATAGCAATGATGAAAGGAGGGACTAGCCACCTTGAATACATACCTGTGGTCTTACACAGGATCATACTTGGGGTAGCTAGCCGCTCAGACTGCTTGAGCCACCATAGCTCCACTGGACAGTGAGAAGGGGACAATGCACCAAAGATCAGATACTTCATCTGATTCAAGTTGTAGACACATTTGAGTCAGGAAAGAAAGTTGGTGCAGTCCTTAGTGACCTGACAGCAGTCTTCGACATTCTGTGGCATGTCAAGCTGCCTGCCAAGTTGCTGCAGGTTATTCCTTGCAGGCTGACTGTGGTTCACACAAGAAAATATTAGCAAGTGAAGCTTCATGCTGTAAGTTGGAGAGAAACTAATCTCCTTAAATGTCTCCACAGTGGCCTTCTAAGGAGGTCAGTTTTGGCTATTATTTTGTTCAATGTATATGCATATGACATTCTTGAAAGGCAAGCCAGGAAGTATGTGCATTCTGATGACATCTGTATTGCTGACACTGGAAACAACTGCCACAGGATTGTGTTGCAGACAGGTAAAGGGATCCCCTGATTACGAAGCACCATGCTGAGAAAACAGTTTCTTAACTATTTACAAGTTTATTTGGGGCAAAGGGGATGTGGGGTTTTACAAGGGAAAAAGGAACAATACATATAACAGAACTATCTACTTTCCTTAACAGGGGGATTTAAGCAGATTAGAAGGAGACTAAGACACAGAGTACACTAGATAACGATTATATGAGTTTCAAAAGTATAATCAAATTAATGTTACTAATACCCAAAAACTATAACAAGAATACTATTTAAAATCTTACCACCACGAGGAACAGGGTCATGATGCCTGACCAATGGGGGACACGAGAAAAGCTCGGGTTCAAAACTCGGACCGGTTACACTCGACTCGACTCTTGCCCAGCAGAGGACTCAGGGGCGGGAAGAGGTAGCAGCTCCAGGGGATCAGTCTGGCGGGCCGGCAGCTTTTCTGCCAGGCCCGCCGAAATGCAGCAGTTATTATGCACTCGGGCTATGCTTGATACATGAGGGGTGTGCAATATTCGTAACAGCCGATGGCTGCCCCTGGGCTTTTTGCAATGTCCCATTGTTTGCCATTTCAGACGTGCTATCTTAGGTGTGTCAGTAAAGGTCCCGATAAGGTCAGGTCTCAGGTCTACTGTAATTGCTGAGCAGGAGGGGGCGAGCAGGGGCGAGTGCCAGTCACTAGATATTATACTGTCGCCACAGATTGAAGGGAATATCAGTCAAAACATGGATATTTTTGACCACTTACTTCCAGTAATGGAGACTAAATCTCAATGAAACCAGGACATTGGCATCTACTTTCCATCTAAACAATGGTCTTGCCAATCAACTCATCTTGATCCATGTCCAAGGACAGTTATTTCCATTCCATCCAGTTGCCACATACGTGGGAGTAAAACTTGAACATAGCCTAACATACCAGGCTTACCTGGTACATCTGAAAAGGAAGATTTCTTTCCATACTGCCTTAATAGAAGAACTATTGGGAGCCTCCTGGGCAGCAGAACCTTCATGCATCTGTATAGGCCATGGTGTTTGCTCCAGCTGAATCCTGTTCTGTGGTCTTAGGGTGCAGCTGCCTCACTCAGCTTGTCAACATGGAGCTGAATTTGGCCACACATATTATTAGTGAGAGTTTGAACTACACACCAGTCTCCAGTCTGTATGTGCTACTGCATATAGCTCTGGCAGACCCTCAAGATGCCATTACTGTTAAGTTTATTTGGAGAGCTGCAAAAGATGAAACCAACCTATTTCATCTCAAGTTGGAACAACTTGCTGCACCAACTCAAAGGTCTGCTCATATTCAGTGAGGAGTCCCACTACTGCAGTCTGGTGTGTGACACCACAGCTGATCTCTTGACACCTCCTTTGTTAAGGCAATTCACATACTCGTGAGTGGTACTGGCTCTTTACCATGCAAGAACAATCAGCATCACCACGAAGCCAAAAATTTTGTCCTTACAGAATGGAAGCATGGGAGGGAAAGGGAGTCTAACACACTAAGTACATTCAGGAGTCCATAGCTGCACCTGCTTCCTTGTCCACTTGATCATAGACCTGGACTATGTTCAACAGGCTACTCATTGGCTCAACCAGAGTTGCTGCAACCATGCACCAGGTTGAACTGGTTTCCTTCCCACATTGACTGCTGTTGGGCAGCATACCAGACAATAACTCATGTGGTGAAAGAGTGCCCAGCCTGGCATCTAGAGGGTAGTTTACAATGCCTTGCCTCCTTTAATACAGAGGCCATAGTTTGGCTACAGAACCTGAATACTGAGCTCTGACATCTGCATACAAAGAAACTTGGATTAACCCACCAACTCATTTCACATAGCCAACCATTAGCTATCAGATGGTAATTACCAAAATGGGTCAGATTCAAACCAGTGTCTTAGCAATGAAAAGCCCATTGTCAGTCCCATGACCATCCAATCATCTTAAATGGCCTTTTTATTCTGTAATTATTTATTTCAGCTAACCTATAAAGTACCTTTATAATGCTTGGTAGAATACAGGCTATTTAACTTTTGTATTTGATATTTCATCAAAATGGGGAAGGTTCTTTTATGACTCAAGTTTTTATTCTTCAGTACAATAATCTTTGTAATTAGAACACAGCTGAAGAAATACAAAGGAAGAGGGAGTTCAATGTGAGAGAAGACATGGAAAAATATTTAATCAGCATTGAAGACAAGAATAAATGTTGCTTGACATCAAAAAATGACAAAATCTCAATTATCTTTTTAAAATATTTTACAGTAAATATTTGTGTAATTTCATAATGGCCTTTAATATCCATTATCATTTCATCTAGTAGGACCACTTCTGATGAGTTTTTCTGATTTGAAATTGACCATTTATTTGAAGAAAGAAAATCGATAGGGCTAGATCAAAATAATTTCAACAGCTAGTTCTATTTATCTTTCTAGGTGCTTAGGCTGCGGCCCCCCTCCCGCCCGGTCCCCCCCCCCCCCCCCATCATCGTGTCAGAGCTTCTAGTTCAGCAGAATCTTGAGACATCTAAATCCAGGGAAGGAGCAGAGATAAGGAAAATGGTATATAACTGTATATGTAGGGTTTTACTTACTGTGACTTGACCTGAGAAGTTGCACAGAATCTCCCCAAAAGTCATCAAAAAAGTTTAATCAGGAAGGGAAAAACTGCACTTTATTTATTGATTTATTTCTTCAAAGTTTAACCCATCCAGTGCTCTTAGTGCCTATCCCATAAATTAGAAATTACAACCTAAGGAAGGGACTGTACATAACTAAATCCACCTCAGGCCACCCCCTCTTCAATAGCCTTACAGAAGAGAGACAGATGGTCTCTGCAGCATGCTTAGAAGGTTAACAAAACTGGGGTCAACAGGAGAACAGGCGAATAGGTCTGCTTCGTGTTTATATTGAGGGAGTTCCAGATTGAGTGCTTTGGCTGATCTCAACTGTGGCAGTACGTCATAGGGTGAGGGGTGAATTTTCAGTAAAGGCCGGATGATACACAAAAGAAGACCTCCTTAAATACCCCAGTCAGAGGTCATTATAGTTCTACTTGTTGGACTCTCACAGCAGTTAGGATAATTAGTAATAATTAATAACTAAATTCCAACTGCTACTGAAATTAGTAGGAGTCCTTCCATTGCCTGAAATGGGAGTTGGATCAGGCTGATAGTAATTAGCATTTATAAAAGTGTTTTTAATCTTCAAAGTACTTTATAAGCATTATCTTCACCTCAGCACAACCTTGCAAAGTAAACATTACATCTGCTTTACAGAAGAGAAAACTGAAAAGGAGAGGTAAGAAAATAATTTATCTGAGGCCAGAGAGGCAGTCAATGTCAGAATTGGATTTAGAACTCAGGACAGGCATTCCTGACTTATTCAGACCATGGTTCCTCTTGTAACATAGGACTGTAACTACTTGGTAAAGATGTCAGAAAGAAATCTGTAGTACTAATATTATGCAAAATTAAAATAAAATATCACAAGGAAAACACCGACCAAAGAAAATCTTGTTTAAATATGAATTTGCTTCAAAGTGATTTTATACTGATATAATTTCTTAATAATGGCAAACATAAAATATGAATTAACTATCCACACTGTTACTTGTTACTAGATTCTCTGATTGTTCACAAATCAACTGCACTACTTTCCCCTTTGGGTATGAAACAACCAAGTGTGTCAATTAAAATGAACTGTGAATTATAAAAACTGGATTTATAAAACATTGCATTTCAGTCGTCAGAGAATTAGCAACAGCATTGTAAGTGTTTTGTCTCAACAGCCCAAAGCAATCTCTATGTAATTCATTCCATAGGGCTGAATCATTCCATACATAAGAGATAAATGTCTTTGGGTATCAATATTAAAGGGCTAGATTGTGGTTTTAAGACCTAACTATATTGAATCGTTGAAAAATCTGCATGTAATCTGCATAAATTTGCCTGGTATGGGATTACAAGAAAATGTAGTATTTTACATTTGCACATCTTTACTGGGGTAAATGGTAGGCCTGTTCATATGTGGCATCTTCATTTGAGGAGAGGATTCTTTCTTCCTTTCTTCTGCACTCCAAACTCCTTCTGCCTCAGCACAGTCAAGTCCCACCATCTCTCTGTTGTCTTCTTCCCTGAGGTCTGAGTGCCCCTCCTCTGCTCAACCCTGCTTCAGCTCCCAATTCCAGCCAGCTTTCTCACCTCCAACATTCCTCACCTTCTAGTCATTCTGGCTCAGCCCAGTCTGGATTCCCCTCCCTACTCTATCTTCCCCTTCCTGTCCAGATCCTTGTACCAAACTTTGCCTCGTCACCCAGCCTGAATCAAACCAAAGGGTAATTTCATTGAAGTCAATGAGGTCACTCAATGTGAATCATGACTGTAGGAAAGGGACTATGTGGCATTCAGCTCCACTTCAGATTTTACTGCAGAATTTGTTTTTGAGACACTGACTTCATAAGTACTGTCAATGTAAAATAATAATACAGTAATTTTTTATTTATAGGGCACCTTATGCCTGAAGGCCTGTTGTGTAAATAAAAGTAGGTAAATATAAAATGATGTTACAATCACAAACAGAAAAGGACTCTTCCTATTTCATATGAGTGACACATTTATATATTTTTGTGATGTGAAAATAGAGTACATTGCTATTGATTCTTACTTAGATTCTACTTTGGTATAGGCTTTTATTTTACAACCATTGACCTTTATATGATCTCATTTAGGTGAAGAAATTCTTCAGTGCATTCACATCATGCAATATTGGTCTACATGAACAATTCTACAGTGTTCATTATCTGTCTAATTTACATAGTAATAACCCTATCTGAGATGCCATAACAATACTAAAGATAGTGTAGAGACCAAACAAGACACATTATAGCTTTGTTATGGGGGATGGTGCATTACATTGACCTCAGACCTTCTATGTGGCCTTCAGTGATTTAATGATTCATAATATAAAGCTCTGCAAAAAAAAAAAAAAAAAAGAAAAAAGGTGGGCGGGGGGGAGAGGGAAGAAGGGAGAAAATGTCTTTAACATTATAATTAAAGATTAATGGGAGCTTTGCAAATGCTGAAGGAGATGGGAGGAAGGCTGATTTTCAGTAACATAAAACTCTAATTTAGATGTTCAGAATGAAGGCAGAAAAAATCAAATTTACATGTTGTACATTAAATTCTTTTAGTTTAATCATCATTTTAATGTACATATAACTTTTGTTGACAGAATCTCTTAAGCATACTAAAAATGAGGAATCAGTTCCATTAACAGTACAACTTCATACATTTTCCTACAAAAAGTGCTTTTTACAGTGCCACTGTTAAGTAATGTAAAAGTACTGTATCCATCCTATATGAAGGCAAACATTTTCAAAGTGGGATGTCTAAAGTTAAACATCTAAATCTACATTTAGGCACCCATATAAAACTGGCCTGATTTTCAGAAGTGCTGAGCAGCCACAATTCCCACTGAAGATAATAGGAACTGCGGTGCTCAGCTGTTTTGAAGACTACTGGGGACTATTATTTAAGAGCCTTAAAGTGGATTTGGCTGTCTAAGTTTAGGTAACTGCATTTGAAATTTTTGGCCCCAGCTTTCAAAAATTTCACCTAACTTTTCATTAACAGTGATAAAGATATTTTACCTTTTTTATGGGAATTTATTTATGGACTGATTATTTATTGACTGAGCCAAAACAACAGAGTGATTCTCACCTACCATCATCTCTGGCATTTCTACTCTTAGTTGGAGGATGCTGATTAATGGCATAACAAATATATTCTTTCCAAGGAGGCTAAATCGCCTCTCTCTCTCTCTCTTTCTCACCAGTCATTCCACTAGCTCTTCCTTACCATATTTCTCCCTGTCCTCTTACGGCTCCTCCTCACTCCTCCCGAGACCTCCCATCTTCCTTATTCCCTGCTAATTGTAACAGAGGTCCCAAGTGAAGAGGGCTCCTTGCTGCTCTGACCATCTCTTGTTGGCTACACAGTTAGGGCTTGTCTACATGGAGAGTTAGTGCACGATAAGCCAGGCTGTGAATCAATGGCACACCAGCCTGTCACACACTGAGTCGTTGTGTGGATCCCGCTACTTCACATTGAGTTTTATAGTGCACTCTGTGCCTAGTGTAAGGGGTCTATTAGCCCCTAACTGAAACTTAGTGGATCTTTTTGTTTGGCCATCTCTGGAGGAAGTAAGCCCCCAGGGCCAGTGGAGAGAGGCCAACTCAGGTCAGCCTGATTAACAGGGCAGGCAGGCCAATGAGGGATCCAGGAGGGTGGGGGGAGACCTACCCTCCATGTGAGCTGGAGCTGCCTGCCTGGGCATGCCTGGGCAGAGGGGGGTGAGCTAAAGACAAAGCAGCCAGCAGCTGGGAGGCCAGAAGAGGAACACAGAAAGCTAAGCTGAGCTGACCCACAGCAGCAGAACCATAGGGGCATCCCAGAGAGCAGAGCGAAGCCGAGCAGAGCAGAGTGCAGCTGCACTGAGCAGAGTGAAGCAGGAGCTGGGGCTGGGGCCGAGGCCATCTGGAACTGGGTGCGGAGGCCAGAGAAGGAGCCCAGGGAGCTGAGCTGAGCTGAGCTGGCCCACAGCAGCAAAGCCAGAGGGACATCCCAGAGAGCCGAGCTAAGCAGAGGTGAGCACAGCTGCACTGAGCAGAGCAGGCGCTGGGGCTGGAGCCCTCTGGAGCCAGGTGTGGTGAGCAGCTGGGGAGAGCGAGGGGGATCCTGGGAGTATGTGGCTACTGCCAGAGCAAGTGTCTGACTCACTGCATCCCTGCAGCATAGCCAGGGCCTGGACAGTGGGCCTGTGATGTGTGACACAGACTGTGAACCTCCCTTACACCCCAGAAACACTCTTTGTGGTGCCCCTGTGCCCAGGGGCAGTGTTGGGTGTTTTCCTTTAAGCTTTCTCTGCTTTTCTTATTTTTTATTTGATTTTTGATTGCTGTTTGTTTAATAAATTGCATTCCTTTGCATTGTGTACAATGATTAGTGGGTCAGGGAAGCGCCCAATGCAGAGTTAGTACCCTGAAGTGGGGACATCCTAGCCCCTGCCCTAAGGGACCACGGCAAGATTGGGGGTTGAGCCCCAGGAATCCTAGGCCCAGCCTTGTCGGGGTTACAGGGACCCCACCACACAGAAGAGTGGGGGGGGGGAGCTCTCGAGGTCAGGTGGGCCTCTGGGTAAAGAGAATGGGAGCAGGGACTCAGATCCTTTTGGTAGCCAACTCCACCAGGGTAGTGTATAAGCGAGGAAAGTTCCCACAATAGTGGGCCCATTCCCCCACTTACATTAGCAAGGTCCACACAGCCAGTTAATGAGTGGCATGCTAGCACCCTGTAGATTCACCCCCTGGCTTGCCACGTACTATCTCTCTATGTAGATAGACCCTTAGACTACTGCCATTGGGCCTGATTCAAAGCCCACAAAAATCAATGGGACTCTTTTCATTTACTTCAGTGGGACTTGGATTAGGACCATGCTGTGGAACAGTAAGTAGACAGGTGATGAGAGAGGCTGTTAAAGTATTCTTCTGAATGAGGGAGGGAAGCTAAGCTAAGCAAAGCAGCTTGCTGGGTAAGCAGCTGCCTTCCACATGTGGTTCCATTGACTAGGGGGTTACAGGAATAGAGAAGGAAGATATAAAATAAAGTAACCCTTACTCACTGGCCGACAAAATCTAATCACCCTGGATTTAAATACAATTTAATTACACCTAAACACATTTTTTTCAAGGCTGATTTTTAATGTGGTGCATATATAGATATTCATCTAATTGTAGGTTGTACATTGGCTTGAGGAAATAACTATTTAAAATCCGTGTGTAAAAACTATACCTTATTAAAGAATGTTAGATTGTCACTGTATCAGTTAATTAATGTCAGTGGTGTTGGTTGTCACATGTCTAAATTATGTCTTGCACTATATTTATTAAATTAATACTCCAAAAGTCTGGTAGTGTGTAGTAAAACAGTTGTCTGAAATGATGCAAATGTAAATCTTTATTACTACACACTGTTAAATAATTATAAATAATGTTTGAGACACTGACATGTAAAATAAACCTAAATTAAAACATAACTGTTTAAGTCTACTCTATTGTAAACTATTCAATGAATTGAAATAACCTTAACTAGAGAATGTAAAACCATATTGAAATAGACCCTGTCAAGAAGTTTAGATGCAACATTTATCATTGGAAGAAAATAAATAGTTTTCCCTCTATGATCTTAAAAGATTATTCTATGAAAACAGGGGGAGGGGTTAATTTACAAATTCCTTTCCAGTGTTGAAACCTGAGACACAGCAACATAGTACTAGTGCATGAGCGCCAGAAAATAAATGGTTGTATCAGGTTCTTCTGGGTCCATTATAGGAATAATCACTTGAATCACCGAGTGAAAGTAAGCTGGTCCAACTCCTAACAACACAGTACCTTCTGCTTCCCTCTTCCAATCCCCTCACTCACAGGCACTGAGCCCACTGACTCCTTTCTTCCACTCTTGTATCTCTAGGCCCGACTTTGTCTCCTTACTGGCGTGTTCTTCTCCACTTTAGTTCTCTACGGCCCAGATCCTCGAAAGGTATTTAAGCACCTAACTTCTATTCATTTCAAATGGGCCAAGGGCTTCGTGTTGCCAGGCCCACTCAGTGTTACAAGGCCTAAGTCTCATTTTCAAATGTGACTTAGGCACTTAGGGCTAGATCTACAAAGATACTTAGGCAACTAACTGCCTCTTTAGGCACCTATATCCAGCATGTAGGAGTCACTGACATTCTCAAAACCACTGCTCAGCTGCCACATAATCCTGTAGCCATTTGAAGTCTACTAGGAGCCTACATTTTCCCTGGTAGGCGTGCTAAAAGCTACTTGGGTCCTTCGAGAATGCTTTTGAAAATCAGTGCCTAGGTGTCAAGAGTTCACAATACAAAACTAACTACAGTCCAACATGTTGACTGAGCTGTGGATAACCAAAACTTGATTATGTCACTGAGACACACAAGGGATTGTTCTGTATTGTTTACTGATCTCTGAGCTCCTCAAATATGGTATAAAGCTAAATGAAGAGCTACTGGCTAGTTTCCCTAAGGTTGGGGGTTTGAAAACTGATGGGGATGATGCTGCCGAGTCTGCCTACCTCTGAGCAGCAGACTACTGTTAGGAATCACAGGCCTCAAAATCAAGCTCCCAAGTAATGCTCAGGCCATGGCTGCCATCCAGCAGCTCACCTGAGTAACTAGGGAAGGGGCCCCTCCCCCAAAGTTCCCAATTGGGGGAAACATCCAGCCTATTGATTGGCTAAGGAGTGCTATATAAACCAGGAAGTAACATCAGGAAGTTGTCTGAACAACTAGAGGAATCCTTGACTGGTTGCTACTATGGACCCTACCTGACTCCTGAGCCTTGCATTCCTGACAGCTCTTGGTTCCTGCTTTCCCATCTTCTCCTGGTTCCTGTCTTCCCATCCCACACTCCTGTCTGCTCCCAGCTCCTGCTATTCTGTCCTACTCCAGGCCCCTGCTCCTCCCCCTTACCCTGACATCATCTCTGGCTCTGACCTTCACCTTGGTACCTGCCGCTCTTTGGTTTTGACCCTTTGCTCTGACCACTAGGCCTGACCAGCCATGCCCCAGTCATTACAGCTACACTTGGGTTTGCCAGCTCCAGAATTCAGTGAACAGTAAGATGGATGGCACCATAAAGATCCAGTTTATCCATCAGAATTTCAGTTTGTTCACTATATAATGAGTAGCCCATTGGGCCCAGGCTGTAGCCTGAAGTAGGTTGGTGGGGAAGAGTGTTATGTTCTTAAGTTGGTTCCCATTTCCAAAGCACAGTGAAGTTGTTGGCCGGTACTTAAGGGCAATCTGTACCCTTGAAATGCAGTGAATAAAAGGTTGCCTGGCTTGCTCAAGGCCAGTTGGCATTTGAGTGGGAGATGCACTCTGGGCTTTCCAAACTTGCTGTTAAGAGAAGAACAGCTGAGTTTTCAGATCAGCTAGTTCTCCCAATTAATCAAACAGAGATTATCCAAAGATCTGGATTGTCCCAAGACCTCCGGGTAATGGAGTTCAACCAAAAAACAAAAAGTGAAATAACTGGGACATGGTACCTTTTCTTGTACCCCTACCAAAGACATTTGTATTACTAAATGTGGGTGTGTTTAGTGTGTATTCACCAAGGGCTAGAGCCCATGGGGTCTAATGTTTGAGTTGCTTCCAACCCTTGTCTTCAGGTTCATAGTACACAGGACACACTACCAGATAGCTGAGAGGGATTTTACATTTCCTGGTATTCATGGTGATATATGATTTGTTATTTTGACTGTCTCTCTTCAAAAAGTCTTTAGAAGCACAATAAAACAGTAACTATATCAAATAACCATGTTATTTTTACATTATGTAAATTCCTTGGGTATAATTTCAACAAAAAGTTACATTATGAAAAATAAAATATTCCTACCTGAATACTCTCAGCTAATGGAGTGTGTTCAGCACCAATCCTACAGATTTGTATTGGCCACGCAAAGCTTTGCTCAAGGAGGGGGAATGCCTGTTTGCCCATGCACACCTTTCTCCTGCCATGATTGAGTGGTGGATATATGAAAGTGAGGGATTGCTCCACTCTCCTAGGTTTGTGAAGAGTGGGAGCCAGGAATCACACAGCAGCTGGGTCATTCTGTCCCCCCTAATCCTGCACCTGCAAGGAAGTGAAACCAAAAGCCAGGCTGCAATGAGGAACTGCTGAACCTTTCCTGCTGTCCAAACTGGACCACTGTGGAGCATCTTTTTCTCCCGGGGGAATAAAGTGATGGTTTATGCCACTGATGTTAAATGGGGAAAGGGAGAAGGTCCAGAGCACAACTATTACCAACCATCATCCCCTCTTTCTCTGCTTCCTTTTTGAGGACTTAAGTGGGATTTAAGTGATATATAGGCTCTGCACAGGAGTGAATTTCACCCTTATCATATCACTTCATATATAACTGACTGAGAACTTGCTGGAAATTGTGCCTGACCCCATTACTGAAAAGATATATTCACCCTTTGCCACGGAGGCTTACAGTTTTACAGATGGTTATGGACCCTTGATTGCTCCAGAAGGCCCAGGCAGTTTTGATGTTCAGAAGTACCTTTTATCATCTGCACTTTGTGTGACAATTGCCACCTTTTCTCTCTGATACAGACCTTCCCACAATTATCCTTGTCTTTGTCATCTTCAAATTGGGTGCAATTCAAAGCGCTGATTTTGACCTTTAAAACTTCATGTAAGTTAGGTCCCCTGTAACCTTACTGCAACTCTCCCCAGATATGATTGGAACAGTTGAGAGATCAGTTGACATGCTTGAGAGCAGTCCCTGGATGTAAATGTCTGGGGGATGGTGGCAAGCTAATTTCTGTGGAAGACCTTTGACTTTAGTATTACTTTCACTTTTGTAGGTGATCCATCAGAGCACTAATTTGTTAACTAAGCAGTAAAAAGCTCACTTGTATGCCAAGGCTTTTGCCTGAGGTAGGTTGTTGGAGAAGAGTGTTATGACCTTAAAGAAGGTTTTTTGAGGATTGTGTTTGGAGATGTTATTTCTGAGTTTTTACTTCTTTCTATGAGTCCTTTTATGTAGTCAGTTGCTGGCAGTATGGTGTTGAAAATTTTTTAGCTGTATCTTAGTTGCTGTAAATATGCCCAGAATTTTAGACAATGGGTGTACGTTTCTTTTTAACAAATAAATCTGTCTAAAGAGCTAAGTATTATTAATAATAGACACTGGAACTAGGTTTCAGGGCTAAAGCTTAATCCATTTTGGGCACTTTTACAAAGTCTGGTCACATTCATTCATCAGGTTTGGGATTACATGATCCAGAATATTCTTTGCTCCAAAATTCAATGTGCTAAAGTTCTTTAAAAGTAGTGTCCAGATCTCCTCTCCCAGACTTCTCAATGTTGTGTCCAGTCACCATAGGTCCATATGATTCAGTCTGATCTTTTCAGAGACACCCAAAGTGTTCTTCTCTGGTATAGACTGTCTTGTTTTGGAATTAAACAATACTTTTACTATGCACTGGTGCCTGTATTTCAAATATTTTCCTCTCTTTCTTGCTAGTGGGTTCATCAAATGCCACCATAATACACAGTTTTTCTCTTGGATAACATGTTAAGAAGTCACCGTAAAAGGATATGTCCTTAAATATGATGCAGCCAAAGATCATTATAATTCTTTTTATGGACATTATTTGTAAAACCAAAGAGAAGAGAAAACATAAAATGAAAATGGAATATTGAGTAACCACCTTTCAAAAACTACCTAGTCAGTATGGTTCATTATCTTAGAAACCTATTACAGAAGATCATAAAAATTATACACATAATAAAACTTACAAACACCACTGACTAGAGATCTGGGCTTGACCTTTTTCTTTTTCTTGAATTGATAAATATCATCATCCAATGTGCGAGAGTGACTTCGTCTCCTTTGTTCAGTATTTTAACTCCATATGAATCACACAGCATACAGTCGAATTGGAGATGGGGTAGGATAGGTTGTTCTATTACTGCTAGTAGTACTCACCTAAATCTGAATTCTTCTAAATTCTGAATTTCTAGACATATGTACACCTTTATAGCTTCCTTTAGGAGAAGTTCACTGCCCACCTTTGGATGGTCCTTGTTTAATCAACCAGCTAGTGAATGTCTCCATGTTTTGGGCATCAAAGCCTGAAAGGCTAGCTTATTGCCTTGACCAGTCATTATCTGACCCATGAAAACCAGCCAACAAGATATAATAATCAGATTTTAATTGCGGAGCTGTAATTAGACTTGGAAAGATTAGATTTTTATTGATAATTGTTGGTAAACTTCAATCACATCGTGTACACACAAACTGACAGAAAAATATTTCCATCAAGAATAACTGAAATTTGCAAATAGGCAAAGTAAGAAAAATGCTGCTTAAGAACTTAAAAGTAAAAATCAAATTCTGCCAAGTCTAGTTATAATTCATTTTTTGGCATTTCTGGTGACTACACAAACCACTCATGTTGGAAAGGCTTGTTTAGAAACCAGAGCCCCAAAATTGAATTAAAGTCTTGTAATTCAAAATGTGGTTATATTTATTTCATATAATATATAAATTTGACAATTTAATCCAATAGAGGAAGTAAGCAATTTATGTGAAGAAGAAACCAAGTGCTTAGTCTTGGAATAATAAATAATAAGGGGCGTGCCAATGAATTATCCAGATTTGAGAAACCATTCCCACTTAATCAACCATTGAGGAGGCTTTACCTTTGTTTCACCAGGGAGGCTCATAGCCCTTTCCCAATATTTCCATCCTCCTTCAATGCTCAGACCTTCCTACGGCAACATGAAGAAAGAAGGATATGAATGGTCACCATCAATGAGGTCTATCTCAGGAACAGTTGGGCACAGTTGCAAAGTCTGATATGGGTTAATTTCTTATTCTCATCCAGTGAAGTTGGCCTAGAGTGAGGGCAAGGTCCTCTGCACCCCTTAAGCTCCATATAGGAGCTGTGCTAATGGGGTCTGCTGTTGGCATATCATCCCATATCTGCTATGCTACAAGTCTCCTTGCCAGCCCCATGTAGTCCATTATAGAAGGCTAAATTGGGTACACCTTAGGTGGAATACAGCCACAGGAGAGGCTACAGCACCGCTTTTACACAGATACAGTAACCCTAGTATCTTGAGTGTGTGCCAAGGAGGGGCTGTAGATGCTATTCCAGTCTAGGACCCTGGGCTTAGGTTGGGGGAGTCAATGGGAATCCTTCCATTGACTTCAACTGGCTTTGGATCAAGGCCATAGTTTGTAAAGTGATTTAAGATCCTTGGGGATGAAAGGTGCTATACAATACTACTTTGCACTTCTACTCCATCATCCACCTGAGAATCTCAGGGTGCTTTACAAATTTAGTCTCACAACACCCCTCAGAGGCGCATAATAAGTAAGCATTACAGTTGGATCAGTAGTGTCTGCTCTAATCAGAGTTTCAGAGGCAGTACCATTCTTTTTCATATGCCCTACCATTCTGATCCCCTGTGTGCAGTTACTTGTAGCTTTCTGAAACTTTAGCCTTTGGGGCTGAAATTTTCCAGTCTGGTTTCTGCTGGAGGGTGAATTCTTTTGCTTGACTGGGTGAGCAAAACAGTTTATTTTATTTATTTGATTATGAAAAGAGTGGGAGAAAAATTTACCTTTCCCCCCATTATAAACAAAAACAACCCTTTCTTCTCCCCTTTTATTTATACAGATCTAGTGCCAAAACAGCTGCGGGGGAGGGCGGTAAGCGGGAGTTGGAATTTAGCATAACAGTCCCAATAGCGAAGGGTCTTTGTGACTGTCCTGTTGACAAATGGTCTGGAGTTGATCCAGTTATGACCTGCTGGGAATTGCACCCGGTGCATGGGTGTGTATGTGTGTTTGTAAAGCGTCTGGGGAGTAAATTAGGAGAGCAGAGTCGTAGCTCAAAGGTTAATAAGGGGAAAGTTACCCAGCCTTTGTTACAGGCTGTGCTGCTTCAGTGCGGAGGCAGAGGGAGGGGACGACACACGAGTGGAAGCGCTTTGGAAAGGGAACTGCAACAACACCCCCAAACTTCTGCGGCCAAGAGGGGCTGGAGCGCTGACTGCGGAGCCGGACTCCCAAGCCAGGCGCTAGACCCGCGACGCGTCGCCACTGAGCTTTCGGCTCCAGGAAGGGCAGCGGCAGCAGGGGCGCCTCACCTGCCGTCACACACAGGCTCAGGAAACGCTGCGAGCGCTCGTGGGAGGGAGGCACCGGCTCAGGTGCCTAATAGCCACTGCTGTGCCGAGCTAGAGGCAGAGATCCTCCCCCGGGGAGCCGCTGGGGCCAGGGTAGGAGGACAGCCTGCCGCCGCCGGAGGGAGACTTCCCTTCAATCCAGCGATTGGAAGAGGGCGCTCCAGTGAGCGAAGTCCAAGAGTGAGCGAGGGAGGGGAGGGAGGGAGTGTAGCCACTGCAGCTCGCTCTCTCGCCGCCGCCGCCGCTGCTGCTGCTGCTCAACTCTACCCACTCTTTGCCTGGACATGTCTTGAAAAACTTGGATCGTTCTGCCGTCCCCTTCGGTTCTCGCCGACCCCTCCAAGTTTAGCAATCGAATGGGGGCACACGCCGAAACGCGGCCATCGGGCTGTGGGCTCGGGCACTGGATTGGCTAGGCGCTGGGCGTGTGGCTGAAGAACCGAAGGGTGGCAAAGTTAACACTTTAGAAGCGTGGCTTGTTTTTTTAAATGTATTCAACAAAGTGTGCGGGGAATCGGCTGCGCGGGAGCGGACTTTGGCAGAGAAGCATGAAGTCCAGCTGGTCTGGTGAGTTCTTTGTCTGACGTTTGTTTTCCCGGGGTTTTAAATGTGTTCGGCTGCATACATGGAAATATTTAGGCTGTCTTCGTTTGACGAAGTAGACCCTACTGTGTTTGTTTGTATGTCCAGGGTGGGTGGGTGTATATACACACATACCTATGTATACTTGTGTTTTGATCGCTCTAAACACACGTAATCCCTCCCTTGTTACAGACAGAGATGTGTAGATAGCTCAGTCAAAACCTGTAAAACGCAGACCCAAATGACGAAGGCTTGTTGCAGAGATGTTCTGCTGGGTTTTGCATTATTTTGGAGTGAAACTAGTTTCAGAAATGGTGCCTTTGGGAAGGAGAACCAGGGGTTCGGGACGATGTATTGTGGTGCAGCGCCCTCTAGTCCGCGCACTGGGTACAGCGGCTCCCCCCACTCGGGTCCGAAGCTGCCAAGTTCAGCATCGTCAGGAGACACGAGAGGCCGGGAGGAGAAAACGCTGCCCTCTTCTCCCGCTGGTCCTTGCTCCACCAGACTCCAGTTCTGTCTGGAACCATAAGTGAGGGTGTGAGGGGTCTTTGCGTCAGGGCGACTCCTGGCCCCTCACTTTACAGTCGTTTATTTCCATCTGCCACCGAGTGTCCGACAAAAAAAAAGGCAAACTTGGATATGTGTATAAGTGAGTCGATTTCTTCTGGTTCGTTGGGGGCTCCCAGTGCTGCCGCATTGATTGATTGATTTGGCCAGGAAAAACGGTGCACGGCGAGTGCGTAATACATGTGCTCCTGTGATCTTCCCTCGCCCTTTGCTTGCTTCCCGTGGCGATGAACTCCGGCTCCTTCCAGGCAATTAGGTTTCTCGGTGAGGCTGGCAAGTCAGAATTCCCCAGACAAATGTTTGATCGTTATTAAGCGTTTATCATTTATTAATGAACGGAGATCACTCCAAGGAATATTTGGGAGTATTCATCTTTCATGTTATTTACATTTACACACCAGGAGATATCATTTTAGCTATTTCTTTATTTCTTTACCCCAAATGGCTATTTCTTTATTGATATCATTTACTTCTCCACGGACTGTCTAACTAAATCAGGGGGGTGGGAAAGGGGGGGGGTTCTTTTTAAAACCAATGCACATTATAGCCAATGTGCAGTACAATTTCGCAAGCATTGTAAAAGATCAGACCTCAGGATCGACTCAGGTAACCGCATTTTACATCTGCTCCTTTATATAAATCATCTGGTCAATCCCACCCATTGCTGCGGTGAAGATTTTCTATCGCAGAAGAACAGGGATACGTTCGTGCGTGTAGGCATATTTAGGTTGCATGATATTGTTTACTTTCTAAACCGCAAATTGTAGGGTTATAATTTCATGTCAGGGTGAAAGTCTATTCTTTACATGGAGCAATAGCATTCTGTCGTGATGCCCGTAGTTAGTTTTTCCCTTTCCATATAACCTGTTAGAGACTATCCTGTACACAGCTACTGAATATTGACAATTGAATTCAGCGGGGAGCCATGAAATACAGTATCTGATCTCAGTTGGTCCTCCCCTCTGAAAAAACCCTCTTTGTCCCTACTGGAGAGTTCCGTATGGAAAACAATCGCTTTGAATTCAGGCTCTCATGTTTGAGGTCTCCACTTCTGAACATCCTCTAAACACTTGTCCCCACAGCTGAGGGTGGAACAAGAGAGGGGCAGAGATATTCTTACTCTGAGCCAAATCTTGCTCCCTTCACTGTTACTCGTAAAGCGTGCAGGATTTGGTCCAGTGTCCCTTACATTTCGGACTTGATTATCTTGATGGAGAAAGTTTTTGTTTGCCTGTTTGTTTTGGTGGCATCCTTTGACTTCCTTTTAGATATTTACAAATGTCCCGACCGCTGTCTGAAGAATTCTGCGTTTTCAACTTTTCAATAAGCCGTCTAGTAAAAGAACTGTACATAACTGAATGCAACGCTGGCCTTCTCTTCCCAGTTGGTATTTTTGTCTTTTCCGTCTTTAATTTCTGGCCGCATAATGAGGAGGTTAGTGGTATTTGGCCCACAGGGCGTAGTATGCATGCCACATTGAAGAGCTAGAGTTTGCAGAGTTTAGGTTTTCTTACCCAGCTGTGCACACAAGCGGCGGTGAAACGCTCCCACTCGTTGCGCTGGGAACTTTGTACTGTGTGCTGTGTTATTGCTGAAGGAGGAGGATTCGGTTCTAGCCGGATTCCTTTTAAGGGCTTGTGGAATAAGCAGGAAACTATAAAGCAATTTTGGTCCTGTAAATGCGATACGTTTAAATGCCCAGTGCAATCATTACGGATGGGATGAAACAACAACCTTTGAGCGTTGAATAATAATAAAATAATAAAAAGATCCCCTGTTTTCTCTGTCTAGATTTCTGACGACATAAACCGCTCTGCTCCTTTTTTAAACTTGCAAGTACCAACCTAAGTATTTCTTCCAATAGGAACAAAAAGTAGCAGGGCGAACCTTGAGTTTTCACTGCTCTGCTTTGTTACCAAAAAAAAAAAAAAAAAAGTTTAAAAACAACACACAACAAAAATCAGCGAAGTGTGGTTCTGCCCTGGAGGAGGGAGAGTGGATCTTTTGATGTGAAGGGTATCATAATTTAGGAGCCAGATGGTTGGGAGCCCTGGAGTCTCTGGAAGTGTGAGGTTTAGGTTTTCATGCCAGCGAAATGAGTTCCGGAGAGGGCTCGTGGTGCCGGCCTGGCCTGCGGAGGAATACAGCCATGCGGGGTGCGGCGGTGCCGGGGAGGGAGAGGGAAGGGGAGAGAGGAGAAGAGGCAAGGTGGCGAGCCGACGAGAAAGAAAGGGAAGGAGTCGGGACGGTCACCATGCAGCGCTCCTGGGAGCCCACGAAGCCCCTTCATCAGTCTCCTCCCGGCCGGCAGTGAGAGGTGAGGGTCGGGCGCGCCCGGCTCCGGCGGCCTCTTTGGGGCAACTTTCGGGCGAGTTTGGGGCAGAAGTTTGTGGCTGCGGGCCAGAGAGAAAGGAAGGAGCGCCGCCGGCAGGGCTGCACAGCCCGGGCTGCTCCGGCCGCCGCTCCCCGTCCCCGGCTGGCCCGCAAAGGCTGCAGCCCTCTGGCTCCGGGGGGGACCTTTTGTCCTGCAAAGTTGGGGCGCGAGTCGGGGCAGGAGCGCGCGTTCGGGGGCGGGCGGCGCTGAATGGGAAGGTGCCTGTAGGACCCCGGCCAGCCCCTTTCTGCCAGGTGGATTCCAGCCGCCGCTCGCTCGCTTCGCTTCTTGTCGCCCCCAGCCGGGGGGCGATGAGCAGCGAGAGACCGGAGTGGGGGCGGGGGGAGACGTGCGGGGAATAGTAAGTCTAGGAGTGAGCTGGCAAACAAGAGGCTGGCGGCAGCGTGCATTGTCCTGGCTCCGTTTGCTACCCAGTCAAATCAAAGCCACGCCGGAGCGGCAGGGAGAGGGGAGTGAAGACCTGGACGATTTAAACCTGGGCTCTGCTCCTTGCATGGCTCCGTCAGGCCACGTTATCGGTGAAACTGAGCTGAAAAACGTGGAGGATCTTCTCCCACTCCCATCCCTGCCGGCTACATTTGTAGATACTTTTGGAGTGTGTGGCATGGTGTGGCTATTTCTGGTCAGTTCATTATGAAGCCACCGCTTCTCTCATTGTAACGCTTCTAAAGGGTCGTCTCGTTACGAGTTGAAATGACCAGAGAAGTAATCGGAGACTTGGCTGTAATTTCGTCTGCAGGATTCTATTGAGTTCTGTCTAGGGAGAGAGGAGGTGATAATTTTGTACCCTGGAGGGAAGGTGTCTGTCTGTATGCATCATGCATTTCATGGGCCATTGTAAACCTTATGTCCATAAAATCACGAAGCTTGGCAATGGACGCATAAATACCTCCGGCTGATTTTCCTCTTTGTTTGCGCTTTAGCACGGTATCTACCATTGTTTGTCCCTTGGATTCCTTTGAAACTTAGAGGGAACATGCACAGAAGAACTCGGGGTTCCTGATTCCTTTCCTCCGTCCCCACCCCTTTCCATGTTTCTACTTCAAAAATGCACTAGCTTAAATTCTTCTTTATGAGTTTATATTTTTGTAGCAGTCCTAATAAATTGTAAAGTTTCACTACAAAAATATACTTTTTAAAAAAACGAAGAACCATAAAGCTTTTTGTAAGTTTTCACTTACCATGTAGTTTATTACAGTTGCAACTTTGATATATATATAAGCAGAAACGTTAATAATGTCATTTATTTTAGGGGAATTTCTTAAAGGCCTATTAAATACTGTCCTTGATATCTTTGAATTTTAAACTCATATGTTTTGCACAGTTTTAAATTACTATATTAATAAATGTATGTGGCACATATCTACATTCATTTTTCATAGTTGCTGTATTCCTTAAGAGCTTCATGCATAGTATATTTTCATGTGCAGATTTAAATATTTGTTGTTTGAAACTTCATCTACTACTACTGAAATGTCTTCACTTTTAAGCTTTTTTGAGATTTTATTTTTAAAAGCGGGAATAGTGGATGTCAGTTGTCCCAATGGCCTGCTAACTTCACTTGAAGAAAGGCCTTTTAGGGACCTATCCTGCTTCCATTGAGGGTCCATAGCAAAACTCCCATTGACTTCAGTATAAGAAAAAAGTGCAGTACCTCAAGGAAAGATCTTAAAAATGAAGTTGCAGTTAAAATTTTACCCCAGACCAGGTTAGGTGAAGTTGTTTGGTCACAAAAACTTTCAGGATAATCACTTGCTACATTGAGACTTAAGACTTTTTCACTGTATGGTTTGATAGTTTTTTGTACATTGTAATAAAAACATTATGTATATTACACAAGAGATGATATGGTATCTCATTGCAATTTTCCCTTGTGAAACTCATCAACAATAATTGCTGATTGAGTCTTTTAAAGATAGAGTGTCATTACAGTATCATTAACTCAGTGTTCCTCTGTTACATATGAATATAAGAAAGTTACTGAGCTGTTTTGGCATAGTAAGCAGTTTGAGACCCAATAAAGATTAAAGTCTCCTTTTCTCTTACTGAAGGTCCAGTCCTTCAAAAGTTACTCAAGCAAATATCCATTACTTATGTAAAATTTCTAAATTCTCATTCTAAATGTTTTTTTTTTGCTTCTTGTGGGTTGTGCAGTACATAGAGTACTTAGGAAATAGGTCAATTTCAGGGATTTAATAAACCAAAACCTTTATAGTGTATAGGACTTCTGTTTAGCCACAAATTGAAACCCTTATGTTAATCTTCACAACAATGTGCATTTTCCAAATAACTTTCTGGTTTTAATAAAATAATGCCACTGTAAGCTTTCATCATGTGTTAATTTTTTGAATAAGAACCCTTTCCCCGACTCCTCCCAGCACACTATTCTGAGGATTTTGATTTAAAACTTTATTCACCTTTAAACAGTTGCAGTCTCATATGGAAGCGTCAGAACTATAAGCAACTATGCTTTTAAACAGTTAATGCTTAATTGCTGAGGAATTAAAATATAATAGTCATATTGGTAGGGCCTACAAACTCGTTGTCTTTGTCTCCCTCTTCAGGCTCTGCAGCAAAGGCATGGTCATGCAATCTCTTACTCAAGTAGCAACTTTTTGAATGAGTTTCAGATCCAAACATTTTATCAATACTACTCACCAGAGCATTTTTTATGTTAATTGGTAATATTGGTGTGTTAAGATTTTTTACTTGATAAGGTAATACATCAGCAACCTCTTTACTTTATATAAGTGTGTATGTGTATTGTGTATATATATTTATATTTATATAAATTCATACATATACACACACACTAATATTCATTCTTACTCTATCAAAATTCATTGAAAAAATCTCAGTAGAACAAAACACTAGAAACTACTGTAGAGCCCAATCTTGCATTGGCAGGCAAATATACTAGAGGCATTTCTTGAGTACCTAAAAATCCCATTGAAGTTTCCATGTGTCCATAGAACATACTGCGTGAATAAGGAAGGACCTAATCCTAGTCACTTATGTATGTAGGTAACTTTAGTTATGGGGATAGTCCCACTGAACTCAACTGGATAGTCTTGTAAGTAGATGAAGGATAGTATTGTGGTTAAGGTACTGGACTAGGGCTCAGGAAATCTGTGTCTAATTCCTGATACTTTCAGGCTTCCTGTGTGACTTTGGGCATATTTCTCTGTCTTAGTTCTCATATATAAAATGGGGACAATTAAACTTCCTTTGTCTGTCTTACACAGTATGAAGCTCTTCCGTGTTGGAACTGCCTCTTATTAAATTGTGCACACGCACGTGTATGTGTAGTGCCTAGCACAGGGGGGCCCCAAACTTGGTTACAGTCTCTAGGCACTAGGGATGTAAAATATTGTTTAACAAACCAACTGTTTAAATGATTACAATTATATCATTTAAAGGTTTAACCAATATAATATTTAATATTACATTATTATACACAGTATATATTATATTTGTTTTATAATATATAATGTATATTATATTACCTGGAGGCTGGATGGGGGGCATCCCGCTGTGCCTTGGCCCCACCACTGTGCGGGTCCCTGGCCCTGCCAATCACCACGAAGTGGGCCCTCCAGAACCAGGGTGCCACCGCCCCTAGGGCCTGCCGCACTCCAGCCTGCAGAAGGGGGCAATAAGGCACCTCTGTGTCCTGTCTCCTGCTCCCCCACAAACTCATTCACCTCTTGCCGTGCTCCTGGCCCTGCCTCAGGACCGAGGACATCCCTTATGCCTGCCCGACCCCCCCCCCAGACTCTTCACCCAGGCGCATCTCAGCCGCTGCCATCTGGATCACTGCTGCTTAAGCTGGCGCCACTGCCGGTGCCAGACCCCTAAGCTCCAGGGCTCTCTTGCGCATGTACATGTCCCAGCCCCCGTAGTCCCTCCCTGCAATGCCCCATCCCCACTCACCCTCCACATGCACAATTCCCCCTTCCCCCCAATGCAGTGAGCGGTTAAATGGTTAACGCAAGTTGTAAACAGTAAGACTAATATTTACCGGTTAACCATTTGCTATTTTACATCCCTATGAGGCACTAGTATATAAATAATAAGATGCATATGTTTTTGCAAGATCGATGTCCAGTTAATTCAGTGATTTACAGTTGTGGTAGTAGTGGAGCATACTAGCCCTTACTTTTGGCCTATTTTTTGAAAATCACTCTTCCTACTGCTGTATGAATATTTACTGATTCTAAATTTGTGTCTTAGTATTTTTTCTTATACAGAATGATACAGTATCTTTGTCATTTCAATTGGCCCCACCAGAGGAAAACAATTTCATCATATATTTCAAACTGAAATGTTGAAGAAAAATGTGAATATTAATTAATAATTTGTTCCAAATAGGAAATCAAAGAATGTCTGGTTATGGTATTTCAGAGGAGTATACTGTGCACTTTTATGGGCATGTGGCTATGATGTTTACTTAAGCAAACCATTTTGCTATATTTTGAAAATGGATAGAAAATCATAGACTTGTGATATTTCAGAGATAAGAAAATTTTAAGAGTTCAAAATGTAGCCTTGGCTAAAATGTGTCAGGAATGTAGTCATTTTAGTTCACTAAGAATGAACAATAGTTAATAAAATAAAATATAATACAATATTTTAATAAAGCCTTGCATACTACGTCATCTGACATCTTCACATCGTTAGATTTTTTCTTTATTCCTTTATCTATAGAATTAACATTATTTCATACCTTTTGGGTCCTTATTGTGACATATTACACAGTGGTCTTCAGATAATCCCAGATCTAATATTTTCAATATCTGTTTAAATTAAGTCACAAATTGAAAATCTCACATTTAAAACTTCATGTTTTGTGGTACAGAAATATCAATTAGTAGTTTTATCTAACTGGATTATTATTCTGTGTAATTAATAGACATCTCCTACTCCAGGTTTTGAATCAGCAAATTTGTCCAAGCTGCTGTTCAGGGCTGGATTCCTTACTGGCAGCCAGGCAATCATGATTTAAATGTTTGTCAGAGTGGTTTCTGAAAATTTACTATGGAATTAATTCCTCCCCCCAGACCCGTGAAATTGGAGGAATTTAAAATATAATCTTAAGTGCAAAGTCAAATTCAGATGCAGATCTTTCCTCACCCTTTCATTTTAACAAATTGTAGGGCCAAACCATGCCTTAACGTGAAAATAATCACAGGAGGGTAACAGGTGGACCAAAGAAATTCCATGAGGGTGAGTTTGTGGAGTTTCCATCAAATCATCCTGGCTGTGGGGAAAATTTGGGGAGGCCACAGAGGAAGAAGGTTCACCGATACACAGGAAGGGAATTATCAGTGCCATGTGTGCATGGGGTGCCCATCTGTACTGCTGCTATGTGCTTGTCCAACATGGCTTCTGCAGAAGATTTTGCCCCCTTTAAGGGGATGAAGACAATTATCATGAAGCCTTGGCTCTGCTTCAGTGCTTAAATACTAAGGTGATCAGTGCTCCATAAATACTGTAGAGAGATGGATAAGGCATGTATATAATCTGGACAATTCTTCCACTCCTATCTATACCCAGGAAAAGTGCATGCTGAACAGCTTTAGTGAGAGGTCCGCCATTGTGGCGGTGACAACCCTCCCTATATTTCAGTGCCACCAAAAGCAATGTCTGCTCCAGCGGAGTTCCCTCCACTTGCAAAAACAGAGAGACAGTTGAGATCCTTGTATAGTCAAAGCACTTTCGTGAGATGTTTCTGTTTAATCTCTTGTTCATTGCGTTAAAAATGGCTTAGTCATTTTATAACATGCCCTTTAGCAGAATCTAATGGCCTCTTAAATTGCCCTGAGTTTTAGAACTGTTGACATATCCATATATTTATTGGACTAATTGTAGGGTGAAAATGTTAATTTATTTATCTTGTTTAAGTGAATTTATTGCTAATAAAGCTCTGGGGATCCAAGTCTCTATTTACTCACAGAACAGATGATAGCACAGGTAGAGTGTGCAAGCTTCCTAACAAAGCTGTCATTTGAGGCCCACAAAATCCTACTTCCCACCCCAATTTTAAGATCATTTAAGTACCAGCTCTGACCTTAGATTTAATTTTTAAAAGGTTGTAACCTTTTTTTAGTTGTGAAAATAGCCTTGCTCATGGAAACTAATTGCTTGGTTCAAAAGATTGCCAGTAATTTTTCCAGAAAATTATTGGTCAGGTTATTGACCGTTCCCTTTATGGCTTCATATGGCCATAGACTTCATGGTCCTAAGCCTCAAGTCTCACAGTTTTTAGGGACCTTGACTGATTGACTTGTGGTTGTGGGTGAGCCATTATTGGCTGCCTGGATGAGCTCTTTCTCTGAGTTGTCAGTGTGACATTTAGCTGCAAGATGGAGCAGCTTAGTTCTTGAGCTAGATCAAATGTTATCAGTTGTAGGGGAAAGAGGTAATGGGTGTATGGCTCACTTGTCCTATTTTGGAAGCCTGCTTGAGGAAGTGAGAACTGGAGGAGGGTGAATCCTTATGAGGGGAGATGGAGAAAGAAGGCACCATGGGAAGGACTTTGGAAAGAAACAATGGGAGGGGGCTGAAGCCAGGCTAGAAGCAAGGGGTGTTCGGGTTAGTGAATTTTGTTTAATGTATATATATTTCCATTTTTTGGTGTTTTCTTGGCAGATGTCCTATGAAATAGTATATATATTAGGGGAAGGAAATGGGAAGGCTATTCTGAGCATTTGTCAGACAAAAACAAGAAGCCCTTTTTTCTCTCCTTTATCCACAAATTTACCAGAATTTGGTTAGGAGGTCAGCATAGCAGCCCCCAGAACCTCAGGTTGTTTGGAGCATTGTCCACTGCAAACATCTCCAAACTATCTGTCGAGGTTCTTTTACCATACTCAGCATTGTAGCATCTGAGCACATTTGGAAAATCTAAATTAACAATGCAAGGATCTCTGTCCATCTCGGCTATTATTACTGTAGGATAGGTATGTGAAAGAAGAGGGTTTTGATCTGGCAGCTTTTAGTTTTGGGACGATTCTGACATCTGCTGGGAGTAGGTTTCATACTTATGGGCCAGCTGTAGAGAAAGTTCTTCCTCCTGAGCACAAGAGTCTTGCTCTTACGTTTGGTGGTTCCGTTCTTCCTGTGTAAACTAGCTGTCTTAGAAGGTCATAAACATGTTACATGAGGAAGACCCTTGGTTAGTCTGGGCCATTCTTTTAGAGGGCTTTGCAGATAATGACAACAACTTTGAACTTGACTCTTTATTCAGTAGGGAGACAGAATAGAGAGCAGAGGACTGGAGTGATGTGCTCTCCTCATTCTTTTTTGCAGAGTAAGCAGGGCTGCTACATTTTTTTTATTTTTTTTTTTTAAGGTTGGTGATCTAATTTCTAGTGCACTACAGTAATGAAGCATGGTGGCTATGAATGTGCAGATCACTGTGATCAATTTTGACCCTATTAGGATGGGGAGCAGTGTCTGGTCCTGCTGCAGGTAGTAATGTGGATTCTTTACATCTCTTGATATTTGGGTATCTAATACCATTAAGGAGTACAGAAGGACCTCCAGGATGACTATAATAGTGGTCTGAAGGCAAACACTCATAATGAAAGGTGATGCTATGGTAGTTGTGAGATCCTCAAAGGGCTTCCCTCTCACCACAATTTGTTCTGGATTGAAATGTTGACAACTATACCTTGACATAAGTACAAGCCATTGGGCTCTCCTGCTGCTGCAGAAAAGGAAGCTAATGGTGACTTGAAGATTCTACCCATGTCCGTTAAATATGGGGCATGTAAAAAAAAGTTTGGAGAGATCCTTTAAGAAAGATAATTTTAATGTCCTTCCAAATTTTTTGGGCCATACCTTTCTATGTTTCATAACATTTATTTGCCTCAACTTTGTTCGGACGGGGATAGCTCTACATTGTCTCTACATGCTGAATCCTCATCCTCTCCACTGAGAGAATGCCAATTTAGTGTTAATTGGGAAAGCATTTATTGTGATGTGCACTGCCACCTGCTAAAGAGGCAATATAGAGACAGTTCCTATCCTAGGAAGCTTATAAAGTAACTAAAACAAACATAGAAGGAAGTCCAAAGGAGTGAATGATTATATTCTTTGTTTCAGTCCAATTTTTAGAATATATTATCATTTGACGTTAACCAGTGAACAGCCTAAATTCGATGGCATGAGAATGACTTTCTGCCACTTTTGTACCGGTGCCACATGTGACCCAGTAACCTGAAGTGAAAGGCTCAGTCGTCCATTCTGAAGCACTGGGATCATCCAGACTCCATTAATATTTTAGTTATAAGACAAGTCAGTACATGGCCTGTAATGGTGATGTTTCAGAGACTATTTTTAGTGTGATATAATCTTAATAACTATTGTGGCAGCTAATCATTATCGACTTTTTATTTGGGCTTGAATGAGACATTTGTTTCACATGGAGGAATTTTATTCATTCGTATAAGGAAAGTGTACAACTGAAGCCATTACTAGTCCCACTAGTTTTAAAATCAAGATGTGAGAAATACAGTATTAATAAGATATATTGACAAAGCATATTAGCTTTGAATAGCTACGAGTATAGTTATATTCAATGACTACTGTTCAAATTTATTTTCATATTAGAATAAATGAAAGGGAGTCCTTTAAGTAAAAAATTAGGCTAGTCTTAAATTTAGTTTTATATAGTCAAACTTCATATTTATAAGAAATTTCAAACTGAAGGCATTAGATTTCTTTAGTAGTTGCTTTCAGATATTCCCTTCAAGATTGAGTAAAAAAATGTAACTAATTTTGGAATTTAATTTATTAATCCTTCCATGATACAGCAACAGTCCCTATTTTTTCTGGTTTATGAATTTACATAGTTCAAGTGTTACATTCTTGTGATTTTTATTATTTTTATCATATGACTACCTTTCCATAATCTGAAATAAATGGAAATTTTGAGAGATTATAATCTAGGCATGTTACTTTTCGCCATATTAGAGATGTAAAACTTTAATTTCTTTTTGTATGTTCAATCATATAATTAATCAAAATTAAAATAATGGCACATGAATATTTTTTGTAAAGCGTCAGTTAATGATTCTTTATTCTTTATTTGTTTCAGGGGTAATTGCTGCCATGGGGAGATACTTGACCATGCTGCTGTTGCTGCTGGTGCAGCATTTTGGAAACTGTGAAGGAAATCAAAGACCGCATCATACTTCACCAATGCAATTTACACAAGTCCAGTACAATACCACTGTGTATGAAAATTCTGCAGCCAAGACTTATGTTGAGCAGCCAGTAAAAATGGGTATTTACATTTCAAATCCACTGTGGGATATAAAATACAAAATTATTTCTGGTGACAATGAAAACTTGTTCAAAGCTGAAGAGTATATTCTTGGAAACCTTTGCTTTTTGAGAATACGGACCAAAGGAGGAAACACAGGCATTCTTAACAGAGAGGTGAAAGACCATTACGTATTGACTGTAAAAGCAGTTGAAAAGAATACTAATGCTGAAGCACGCACAAAGGTCAGGGTGCAGATACTGGATACAAATGACTTAAGGCCCTTATTTTCTCCAACATCTTACAGTGTTTCTTTGCCTGAAAATACAGCAATAAGGACCAGCATTGCAAGAGTCAGTGCAACAGATGCAGATATAGGAACCAATGGAGAGTTTTACTACAGTTTTAAAGAAAGAACAGATATGTTTGCTATACATCCAACCAGTGGTGCAGTGGTTTTAACTGGAAGACTTGACTATTCAGGAACTAAACTTTATGAGATAGAAATCCTCGCAGTGGATCGTGGAATGAAATTGTATGGTAGCAGCGGTATTAGCAGCATGGCAAGGCTAACTGTTCACGTAGAGCAAGCAAATGAATATGCTCCTGTTATTACAGCCGCTGTATTGGCTCCTTCACAATTGGACAAGGATCCAACATATGCAATTGTAACAGTTGAGGACAGTGATCAGGGTTCAAATGGAGAAATAGCATCGTTAAGTATTGTGGCTGGTGACCCACTTCAACAGTTCAAAACAGTGAGGTCTGTTCCAGGAGGTAAAGAATATAAAATAAAAGCTGTTGGCCACATTGATTGGGAGAGCCAACCTTTTGGATATAATCTTACTCTTCAGGCTAAAGATAAAGGAAATCCTTCACAGTTTTCTTCTGTAAAAGTTATTCATGTGACATCCCCACAGTTTAAGTCTGGACCGGTCAGATTTGAAAAAGATGTGTATAGAGCAGAAATCAGTGAATTTGCTCCTCCAAACACGCCTGTGATAATGGTAAAAGCTTTATCTAGTTATTCTCAATTAAAATATATTTTAAAAAATACACCAGCCAAAGGCAGATTCAACTTAAACCCACACACAGGTCTTATTACCACTTTAGAACCAATAAAAGCACAATATGCATCTCATTTTGAACTTGAAGTCATGACAACTGACAGAAAAGCCTCTGCAAAAGTGTTGATTAAAGTAAAAGACATGAATAGTAATCCCCCTGAATTTACTCAGACATCATATAAAGCTTCCTTCGATGAGAATGTGCCAGTTGGTACCAGTGTCATGAGTGTGAGTGCAAAAGATCTTGATGAGGGTGAGAATGGTTATGTAACATATAGCATTGCAAACGTAAATCCTTTACCATTTGTGATTAACCATTTCAGTGGTATTATCAGTACCACAGAAGACATGGATTATGAACTGATGCCAAGGGTTTACAATTTAAGGATTCGAGCATCTGACTGGGGCATACCGTATCGTCGAGAAGTTGAAGTTCCTGTTACTATTATTTTAAATAATTTGAATGATAACACACCGCTGTTTGAGAAAATAAATTGTGAGGGAACAATCCCTAGGGATCTTGGTGTTGGAGAACAAATTACTACTGTATCTGCTATTGATGCTGATGAGCTCCAATTGGTGAAATACCAGATTGAATCTGGAAATGAATTAGATTTATTTATTTTAAACCCAAACTCTGGGGTGCTTTCACTGAAGCAATCTCTAATAGATGGCTTAGGTGCTAAAGTGTCTTTTCATAGTCTGAGAATTACGGCTACTGATGGGGAGAACTTTGCAGTACCATTATATATCAACATAACTGTAGCTGCCAGTCGCAAACCAATAAGCTTGCAATGTGAAGAGACTGGTGTAGCCAAAATGCTGGCAGAGAAACTACTACAGGCAAATAAGCTGCACAGTCATGGCGAGATTGAGGATGCTTTCTTTGATACTCACTCTCTGAATTTGCATGCACCTCAGTTTAGAAGTACTCTTTCTAATAGTGCTGAAGTAAAGGAAGACCAGCCTGTGGGTTCCAGCATCATACTTATGAATGCCACTGATCTTGACGTTGGCTTCAATGGGAAACTAGTTTATGCTATCTCTGGAGGTAATAACGATAGTAGTTTTACTGTGGATTTGGAAACAGGGATGTTAAAGATTTTATCTCCCCTTGATCGAGAAGTGAAAGATAAATACACTCTGAATATTACCGTGTATGACCTGGGAATACCACAAAAATCTGCCTGGCATCTTTTAGATATCAAAATTTTGGATGCCAACGATAACAGACCAGAGTTTTTACAAGACAGTTATTTTGTTGAAGTGAGTGAAAACAAGGAGCTAAACAGTGAAATCATTCAGATTGAAGCCACAGATAAAGATTTGGGGCCCAATGGGGAAGTGAAATATTCTCTTCTTACAGACACAGACATGTTCACTATTGACAGTGTAACAGGTATTGTGAAAGTTGTAGGCGCTTTGGATCGTGAAATTCAACATGTGCATTTCCTGAAAATAGAGGCCAGGGACCAGCCAAATGAAGAACCTCAATTGTTTTCCACTGTACTTTTGAAAGTATCTTTAGAAGATGTCAATGATAATCCTCCTAAATTTATTCCATTGAATTATCATGTGAAAATTCGAGAGGACCTTCCAGAAGGAACTGTTATCACATGGCTAGAAGCCTATGATCCTGATTTAGGCCAATCAAGTCAAGTACGATATAGCCTTTTAGATAGTGGCGATGGAACCTTTGATGTAGATAAATTGAGTGGAGCAATACGTATTGTACAAAGACTGGATTTTGAAAGGAAACAAGTTTATAATCTGACTGTACGGGCCAAGGACAAAGGAAAGCCCACTTCATTATCTTCTACCTGTTATGTTGAGGTTGAGGTAGTTGACGTAAATGAAAATTTGCACCCTCCACGGTTTTCCAGCTTTGCGGATAAAGGCTTTGTGAAAGAAGATGTCCCTATTGGTTCATCTGTGATGACAATAACTGCCTATGATGAGGATGCAGGAAGAGATGGTGAGATTAGGTATTCAATCAGAGATGGATCCGGTGTTGGCATTTTCAGAATAAATGAAGAAAAAGGTAAGAATTTTGTCAGCATCTTAATTCACTTATTCTGTTTCCAGTATTAAAAAACCCCTAAATTATTAACAGTGATAAGAATAGATGTTTTTACATCATTGTCTTAAACTTTTCTAATAAATATGTATATTTTTCTTCGCAGTTTTAGTGTATGTACTCTGTTAGGAAGTAAAAGAAAGTGAAAATATTTGATAAAGTTGCATTTTTCCTACTTGGATTAATTTTTTACAGCACATATAATACATTGGCCTCAAAACCTCTATTACATGGGCATCAAAAGGAATATTATATAGGGCTGATTGTGGAACCCTTCTTTACTCACGTTGGTGAGAATTTACTCATGTGAGTAGTTCCAAAAGTCAGTACTCACAAGGATGCCACAGTCTGGCCGTAGGGAAAGAGTGAAAGCTTTAACTCTGGAATTTTCTTACTTTTTTTAACCTTAAGTTAGATAATTGCTATCCTTTGAATATAGTTTCTCTATGTGTGATGATAATATTTGCTTCTTTTGATAAATTTATTGATCGCTTTCTCTGTTGTTCACTTTAACAACAGTAACTGTGCCTTTTTGATGAATGACCAGAAATAAACTTCTTCCAAGCAAAATATGAATACATTTGCAGCTTGTTAAAAATAACATTTTATGGTGATGAAGGATCCATACATATATTGGTATAACAGATTCAGAGATGTTGCCTTGTTGTGTCAGTGATTCAGAGGTTAAGAACTGCTGTAAGCTTTATTTTATTCCAATGTAATTCATTCAAAGGTGCTGTTGTAACCTCAGCAAAAGGCAGAAATTCTATTAATTGTTTATGGAATAAGTGTCTCTGGAACAGTTAAAACTAGAATTGCTACTCATTCTACCTCCCCATACAATTTTTCTTTCTTTAAAAATGAAATATTGTTGAATTTCACAAAAACAAAGACATTCAGAGCAATGTCTTCTTGAACTGTCATTCTTTCATGCCATTGTACTCATATTTTAGGTGTACCATAATTGAATGGATTTTCACATACCTTCAGTGTTACAATATCTAAGCACAAATAAGGAAGTTAAGCAGCAGTCATGTTCAAAATTCTGTGCTGTATTATGCCAATGTTAATTTGGCATAACTCATATTAGTTCACGGTATGTGAAGGTTTTGGTCATGCTTTCTTAATTGGTCTCACAGGGCATGTCTACACTGCAATTAGACACCCGTGGCTGGCACGTGCCAATTGATTCAGGTTTGCGGGGCTCAGGCTGCAGTGCTGTTCAAATGCAGTGTAGACTTCTGGGTTCAGTCTGCAGTCTGAACTCTGGGACCTTTCCACCTCACAGGGTCCTGGAGCCCAGAACCCAGCTTGAGCCTGAAACTCTACCAAGCAATGAAACAGCCCTGCAGCCCAAGCCCTGCAAGCCTGAGTTAGCTAGCATGGGATAGCCGTGGGTTTTTAAATGCAGTGTAGGCATACCCACAGACAGGAGATAACTTGTAACTAGAGTTAAGTTATAACTCATTTAACAATGGTTCCATGTTTTATGCATAGGGTTTTATCAAATTCACAGCCGTGAAAAACGTGTCACGGACCACGAAATCTGGTCTCCCCCATGAAATTTAGTCTTTTGTGTACTTTTACCCTATACTGTACTATAAGGTAAAAGTATATAAAAGTGCACAGCGTTTCTCAGACTGGGGGGTCCCCACCCAAAAGGTGGTCGGAAGCCTATTGTAGGGACATCACAGTATTGCCACCTTTACTTCTGTGCTGCCTTCAGAGCTGGGCGGCTGGAGAGCTGCAGCTGCTGGCCAGGCACCCAACCCTGAAAGCAGCACTGTTACCAGCAGCAGCGAAGAAGTAAAGGTGGCATGGAGTATACAACTGTATGAATACATCCGTGAAATTTGCTATGTATGCCCTGACCAACCTCTGAAAAAGTGTGATTTCTCCGTGATTTATGTAGACCCCTATTTACACACACTTCTTGTAGTGTCCTATGAGTACTGGTGAGCAGTGCCCATAAGATTGTTTAACTATTCAAGAGTTAGAAGAACAAATTGTTATTTTGAAATATTATTTAGAAAGTCAACTATTAATCAAAATAATACTGGCCATTGTTAAAGAGCCAGTCTCCAGCATTGTAATTAAGTCTCACCCCTTTTACTTTATGTTTTTACAAAGTATACAGTTAAGATTACAAAGTAGATTTAAAAAATGTTTAATGAAGGACTTTCAAAGCCTTAGTAATTTCACGTTTAGTTTTTGGCGTGCTTGACAGATTACTTGTGCTTTGCAGTACTCTGCCTCATCCTTAGTGCAAGTTTGCTATATTCTGAGCTTCAAAGTTATGTAGAAAAGAGTCTTTTACTAGTTCCATGTGTGGGTCTGTAGAATTAATCCAGCTTTGCAGTTTTACTATCTAGGTACCGTTCTTTCTTCTTTACTTCAGCACCAGAATATGCATGCATTGACCTTGATTCTGCCACTCTTACTCATATTAAGGAGGTGGCAGAATCGCGTGTTTAATATGTTTCTTTTAATATGTTTCAAAACACTTAGGTGTTTTTTTTTTTTTTAAACTGATGGCTGAATTTTGTTTGCCTTACTCTTTGAATTTAATAGGTCTACTCATGTAAGGCAAGCAGGATTTGGTCCCAAGGTTTCTATTTAATAATTTTGGCAGGGACAATGTTGTAGTAGATGTTTGCGGACTCAATTTAAAAAGTTGCTGTTAGCTAACCTTATTTTCATAGCTGATATATAGTGTTATTTTTATGTTTTGACTTTAATAATGGAGGCCCTATTATACATATTGTTGAAATCTGATTGCTTACTTCTATGTACAGCCTCTTTTTCCGCCTTTTTGGGGGGAAAAGGGCAATTTTCCTCCACCTAAAGGCTGAAAAGAAAGCTGCGGAAAGTCACTTAAAAGGTAACAAGCCCTTACCAGTATGTTTTAAAAATATAGTGGTTCTTGACACTAAACCACCATTTACAAATAAAACCTTTTAATTATATTTATTTGGAGACCATATGAGGACCCTATTGCACTTATGTGTCTAAGTATTTATGCCACATTCATCACCATGGTATTCTGCCTCTGCTGCTGGTAATAGGGAATAGGCTGATACAGAGGAGACTGGGAGGCAGAGTAGAGAAGCAACAGATTGGATATGGGGGAGAGACCAGATTGGACTTCTGACAAACAGCTGGTTGACTGGCTTTCTAGATTCACTGAGAAACAGAGAAACAGAGCCAATTGTCTCTCCTAGGTATTCTTCTCTGGCAGCATCATATTCCTCTCATTCATGCTTCACTTACTTCCAGTCCAAAGATAGGTAAATTGCATATTTTAGTAAGCTCTTTTGAGTCATAACTAAGATATGAAGTATCTAAAGGGAACCACTTACCTTCTATCTAAAGAATCAACGGTGGGAATCACATTAAGTGCATGTGGGAATTTACAACCTATGAGGAGGCGTATGTGTGAGTGAAAACAGTTCTCCATGATGGAATTTCTTGGGGCTGGAGATTGTTTGCTTTTTCAGAAAGCTAGGAAATTACTTATAAAACATTACATTACGAATACATTAGGTCTGCAAAGTTAACCTCAAAAGTTAGGAAATACAGTAGCACCTCAATTTTACAAACGCTTATATGAACCTTTTTTCTTGATGGAGGGAAAAAATACATAATGAAAGCGATGTCAGTGAAGAACAAGTCAGTATCCTTTCACAGTCCAGTGCCTTCTGTGGTTTGGAAATCACTTTGTAGTGGTTGGAAGGATAAGAAGAAAGCAATGCAGTGTACTATACTAATTCTTATGCACCTTACTTACTGCAATTTTGAGATGTTCAGATTTAAGAACTATTTAATTTTATGAATTACTCAATCCCCAGTTAGTTAATAAAATAGGGTTCTACTGTAGCAGAATTAAAGTTGGCCGTGTAACCATAAGGCAGCCATTTCCAATTATTTTTAAGCACTTGATTTTTGCCACCTTAATATTCTTCTAATGCCTTCAGGCCAGTTGCCCTCCTCTAGCATCAGTTTTTTGGTGCCCAACTAGTATGTACATACCCTCATAGGATATATCCTCAGGAGCCACATGTCCTTGTGCATCCCAGCTCCCCACCTCAGAAGCCAGAGGATAGGGAAGTGATCCCCGAGATGTGCTTCTTTCATTTTAAATGCCCTTTTTGTTCTGGAGCTGCTGTGCCCTAGATTGTCTTGTGGTAGGAAAGAACTCCAGAAATAAAGGAGTATTTCCTAGCCTCACTGCTACTGAATAGAGATGAGGAAATTTGGCACCCCTTCCACTCCACTATTGATATTTTTTTTGGATCTATACATGGGACAGGCTTACTGTATGGCTACCCAAAACCTAGAATGGGAGAGTGGGACAGTTGGCCATCTTTGAAGGTTCAGGGGCAAGTTTGCAGTCCCTGTCTTCATTCCAGAAGACAGCTTAAGGTAGGGAGGCTCCATTGGGGTGGCGAGATAAAACATATCCATATCTTTATAAAACAGGTGTTTTACTGGGGTTGGCTCAAGATTAGCTTGGAAAACAAAACTTCAAGCAAACCTCAGGGGAAACAACTGGAACCAACCAGTTTATGTTCACTAAAACTGTGTGAACCCAAATATACATTTCACACTGCTTCAGGGAATGATACTGCAGCTATGTGTTGCGAATCACCTCTGAACTAGTTCCCAGAGGTGTAGTATGAAATCTCCAGCATGTACCACAACAAATATATGTACTACAGACAAAATTATTGTATAAATCATACACATGCACCTGGGGAGCTGGAGTTAGAATACTTTATCCTTCAGGGTCTGAATCCAAAATGATCTGTCACTTGAGCCTAAGGAGAGCTTCCTCAGTTAGACGGATGAAGTTGTGAAAATGGCTTACTTCAGTATTCACTTTAAATCTTGATAGTATTTTTGGGGAAAATATTTTAACATTATGCTAGTGCTGGCACAACTTATATTATAGACGCTTTGCCATGTTTACTCTCCCAAATTCTTCTTGAGTTGTTATAGCAATTAGTATCTTAATAAAATAAAACAATTTGTCAGAAAAATTTCAAGAATTCCAGCAGTATAGCTAACTGTGTCCACAACTTCAACTGCTGTGATCTGCTTAGTAATACAGACTTCAGATACAGGGGATTTCAAATAATAATACAACAGCTTTTGTAGTTTTGTTGTAAACCTCCTTTAAAGGTTTTCACATTTTTTGAGTGCACCATCAATCGTTTTTTAATTCATTTGAACATTGTTTGCAGTATGAGGAGAAGTGTTTTTTTTTCTCTTCCAGAAACCTGCTGTAACCAATCAAAGTATCTGAAACAAATGATTGATGAAGTATATATTTTTAAAATTTTTATGTGTTCATTTGTCATTTATTGTATTAATTAAAAATAAAATGAATAAACTGAATCAAATGGATAACCTTTTTTATAATATTACTGCGTAATTATTTTTCTTGGGGAGAACAAATACAGTGTAACCTTGCTACTCATTGCTTCAGTAACCCATGAATCTTCACTGATCATGGATTTTTATGTTTACACTTTACTGGATCACAACATGGCAGAGCAAATGCAGGTGATATATGCCATGGGGACCAGTGGGTGAATGAACTTACCCCCCTGCTCCTCACTCTGTTCTAGGTGATAATGCTCCAAAACAGGGCTATTGCATTGGCTACTGCTTCTGCTCTCTTTTTTTTTGTTGTTGCTTAGGGCATGATCAAGATCTGACTGCTCCCATAGTAGCTTTTCTGTGATTTCCATTGAAATAAAGAGTAACCCAAGTTCGTTATGTGGAGTGAGGGCCTCTAGTGAGTCAGTTGCCCAGCTCTGTTCCCCTTCAGCAGTTAGATGAATTGTGGCTGTTAAATGAATTGACTCTAATCCTTGTGGAGTTGAGTCCAGCTGTGGAAAGAGATTAAAGATGATATTTGGAACAGAAACCACTAAAATCACCATAAACTGACCTCTAATGTGTGACATGGGTATTACATTTTTGTAACCCTGAGCCAGGTCAGGTGTCTGAGGGCAGGAAATAATGATCAGGCTCTTACTACTATTCTTTTTGCAACCATGTTGCAAGTGTGTCACTCCCAGCACAATTTACAAATAAATACTGAAGCAAAATATACTAATGAACATACAACTAGAGAACAAAGACCCTAGATGAAGATGCAGAAAGAACTACAACAGACTGGTTTGTGACACTTATAAAGAGTAAACAAAAATATGCATTTCAAAATAAATATGGCAGCTGAGTGCAAAATTGGGTGTACTCAAAGATTCGTGTGTGGTCAATGTTAAAATAAAAAAACTAAGATAGTTTCACAAAGCAAACCTATCCAGCCCAAAGCCACACTGGCATATCTGGAAAGGATAGATACCACAGAATAGACTTTGGAATAAAAGAAAAGAAAGTCCCATGTATTCTTAGGTTGCAGAACAGTCTGCAAATTCAGATGATCAGATAGATATATAAATTGTCTACTAAACAAGAGGTAAATATATTCTTATAGAATTTGATGAGGAATTTAACAGTGGGATATATTAATGATAGAATGCATTACAGTGGTATAGTCCCAGTGTGTCATTAAAAATACATGCTCCATTAGCACTGAGCAGTGAAACTGAGATAAATAATGACAATTCTGTGCAGCTGCTGCTGTTTGGAAAAGCTCTGAGGGGCAGCAGAGGCAGGGTCTGGACCTAATCATAAGTGAGGAGGACCCAAAGCAGAAGCTATTCAGGGCCATAGCAAAATAGAAACCCCTTCCCTCCCTATCCCTGTCCCAATTCCCATAGCAGTGCTACGGAGCTGCTTTACAGAGGGAAGGGAGAACAAGGAAGACTGCTCCTTCCCCTTTTCCAGCAGCCAGACACTTACACCAGCCAGAGGCTGAAACGAAATATGGAGCCCCCAAACAGTTTGCAGGGATGATGTCTGGTAGTTATCCCAGCACACATTCCAGCTCAGGTGAGATACTGCATTTCTCAACAAGGCCACCCATGTTTTGTGTTAACCTTTGGATTGTAAGGTTCTCTGATCCTCCAGCCAGCAGGTGCCCTGGGTGTGTTCCAGAGCATCAGCCAGTGCCAGGCAGGGTCATGGGTTAGATGGCACTGGTTAAGTTGCTCACAATAACCTTGCTACCAACATTCTATCCACATACCTACTAGGTGAAAAGTTCCGGAGGAGAAGCCGTGTTAGTCTGTATACAGCAAAAACAACAAGAGTCCTGTAGCACTTTAAAGACTAACACATTTAATTTCTGCAGGCATAACCTTTCGTGGGCTGCAACCCACTTCGTCAGATGCATGAAATAGAAATCAGATAGGTATATATATACATCCAAGGGTAAGAAATAATAATGGGGGAGGGTAGGTGTAAAAAAAGTCCATTCATTTAGAGTAGATGAGGTAAAGGAGAAGTGCTTGGGGACGAGTTTTGAGGAAGCGGTGTTCTAGGTCAGCCATAAAAATGTTGGCATAGTGTGGGGCCATGTGGGTGCCCATAGCTGTGCCACTGATTTGAAGGTATAGATTGCCTCCAAATCTGAAGTAGTTGTGGGTCAGGACAAAGTCACAAAGTTCAACTCGTTCCCAAGCACCTCTCTTTTACCTATGCTACATTGATGACATTTTCATCGTCTGGACCCATGGGAAAGAGTCCCTCGAAGAATTCCACCGGAATTTCAATAATTTCCACCCCACAATCAACCTCAGCCTGGACCAGTCCACACAAGAAATCCACTTCCTGGACACTACAATACAAATAAAGGATGGTCACATTAATACCATCCTATACCGAAAATGAACTGACCACAATACATATCTTCATGCCTTCAGCTTCCATCCTGGACACATTACATGATCCATTATCTACAGCCAAGCCCTAAGATACAACCGGATTTGCTCTGATCCCTCAGAAAGAGACAAACACCTACAGGATCTCCACAAAACATTGTTAAAACTACAATACCCACCTGGAGAGGTGAAGAAACAAATTGACAGAGCCAGACTGGTACCGAGAAGTCACCTACCACAGGACAGACCCAACAAAGAAAACAACAGAACACCACCGGCCATTACTTACAGCCCCTGGCTAACATCTCTCCAACACATCATTAAGGATCTACAACCCATCCTAGCAGATGATCCCTCACTCGCTCAAGCCATGGGAGGCAGACCTATCTTTGCTTACAGACAGCCCCGCAACCTGAAGCAAATACTCTCCAGCAACCATACAACAAGAACACTAACGCAGGAACCTATCCCTGCAACAAACCCCATTGCCAACTCTGCCCGCACATCGACTCTATTGACACCATCACAGGTCCTAACCATATCAGCCACACCATAAGGAGCTCATTCATCTGCTCATCTACTAATGTAATATATGCCATCATGTGCCAGCAATGCCCCTCTGCCATGTACATTGGCCAAACCGGATTGTCACTACGCAAAAGAATAAATGGACACAACTCAGACATAAAAAATGGTAACATCCATAAACCAGTCGGAGAGCACTTCAGTCTCCCAGGACACTCTGTAGCTGACTTGAAAGTTGCCATACTTCTACAAAAAAACTTCAAAAACAGACTTCAGCGAGAAACTGCAGAGCTGGAACTCATCTGCAAACTTGACACAATCAAACTGGGTCTGAATAGGGACTTGGAATGTTATCTCATTACAAGAAGTAATTTTCACTGTTCACTCATTCTCATCTTCTAATCAATGGTTGTGAACAGGCCTCATCTACTCTAACTGAACTGACTTTGTTAGCACTTACCCTCCCCATTGTTGTTTCTTACCCTTGGATGTATATATATACCTCCTATCTGATTTCTATTTCATGCATCTGAGGAAGTGGGTTGCAGCCCACGAAAGCCTATTTCCAAGAGTGAAAAGAGATAATTCATTAGAATAGTGAATAAGATATATAGCTATTTAGCATAAAATATTGAATTATGTTGCTAATAGGTTCAGTTCATTCTTAACCTGGCATATAATATGCTAGGCATATTAAAATGCACTTACAATTTACATGTAATTATATCCTTTTTTTTTTTTTTTTTTTTAAAGGAACGTGATTTACATTTATGATTAAATACTTAAAAGGATTACATCAAATTCTACATTTTCAATGGCTGCCCTTTGGCTTTTATTTAACTTTCCTTGTCATTACACCTTTCATTACTGTTGAGTTTTAATAATGATCATGGACATTTGTGAAGATTAAAAATTGTGATAATTAAATGAACACATCACCAAATTCATGTTACTGTTGGGAGAAGTTTTTTAATCCAGATTGATGATACAACATTGAGATCCATAAGACCTTTTGTAATTTTCTTTAAGCAAATCATTTTTGTAACTCAGCAGTCATATAGCAGATCTTTTCAGATTTTCCTTAAATACATATAGTAAACCAATTTGATTTACTTGCACTAAAACTATACCTTGAGACGTTTTTTTAATACATTCTAATTTAAGCTGTTTTTTGTAAAAAGAGAATAAAACACAATCATAAGGAAATATGAGAACTTTATGCTTTACTCAAGTTGAAAGAAGACAGCAATTTCCACAGTTTTCACCTAAGTGTTATTAAGGACTATCGGTTCCTTGAGCTAAATGGAGCATGCTCAGATCATCTTCCTATCAAAGCCATCTGTTCCCTGTTTTGTGTGTATTCCTAATCACTCTAAATCTGTCATCTGTTTTAATATTTTAATTCCGTTTAATGAGTCTCCATATTTTAATGGTTTACACTTAGTGAAACTTCTAGTGGAAAAATTGGTAACCGGACCACCATTTAAGTGTGAGATTAAGACATTGTTTGACTGGGAAAATGTATTTATATATCATAATATTTGCATGTGTGAGAGGCTGAAAAGCTTATTGAAACATTTTTCTTCACTCACCTCATCCCTCTGTACCCTTACATTGTGTACATGGCACCAGGCTCAGATCTGTTCCTGAGCATGAGTTTGAGATCAATTTGATCACCTACAGCTAATCAGCAGAATGACTGATAAGGAAACCTTTAGCACAGGTTTTCCCCTAGTTTGTCAAAAATGTGGAAGAGTTTGCAAAGGCAGCCCTTGTTGCTTGAAAGGAGATGTGTGGAGCCATTCCAAGGGATGGCTTGAGAAGTGAAGAGCCTACTGAAGCAGCCTAAAGAAGAACCAAGTGATTCACTTGCTTATGTGATCAGCAGGCATACAAAATAGCTAATCCATATGGCTGCTGTGGATGACTGATTCTTCCCTGATTTCCGGTTCCAAGTGATGATATTAATAGGGATGCTGCTCGTCGTGTAAAGTTGAGTCCTCACCTATTCCCTGCCATGTTGAGGGAGTAGAGTTCAGCAGCTGGTAATGATGAAACCATAGGTGAGGGAAAAGAAATGAATAACCCTATTAAACCACAAAGAACAGTAATGTAGGATTAGTGTGAAGGAAAGAACAGTAGCTGATGAGAAAGTTATGAGGAATTTCCCTGTTTCTGTCCCTCCCTCCTTCAACTACTTCTGTGAATACTATGCCAGGATCAGACACTCTAACAGATCCCCACAGGAGGAAAGCTATCTCAAAGATCAGAACCAGTTGGAAAACTCGACAGCTGCATCTAACAGCCTACCAAGAAACCAATAGATAGCAGAGCTTAGTAGGATGCTGGACAAAGGAGCACTTGAATCCAGCTGGTTACATTAATTAAAATCCTAATACAACCAGCAATTCCTGACAGCATGGCCAGATTGAGAATGGCAAAACAGGGTATGAAATTTCCTGATCCAGTTTGGGAGACTTGTTGAGGAAATTGGAGACAATGTTTAATGACCCAAATTCTTTTTTCAGTTATACTGGTGTAAATTCTTTATAACTCCATTTGCACCAAGATAAAACTGGTTTATCCTGAATCTGGATTCATGAGAGGATTTTGTATTAAAAGGAAGAACATTTGAGGTTACCAAACATAGTCTGTAAATGCATTTAATGTGTCGAGGAAAGTTAATTCTTTGAATGATTGACAGGTAACCTTGACACTTTGGGTATCAATTAAGAGAAACAGAATGTATCTGTCTAAGGAGAACCTGTGATGAAGATGTACCTTTTGAGGGAAAAAACAAAATAAAACTAGTAAGCAGAGAGGCATTTTTGCTAACAGAACTATTTATAAGGAGTCCTTGGAATATGGATTTGATAAGCCACTTGGCACATTGATATCTGAAAACAAAAACTGGTGAAAAACCTTTAAAGATTCCAGGTTTAGAATGCAAGGGTGAACAAATGGCATCTATTATGTAGTAGTATCTGATTAAGCTCTCAAACGGGGTTGAGGTTCCATAATTTTTCTAAGTTTTGGTGATAGGAATTACTTGCATGTACCGGAACAAAAAGAAAAATATTTTCATGTATGACTCTGAAAAACTGGAAACATTGTATGAAATGTTTGTATTTAACTGATGATTTTTTTTAAGAGAAGAAAATATTTTTCTTGTTAAAAGATATTTTTGTATGTATTCCTGTAGTGGAAGTGTATTTCACTTCATGATAAGGATAATTTCTTTATGTAAGGGGGAAAGTTAGGCCACATATGCAGAACTATCTTTTCTCCTGCACATACATATGTGGAGAATTTATAATAATTATTACAATTGGACTTATCCCCAAAAAGCAAGTATTATGATTACATGACAGTTGTTTGACCTGGAGAGCTCTTGTAGTGCTGATAATTATGTGTAATTTTCTATTTTTAGTGTTCTGGTAATAATAATGAGCTTATTTGGTTTGTTTGTTGATTTTGCCCTGATTTTGCTTGTTGAGTTTACCCTGGCCTCTTAATTGAATTGGGGAAGCAAGACAGCATAAACTGCATTTAGGAGGGATAAGCAACTTGACTTGATTTGGAGGACGAGGACTACCCCTGTTTCTTCAATTCTGCCTCCTCTGGTGGCCAGAAAAAGCCCGTGCAGGAATTTCCTCTATAGGAAGGAAGAAGGTTGAAGAAGACTACAAAACTGATTGATTTGATTTGCACATAAAACATCCTTAAAAACAGATTATATAGTTACAGACTGTAATGATCTGTCAGTTATAGTGCAATACTCAGCAAAAAACCGGCACCACATTTTATGCATTTAATTTGTCACAAATTTGAATGGGCTTGTGTTCCACTCTGGTAGGGCTGAAGGTTGAGAGGCATGAGTGGGAGTGGAGCAGAGACCCTGGCTTAGTCTGTCAGCTGCAAGACAGGCTCTCTTGTCTAAAGGACCATGAAATTGCAGGGGGCAACTGCCACACAGACATTTTAAGTCTTTTGGTTTTAAACTAATATTAAAATAGGATGGAAACTGTTTTTATGCTCTCTATGTAATGATCCCCTTGGGGTATGTATAGGGAAATGAGCATGATGTGGAATGTAGGGGAGACGTCTGTGGCCAGGAAGCTCTGTGTGGTTTCAATTCTTTGCTCCTTCTAGTTGTCTTGGCAAGATTGCCTGTCATAGAGGATTGCACAGGATGTTAGTTCAGAGCAGAATTTGACCTATAGTATGTAAAGTCAGCTGACGTTCAGAATCTTTTGTATATATTTAGAATACCTGGGTTAGGTTAAAAAGTCAAGTTTAAAATGGCTTAGCTTAGAATTTCATAGCTTCTTCATATTTTCACCAAACTCTTATGCTTGTTTAAATGAGATATTTGGTGTATTGGCATTCTTTGACTAGAAAAGAAAAAATATCTCTAGTAGGAGTTTGCTGACAATGGTTATTTGACATCTTTCTAAGTTCCTCTCAGCATTAGTGGAAATCTTAAATTACTTCTGAAAATTGTTTCAGAAACAGAAGCAGGTTAGCATGATTGTATAGGAGTGTTGTCACCTCAGCCTCCTGGAGAGCTAGTGAACTGTGTTAAATCAGCAGTGTGATCAAGGATCTAACCCCAGTGTAGCGGAGTAGAAACTCAGCTCTGATATACCATTTCAGAATGTAAGACTGATGCAAAATATCCTAAAGCAGAGTTTAAAAGTGGTAGAGCGGATAGGGCTTTAAATAAATGTAGATTACAAAATAGAAACAGCTTTGAAGTTTAAGAATAATATGAAGGCAAATTAAAGTGCTATAATGTTAGTTTGGTTTTATCCCTTGGAAGAAGCTGTATTAGTCTTAAACAAAGATGTTTATTTACTCTTTTGCTACTGGCAAAGGAATATGGTGTGGTAGTTTGAGCATTTTCTTAAATATCCTGCTGGATAAACCATCACCGTGACAGAGACTCCATTCAATAAATAAATAAATAAATAATATTCAATAAATAAAGAGAGACTCCATTCAAAGGCTTGAGCTTGCCACAACCTCCACTTCTGCATGGCTGCTGAAAGTAGGGATTATTTTGCAGTGAACCCTATTGATTAGGTCACAATCTGGTCTGATAAAAACAGAGCTGTCTATGGGCTGTTTCACGATAGGAAATTTACTGACACTGTGTGTGAAACAGCCACATGTGGTCTCAAGATTACCTTATAAACAGGAATCAATTCAGGCAGCAGAGTACACATTATGGGCCCATTAACTTGTTCTGGCCTCTCTTTGACTTGAAAGGCACTTGTGAGCAAAGGAATAATAAAAAGGAATGGTTGCCAAAAGCTGTGGAAGATGCATCTTGTCATATCACTGTTGGTACATCTGTTGAATTGTGGATGTATTTCCTACTATAACATCTGCTTAGCTTTTGAAGTACATCTTCAGGTCAAATTAGGGGAATTTGAAAAATATTATGTAATGTCTACTCTTTTCTTTGAAGATTTAAAACTTTAATCATACACCATTTGGACAAGTTTAATAAAAGGCAAACCTACACAAGTATTTGGCAGACTCCTACATTTTTCTAACAAGCAGTAATCATAACTTTAGAATTTTGAATTAATTCTGAATTCTTGGCCCTGCTGAATCTCTGGCTTGCATGTCAAGTTTCTTAATTTTTTATAATCCTCATTGCATCCATAATTTAAACATACTTGTCTGAATCTGACTGAAGATTAATTTTCAACTCAGTGGCTCCAAAGTAACTAACCAGCCAAACAATATGCTAAAATACTAATGGTTTTTTTTAAGGAGGCTTGTGAGAAATACTAAAGTAGTCAAAGAATTCAGAAAAATGGTTACAAAAATATTTATTCATTCAGAAAGGAAACAGTAATTTCTATTAGCACTTCATCTTGCGCACCACTTGATACATTCACACTTAATAGCTGCCCACATTTTCAGTTTAACTTATACGTCTGGACAAAGCTCAAACAATAAGCTGTATTTCTATATTTTCTTTTTGTATGTTTTTGGTAGGTATTATCCATAAATTTCCCTTCATTGCTTAGTGGAAGATGATCTGAATTCTTTTTTTATTCAGACAGTGCAAGAAATTGTCATTTGGCCATCATGAATCCACAACTTGAGCATGTATAGCAACATATAATGAAAGATTATATATAAAATTCAGTGTTTGTACTCCTTTAGGGTCCAATCCTGCAATCTCCTGTTTGTCTGAGTAAGCTTTACAGACAGGAATAGTTTGAAGGATTCTTTTTAATTACATCAGCCAGTAGCAGATAATACATAAATCACAAGTCTAGTTACTTGTACAACAAACCATTTCCATTTTGCTGATATAAAAAACCAGGATATTACTTTCAAAAGTAAATAAAGGACCAGATCCTGATAAGCCTTATTTAGACTGCTTTGCAGGATCAGGCCCTTGTTTTACTGTGGAGAGACCATTATTGTTTTTACCTTCAACAAAAAGAAAACAGTCTTTATAGGTAACAAACTAGAGTACAGATTTAGGTTTCATTGGCAACTGGGTACTGGAATTATAAAATTAATAAATTAGGCAGGTAAATTAGGTTCAGTATGAGTTAACCTGGAAATCCATTGTTCTAACCAACTGTCTTTCCCTTTTAAGGCTTCCCCTAATTCTCCCAGTAGTAGCTGTGCTTAGACTGAGTCCCTGATACTGCAGCTCAATGGACCTGTGCTCCAGGAAACTTAGGCTGTGTCCAGAGGAACTAGAATCAGTAAGGAAACATGTGATTTTCATGCAGATGGCTGTGCCCTCTCCCCTCCCTCACAGAATATCTGGATTTGGGAGGTGTGGGGATGGACTCCACAGGCTTTTCTGTGGGTGGGTGGGGTGAATCACTATCTCACAGAGATCTTTCTTCAGATCTGGCGTATCACAGTAACTGCATTCTACTTCCCCCCCCTCCCTCCCTCCCATGGTCCACTCCAGGAGTGCCCAGTGTGGTCACAGGCCTCCAGCAATCTCCTGCCTCTGGGTAGGGGCCCTTGTCCTATTCCTTTCTGACGGGGGGGGGTTTAAGGCTGCACTGCCCTGAGCTATATGCTCCTATATCCCCAGCAAGTCAGCCTCCCTAAAGCCCAGCATCTGGGCTGTGCTTTTTCTCCTAGGACAATGACTGTGTTGTTACCAGTGACCACACAGATCTTTCTTAATAGCGTATATTTATTTTAAGAACAAAAAAGCACACAGAGGAAACACAAAAACCATGAAAAGTTCTTAGGTGTTTGGTAAGTGCTTACTGGAGGTCATGCCAATTGCAGCATAAGGCTCTGGTGTCAGTCTTTCCAACCCTTCAGCAAGGGTTGGTGTCCCCCAGTGTACGTTTACACTAAGCTGGGAGGTATGATTCCCAGTGCAGGCAGACAGACTTGCACTAGCTCAGCTCAAGCTCTCATGCTAAAAATAGCAAGTGTGGACATTGTGGCACTGGAAGCAGCTCCGTCTATCCTTCTGAGCTCAGACCCAGGGGTTGGGTTGGCTTGGACAACCAGTGCTGCAACGTCCACACTGCTATTTTAAGCACACAAGTTTGAGTCTGTCTACCTGTGCTTCGAAATATACCTCTCAATTGCAGTGTAGAGGTATCCCCCTAGAACTCATGGGCCTGTCCATTTGCTGACTTAATATGAAAGCCCTGTGTCAGTTAAATCTTAGCTTTTTATACCAAAACCCCTTTTTTTTGTTTGAGTCTCTGGAAAACCGAGTTTGAACCAGTATTTATGAACACCCCAGGTGGTGCTTTTCTGGAGTTGTTTATAATCCCTGAGGTAATCACCCAGCACTCTTTGTAAATCCTGGAAGAGCTGTGGTAACTCTGCCGTATGGAGTAGAACACAGATAACCCATTCATGTATTCATAACCATTCATAATCCCTGAAGATACTACTGCATGGGTTTGCAATATCTATTACATCTTTCTCCATAAAGCAGTGGTTGTTTGGCTGGCATTCTAGGGGAACCAGGAGCTGTGGAGTGCTGTTTAACGTGTGTGTGCATTCTCAGGGGAGAGATATTCCCCCTCCTGACTAACCCCACCCCCTTACCCATGAGCCCCAACACTCATCCCATCCAAATCTGAGTGAGTGGTGTTGCAACTGTCATGGGGGCACAGTGCCACTCAGGCTTGGTCCAGCCAAAAAGTTGTTGGGCCATGGCCTGAGTGGCCCTGCCAGCTCCTTGCCTTATGAGGAGAACCCACAGGTTTATTCCCTGGGTGGTATGATTGCCAATTCCTTTTTATAACTTAAAATTTCAACAATTCACACAATAAGCATTCTCCCTCTTAGCCAAATTAATTTCTCTGCCCCACCTCCATGGAGATCAGGGCTTGGGGACCCTTGTGACATAACTTCAGGTTCTCTAGGGCACGGAGAAAGAGTATTGACCCACCTGCACAACCTGGATTGGCAGTTTGTTTCCCACACACATTGTTTCAAGGTGAGCAGCATTTCCTCCTCCACTCGGCTCAGGGTCCTTTACATTTTCATACACCATCAGAAAGTCAGACTGGGGGGAAGAAGTTCTCCCTCCTTCCTGGTTGTTTTAAGTACCAGCTTCTTAGCTACATGCAGGGGGGATCCAGCTCCTTCCCCCCCTTTCCCTGTCAGCCACTCTATTTTCATTCTAGCTGACACCTCTCTCCATGTTTGGAGTCAGCTGAGGGAGTTTGATTCACCCTGTCTGCCTTTGCTGGTGAAAAAGTAGGATTTGGTTTAAAAGCCCCATTTTCATTTCCCAAAACAACACGTCACAAGACATAACCTCACATATTCCCACAATCAGAGACCCAGAACCTTTGTTGTCTTCCATGTTGACTCAAGCCATAGGCAGAGTGCAGGGGTTCATCATATCCAAATCTGCCTGCCAGCTCCTGATTAGATGCACCCTCCTGTCCTTTATCTGAGTCCCCAGGGTGTGACTTGATCCTCTTCTGTTTGGGCAAGTGGCATTTGTCCTCGTTAGCAAGCTACTGTCACTCCAGCTCTGCCTCCAGCTCCATTCATCTCTTCTGGCCAGCCGCTTTTTCAGCTTCTCGCTCACCATTTCCATTCCTCTGTATGTGGCACTGTCTCCTTGGTCCCTTGCAGGGAGCTCTCCTGGATCCCTGTCTGGAGGGGGGGTTCCCCATCCTGCCGCATATCATGGGAACATAGCCTGGTTTATCACCTCCAATTTCTTCACATCAGCAGCAAACAAATCTTGCTGCTTAGACAAGGTCAACAGCTGCTGTTTCTTCACTGGATCTTTATTCCTGTTTCTGTCTCTTTTTTGCTTTTCTTGTCTCAAAAAGACTATGAAACCCTCATTTTCCTGTGCTTTGGAGTTGTTTATAATCTCATCACTGTTAAGCTCCTGGAGGAGTTGTTGAAACCCTACCCATAGAGTGGAACACAGTCATACATGAATCATTCATAAATTGAATACAACCGTTCCCAAAAATATTGCATGGAGATGCAGTATATGTCACAATGTGCCTGTAGATTTTACCATAGGAGGGTATATTCTGTCTCTGTGAAAGTTAGAGTTTCCTGAGTGATAGGAGTTTAGTCTGGTATGTAGCAGGCATGTGAAAACATTTGTCTGTGGAATTTTCTGTTTGATTCAAAATTAATGCCCTTGCAATGCCCTTCCTGTAATGAAAGCAAGGTGAGGTGGTGAATCAAATTGATGCTAGATAAGACTTGAATTTGTGTGTTGGTTATATGGCTGTAGTTTTTGGTGTTACAACTCTAGTCATATGCTTTACTTGCCCAAGAGATTAGCAACAGTCATAGTTCATCCTTTTTTTACCACTTTAACTGAAACAAGTGTGAGATTTTATTGCTGAATTCATAACTCAGATTGAGAAATAAAAGGAGTTGCTGAAGTATCAGAGACTGATATTTTCAGTAAGAAAAAACTGCACTTCAAGTGGTAGATGCAACCACTCTTGGATTTCTTCTTTGGTGAAAATTTGTTGCCCTATTGTACCATTACATTCTTTATTTTAAAGTTATTTCTCTGTACATCCATTATGAAGATGGAGTTTCTCTTTCTCCTTTTTTTTATTACTTGAACGGCTAATGATTAACACATGGTCAGCTACTTGTGTAAGGAATGTTGATTGCTTTGGGAAAATGTATGGTAATTATGTGTACTTTTCTAAAGAAGTTTTTTGTACCATAGTTAGTTCACTCTGCTGAAACAAGGTTGCATATCACAGTTATAATTTAAGTTATTCACTGTGTTTAGATATGGAATGATATTTTTGAAAAGTATTAGCTATGCATATGATTTGCACGTCGTCCAATAGGGGATATGGTTTGAACTTATTGGTTATGTTTAAAACATTTAATGGTAAAAACTTGCTGGGAGAAAATGCAGACCTGTCAGGAAGTGCTGATTTTTAGTAGGAGGACGAGGAGGTATGGGTGTTGTGAAAGACATTTGCCATATAGTTCATAGTCTTCACATTGTCAGCTGTCAGCATCATACCACTCCTAATCAGTTTGATAATGAGGAGTCACATGGGCAAAGGACCTCATAAATATTTTCAACTGCATGTTTATTTTTCAAATATACCCCTATGTTTTCTGAGAAGTAAGTGCTAAATACTGAATGGAATAACCAACTGTAGAGTGTGCTAGTGGTGGAATTTCAAATTCAGTTAAATCCATCCAAAGGAAGGTAATAATGACAGAAATACTTAAATGATCTAACATGTTGATTGTAAAGAGACACAGTTGCTTCAGATGAAGTAGGTGGAAGAGAGTATGAAGAGTCTGGATAAAGAGTGATTGAAAAAAGATGAGCTGTCAAGTTAAGTGACAAAGGAGTAAGTTTGCAGATGTGCGCTGGCTACAGTTAAGAGTATTTGGTGATCACAGTGAGAGAGACGATTACTGCAGATTATAAAGGGATGGGTTTAAAATGAATATTGATCCAGCATGTGACCTTTAGGGTGAATTGAGCTGGGAATGTATGCTGTGCTATGTGTGTAATTCCAGGAGTGCAAAGTCCTTTGAAAATTCAGTTGCTCTAGCTACTCTATTATGAGAATACACAATACTTGAGTATGTACTGTAGGGAACAATCCTGCACTGGCAGAAGGATAGACAAGGTCACCTACTAATCTCTTCTATTTCTAATTTTTTGATTCTATGAATCTCTCTCAAAAACAAACAAACAAACAAACACACCTTCCAAATCGTTCAGTAGAAAACTCAGATCCTTCACTACCAGTACCTAAATCAGTGTAGGAAGAACCAGTGCATAGATTTAGCACAGTTTGGTGATATTTAGGCTCGTTCACTGTGGGGGAAACTTAAATAGTCGCCCTGAGGTATTGTTGTTGGAGGTATAGGCTTATCTGCAATGAGAGGTACTCTTGTAGGAAGCAACAAAATAGTATTTCAGCAGGAAAAACTTAAAAGAGGATATAGTAGTCTAATTATCAAAATGTCTGCAGATCCCACTTCAGGGTAGGTGAAACAATAAATATTGAGCAAAGAAAGTTCTTAAATTAATTTAATATTTTAAAAATATTTGCATACACATTACCTTTTGACAACTCGTTTTTTTTTCCCCCCTCCAACATATATTTAGGGCTTCTGAATTTTGGGTTTAACCAGTAAACATGGATAAAACTCTCCTGATTTAAAAAAAGAAGGAAAAATAAAAAAGAAACTGGTGTTTATCCATCACTGGAAAAACACTGAAAATGGTTACTTATATCTAAGGACCTGTCTACACTGTGCAGTAATGTGGCCGGTGGCTGTGATTTCCAAAGCTCACTAACATATTGCACCTTGATTGTTCTATGTATGTAGATGCTGCTGGTGTGCACTAAAGATTACCTAGTGCACTTTAAGGTAATGCTGTTTGAAATAATACTATGTTAAAGTGCCCTAGGGAACATCACAAAGAGATTACTCATTACAGCATATACTACCATAATGAATAGTGTACATACATTTCTCATTAAGGTATATTCAAAGAGAGAGGCCTGAAAAACCCTGATTTTTGGACCTCTACCTAAAGCTCAAAAATTGCTAAAAATAAACCCCAAAAACCAAAATTAATAAAGAAAAGCCCTACATGTATTGAACAAAGCCTTGCAAACTTATTATCCACTGTCTACTTGTAGCCAACTCTTAATTAATATCCATTGAATTAATAAATACATTTGACTCAGTTTGAGAAGTCATATTTATCTTGTATAATGGCTTCTTTTAGGTTCTGCGAGTTAACTGTTGATTCTTCACTGCATACCTAAGAATTTGTTTAGACATGTAGGGCATTTCTCACTTGCTAATTAATAATCAAGACCTAAAAACACCCTGTCATCACAAAGCTATTTTCCTACATCTCTTTAAATACTGTCTCCTAATTCAAAAGCAAGCTGCAGACTATTTCTACACATGGCTTCGTTTTAAAAGGCTCATGTATACAAGTAGAGGATACAAAATTAGTGTAACAAATATTAATTAAAGAGTAAAATCCACACTAATTATATGAGTAAAAATATACCTGTCCAGATCCTGTAGGTAAAACCCTGAGAAAGTAAATGGATGCTTTCGAAGGTTAATATATTTGGACTCTGTCAAAATCTTGGTGGAGGTGGCTTCCAGACTCACTGGATCCCAGATGTTCCAAGGTGGGGACTTTTAGCCCTTGAATACACAAAAGAAATTTATTGTGATAAGCACTACTTGATCCTCCTAGCTCTTGTGTAAAAAAAACACCTTCACATCCACACACACAGATGCTCCAAATGCCAGAAACACTGTGTTAGTTTGCTCTGGTTTAGTGCCATTGTGTATGTAGATGACAGGTATAATAGCATGAATGGTTCAAGTAGTTCTACTATTGTTCCACAGTGCACCAGCAGCTTTTTATCATCTCCCCATGATATCCCCTGTTTCTGAGAGCTGTTCTGGGAACTGTGGAAAGTTATCCAGAGGATCCTGCAACTGAAAATGTTTAAATAGTCTAGTGGGAGTATGGAGCAAAACAGTAACAGTTCAAAGCACAAATCAACATAGCTGATGTGGACACACAGAGTGGATCTCACTGAACCTGAGATCAATGGTTATGACCATCGTGCTAAGTTCATAGGAAAAAGTCACTTTCGTCACTAAAAACACTTGGGACTTCCTTATCCAAAAGTACCACTAAATTCTAAAGCCTTCTTGACAAGGGTGAACACCAGGAATCCTAGAAATCTGTTTGCCACAGAAAAACACGGAATATGCATTTTTACAGAGAATCTTTAGTTTTTACATTTTCTGAGAAAAGAAAAACATATACATCAGAATCCCGTTTATCTGAACCTCCATTACCCCGATAGCCCTCGCCTGAGCCCCACTGCCCAGGGCTGACAGCCATAGAAGTATTTGGTATATGTAAGAAATACAAATTGCAATTCTATTAATTTTATTTTATTATAATAATTGATGGCAGTGGTAGGCTTCAAATTTGCTTTAAAAGGTAAATTATATCAATAAAACATTGTGTTCAACTGATAGCTATATATATTGTGGCTCGGGAAACTAAAGTTCAGCGTTTCATTTTAATCATAGAAAAATGCAGATTTTTATGTTTTTTATTGGAGAATTTTGGTTTTATTATCACAGAAAACTAGGATCCCTGGTTGTGACCATGGTCGCTGGTGGGGCCATTCTGAGATTGTTTAATCAGGGCAAACTGCAAAGAATGAGGCAGATGATCCCCAAAACTTGTGGTTATTTCTAATAAGTAGTTCACCAGTCCAGAAGCAAAACAGCTTCTACAATACTTCACTGGTTACCCAGAAGCTAAAAATACAGCTCTCTTAAAGCAATACAGCCCCGGGCTTCCACCCAGACAGACTAGCCAAATAGGATAACGATTATATAAAATCTTGTTTATCATATATAAAGTTCTACCAAACCCAAGAGATGGAACATATTTCCCACCAGGTCAATGAATATTTCAGATCTTACCCAAATACTCGCTTACAGCTAATTCTTATGAACTAATCTAAGATTTATTAAAAAAGAAAAGGGATCTAGAGTATTGTGATTAAAGATCATTATATATACAGATATGAATACAATTCTTAGGTCAGTTTCATAGTAGAGATGGTGAGCTGCTGAATTGTAAAAAGTCCTTTCCAGAATCAGTTGATCAGGTTATAGTCCAAACAGGCAGTCCATGTTAAATATCAGGGTAATCCAGACTGGAGCTGGAGACCTCAATCTTGCAACTCATAACTTCCCCTGGTAAAGTTCAAGCAGACTTGAGATACAGGATTGGGGCCCTAGAGTTCTTTATAGAGATCTCTGGCAGACTGCCTTAGCCTCTTTGACAGCAGTTAACACAGCAAGCATTCATTGGATGAAGAATAGGTAATATACATTATGGCTTTGAAGTCAATTCTATTTCCTGTGTATACGCAGGTAATTAGTTGCATTGATTAGCATACAGTACGGTGACCAGATAGCAAGTGTGAAAAATTGGGACAGGAGGTGGGGGGTAATAGGTGCCTATATAAGACAAAGCCGTACATATAGGGATAGTCCCCATAAAATCAGGACATCTGGTCACCCTAGCATACAGTAATTATACATTTAAGCATGCATAGGTAGTTTACTACAAACTTCCAAGAGACATAAATACAATGATATTATTACGCACAAGTTTAATCTAAATGTTAATATTCCCTTTCAATCGCTGAATCAATAGAATATAGTAACAGTCAGGAAGGGAAGTTTAGCATCTACAGGCTTATCTGGTTACATTGTTAACATCGAACAACATATAGGTAAACAGACAAATACAATCAGTATCTACTTCTAATTCTCTAACACTTGCAGGTTTACATTTCAAAGGTCAAGTCTAGTTAACATGGCTTTGTTAGCTGTTTATAAGGAATGACCCTAAGTATCATTTATATACTTTTCTAATATGTCTTTAAAGGTTGAATTTGGGTAACTCAGCCTGCTAGTTGCTTAACCCTCGCTGGCTAAGTGTCACACTAGTGAACACACTTCCTCAGCAACCGTCCCACCACACACACTCGAAGTTGGTTCTCTACCAGCCTTAGCTCTATGGGTTTTGGGACATGGCTGCAAGCAGTGCACACCCATGTGTGTTCTTCCTTAGTTGTTGCTCAGACAGGAAGAGTTCACATAGAAGATGAGATTTTGGTGCACATCCCTCCTCTTGTTGACTTCTCAATTGTTTCCTGCCTCTGGCTGATCTAGCAGTAGATGTCTATGGCTGAGATGCTCCTTCCAATTCCCCCTCCCCCCCTGCATTTTGGTATACATCTCACAACCTGAGAAGATCACAGGAAAGAAAAGGTGTAGGTTTCCCAATTGTAACTCTGTAGTGTCCATTGTGGCAATGGAGGGTCTTTCTATAGCATTTTTCTTTCCTCCTTTTACCCCTCTATGACTAGAGCCTCATAAGAGAGTTGCAGTAATTTCTACCTTCAGCACCCAGTCAGCATCGGTACCATCACCTCTTATCCCCACAGTCAGATAGGACAGGGATTGTAATCAAGGGACTTTAGTAGTGTTCAAAAAATTGTAGGACTTAAGGCCAATTCTGGATTTAAAATAGCTGAACCAGTGTGACAAAATATCAGAAGCTCAAAATGGAATCCCTCCAAGCCACTGTAGCTGTGATTTACAAGGGAAGCTTTCTGACCTCAGTTGATCTGAAGGATGCAGAGTTTCACAATCAGGGATTCCTCAGTTTTGCAACAGGGCGATATTGTTTCCAGTGCTGGCCCTTTTCCTTTAGTTTACCTCTTCCCAGGACATTTATAAAAATGGTGACAATAGCAGCACCTCTGGGAAGTTTGTATATCTAGATGTAGACACCAGTTTTATCAGTCCCTGAAGACAAGAATGTGTTCTAAATGTCAGTGAGGATAACTGGAGCAAAGATTGTGCCAAATCGTGAGAACATTCTCTCACAAATAGCCCCAATAAAGTTAGCTGGACTGCTTTTGTAAGTCAGGTGAGCAATATTTGGTCCAAAGTCTTGTGGCAATTTTTGTTTTTTCAATTATATTACTACTATAGTGATTCACTGTTACAGTAGCATAACCATAGCTTTCAGTACTTTCTCTGCCTCTTTTTAAAAATCATGGTTGATTGACCACACCATAACAAAAGCTTTTTTTCCTTCCCCTTTCTGCCAAGAAATCAGGTTGTCTTGTCTGTGTTTCTCTACATTTTCCTAGCAATTAATAGTTAACATTTCATTTACCTAATATACACTAATAAGTTTTTTATGCCTCTCTACATCAAAGTTTCAGAAGTAGAATCTGTTTCTGGGTATAATCATTATACTGGTTGTCCAAAAATCTGACACACAAGTAGCACAGTTGACAGAAATAAGCTGGAGCTATTAAAATAACCGTAAACTAGAAAGACAATAGAAGCTGTCTGCCTTTGTCCCAAAAGATTTCCTGAACTGGAAGTAATAGGCTGAATTCTAAGGCAGCCGCATCAGGGATCTTCTGATTGCATCATCTTTCCCCCCATTCCTCTGAATTGATGCTCACTATTACTTTGTACCCTAACAGTCTTTTTTTCTTTTAACCTAGATATGGTACTGATGACCCATAATTTTTGTGAGCAACTTTTTTAAAGCCTGTTTTAAAAACATAATTTTATAAGATTCTTTCTTGTATTTGTTTTTCTCCTTGGGCTATGTACAAGATTTTAAATTCATTTGACTTTTTGTATAAGTATGAAAGCAATATGATGACTCTTTTTTGTTTGAAATGTAGTTTTACTTTTTTGGTCTTAACTAAGGCCTTGTCTACACTTAAAAATAAGTCGACCTAATACAGGTCAACATATGGCTGATGTCCACACTGCCCTCCTTAGGTAGGTGGAGTGTGTCCTTAACAGGAACACTTCCACTGATCTAAGGGGCAATGTGGGGAGCTGAGAGCCGCCTACTCCCCGGCTCCCTGTGGGCTACCTGCCCCCCACTCCCAGTCCCTGCCAGGAGCCAGGGGAAGCCGCTGGGGATTTCTCTTCTCCCTTTCCCTGCTGGGAGATGGAGAAAGCTGCATAAGGACTTCTCACCTCCCCTTTTTCTGCGGGGAGCTGGGGGAGGCTGCCGGGGGGGGCGCTTCTCTGTTCCCTGCTTTCCATGGGAATGGGAAGCCATGTCAGTTTCATGTAATAGCCATGTAATTGACAAGGCTGCCCCAGCCTGAGCATGTGGAGAAGCTCCCAGACTTCTGGCCCAAGGGGAGACCAGCAGCCTGGGCTTCTCCCCCGGCTCCCAGGTGGGAGCAGGGCGAGAAGCATGGGCTGTTGCAAGGCAGTATGGCTAGTTCCTGGTCCCAGCAGGCAGTGGGGCAGGCTGCTGGTGGCTGCTTTCAACTGGGAGCCAGGGCAAAAAGTCAGAGATTTTCTCCACCTGCTTCCTGCTGGGGCAGCCTTGTCAATTACAGGGCTGAGCCCTGAAATTGACATGGTTGCTGGTTCCTGCCAGGACTGGAAACCAGCTGCCTGGGCTTTCAGCAACCTGGGCTTCTCGCCTGGCTCCCAGCTGGGACTGGAAATCAGCCGCCTGGGCTTCTGCTTTCTTGTCAATTTCACCACTTCAGGGGATGTGCCCCTGTCTATGCTGTGTCACCCTAACTATGCCAACAAAAGCCCTACACCTTTCGTCCAGGTGGTTCCATTTTTTTGGAAAAAATAAGGCAGTTTTGTCAGCAGGGGGTTGATTGCAGTGTTTACACCACTTCAGTTTTGTCAGCCAAAGCTGATTTTGGTCACTCAAAACTCTCTAGTGTAGACCAGGCCTAAGGTAAGTCGACCTATATTAGTAATTACTGCGGTGGTTCATGTCCACACTACCCTCCTTGGGTCGGTGGTGCCAGTCCTCAAAAGAAGTGCTTCCACTGACCTACATGTGCCAGTGTGGGGAGCAGAGAGCCTGGTCTCCCAGTTCCGCTGGCAGCTACCTACGGGGAGCCCCGCCAGGGCTTCTCCCCACCCGGTTCCCCACTGGGAGCCAGGGAAAGCTGCCCAGGGAGCAAGGTCCAGCTGCCCCAGCTTCTCAGCCTGCCATCCACTCCCCTGAGATAGACAGCCTTGTCAATTTTAGAGCTCTGTGAAATTGACAAGGCTGTCCCACTCCTGGAGAGGAGCCGGTAAGGGGTTGGCTCCCAGCTGGGCTGGGGGGAGGGACAGGGTCTAAATCCATCTGAGCTTTTTCACCCCACTTCCCGCTAGAAGCAGGGTCCAGCCGGCCATCTCTCCAGGGAAGTGGGGGGCAGCTGGGCTCTAGTTGTCGAGCTTTCTTGCAGGAGCAATTAAATTGACAAGACAGCACAGTGTCTATACAAACACTGCCTGGCCCTAACTACAGCCACAAAAGCCTCATGTCTCCCATGGAGGTGGGGTTATGCCGGGGTAGTAGGGCACTTACATGGACAGGAGGAAGGCTGTAGTGTAGACATTGACGTAATTAAGTTTACATAAGGCAGCTTATGTTGACTTAATTATGTCGAGCTAACTGTGTAGTGTAGACCCAGCCCTAAGGTTTGTAAAGTCTCTTCTCAATATTTACAAGTGTATTCTTAGCTTAGTGGTCCACTTTGACCAACTTTAGCCTGTAAAACTTTATATCATCTTTATGAGCTCAACTAAAGTATAGTTTTAATTAGCCATTTGCTGACTTCAGAATTTCTCTTCCATCCCACTGTATCCAACTTTTCCTGGACTGTTTATGAGCTATACGTAGTGCAGGTACATGTTGATGGTTCCTTTCTCTCCTCCATCTTAGAACACAATTTATCTTGCTTCCGTGTGTTCATAGTAGAGAGGTGAGGTAGTCACAAGCAATTCTGCTTCTTAAGTTTTTGTCAGGGTTTGGGATCATCTACACACTGGGGCATTCTGGGTTGTCCAGTTTTGTTTGGAAGCAACGTTTTACTGTGTATGCAGTTTTATTTACTTTGTTCTTTACTTTACTCTGAGGCTGTTGAGCTTTGAAGCCTTTATCTTCAGCCAGGTTCTTTGGATATTAACCTGATCCTGATGAGTGATAAGTAATGTAAAATGCAATATAATATTTCATGGTGTCTTTGCTTTGATAAAATGTTTCAGAACAGATATTTATATACATAACTCTTCTATTAAGTGGTCTTTCTTCTATTATAGTAAATTAATATGCAGAAATAGTCTCTTTTTCATGAAGCATAGCAGTTTACAACATTTAACAGCTTTGAAAAATATGTACTCACATCACAGTTACAGTACTTAATATGTTGACACTAGACTAAATTCTACTCTGTTTTCCAACAGTTTCAATGGAGTTCTTTGAGGTATAAATCAGAACTGAATTTGAACCATTTTATTTTATTAATATTGAGATTCTATATTGTTCAATTAGTTTTAAAATCTAGCATTTGATACGATCAAAATATTGCTTATATTTTTCTGTGTAGGTCACTGTATATTTTAGAGGAAATATGGAGTAGTTGACCAGTAATATATTAAAGCAAAATTGTCTTATGAAATGCACGTGTGAGTATATTTTTCTGATGCAAAAATTATATGTATCCGACTGCACCAATGGCTAAGGTATAATGTATATTCCAAGAGCCTCGTTCTTTCTGGGGTAATGTTCTGCCACACACACATACCATATACCCACATACCTATTCCTATTTAGAAGAGAAGAAGGTCCATTGAGGACTAATCATGCTGTGAAGTCTCTTCAGTTACACAATGGAACTGTCATCTACCTGTTAATGAATTTGTTAGTGCAGTCACATTACAACTCCATCAGATTCCTCATATTGCTAGTGATTTGTTACTAGAAATTCTTTGAAAGAGAAAGTGATGTATACTAGAGAATGAGCTGTTTGATGTTTTCATGGACAATCAGAACAGTTACCAGCATTCTCTTTCATTTATTAACCTTTTCTAAGCAGGATATTTTAGGAACTGGCTTAGGTAGATCTTAGCATGAATATATACAGCTATATATTCTAGAGAACTGTAACTAAAGAATCTTTGTTGACATCATTTGATTTTCTTTGTATGTTTATGATGTCTTTTTTTAATGCTGAAAAGGACATTGTAATTTCAATATACTCTTATTTCAGAGTGAATTAATTATATAAACCTATCCTTGTTTTATTTATTCCTAGCTGCTCCAGCAAAACATTCTTCTGAGAGCTCTTTGAAGCAGAAATTGGAAAGTCTAGGAAGGAAATCTTTAAACACTTTAATACACTTCTTCTCCTGACTAATTGAGGGGAGAATATTGAATGTTCAATCTGCATAAGACCAGTTCACAGAAAACTTGCTACATTAAGTAGGGTATATTTTATGTAATTATAAAATTCAAACATAAATATGACCAAAAACTATTAAAATTAAACAAAAAAAGTAATCCTGAAAGATGGTAAGATAATATTATCTAAGGACTGCTATGGTAAATAAGAGAATCCTTAAATATACAGCTCACTGCATTGTTAGGTTACATCCTTTTTATTCAGGCTTGTTAATTGATTTTAAAAGCATTAAATTACAAATAACTTGAATACATTTAAAATGATAAAGCAACTGGATTCTTTAACAGAAATTAGAAATGTTTTATGTGATAAGGTTCATCTTTGCTCAGACATAAAATAAATGAGCCATTGAAGTGTCAATAAACTATACAAGTCAGTGAAAATACTTCAAACTAAATTGATTTCTTAATTATGCACGTTCATACTTTTCGTATAAGTTTGCAAACAACTAATTTGAATTTGCATGAGTTATGCAGAAGACAGTACATTGACAGGCTGTTGCTAAGTTACCAGTCTCCCTATTTATGCCCAGTTAGAAGTTTCTAGAGCAGAGGAAACTGTAATGAACGCAGCATGTATGCATGTAATTCAAAAATTGCAAACAAAGGTTATATGTTGAAACAAGGGCAATTTTTACTCTGTTATAAATCAGATTTGAGAAATCCAATAGGTCATTTATCTGAGTAATCCAGTTTTATTGATGATAAACCTTAAACTGCCTACCATTCAAGAGTAAATATTTTCTGCATGGCTATCACTCCTTGTACTTCAGAAGAATTACCGAATAATGCTTCACTTCCTGTTCAAAGTATGTATGTGATATAAGTAAAGGAAGAAAAAGGCCAACATTTTTTGGCTCTGTAATGCTATCAAAACATTATTTAAGTCAGTTTGTATGTAATTTTTTAAAGCTCACATTGCCCACCACAGATCTTCAGCATTTTAGAAGTTAGACTGCAGTGCCTCTTTTGGCATGCTGCCCTGTTTATACAGTAGACAAGCTGACATTTTACTTTAGCAAAAGGAATCTCATTCCATTCCTTCTTTAGCAGGGGATTGCTTCAAGGAGTTCACAGGATGGAGGTTTTGGTCTTTTCAACTGACATTTTAAGTGCTGAATATTTCATTGTATCCACATACTTTACAGAGTAAGTGTTTAGGAGCAATTGTTTTGCCTAGTTGAAAGATCCAGTTAGACAATGTTGTGGTGTTTTTTATGTGGTTGAGCAAATAATATACAGTTTTGTTGACATTACTATTGGATGCTGTTTTAGCAGATAGAGGGCAGATAGAGGGCTCAATTGTACCTTATAAGTAATACCTCACATTGGGAGGTATGGGGGAGTTACATTATGCCAGGTTGAGGGCAGGGAAGAATTTTACCTTTGGGACTTCTGTAGGTTAAATTGTTTCAGACTCCCTTCCAAAGGCAGAACTCCTGGCAGACAGGACTGTGGCTGTGCTTATCTAGGCTCAGGGGGTGTTCTCTTTCTCTTACCTACCCCTGGTGCAGTCAAGCATAACCTAGTCTAACAAATCTTCTAGATGATTTTTAAATTTTTAAAGAATCAGAGGCCTGGGATTGGCTATGATTTTACCATAATACTCATTTTACAGTTTTTACACACAATGTGAAGAACAGAATATACTGGACTAAAATGTGTTATCTCTCTGTGTGTTAGACATATAGATAAATAAATTAAATTAAATGTGCCTTCTGTCCATCTACCTTGCTTTCCTTGACCATATCTGACAGTGAATGTAAGGCTCTAAAAGACATATAACACACAGAATCACACTTGCCAACTCTCCTGATTTATCTGTGTCCCTACTTGAGGGGGAATCGGAGTTGTGATGTTCCTCCATCAGGCCTCTTGGGATTGCTGAGGAACAGACAGACACTGCCTCTCCTCCTTTTCCATATGGTCTTCCCTTCTTCACCCTGCTGGTGCTGCTGTCTTCTCTGTAACTTTACAGCTCGCTATGGCACTTAGGGTGAGGAGGTTGTAACTCGGGATCAGTTGCTTGTCTAGCCAGTCTTTGTCAGTGGTAGCAGCAGCCATAAGGTTATGGCCAGAGAGATATCATGCTTTAGGGGAGACTCATAAGCTGTACAGGAAGATGCAGAGGGAGTTTATGAAAGGGGGAATGTCACAGGAAGAGACAAAAGTGGGAACTTTGTGAAGAGTTAGAGAGAGGCAGAAATATTTCTTGCCAAGACAAAGGAGGAGCAGGCCAGCAATCATTCCCATTTAATCTGATAGTGGCAGGGGGCCACACATCTCCCAAAATGCACCACAAAGACAAAAACAGGAGCTAGAATTCCAGATGATTTTGGATCAGAGAGGTGAGAATGTGTGGGTATATGTACTTATGTCAAGGTGTATGGGATGAATTCATAAGAAAATCCAAACTGTAATAGGATGTTTATCGAAACCATATGAAATGGGATTATCCCATCATTGTTTCCATATGTATATTTGCACTGTGAAGTTGCCATGAAACATCATTATTATAACATCCTTACATTCTGTATTGAGGTGATGTCATTATGTAATAATATAAAGGGGCAAGGATGCAAGTGTTGGAGGATCTCTCTTTCTCTTTATTTTTTTTCCCCTTGACTGTTGTCATTGTAGAAGAGTAGAGCTTTAAGAACAGCTTGAAAATCGTATCTGTTTTGAAACCCTTATAATGAACAGAGAAATTCTGATAGCCTTATTCATACTGAATAGTTCTTTATTCCACAGAAGTTCCACTCAAGGAGCATGGTACTAATCAGCATAATATAAGTATCAGAATCTGTCCCTACGTGATTCATACTCTTAAAAACAATAAAACAAATACCAAAAAGAATGAATCAGAAATTTGACCAGAATACTCACATAGTCTTCTGGTGGCTGTAGGCCTTGAAGCTGATGTGAACCTGTTTTTTCAAATATTGGCAACTGTGTAGGAAAAATACACTCTTGCGAACATACAGAAACAGGGAGGGATTGGATGAGAGAGTGAATTGCAATAAACATTAAATTAAAGCCTTCTCTGGATATTTTTTTTTCTTTTGATACTTGAAAATGCATACTACAGGCCTTAAATAATGTTTTGTACTTCTATGGCACAGTAATGAGTTAAAAGGTTGGAGAAGATAATGTACTGTTTTGCTGTAAATACAGACTAGTGGCAGTAAGGAAAGCATGCCTTTTGGTTTGTAATACATTTAATCTATTTAATTTTTAATCCTTCATTTGGAATGACTGTCTATTGAAGGTCATATTTGATCAAAGTGTATGTTTGCACAGTTTTTTAAAATAGTACTGTTGTTACTTCACATAGCAGTGGCAGCTTTAAAAGTGGCTAAGGAAGGTTTTGATTTACCAAGCTTATTAGAACTTAGATTAATTAAGTTTGTAATCAGATTTCAAGCACCATGTTCCAGGCCAGGGATTTCTCTTGGTTTGTTTTAAATGTCATTCCCAGGGCAAGCTCTGCTAAACTGCATTTTCATGCTTTGCTGAGAAATGATTGCAGGTTTTGATTTCCATTGCAGAATCATTAATATTGTTAATGAGAGTTCTCATGGATAAGCATGCTTAAAGAGGATCATCCCTGGGAATTGGGTGTATTATAGTCTGAGCATTCGTTAATTGGTTGGAATTGGCATATATAAGACTGTCAGCCTTTGGTTACATTTATTTTTGTCTTAATAGTGACTTTGGTCATAGTGGTTTGGGTTATTTAATTTAAATTAGACATACTATGAAGACCCTGAAATTTCACATTTTTGTGAACAGTTCTTTTTTGTTTAGAATGAGAAATGTACTACATTTTAAATAAATCCATTTTGGCATTTTTATCTTTCATCATGATATTTTCCAAATGTTGCAGTGGCTAAAAGTGGTATGTGGTGGTGGTGAAGGAAAGAGATGGTTGCACCCTTCAACCTACAATCATAATTCCTCAAGTATTGTACTCATGAGCCAATTTATTTTTCCAGATTGATGCTATCCCACTGAATTCATTTAGGGGGTTCTGCTCTTACTGAGATCAGTGGCTCTTATTGAAGTCATTGGTTCCAATGGGAGCAAGATCTGACCCTAAATTTGCAGCTATGTGTAAATCAGGGAAGAACTTGGACTCATGCTCAACTCTAACTGGAGAACACTAGTACATTTTCTTAACTCCAAGTTAGTATTTTTTTTCCCAGAAGGAAATATCAGGGCTGATGTCCCTTTCCAGATTACTGTCTAGGATAAGATTAATCACATAATCTGCTTTTTTCCTCACATGTCTAGGAGTAAAACTCATGATCTCTTGAAAGGCCAAAGAGCTTCTACATCCAGCTCCGTGAAAAAGATTTTGGAGTTGCAGGTTTCACCATCCTCCAGCAGAGCTATATTTGATGGACAACAATTCTTTAGCCTATACAGGAATCCCAAAGACACTTTTAATGATGATTTTCCTTCTTTGGAGAATGCTACTAGGTGTAGGGTTAAGATTGGGAAGGGAGCATATCATTAGAAAAATTCAAGATTACCATGTTGCCTGGGCAAAAATGGGTGAAGAATTTACTGATAAAATTTCATTCCTATGAAAGGAAAGTGACAAGAAGTAGTAGTGTCTATTTGTTAAGTGTTTAAAATGCAGGGGAGGCCACTCATCCACGTTTGATAAAAATTGTCTAACAACACTGAAAAAAATTCGTAGAAAGGGCCAGATTCTGGCTTACCTTAAAATTGTTTTACACCATCCTGGAAGTGTAAAAAGACTTTTCAGTAAGTGTAAATGTAATTTAGTCCCCCTTTTAAGACCTCTTTACACTACCAGAGTGCTGTAAAAGGGCCCTTAATATAAATGAGAATCTGGCACAGGATGTACGTTTTGCTGTTCTACCTTTCCTCTTCATTCTAAAATCATACCTTCCGAAATACTGGCTTTACTGTCTGTGTGATATGAAAAGTTATCCTTCAGCATCTTCATCCTTTGTCATGAAAGCAGGCCAGCTGAAGGTGTGTTAAGGAAAAAATCAGAAATGTATATCCCAAACTCTGTGGTGCTGAATATCTTATATTTATGTGATTTAAGCTCTTGTTAAAGTGATGGAGTTGGAGCATGGACTAGAGCCACGTGTAGCACAATCATGGATTGAAATTTACATTTGTCTAAAGTTGAGCACTTGCTATGGAAGATGGAGGGATAAATGTAGATCTGATGTAGCTTAAGACCTGAGACCTTGTAAATTACCAGAGCTAGAAACAAATATTTTTTTCATAATGATGAAATGCTGAAAACTCTACCCACAGCTTTCCACTGGGAGAGATCATTTATTTACTGGCCTTGGCTGGTCACACAGTACCAAAAATCGCACCATTCTGATTCTTTCTTTCTTCTTCTTAGTATTTGAAGTCAAACTTCATTTTTGTGACTGCTCTCTTGAAAACCACTAGAGCTATAATCCAATGATTTACTCTGTCTGAAAGCTTAGAATGCTGGCTTTCAAGTGGCATAAAGCATTAGTCTAGCATAAAGCATTCATCTGTTCTAACTCTTGTGTGAGATGGGCTGCTAGAATCTCATAGTAAAGATTGCAAAGATGATTAGTTGGCAGACCAGCACAAAAGCTTTAAGGACCAGTACACTTTTGGGAGCACTGGTCCTGGACCAATTATTGGGAAGAAAATGTTGTTATCCCTGTGAAAAGCATCTTCATTCAGGCCTGTGTTTTAGGAGCAGAGATTGCAAATTGGACTGAATTTTCTGTGTTTTTGTGTGGCCCAGAGATTTAAGGTGATACTATTAGTGTTGTTGTTCATTAGTGACTTAAAAGTTTTAAGGTCTGATCTGAAGGAGAGGGCTGGTCAGAGATTTCATGGCATGGCTTTGTGCGTCGTTTCTGTTACGGACCAGACTGTGATTTTTAAACTATTTAATGTGTTTTGGGGTGTATATTTCTGTAGTGTGATCCCAGCCAGACTTCCTTCAGAGGAGTTCACGTTGGATTAGCAGCTCTGCTCCATTTTGAAAGATGCATTCCTCAGAGCTGGCCTGGCATGGAGGGGGAAAGCTGAGTCACGCCCACACTCTCACCCCTCCTATATCCCTTTTGACAGTTTAGCTGCACTAACCAGGGAGTAATAGGTCTGGCTCCAAAATAAATTGTGGCTGATGTGTATGCCAAGGGTGAGGGAAAGCTGCTTGCCTTCAGCTCCCATTTGTATGTACAGCATACTGAAACAATGGTTTTTTGTACCTTCATTTTGAATATTGTCAGACTAACTTAATTCTTATAAGGTGTCTGTGTCCATTTTCAATAAGATATATTTCCTCTAACGTCCCTGTTACTGATAACTATTCTAAAGTGTAGGGAGGTGGAAACGATTGTACTTCTGCCACATTTTGTTTGAAAATTTGAGGAATCTTCACACTCAAGTAATGTTTTATTTGTAACATTAAGTTCCAGTCCCAATACAGATATCAGTTTTGTTTCCTCAACCATTCCATAGAATGAACTTCTTTCACAGTTATTTATTCTGATTCAAACTTTTAACAGCAGTACCCATTGAAGAAATATTTGTTCAACAGTTTGGGATTTGTTCCAACATGAGAAAATGGAAGAATGACTCATTTCATTCTCCCTGTCGGCTTAGGTAGCTCGGGCTTCCGGATGCTAATCACTAATGCAAACTTACAGTGCAGGTGACCCTAGAGCAAGTTAAAATTGGAAGAATTCTGAAAGCCAAGGCTATCCTGTTGGGTAGACATCTGTGCTAGATGAGTTGTTCAGTGTTTAATTAATCAGTAGCACTGTAGATTTGTCATTGTAAATTTTCACAAAAATCATAGATTTGTTGTAGTGAAGAGTTTGTAGAAATACTGTTACGGACCCAGACCTAATTTGAAATGAAAACTAAGGCTTGGACTACACTTACCCGGCAATTCGGTGGCAGTTGACAGGAGTTACACAAGCTACGCAGAGTAGCTTGCGTAACTCCTGTTGACTGCTGTGCTTCTCTTTTGCGCACCGTCTTCACTGTACTGCACCGACGGGAACCGCATTCTCTTTGAGGCCACGCTAGGCCACTTGAGGGGGTGGATTAATAGCATCGACTTCTGGATCGATCGAGCGGTTCTTCACTGACCGCTCAATCAATCCAGATAAGTCGACCTGACAGCGGCAACTTTGTAGATGTACCCTATAACTAAATTTACTAATATTCTCAGGAGTGTCATGTTTCCTGAAAATTACCCTGATAATATTTTAATATGGTTCCCTTCTGAACCTGGGTTTCTTTTGTTTTTCTGCATGAACATTTTTCTTGGTTAAGTAGTCAGTTTAAAGTTGTCAGGTATTGGAGAGATGAGATGTCGAGAGAGCAAGACTTCGACACACTCTCTCTAGCTAGGAGTCACCATAACTAAGGGGGAGGTGGTGCATTTTGTAATAGGGGGTGGCTTAAGTGCCAGGAGGAGCATGGATTAAATTTAGAGTCTACCCTTCTGGGAGATTTAAAAACAAACAGGGCCAGTTTAAAATTAATTTGCCGTTTTATTTTGAGATAGCCGGTGTTGAGAATGCAGGGGAAGTATATTATGGTGATAGTTGCTCAGCCCAATAAATAAGCATGCCAATACATTCTGCACAAGCTGCAAGCAACAGAGAAGTCCTGCTAGGAGGGAATTAATGTAATCTAGCCTTATGGTCAGTAGGGCATGTAGCTTTTGCAGAGTTGCCACAGGATAAATAAGGGCACAGCCTGCACAGATTGTATAACTGAAACGCTTGCATGCCGCGTTCAACTCATGGGGTTTCTATGGAAATGCTTTGGTCAAAAGTGAAGTCAGGACTCTTAACCTGGCTCATTAATTCTCAAGTAAGTCTTCTTAATAAGTAAAAAGACATAAAAAGTACAACACGATTAAATAATAGAAATAGATCCTGGAAATTTGGAGGGAATACAGATCACAGGCAGATACACTTAAAAAAAGCCTGTTTATGTTCTCAGTGATATTTAGAAATTATGCTTGCAGGATGAAGACCACAGCTAACTGGTAACTGCTTAAAAGAGATATAGTAATTGCATATGATTGTTATTTGTGATTCTTTTTTTTAATAGAAAATTCTACCTAAACAAAGTACAAATACAAAGTTGAAGAGGCTAGAAAATATAAAATACCAGCTTATTTTAAAGTAATACCTTGGCTTTGCAGTACTTTGCTGGTATTAGTGGATTCCTCTGCCCCAAAATGTAACTAGATAGCCACCATTATCTATTTTGCTTTCATGACCATCCCACACAAAATATTAATTTCATTTTTAGAATACAGAACTCTTATTTGCCGTTCTCTTTATCCCAGCTCTGCCGCTTTCTACATTTTACACAACCAGTTTCCATAGTGACATCTGGTGGTGATTTTGAAATGTTGAATATTGTGTTTGAAATGATATTAAGCATTGCTGCTTTAACAGTAAAAGGTTACTTGAATTTTAGAAGCTGGCTTTTCCAGAAAACAGCCCTACTGTCATTTTGCATTCAGGGTTTTCATCATCAGACTCTCATGCAGTTTCCCATAAGGACAAAGACATGATTAAGCGTTTGAGAAGATGTTAATGGGCCAAATTCTACTGTCTGATATGTTCATACTACTCCTAATGGGACCTCAATGGCAGTTATGTTTGTGTATCTGAGGACAAATTATGGTCCAATGTGAAGATATAAATGTAACAATGTTTAAACCTCAGAGTAGCATTCTTTGCTTTGGTCAGGAGTAATATGCCTTCCTCCATTTCTGAAAAGCAAATAATGATTACATTTAAAGAAGGGGGGATTACAGTGTATCTAAAGCAAGGAAAATAACAGCAGTACTATTTTTACAAACATCATGCTTCAGAAGGTACACTGAGAAATGTTTATTTACATAGATCCCATTTTATTGTCAGCATGCATGAGAAGAACAGATAGGAATGGGATAGGAGAAAATACTACATGCACGTCATGTAAATGTGTCCACAATCTCAAACCTAGCTGGCATATCACTGTTTTGGCTCATTTGGGCTCTAATCACAATTTGGTCTTTATGCATTACTGTAACATAAACAGTAATGATGATGATTAATAATGACCAGCCTTCACAATGTCCCTTTATGATTATCATCCCTTTATGATACCATTGTTGGTTTTATTGTCCCTCTCTTTGTAGATATTAAGGTATTTTTATGTCAGGTCCTCTTTGGGTCTAGCTATAAAATAATGCCTGGGAGAAGGCAATCTTGCTGATGTAAGAAAGATTGGCTCAAGGAAAAGAGGGTGAAATTATTTTATTATGTCCTGCTTTTTGAAACCTTTTGTTACTATCCCACTTGTCAAATAAATTACATCATATTCAACATAACTTGATTAGCATGGAATACATATACATTATTATTTTACCTTGTGCAGTAAGATGCTTGTAAAATAGCACTGTATTTATTTTCCCCACATTGAATCAGATCTTGAGATCCTTATTTAGACAATTTCCTGTAGATTTGGGAGATAAATTGTATTAAGTGTGTGTATTCTGTAGCTGCTCCTCTGTTTCTGCAGAAATAGTGAATTTTAGTTCACTTTAGGGCTGCGTAGTGAGGATGAGAGGAGCACCTTCATTTGCCAAAGTAACAGCAAACACTGAAGCTAAGCCTGAGAAGGCAACATAAACCTCTCTATTTTGTTTTCAGATTTCTCAAAACGGTTGTGTATGTGGATTCAAGTATTTATACACATTAAGAAATATTCATTTACACAGTTCGCACAGACACATAGATACATATGAGTGTATATGTCACCAAATTTAAATAGGTTATCACTAGTTTAAATGATGGTCAATAGTTTGAAAGCCTGGCACTAAATCACTTAGATAATTTAATACAGTGCTAAACTCTCACTGTAATGAGTGATGAATTAAGAGGGTAAATCAAGTCCCAAGGACTGCAAATAACTCATAATTTAATATCTTCTGGGCAGAAATACTTTCAGGAATGATGTTAAATGATCAGATAATTCTCAAGGAGAGCTAAAAAAGAAAACTGATTTACAAATATTGAAGATTCAGACCCTTTTAATACTAATGTAGGATGTTCATTTTTAAACATTCAGGTTGACCTGTACACACACACAAAGGCTGTAGAAACTGTGTCATTCATTTGTGAGTTTTGTGTTCGGTTTGGTGTGGTTTTGTTTTGTTTTTTTCTGACTTACTCCGTATGCTCATGAGGCATTTAATATTGTTGCTTTTTCCCCTCTTGTCGAACAGGTATAATAGAGACAGCTGATCGGCTGGACCATGAGACTACGTCACATTATTGGTTAACTGTTTATGCAACAGACCAGGGTGTTGTGCCTCTCTCTTCCTTCACTGAAATCTACATAGAAGTTGGGGATGTTAATGATAATGCTCCACAGACAACAGAACCTGTTTATTACCCAGAAGTCATGGAGAACTCACCTAAGGATGTATCTGTCATTCACATTGAGGCATTTGATCCTGATTCCAGCTCTAGTGAAAAGTTGACCTACAAAATTACAAGTGGAAACCCACAGGGATTCTTTTCAATAAACCCCAGAACTGGTATGTATATATTATAACTTTATGTGATGTGTGTATTAATTAATGTATTGTCTCGGGTCAATGCAGTGGAATGGACGTAATTAAGAAAGTATTTTTTACCCATTGAGCAGCTTTTGATTATAACATTATAGTCATACTTTAACATCACACAGTTGAAGAGAAAATCAGATATTTCAGTGATTTTTAAACTTGTTGGGCATAATATGACCTTTAAGTAATTTTCCTTCAAGTTGTTTATTTTTTCCACTTGAGATTTATGTTGATAGGCAAAGAGCGTTGGGCCGATTATCAACCATTTTCTCATACAATAGTCCCACTGAAATCAATATGGACTAGAGTATTTGTGTGAGCAACTGTTCACCAGTGTAAAGAGTTCATAATCTGGCACATCATTTGAAAATGGTAAACTGGAGAATGCTTTTATTCTCAAAATATACTAGATACAATTCTGTTGCAGTGTTGTTTCTAACATTTGGGAAAACAGAAATATTTCAATTTCTAACAAAGAAGCACAAATAGAAGAAAGGAGTGATACTGAAATTAGAAGTACTGAAATGTATGTAAGAATGGAGAGATGGGAAGCTAGATACTTTTTTAGTTTTAACTGAAACAGAACAATGAACTTATAAAGGTTACTTAAAACCATGTAAAGGTTACCCAGTAATCTCTGCCTATGGATGACTGTAGAAAATATGCAAGATATGTATGCTATTTTTTTCATTAATCTTCACTAAAGGTGCAGGTGGTGCAAATGCCGAGACTTGTCAGTGATTCTCAATTTAATCATGTATCAGTGCTTAGGGGACAACTCTGCATTGTATGTGGGAGGTATGCGCCAGTGCTGTGTTACAGTGGAAGTCCCAGGAAGCACTTCTGACTGAGTCAACCACAAATGCCTCCTGGGGATCCAGGGAGGTATATAATACAGCTTTGCTTTGATTTCACCCACACCCTGCCACCCTCTCTGGGCTGGTTAGTATTGCTTTCATGCTAGTATGAACAGTGGTTTCACTCTCCAACCACACAAAGTCTAGGGAACAATGGAAGCAATTAAAACCCGCTCAGTCGATCTAGAAATTGACTTACTAAGACCACCTTCACAAGTGGCGTAGTGCAGCGAAGACAGCGTGCAGAAGAGGAGCCCAGAAGTTGACAGGAGTTACACAAGTTTTTTGCGTAGCTTGCGTAACTCCCATCGACTGCTGCCGAATCCCGGAGGTAGGTGTAGACAGGGTCTTGGAAATCAAATACACTTAGACTGTTTAGGGCTGAGATTTTTCAAATGGGTTAGAATGTGAAGAAGTTTTAAAATCTCTTTAAAAGATACTAGTTTGGTATGGTAACATCCATAAACCAGTCAGAGAGCACTTCAGTCTCCCAGGACACTCTGTAGCTGACTTGAAAGTTGCCATATGTCTACAAAAAAACTTCAAAAACAGACTTCAAAGAGAAACTGCAGAGCTGGAACTCATCTGCAAACTTGACACAATCAAACTGGGTCTATATAGGGACTTAGAATGGTTATCTCATTACAAGAAGAAAGTCATCTGCATCAGCCCCTTACCTGGCACAGTTTACTTCCCCTTCTGTGCTAGCTTAGCTGTTGGATGTTGTGGTAGGGGCATAGTTGGTGGCCTAAGTAGCTAGAAGGCAGTTAATTAAGTAAAGAGCACATGAACCTGATAGAAGGCATAGGAGAGCTCCTGGTGAAAAAAGTTCCTGAGAAGAAAGCAAGCTCCAGAGGAGTGGAGCTCCTAGGGAGTCTGAACTAGGCAAAAACTGTCCAGGCAGCGATGCCTGGGAGACATCCTGAGCAACTAGAAGAGAGAGACTTATAAAACTCCCAGGCAATGGAGAAGACTAAGGCCTTACAGCAGAAGGAGCTGCTGTGAGAACCTAGAGATATTTTGTTTTGGAACTTTAAAGTTTTATGCAGGCTCTGCTCTGAGGTAAGAGCCTTTAAACCCATGTACAATTGCTCCTTTCAGCAGGCTTTATTTACTGCTATAAAGTAGTGTTCAGTTTCTCCTTGACCAAGCTGTTTTACGTGATCTCAGTGTTACATTAGGGGAGAAACAGAGGCTGGCCACAGCAGAGTCACACCCAGTCACAAGGGGGTGTGTGGGAAGCAACGAGGCCCCTTTTACAGGTACAAATTGCAATATAGGAGACAAATGTATAAATCTCCTCCCCCCCTCCCCAAATTATATATAGAACTAATCTTCGACAAATGCTGCCAGTTTACAGAGAGGCTATTAGACACAGGCATAGTGCTACAGTTGAGTAGAGAAAAGATGGATTTTTTCCACTGGTGCATTTCAATTTGAGGTCTAAAACAAGATGAATCTTGAAATTTGCTCATGTCCATTCCTTCATCAACATATTGGAACTTCTCTGGAACACATACATTTCTCTGAATCACAAATAAATGTATTATTTGAGACACTATAGTAGTACTTGTTTTAGTGCAGGGTGCTATTATAGATTATCCACTTGCAAACCTTTGCCTTTATATAGTTAAATAAAGTACAGGACTGGTGAGTCAGGAGATCTGACTCCTTGTTTGACTTGACCTTTGCCAAGTCACTTAACTCTTCTGTAAAATGAAATTATATATATTCTGCAGAGGTTTGATGAGTTGTATTCATGAATTCTTTGTAATGCACTTTTTGTTGATGATTTATTAACATAATGCAATTACTTTAAAATACATATTTCCTTAAGATGAAATCCTTTTGTGACAGGATACTATTTTTCTATTTTTTTCTGTTTTTGCTGTATACAGACTAACACGGCTATCCCTCTGGAACTATTTTTCTATTATTGCTTCCTGTAATTTTGTACTTTTTCTGTAGTCTGAAAACTCCTTTGAAATAAAAAGGTTGAGCTTTAACTGACCAAGTAATAATAGCTCAGCAGGTAAAACACTTGAATTCAAGTGGTAAAAAGGAGTGTTGTTAATTAACTCTGAACTAGAGCCATTAAATTGTAGTCCACAAACAAAGGGGGTTGATTGATTCGCAGCAGGGAAGCCTCTGAATATATGTTTTACATGGATATATATGTTAGTTCTGCTCTACTTTGGTATAAACCAGTGTCTTTGCTAAAAATTTCAAGCTGTATTATAACTCATGGTATGTCTACGCTACAAGTGCTGCAGTTATACCACTGTAGTGCTTGTAGTGTAGACACTTGCTAGAGAGATGGGAGGTGCTTTTCAGTCACCGTAGCAAGTGTTTGCTTAGTAGTGTCTATGCGGGGGGGCATAGATTGTCTTAATTATGTCTCTCAGGGTGTGAACATTTTGCACCCCAAAGTGAGGTGGCTAGGTTGACCTACGTTTTAGGTGTAGACCAGCTCTAAGAGTAAGACCTGAAAGAATGTTGGGTTGAGGTGTCTGGAAAAGAAGCTTGTACTGCTGTTAGTTGCAGGATGTGCATTGGGAGGATGGGAACAGCACTGCTAGTCAGTGTTAGGGACAGAGGGCCACAGGGCAAATGGGGCATCAGTTAGCTTCGTAGCTGATTTCCACCAAGTATAACATTGAGTATGAGGTTAGAATCTTGTTCAGTTGCCAGAGAGGTGAAAAGACTCCCTACTGTCTCTTCCCCAATAGCGTGTCCATTCAGGTTGCAATTTGTTCATTAGATTGTAGAATAAAATTAATTTTTGCTAGATTGGTATGTGTGGGTTTTTCCAGAGGACTCTTGCCTCATTCAGTGCATAGGACAGACTGCACTCTGAATGAATCAGGCATGTGCAATGATGACACTACTATCTGTGGGGATCACTGCCACATGTTGTTGCAGAAGTTGGGTGACGTATAGAGAATGAGACAGGATTACAGGAAGAAAAAGGATGGTCTCCTGTTTAAAGTAGTTGAATGCCACCCTGGAGAATTGAATTCTGCCTCTGCCACAGAGTTACTATGTGATCCTAGGCAATTCAATTAAACCAAAATTATCACAGGTAGTCACTAATTGGCCAATGAAAGACACCTGGGGTCAAATTTGCAGAAGCGCTGAGTGGTCATAACGGCAATTTAAGTCAATTGGATCTGTGCTTTGTGAAGATATAAAATGTTATAAAAATTCTAAAAACGCTGAAAAATCAGGCAGTAGGTATCTTAATCTGGGCAAACAAAATTGGTAGACAGTTTTGACAATTTTTGCCTTAATCTCTGTGTATCAGTTCTCCAGCTATAAAATGGGAATAAAACCACCTAAACTCATAGGGATATCATGAAGATAAATTCATTTGTATCTTTGAAATACTCAGCTATCATGGTGAGAACACCATTAATGTACCCACAAAGAAACTAATAATTTTGTATTCAGTGCAGGGTTTGGATGGTGGGTGGCAAATATGATTGGGAGCCACTCACTGAATGTGGAGGATAAAAAGAAATATTGAATAGATATCTATTCAGTGAGCATAATTCATTCTGTACACTGAATGAGGCAGGGGGCTGTAGAAAAACTACTATGTGATCATGTAATTAAAGACCACAGGGTGGACTGATTTAAATCACCAACTAGGAAAACTTGATTTAAACAATTGATTTTAATCATGTTTCACATTGGTACTGTTAGCTATTTTTCTAAAGAAAAGTTGATTCTGATTAGTTGGGAACCATTAAAACATGTTGATTTGCAATCATGTAAGGCTTTACACTACATTCGGTGATTATTTTTGATAACCATGAGGATAAATTATGTCTATACACATTTATTTAAGCAATTATATAGCTTAACATACATTCATTCAGATTATAATGTTTTACATTTTTATTGTTAGAAAATGGCAAACGCTGCATTTCTCACTTCCTAGCTTAATTATTTTTTTATTTGGAATTTGTGTTCAGCTCCATTTGAATGGAAAATCTATTTCAGTTAAAAATGCACAAACATTTTTTAATTAATTAAACTACCTTAGACTTGCTGGAAACAAACTTTTTTTCTTATCAGAAAGTTTATCGAAATGTTGTGCATTTTAAACTGAGTGGATTTATTAAACAAAGGAAGTATTATCTGTAATTAGTTAATTGAACTGATTGTTTCTGGTCACCCTGTACCACAAAATTTTTGACCTAGTAGGTTTCATCCTCTCACACTTACTTTTTATTCACAGATTGGAAGAGAAAAACAAACTTTTTCTGGTTTTTCAACTTCCAATTGGTTTCTTAACTTTGAGTGAGCTATTCATTGAACTGAACTATTTGAATATACTTAAATGAAGAAAACATTTTCTCTGTACCTGCAGAAGAAGCTACTGCTGTCAAAAGCTGGTTTAGCACTTCAAACTCTGGTTCCAGATGCTCATCCAATGATTTCAACCAGTTCAGTTTTTTGACTCTTTGAGACTTTGGCAGCAAACATATACCACTTATTATTTTTATGTGTGTTTTAAAAAAATGATTGTAATAGATTATAGTAATTTTAGGTCTTAACGCAGGTTGTAATCATTTCAAATTTACTTTTAAATATGTTTTTTTAAATTAACCTGTATTTAATTTCTATTAAAATATGCAACTTTAAAAATGTGTTTATTTTTTAAAATCATATATTTTTTTTATCCTACCTGAAATACTGTATCATAATGCATACACACAGAGAGAGTGAATTAAGGTTGCATGGGCAACATTAATCCTGGTATTTCCTAATTTGTGAGGGCTTTGAGTTTGCAATCTCACTATTCTTTTAAAATAACTTTTCTATGCAAGACTTGACAGTTTTGCTGAACTTTTTTTTAATTCTTGAATGTTTGTTTGTTTTGTTTTTAAGGCTGATAGGAATTTTACTATTCTGTGGCAGCTTTTGTAGTTCAAATCATAGCATTTGAACTATCTTAAAATGTGCATAACTAAACATTTGAGCGTAGAAGTGTTTGAATTAAAGGCATTTTTAGAAGATGCCTTCTTTATTTTTATATGTAAAGTCCCACCCTTTAATGCACATTTAATTTAAAAAGTTTAACCTCAGACAATGAGATTAAAATTTTGGTCATGCTTAGCGTAAGGCTCCTGCTGCCAATTTACTAGTCTTTGCTAATCCTTGGAGCATTGTGAAGTCATAAAAGGCTAATAGTCAGGAGGTATAATGGTATAATGGCAGATCATCCACATCACATGCTCATATCAGTTTACAACTGTTCCTAACCTTCAAAGCAGTGTCAGTTTACTGTGGCTGATCTGGAGACTGAGTAAAGTGTAATAGGAAATGGCTACAGCTGCAAACAACTTCCAAGGGTTTCCGATAACATTGGAGAACTACTTAGTGAGGAAATGAAGGACCGGTGGTTGCCTTGTGGTATATACTTCATTTTAACAAAGGAAATCTCCATTGTTTAACAACTTGCAGTTCTTTATCCTGGTTGAGCTAACATTTTCAAAACTAGAATCAAACATCTTTTGTTAAACCATATGCTAAATCTGGTGAAAAACTGAAATTGCATTTAGCTGCTATTTTTAACTATTCAAACTGTGCCAGATTTATTCCCGATCCATTTCTGCCACAAACCTTGGAATAAATATAGTAATTATATGATTAGCTGTTACTTATTTGACATATCTTGGGGAAAGGAATAAATGAAGATGTGCAGTCTTACTACTATCTGCAGGCCAAATTTTGGTCTTATTGAAATTAATAGGACTAGGCGTTGACCCTTAGGTGACTGCAAAACTGGCACTGCAATCAACTTTTTGATGTCTGGCTTCAGGTTAGTGGTCGCCAGTAACATCAGATCACTCAAATTTGTGTCTGCAAGGCAGGCACGATTTCTGTTTTTGATCAGTTTCATTGCAGAAAATGTTTGCTTGCGCCGATAGGCACTCCCAAAGTGGCAAACATAATGCTAAGCAAAAGAACGCAGATGTCCAAATTCAGTCACTGGAAGCATTCGCCAAAATGAAATCATATTTGCCACAGTGGGAAGGGCTGGAAGTTCAGTAAAGTATCCCTTCAGAGCAGTGTTGCACTTCAGATTTATAATTGCCAGTTGCAGTTTCTCCTGTTGGGAAGCGTAAATGGATTTGTAAAGAGAGCCACGTTGCTCTCCTCTGATTCAAACTAACTAAATCGGGACTGAAAAATTTCCAACAGTGCTTCAAATTTACTCGTATACTTGTCTGTGTCAATTCCATTGTCCACTGATCTCTCTCTCAGATACTCAGAATTGTCATGCTTTCTGTAAGCTAGCTGACCAATAAAAAGTTGCAGCCCCATTTTAAAAGAAGCAACATCATTACACATATTTGTGAAGAGTTTGTTGCTTCCCTGAAGCTTCAGATTCAAAGTATTTAGGTGAGCAGTAATATCGACTAAGAACACCAAGTCATTCAGCCAGTCACTGTCTGCAAGACATGCCCGTTTCATAGGCAACTCATTGATTTCTATCAGAAACTGAAGCACACGATTCTTAACTTCCCAGAAACAAAAAAGAACTTTGCCTTTTGACAGCTATCGGACCTCGCAGTTCACCATACTCTTCTTCCATGTCAAGAAGAAACTGTCTGAATTCTCGCCTATTTAAAGCCCTGGCGTGAATTTTGTTCACATATTTCAGCACTACATCCATCACAGGCTTGAGATTCAAACTTTTCCCACACCATGCCTCTCATGAATGATGCAATGGTACTTTTAACAGTGGTCATTCAAGAAACTGCTCCAACAGAGAAAGACACCCACCATGTCTGCCTGTCAACGCAGGTGAACTGTCTGTGCAAATACTATCCAGCTTTTCCCAGTCCAGATTATTTCTTTTCACACATATCTTCAGGGTAACAAAGAAATCTATCCCTTTTATGGTGCCGTGTATTGACTGAAGCCCAAACAGCTCTTCAATGACCTCAAAATTTTCACTGACAGCTCGAATAATAATTGTGACTTGTGCTGTGTCAGAGTTATCATTAGATTCATCCATAGCCAGTGAAAAGAACTTGCACTTTGAGGCATGAGAAGACACTTGATCCTTAACATTCTCAGAAAGATATTCACCACGTTTTGTCATAGTTGTATTTAACAGAGGTATGTCTGAGTAATTTTTAACTTGTTCTTTCCCTATTTTAGCCTCATATTCTGCCTCGTTTTCACTGGCATTCACTATGTTAGAAATCGCTACTAACCTTTTTGGTGAAAACTGAAACAAAAATGTCATTTAGCACTACTGCCATTTCCACATTTTCTACTTTTATTTTTTCCCTCTCATTGAGTAACAAGCCTACCCTATACTTGGTCTTCCTCTTGCTTCTAATGTATTTGTAGAATGTTTCCCTTTATGTCTTTAGCTAGTTTAATCTCATTTTGTGCCTGGGCCTTTCTAATTTTATCCTTACATACTTGTTATTTTTTGTAATTTTGGCCTAGTTTCCACTTTTTGTAAGACTCTTTTTTGAGTTTCAGATCATTGAAAATCTCTTAGGTAAGCCAGCATGGTCTCTTGCCATACTTCCTATCTTTCCTACTCAGTGGGATAGTTGTAATGATATAGAGAGTATAGACCATCTTGTGGCAGGGCTTACATAGCACTGCAGAGGCATAAGAAAAAATAAGATCACTGTTATTGTGCAACCACCTCGCATCCCTGCTGCAGGCATAGGACTGTATGCCTGGCACTCTCCTTGTGTGAAGGAGGATTGGGTGCCATCACTGATGAGTTGAGCTGGACCATGGAGTGTGGAAATAGTAACCGTAGCCCACTGGAAAGGTAACCTCTACAGTCAAGGAGAGTATTGTGCTTTACTGAGGTTTCTTCCCTGGGATGTTTTGGGGTAGCACAGCTAATTGCTGCTCCTTGCACAGGGCTGATTTTTGTAACCGCAATATATAGACTTGGATGGAAAATAGAAATCCCTTCCCATGGAAATTTTTGTGTTTTTGAAAAGCTTTTTGCCCCAAAATGGGACAAAAAGATCAAAAAACACAATTTTTTCTGGGAAGGATTTTCAAGGAAAATTCAATTTCATTCTGTTTTGGATCTTCACAAGTAAAGTTGACAAGAGCCTTCCAGCCTGACTGCTAGAGAGTTAGAGAGTCCCTTGCATTCAGCCTCCCCAGCTTCCCCCACAGTTCCAGGGCTGGAAAGGAAGAGCATCCAGGCTGCTCCTCCTGGAGCTTGAGGACAGACAGAGTGCGTAGGCTCTGTGCATCTCCAGCCCCGCAGTTTGAGGCTGGATACTGAGCCTTGGCATCCGCCAGAAAAGCTTTTTGTCAGTTTCACTAGCAGAAAGTGAAATTGACAAGAGCCCTCTAGCAGGGAGCCATCATTTTGATTTTTCTGACAGAAAGTTGAAATTTTTATGCAAAACTGAAATGTTCTCAAGAAAATTTTTGGTTGTGTGAAAAGGGCATTTTTTGTCAGAAAATCATTTTGAATAAGCTCTGAGAATGTGTCTGTTTATATTTATTATTACAAAATGTGTTCCTATTCAGAAATGGTTAGATAACCAGTCAGCTCCAACTTGGTTATCTGTTTTGTTTTTATTTGATGGAAATTGAAAGACAAACCTAGCAAGAAAGAATGTTTAGGACTTGATAGTGGTCCCACAGGATCTCTGTCCCACAGCCAGTTTAGTAATTCCTTTTCTTATTCCTAGGGCTCTAGTCAGACCTTTTGATGGTATTCTACCTTTTCAGTTTTCTTTCTTACTCCCAAGTATTGTATATTGAACTATACTGATGGCACAGTTAAGTCTTTTACCTTTGAGATGTTGCAGTTTCTAGAAATATTCCACATTGGAAGTATAGGAAAGTATTGTAAGTAACATCTCTTATATACAGGTAAAAAGGTAAAATATACTTTTTTAATTCTGTCACTATTATGTAGACAGAAAACATGAAAAGCATTTTAAAAAAGGAAAAATAAATAGTACAGATTTCTGTTAGGCTGCAGTTATTTATTCTAAGTTTGCAGAGATATAAGAATACAGCTCTCTTTTTTTGGATTGTCTTTAGTAAAGCAAACACAATCAAGTTCAGGGCTTGCACTACTTTCAAAATGTGCTCAGTTAGGGCATCTGTGTCCAGGTTGCTGGAGGAAAAGGGTTCTTGCTCCATTTAAGTTGTCTTTCTATTCCCTGCCTCCCCTCACAATAGGTAGTAGAGCGGGATGGAGGGTAAGTTTGCAGAGAAGATCAGGAAGCAGCTGGGCCTGCTTGGGGGAGGGCATTGCCCTTGCTGACTAGAAGAGTGTATGTGTGTGGTGGGTGTGGGGGAGGTATTTTACCCTTCAGCCACAGAGAAGTTACAATGATTGGGCTGGTAGCATCTATCCATGAAATTTGCAAAAGGACTGGGTTTCCTCATGACCTGTTGTGGGCATCACACTAATTACCCTTTTTCCTTGGGGGCTGGGAAAGAACTTTTCTCTTGCTGCCAGATTGGCCAAGGTGGGGTGGGTTTTTTCACCTTCTCCATAGCGAGGTTAGAACCTGATGGGGTGGTATAGTGTTGCCATTTTTCTTGTGCTATAATTAAAAATAAAGCACAAATGAATGTTGTGGGAGTACTTTCCTATCTAAGTAAAAAGTAGTTTAATTGTATGACACTGGTAACAACCAGCTTGGAAAAACTGCTCATTATATTTTAAAATGTCTGGGATATTTGTTTCTGAAACCAGACATTGCTAATTACCAAATAACGTTAAAATGGCAGGATTAAAGTTCATAAACTGTTAGCACAGCAGGGTGAAGTCACCATAAATACTGAGTCCAAATTTATGGTTGTTGAGAACTCACTCCACCGTACAAATGTATTGGGTTGAATGGTTATCTTTAATGAATGCAAGGAAAAAAGTTGGGTATTCAAGTTTGTTTATCTTCACTAAATGTCAGAGCCAGGATCCACCAACTAGAGGTTTACAATGAACAGAAAAGCCCAAAGAGTTGTGTATAGTCTTTTTTCTATCCTGAGGAATTCATCACAAGCTTCTGCGATCCATACTTCTGGTGCAGACATTTTATGGCAGATTAATCATGAAGTATAAAAACATTTGGAGCAGATGAAGTGAACTTTAAAGCTAACCTTAATCCTTTAATCATTACTCTTTTATGTTTCTGCTTTCAGCTGATCATGATTTTATTAAACATTAACAGCTAAATTGTTGGCTTCACTGAGATTTTGCTGTTTGAGTAGAGTAGTATATATTTGCATTAGCAGAAATAAACCTTATGGTTTTTGTTACAGAGGAGATAGTTTTTAGTAGCTGTTTGAATAGTACGATTATGACAATTTTAAACTGTCTTGCAAAGTGTCATGAGGCTGTGTGAGCTTACTGTTAAAGAGCTTGTGACATGAGAAAAGGAAAAAAAACTAGAGAACAATGAAAAGGAAGTAACTTCATATTAATTTCTGCAGGGAATTGGACTTTTGGAATTTTGGTTGGTTGTGGCTTTGGTGTTCTGATGTTACTGAAGGCAGTATACTGTTGCAAGGAGAAGAGACATAACAGGTGTTTACAATGCTGCTTGCTACCCAGGGTAATTAAAGCATGGCTTGTACCAATAAAACCAAGGTTCATTCTACAGGAAATTACTTATTGTTTGCAAAATAACAATAAAAGCAAACATGAGTACTTAAAAGGAAACAGACTATGCACAAGTGCACAGAGTAAAACATAGAGACAAATATTTTTTCTTGCTCATCAGTTTCTGTTACAGAAACCTTAAACTTGGTCTACACCTGAAAGTTTTACTAGTATAACTGGTTTGTGATGGGGAGTGAGGGAGTGTGTGTGGTGTTTTTGTCCTTTTTTTAAAACTGCAGAGAATATTTTTCTTTTTTTAAAAAAGCACGACAAAGATTATGGGATGGAACAGAGGGAATTGTGGGTATTTCATCCCAAACTCCCACAATTACCTGAGAGGCATCCCAGTATCTTCCATGCCATTGTCTAGTGCACTGCCTCATGAAAAAAGTTTAATGCATTGTGGGACATCAGTGTGCCTCTCAGGGAATTGTGGGAGTTTGAGATGAAATACCCACAATTCCCTCTGTTCCATCCCATAATCTTTGTTGTGCTTTTTTAAAAAAGGAAAAATATTCTCTGCAGTTCCTCCATTATATCTTATCACTTTTTACTGATCTAACTATTATGTTGGTTTTTTTAAAAAAGGACAAAAACACCACACACTCCCCACACACACCACACACTCCCTCCCCTGATGTGAACTGATGCTGTGAGGATGCACTGCACCAGCAAAAATGACCAAGTATGCACACTCTAGCAAAATTGCATTGTCGGCAGCTGTATGCCAGAACTAATGCTACTGGTAAAACTTTCTAATGGAGACATGACCATAGTGTGGATGAAGTTACACCACTTATAAAGGTGACTTACACCAGTATAGTTATACCCCTTCACATATGGAAATAGTTATATCAGTATAAAACACATTTATACTAATATATAACTGCATCCACAGTGTGGGGAGGGACAACAGAGGTGTCCTGCTTTAACTGTACTGATGATTTGCTTAAGGTGGTACTAGTTTCTAGTGAAGACAGGGCCTCAGTTGTGACTTGTAACAATAGTCGGTTAAGTACAGAGGGAAGTATGATTTTTAAGTTGATGATATAGAATCATGGAAATGTAGGACTGGAAGGGCTTGAAGACATCTGATCCAAGGGTTCTCACACTACCTTTTTTGGTGGCCTCAGAGTGCGGCCACCAACTGTTGCTGGTAGCTGCTTTGACAATTTTTCCTAAAATACTTAATTAGGAAAAACAAATAAATATGCACATTTACATGTCCAAATCATTGTAATTTATTTATGTAGGGTTTTTTTCAGACTCAAAAATAATGTACAGTTATCTCTGTTGTTTACTGGAGCTAAACAGAATAGAAATGCAAATAAAGTGCTTTGCATGATGTCTTTCTGTTGTTGTTTCTTTTCCTTTTTTGGTTGCTTTTTTTTTTTTTAAGACATTAGTAAGTCTGCTTCTATGAAAAGTGATATTTGTATGTTTGTTAATATCATTTTTTACAGAAGACTTACTCAGCCCTGGCAAGCTGGGGGACAGATTAACCCCACTCAGACCAGCTGTCTTGTCCTCTGGTGTTTATGGCTCCAGAGTGGACAGGGCCCAACCCCTGCTGGTGGGCCCAGGAGCGGAGCCATTGCTTTGCATGTTCCCCCACCCCGATCACCACCCAGGAGTCTGTGACTGCAAGAAAAGCAGCCACATGTGGTTAAACAAACTGAGCATTTTGTCTATTACTGATTCTAAAATTAATTTTTGTAAGAAAAGTTTGATTTCTCTAGTTTAAAATTTCTACAGTTCATGCTATGGGCTAGATCCACGAAAAGGACTTAGTGCCCCCTCACCGCTTGGGATTCACAGCCATGAACCCTCTCCTAGAGGGTAAACCATTTCATTGTGGGGGTGGGGAGACCAAGTCTCTTCTCCCCATCAGGCAGAGGAGAGAACTGAATCTGTCTCTCCCACATCATGGATGAGTGCATTAACCACTAAACTAAAGATTATGAGGGACAACTCCTCTTCCAGCATTGTGTTTTGTGGGGCCTGATCCAGTAGATGGCTTCTGAGCATGCCTACTTGGCTTGGGCCCTACAGGCAAGATAGGTTGGAGAACACATAGTTTGAGGATCCTATTGGGGCTTAGGCATGAGCTAGGTATTCAGGTGTAGATAGAGGTATGTGCGAATGTTCACTCGCAGACTTGTAGGTGCCTAGGGAAATTTACTAGTGGAAATTTAGGGCCCTATGGACTTCAGGTGCCTAGAGAATTAGACAACAGCTGAGCAAGGGTTTTGAGGACCTGAATTTTGGATTTAGGCACCTAAAATAGTGTCCCTAAAATAATCCAGTCTGAAAACAGATTTTTGGAGTCTAGATATTACTTTCTCTGAGGAGTTGTGCTTTCATAAAAGGAGTCTATACAGCCTGAAAATAGCTGTGCTCAAATCTATACAGTTACCATTTGAAGATGCATATGAGCAATTACCCATAATATAGTCACTAAAGTTTTCAGACTTCTAATACAAAAAGTTAAAGATTCAAAATGTTTATTCGCTTGACTGACTTTCAGTTGTTTGTGTAATGCTTTTTTCCCCTCTCCAGTCCATACATTATTTATTTCTGGGAGGCTGCAGGTCTTGTCTGTACTCCCTGTGTGAAATCACTAAAATGATTAATGGCTTCAATGATCAGCAAATTCCAGATCTTTGTAGCTGATGACTGTTGAAATAGTGTGGGGAGGTAGGTCTTACTGAGAGAGACTTGGAATTATGTACTAGATTGAGTAAATTCTTTGGCTACTGATAACGTGAGTGGCTCGGTGAAATATCAGATATGGATAAAATAATGATCTTTGTGCCAAGTATAAAGTCCTGCAATGTGTCATGGCAACACACATAATACTCATAAACATTGACGTCATTGTACTTTATTGAATTTCTAATTTTATGACATGAGCTGGTCAATAAGGGATGGGCTGCCACCTTTTTACTCTCATTAGTGAAATCCTGTTCTTAATGAAGTCAATGACAAACTCCCATTGACTTCAATAGGACCAGAATTTCACTTGTTATTTTTACCTTACTTGTTGCATAGTTCCATGAGACTGTTCAGAGTAAGGCACTACTAGAGTGAGAATAGCAGAATCTGGTCCTTAGTGTTGGAGCCATGTATATACAAAATGAGAGCACATAAGTACAGAAGTCCCATATGAACGGAACTACTCATACACTCACCTCTCAGGAGCGCCCCTTATGGTCGGGTGTGTCTGCAATCTGTTTGTGCTGACCTCTGTTGGTGGCTTCTCAGGCAGATTTTCAGTGAGGAGGTTTTTTTACCTGTAAACTGAGCATGTTTGATACATAAAATTCAACGAAACAGGAAATCATGAACAGCCTTTTTATGCCATTATTGTCATCCCTGACTTCAGCCATACTGTCTAAATGAATGGGCCATCTTTTTATGATAGAATAAATCACAAAAAAGATATGTGTTATCTTAAATTAAGTAGATCTTCCAAACCTTTGAGTAAATCTTAAAACAGCATATTTGAAATTTAATTTCACCTTAGCTTACCTGGCAAGCTTCAGGAGTTCCCAGTTCCTTTGCAGAAACTGAGATGACATTATAAAATGAAAAGGAAGTGTTTTTTTTTTTTTTTTTTTTTTTTTAAATTAAAGCTTTTGCTGTTGAGTGTTAAATGAAATCATACTTGGGGTTCAACAACTTGAATATCTCTTTATTGTAGTCTTAGTTTTCATATAATAATAAATTAAGAATTCCATAGCACTTTACAGGATTTAACTAATTGTCACTTAACGGCCAATGGAAGGATGGTGTGCACTGTTATGCTGTTTTACAGATGGAGAAACTGAGATAGGCAGGTTAACATATGACTTGCTCACACAGTGAGCTGGTAGCTGAGATTTGCACAAAGGTCTGCCAATGATGATTTAACCAGTGGGTAATGCTGTTTGCATAAGGAACAGTCTCCTTTATATTACTTTTATAAAGTTCTAAATTATTACATTTTGGTCTTTTACATTTTTTCCCAAATATTTCGATGGTACTTAAAATAGGCCAGATGAAACGGAAGTGATTTTAATCTGGGGATTAGAAACTAGAATAGAGCTGTTTAGAAATGCAAACAAATAGTATCGTAAGCGTGTGAACTCAAAAGAGGAAGGAAGGAGAGCAATGGAAAGTGTTCATTATCTTTCGTTCTGTGATTCATAGAATGACTGGGTCTTTTAAATTTCGCCTCACCTAGGCATAGCATTTTTTGTTTACTGTGGCACGGTAGCTGTGATCTGTTCAAAGGCTCTCTAAGTAATTAAGTGGTTCTTATGAAAATGCATTACTGATGTAGCAAGTTTTGAAACATTACTGACTAGAAAGATCACACCAATTTTCTAGAAATATCACTTGTTTCATCATTTGCCCAATAATGTTTCATGTAGGTTGTTTTGCCAAGGATGACCGATCTGTCTCGCCCACTCTACAGAGTGTGTGTATTGATTCACATGCAGAATCACAGTTAATATTTTTAATTATAGAACTTATTTCTGTGTGTCTTTACTCAGCAAGAGCAGAAAGAATTAAAAATAGGAAAATCTGATTGTAAAATGACACTGTCCTTTTCTGAACAAAAATTGACAGTTTTGTCACAGCTCAATACCCATTTTCCTTATTTAGAAGATATTCCCCACCAGATTTCGGAACAGACCTAATTACAGGCCTAAACTACTTCAGTGCGAAATTAAACTTCATCCTTGCCTTTCTACCATTGTGTTCAGCAATTACAACACATGGTCAGGTCACCGAATGTTCTAAGAAATCTGACAGAAGAGTAAATCATCTGCAATCTGTCAACATGATGTAGTGACTTAAAGCTAAACACTTCAGCATTAATTCTGTATTTCCTTTCTTTCTGACTTTAAGATAAGTATGTAAAAATATTTAATTAGAATTTTTGAATTCACTTCCCCTCCTTTCAGTCTAAATTGTTTCCTGCTATCAACATCCATAAAAAATAAATATGGACAGGGGTTTGAGGAGTGGCAAGAGAGAAACAAAGTAAACCTTTTAAAGTGTACTAGATTCCAGACAATATTGAAAATGTATTCCAGTTACCAATGTATTTTGGTAGACCATTGAGCACACTTATCCTTATCTAAGAACAGAAAAGTAACTTTATTTAAAAATACCACACAAAACCCATGATAAGCAAAAGTCATGTTGTCCCAACATGTTTGGCCCTTCATCTGTAGACACTGAAAAGTTACTGAGTATTTTGTCATTGACTTCAGTGGAGCCAGGATTTCACCCATAATCTCTATTAACATTAACGGGTGTTTACTGCCTGCATATCCATGGCAGCATTGGGCCTTATTACTATGCCCCCCCCAACCCAGTAAAGCTCTTAGACACATCCTTAAGTCAGTACTAGAGCTGAGTAAAAAAAAGAGATGGAGAAAGAGGAAGGCTCCCTCCCTTTTAAAACATTTAGCCAGTGGTTAGGGCGTTCACCTGGGGTGTGGGAGACCTGTGTTCAGTTTCCCCCTCTCTCTGATGTGGAAAAGGGATTTGAACTTGGATCTCCCCCATTTGAGTAGAGCCCTCTATCTACCAAGCTATGGAATATTGTAGTGTGGGTCCCTGTCTGTCCTGTTGAAGCTGTTTCACTTTGTACAAATAATTATTGAAGCAGGAGTTTGTACTTGACTCTCCCACAGTGTAGGTGAGTGCCTTAATTACCAGGCCATTCTTACTCTAATTCCCAGGCGCAATGGCTATTATTTCTGATTCAAAGAAGCAATACATTGTCATTCATAGTTCAAATCTGTGTTGCAGTGACTTTACATATTTATACACAGTGGAATAGCATCAACAGGACAGATAGAGATGGACCTACAGCAGTATACCCTGTAGCACAATGGCCAGGGTACTATTCTGTGATGTGGGAGACCCAAGGTCAAATTCCTCCTCCACATCAGGTAGAGTGGAGAGTTGAGCCAGGTCTTCCACATCCCAGATATGTCCCCTAATCACAATGCTCACAGTTGTAAGTGAGATGCTGCCTCTTCTTTCTCCTCCACCTGGAAAAAAAATTTTTTCAGTTGATTTGTTTGTCCCAAAATAGATTTTTTTCAATTTGCCTTTTTTTGTTATTTTTATATTCAGCTTGACCTGAACTGATTCTCCCCCTCCTCCTCCCCGCCCCCCCCCCCCCTTTTTTTTTTTTTTTTGGAATTGCCAGTGAACTAAAACATCAATTATTCACCCATATCTGTTCTGGACACCTCTTAACATTCAAAATATTCAGAATCTTTTAGTGTTTGTAATAGTCTATGAAAGGTTTGATTTAAATTACAGCACAGTAACTATCACAGTCAGAGAAATATTTAAATGCAGCTTTTTTTTCTTTTTCTTTTTTAGGAAAATGGATACAGTAAAGAGTTAAATGCAAAGAATGCAGTGTGTGTGAGATTCTAAATCCAGAGGTGTTATATTTCCTTTGTTGGCACTAGTTTCTGCTGAATTTACGAGATATATATGGTGAAGGCTAAACCCTTCTATTAACAGTCTGAAGTGTTTTAACAGAACTATGTGGCATCATAAAACTTAACCAAAAGATTGTTAGAAAATGGTTGTTAATACATCAATGTATATTAATTTTAAGTATATTGATTACTTATCTGTTTCCAAAATGTGTCAATCAGCTTCAGTTACAGAAAAGTTTAACCTGTTAAATGTCTTTAACAAATAGTAATCTGCAGAGCTAGGTGATACTTTGGACTCCTAGTTCGGGGCATTTATTTGCAGTAAGGATGATATGTTAATATATATTTACATTATGATGTAAGCTTTTCCAGGCAGTATTTGGCATTCACTAGTGTCACTCCCAGGCATCTACACGCCCTTTCCATAAGAAGAAAACATTTAAGAATGTGAAACCTACAGAAGAAACTCAGAGGTTCACTTTATGTAGGAAGGACTTTAGGAAGCAGCAGCTCTGCTGTTATATCCTGTTCTGGGGAGTCCAGGAAGTGCTTCTGAGGAAACTCTACTTACATAGGGAGAAGCAACCACTCTATGAAGCATGGGCGCCTTGAGACCCAGCAGATTTCTGACCGAAAATCTGAGATGGGATTAAAGTTCCAAATTCCTTTCTCAATTATCACCACCCTTACAAAAAAAGGCAGGGGAGAACAGAATAGAGAAAGCCAGCTCAGCTGCTGAAGTGTCTTGCTATTGAGGGATTGGGGATGGAGCAGAGAGGAGCTTACCAGAGAGCACTTCTATAGTGCTAAATGGAGGATTTTTTTTCTTTGTTTTCATTCATTCATTCATTTAGTTAATTCCCATTCTCTTTGGACTGTATGGCAGCCCTTGCATAATATTTAACTATAAGTAGCCATAGTGTATATATTAAAAATTATTATAATTATTATGGGAGGGAAGCATACAACAAAATGGGAGTAGTGGTTAGAAAATGTTAGATAGAAAGGCTTACATTACAAAAATTTACTCAGTACAATGGAAAACCAAATTGCTGAAAAACTGAGGACAGTTTTGACCATAATTCAGAGGATTGTGATTTATGCTACCCATTTCTTGAAGAACAGTTGTCTGAACAGTTGACGGCTGTTATATTGTCACATATAGGAGTTATTCATATTATTTAGAAGTGACTGTTCATTTTGTTAGGGTAGGTAGGCTAGAACGCTTTTGTGGCAGAAGCATTTGCTAGCTATACGCCAAAGATATAGAGTTCTACTTCTATTGGCATTTCTTTGTAAGTAAAACTGGAATCTTATTGATGTTGCTTTCTTAATTCAAGCTCTACTTTTATCGGGGCTGTAATACAGAATTGATTTTTTTTTTCAGTGTAGCAATTCAGTTTTCATTAGCTGATAGATAAGTATGTGATGGGTTTGATATGAAAGGTGTTTATAATAAAAAAGGGATAGCATGGTCTACTGCACTGCGGTTGCTTCACCCCCTGAACTGGTAGGTAGGAGATATGAGTTCTGTTCTTGAGTCTGTCAAGGATTTACTGCAAGACCTTGGGCAAATCACTAATTTCTCCATACTTCAATTTTAACATTATTGCAAAGTGCTTAAAGATCCTCAGATAAGGGGTGCTGTGGAAGTGCAGTGTGGTGGGGGTGGTGGTATTTTATTTCATTTTCAGGAGCATGTGTCTCAATGACTAATGTGATTAATCTGAAGATAGGAAGGATTAATATGGGTAGGACCTCTTCCTAATCAGATATTGGTATCTCTCTTCCATCCTCCTCCTCCTTGACCTTTCCACTGCTTTGGATACTATTGGTCAAACCATTCTTCTCATCATCGTAACTGGAAACGCTCCCCATTCTCACCATCGCTCACTCCCATAACCTGGTGTGTGTGTCTTTGGCGCCTCTCTCCCTATTGCAATACCAAGTCATGTGCAATTCCCATTACATCTTCCCCCATAACATCTCTGATATCCACCCTTTTCTTTTTATGTCTACAGCTAAAAATATTCAGCCCCATGTCATTTCCTTTCTTGATTAGTGTATCCTCCTTCTTGTTTGCTCTGCACCAAACAAAGATTTCCCTAGGGTGGTCAACTAAAGATGTTTTGCACTGGTGGAGTATCTTTAATTTAACGCAGGAGAGGATCAGTGCCTAGCCTGCAGTCCCAGGGTAGCTGTATGCTTCTGCTAAAATGATTGGCAGACATTAAAATGGATTTTTATGAGTGAATACCCCCTGAAATGAGTTGGGTCAGCTCACATATCACTTAGTGTGTGAGACATAGACACGCAATTCGCATTGGATAATAGCAGCTTTACAGATGTATCTGAGAGCAAAGCTGAATCTGCTGTCTATAGACTCTAAAACAGCTCGCCTTTGGTTCACATTCCAAATGGTATCTTCACAATTATAAACACTAGAAACTCTTTCTAATGAAAGCTTAAATTCGGCAGAAATGCATGAGACCACCAAAGAAGAAGTCCAGGTTGGGCATATCACTGATTACTGGCTCAGTCTCCATCACAATTACTTTTCTGCACGGACTGATGAATTACTCTTTTATGTTTACAGGGCTAATTACAACCACATCAAGAAAGCTAGACCGAGAACAGCAAAGTGAACACATACTAGAGGTAAATGATTCCTTTTGATCTCTGAAATTTAACAATTGCATAGAACATTGAATTCATTAAGTTACAAGAAATAATATTTACCATACATGCTACTCTACATAATCAATTCAGGAAACAGAATTAGAGAGAGAAATTAATCCTTGTTTTTAATAGATAACAATTCCCGGAACTAACCACATAATAGTAACATAGTGTGTCAATATTAGTAGTATTATTTATTTTTTAGAACAGATGTAAGACAGAACTAACATGCATGCTAATTTTTTTAACCCTAAACTGATGTGTTGATCAGTGAGAATAGTTGTTTCATAGCTGCCTTTTGCTGAATGTGTAGACTGTATATCTCGAAAAGACAGATGCAGACTTTTTAATGTTAGAGTATATGGATGACATGTTTAGAAGGAGCCTTAATTTTTCCACCTATTGTAACACAATTATATGTCACATTCAAAACTTAAGGATAATTCTGCTTGGGAACCTGCATTTTGACTTGTATATATGTCTGGTAAGTTAATAGCTAAAATATTAAACATGTGTCTTGATGATTCAGAGTCCAATAAGCTAGGTATGAAACCCTTGGCAGTTTCCTTTTATTTACTTATATATTTGTTTTTAATGGATGAGCTGGAGTTAGTGTTCAGCTAATGGCACCTATTCATCCTGGAAAACATTATTTAAAAAAGAAACTCGAAGGACAGTACTATATATGTACAAAAACCTGAATATACAGCCAGATCAATATTTTGTGATGTGTTGAAGTTTCTCTGACATCAGACTAGCAAGTTTCCATTAGTACAGAAACCTGTAAAACTCCCTGCAGACCCTGTCCTTTATTCAACTTTATTTAATATGATTTGCCAAGTAATGGATCTGTTCCCTCTTTGAATGGATCTACAGTTTCTGGGCAGATGTAATACTTTTGATCAAGAAATACAGTGAAAGCATGCTTGTTTTTTATTTTTTATAGTGTAATCCTTTGTTAACAATCAATAATTGTGCTGGGCATTTACACAGCTGCTGTTACTTGAACTTCTCAACACAGTTTATAAACATTAATTAAACCTCATGCAACCCCCTTGAGAGCTAGGTAAGAATTACTTTGCAGCTCTGTTGTGGGGATTTTATACCCCGTCACCCTTTTAGGATGGGGGAAGGAGTGTTATGGCACCATGGTTGGGTCTAATTCTCCATCCTGTGCTTCAAAGCAGCATGGCCTAATGGCTCTAGTCAACATGGTTGCCCCTCTCGTCTGGGCTGTATGGCCTAATGGCCAGGGTCAATAAGGCAGCCCTTTCAGTCAGGGCAGCGTAGCCTAGTGGCCGGACCCAATAAGGCAGCCCTTGCCTTCAGGGCTGTGTGGCCTAATGGCCAGAGTCAATAGAGCGGCCCTTTCAGTCAGGGCAGCAGGGCCTAATGGCCACAGTCAATAAAGTCACCTACCTCTGTGGGATAATGTGGCCTCTTGCATGTTGGGGAAGTGATGCCACCTAGGGCTGTGTGGCTAAGGCCTTCCCTGCTCCTCCAAGCCCCAGCCCAAGACCCTGTCAGTGGCAGGGATACTCACCACTGAGTCAGCAGGGATCCACCCGAAACACGCTGACCAATTCCCTGATTCTCCTACTGTAGCAATGTTAAAGTCCCCATGGTAATTTCCTACCCCGTTCTCCGGTGTCAAGGTCCATAGCTCTCCCGGGTCTCGGGGGGTCATCAGCTGGTGCAGCTCCCAGCAACTCCGTTTCCTCTGGGGCTCCTTCGGACAGTGGGGTGCCTGCTTGGGTTGCAGTGTCCTTGGCCTCTGCAGTCTTGGGCTCTGGCTGCTCCTGGGCAGGAGCCTGCAAGGTGCATCCTCTCTCCTCCGTAGTCCACCCCACTTGAGCTGGGCTGCTCTCTTTCATACTGAGGCTACAGGTGAAGCATGCCCAGTAGAGCTGAGGGGGTGTGGCCACCTCAACCCACAGAGTGGGATTAACTGCTGCTAGTCCAGTGCGGCCTGTGTACACCCCATCACACACTCACCCAGGAGATGGCTTTTTGTTTTAAATACCGGGACGGGGTAATTGGCATCAGGTAGAAGTACAGAGCTGATTGACCCTTTGTTGAAAAATAATTAAAAAAAAGAAAATCTTGCTGTGATGACCAGTGAGTTTGCAGGTAGAGTGACTGAGTCAAGCTCCACCTACCTGCTCAGGAAGGGGAGTCTGCTCCCTCCTCCCCCTGCAGTGAATCCCCCAATATAGGTAACCTGTGCAGGGGAGTGAGAAGACACATTCCACCCCTAAAACCTCTGCATCAGCACATGTGTTGAACCACAATCTTGTCTCAACTAGGGTTGAGACTCATTCACGTGTAACATCATAATATCTGTTCCATTGGCCTTCATGTTATAGATCACTTTTTTTTCCATTTGCCCTTTAAGATCCTTGGTTCTATTCGATAGACATCCTTGTGGTACAGTCCTGTGTGCTAATTTGTTAATCTTGCAGAATAGTTTATATTAGATGAGGTCTTCTTCTGACTATCTTATCTCATCACCTTTATTGATATCTTAGAATTTCATCAGCCTGGAAAGTATGTTGCCTAGTTGTCCCTGAATTTATGTCTGGGTTAGGTCTTGACCCATTTTTGTTGTTACTATCCCATCCAGTATATTTCCATTTCTCTAGTTCTCTTGTACTTATAAAAATGTTTGAAATGTTATCTTATTGTTTAAATTCTTGGATTTTCTAGTGTTCCCATACCAGTCTTAATTTCTCAGTTCTCTGGTGACACAGTGCTGGCTCCAAGATCCACAGTGAAGACTTTGATATTCACAGTGATATTTACAGCATATCTAATACTTCCCTGAACATTTACTGAGCTTTAAGGAGACAAAAAGAGGCTTCAGTGTCAGCTAGGAAAACTAACAATAGGTCTGCATCAGCAATCTTGGGTTTAATCAAAACTTACAAAGACGTTGAGCCTCTACAAGGATTCTGTGAAATAAATGCAAGAAATAAACTAAACTATATACACTGGTGAACTTATTCCCTGATATCATGTGTGATCCCCAATATACTACCTACTGCACAAGAGACCTCACTGAACCAGACTTCACAATGTGCTCATTATGCACACCACCTTCTTGCCCCGTCTCCATCTGTGAAGCTGGGGGTTGAATTTAGCCATTCTATTCCAATTGCAGGGCCAATTTTTGCCATCAACTTGGTTTCCTCATCACCTTTGGAGACAATGGAATTGCACAGCTCTAACAATAGGGCAAAATTTGGGCTGCAGAATGTTTTACTAGTAACAATAAACAGGATGTTACACAGCTTGACTTAGAGCTCAGAGTGAATTTGCAAGCCTGATGTATTAGTTAGAAAAGTCATCTTTGTGCATGTAAATCTGCAAAGCCATTGCATTATCCTCTTTTAAATCACTTCCTAGAACGCACATATGCTATGATCCCTACAAAACAGTTGGAATTGATTAGGAAGCTGCTGTTTGTGCCTACTTTTTATTACACTGGTTATAATCATTTCATGTTTCCTACTTCTCATCATTTGTTGTATCCACCTGTTATCTCTTGACTTATACTTTCATAGATTTCAAGGCCAGAATGGACCACTGTGGTAATCTAGTCTGACCTCCTGTATAACACAGTCCATATAACTTCCCCTTTCTTCCAATTGTTATATATTATAACTTTTTAAATTTTTCATAGCTGCCTTCACTTCCTCTCGAAACCAGGTAGCATTTTAACCAGTACGGCCTTCTTCCTCAATTGTGAGATTATGGCTTGTTGAGCATCTGGTAAAGTTTCTTTAGCAATTCCCAGTTATCAGTCACACTTTTCTGATTAAACTCTTCCTCCCAGCTGATTTGGTTTCATAATTGTTTTCAGCTTTGTGAAATTGGACCTTATAAAGCACCAAGTACTATTGTACCAAGTATTACTGGTTTGGATTGTGTTAGGATTACATATTATAAATGTGTTCAAGTCATGATCACTTCTACCTAAAATACAGTTAATTTTTAATTCTCTGATCAAGACAGGTCTAACATAGAAATCCCCATGTTGATGCAACAATTTTTAAGTTAGGAAATTGTCATCTATAATAGGAAATTCAAGATGATTTTAGTACTGGCAGCATGAGATCTCCAACATATGTCACACAAACTGAATCTGCCTGTGATCATGCAGCTTTTTCCCCCTACACGTTATAGGTAGATGTCTGAGGAGGTCATCCTGTTCCCTAGTGTGAAATGATGTCCTGTAGCAGATGCCAACTTATACTCCATCTTGTGCTTCATCTGTGAGGACATTGATCCATGAGTTTTCAGAATCATTTTCTTCTGAGTTAACAGTGACTAGGAAACATGTAATACCATTTTTGACATAGAGTACCACCTACCCTCCCCTTTTGCCTATTCAGTCCTTTCTAAGTAGGTTATAGCCATTGATTTTAACATTCCATTCATGCAAATCATCCCACCAGATTTCATTAATACCCACTAGATCAAAATGTATGTTCATAAATGAGCAATTCTAATATTTTGTGTTTATTACCTGGGTTCCTAGCATTGGGCTAAGGGAAGCTAAAGAATTTCTTCTCATCATGTCCTTTGATTCTTTGATTAGTTTTGTTCTCAACATCTCAATTTTGCCCTAACTGACTCCTTATATCCTCTATCTTTTGACTCACCCCTTTTGTTTTTAATGTTTAACACCCTCCTGATTACTTTAGCCGGTCTGTCCCCAAGGATATTTTGTCACTTCTAATGAGGTGGAGGCCATTGAAACTATGTAGCTGCCTCTCCCATAGAAGGTGGACCAGTCTTTCACAAAATCAAAAGCCTCCATCCTATGTCACTTACCATGCCAGTAGCTCACTTCTGCATTCTGTCTTCCTTTGCTCGTGAGTGAGGAAGGGTCTCAGAAAATTGCTTGTACACTCTTCTTCTTTGCATGCTTCTGAGTTCCCTGAAGTTATCTATGATGGCGATACATTCCGCAACACAGATTGTAAGCTCTTTGGAACAGAGATCATCTTTCCTTTATATGCGTAAACAGTGTCTAGTATAATGGGGCCCTGTTGCTTGACTGGTCTCTAATCGCTATCACCATACAAATAAAAGATAATAACAAACAACTTGTAAACTGAGCAAATTTGATCTGAAGTAATTTCAAGGCAACAGGGCACTATTTTTAGATTAGGACTTCACATAGCATTGCATAAATATTTCTTATTGTAATGTGCTCTATGCAAAGAATAGCAATAAAAGTACCAATTCCTCTTTGATTTTGGTTATTGGTTATCCCTTAATATTGGTATATATTCTCCTTTAGTTCTCCTTTTTCCTTTCTAGACCATTGTGACCTAATCAATAAAGATTTAAATTAGAATCTGCAAAGTATCAAAGGAAAAAATATTAACCATTACACTATAATGAAAGCAAAATGGTCTGAAATAGACATTTTCCCATTTGTTAATTTTATGCTGATAGCTTTGAAAATAGGTTGGGAAGAAACCCAGAAATTCACAGAGTGGTGGCAATATTATAGCTTGAGCCAAGTGCTGTGCATCTGGCTAATTAATTGAGCGTTGAAAAGTTGAACAGATGGGTTAGTGGGTTTATTCCTTTTGTGCTATTAAAATTGATCCTTGATTGCACTCTTGTTTGCATAGTAATAAATAATATGCTCCATTCTGTTTGTTTCTAACATTTCCCTATTTTTATAGGTGTGCATTAAATGGTGCTTTTCTTTTTTAAATATAGCTAAATTTAATAATAGTCTTCATGTTGTCTTTTAGTATTTGATTTTTGTTTTACTTTTCTTATCACTAAACGTGATACAGTCATATCAAAATTCACATTTAAAAAAATTATTTTACTTAGGTACTAGTAACACTTAAGAAACCTACAACTGACATAGTTTTCAAATCATATTTGACTTTCTTCAGTTTTTAAACTTATTTTGTTGGGCAAAGGTAATGTTAATTATTTTGCAAACAGATCAGTTATTCTGTACAACCTGGCATTTTCTATTCTCTAGTTTCCAGCATGATTTCATCATGCTTTTAACTTTGCTCTAGAAGCCTCTGTGCAGTTTTCTCCATTCACCTTCTAAAGGAGAATAATATTTGATAGTGCAGGAAAGATGAGGATGAGTAAATTTAATTTATATTGTTTAATATATTTGTCACTGATAAAATGAAGAATCATAAATACTTAATTTATTATTTATGTTTACAAATATACTGCATTTCCAATCCCATTCTTACCCCATAAGTCAAACAACCCCTTTCCTCTTCATGTGTAGGCAATAAGGGTGAAATTTCTCCAATGACGTCAATGGCCCAGCTCTCATTTCATATTGAGATTCCAGTTTGATAGTCCCCTCTCCCACAATCCTATTATATATTCATGATATCCTTGTCCTGTATATCACGTTCATATTCAGACTTCCCAGGTCATTCAACTATTCTGTGAAAGAATAAGAAGAAACCCTTTGTTCTCCCCATTACTGAACCCCACACCAGTATCCTCCATAACCTTACAGCAAGCAGCTCAGCAGCAATCTTCCCTAGAGCAACTCCTCAACAGTACTGCAGCAACTCTCTACCAGAAAAACTTTCTCTCAGAGAAAGACGACTTCTCCCCCATAAAATCTCATATAGAATTAAACTGATGTAGGAAAAAAATTTCCCTCAAAACTTATTGACAGAGACCTTTGGTTTATTGACTTTGCATCAAGCAAGTATCCATTAGGATAAGGTGAGCATATCCCCCCCATCAGTTTCCTGGGATTACACACTGATGACCCTCAGGCATTCCTGTGTGTCTCTGTGTTATAACAAAGAGAAAGTAAAGCAAAGATATAGAACACAAAGGCAAGGAAAGAGAATCAAGAAGGGAAAAAGGAGAGGCAAAGGAAAGAAAATTAGCAGAGGAAACAATAGATAACATGGAGGAAGAAACTGCTTCTCTGGGTCAAAAAACACTCTATATTATTGTATGTGTTTTATAAGAGAAATACAAGGCTAAAAACCAAAAAAGGAAAACTGAGAAACTGAAAACAGAAACTAAGGGAAGAAAAGAGAATGAGAGGAGAATGAACAAATGAATGGAGCAAGAATTAGACCTGTTTTAATTAACATTGTTCTGTACATCTTCATTCTATTTGTCTGGAAAACATCCAAAATGTCAACTGGAAGGCATGGGGCAGATGGGCAATCAAAGAATACTTATGAGACTTAAATCGTTGCTGTTGATTTTGTACCAGTGTTTTTTTAAAGAATGTTTATCATGTCAACAGCTAAATTCTCCCCCATACCACCCAATTTCTAAATGTATTTGTTGTGCAGAAAGCTGTAGGTACAACATGCAAACATTGAGCCTTACTCTGCAGCTGTTACATTAATGGAACTGTTCACATGAGAGCTGCAGTGTCAGTAGCATTAAACTCAAGTCTTTTACCTCTTTACAACAGATACAAAAGTAATTTGTTTAACACCTTATTGTTTGTAATGCTCCCATGTATGTGTTAAGTTCATCTATCAATTTGGTCCTTTTCCACTTTGTAGCTATTGATTTCCTCTTTGCTTTCTAAATAAATTCAAATTAACATGGCATTTTTATTATTTATTTGTGCATCACTATAATCAAAAATGTCAGGTCAGCCCTGAAATTAATGTTGAGAGGATCACTTATTTTTTGTGACTGTTGTTGGAGAGTAGGGTAGTTTCATTTCCCATTTCCTTTAAGTTCGGAAAATGAATTTTTTGCTTAGTATTTTTTTTAAAATGTTATCTTTTTAACCTTGATTTAAACAGGATAGTGCTTTTATGTCTTAAAGTGTATTGCTACCTCTTAATGCATAATCCTGTCAAAATTTTAAAGTTATGCACTTGCTTGTTCCTTCTAAATTGCATCTTTTGAACACAGAGATCAAACCATTAATCCTAAAGTAAAACCTTTAAGAAAATGCTATGCTAAAATATGTATATATATAAAGATGTTACAAGAATAAAGCCATTTCATTATTTGAAAAAGCGTGTTAAACTTGCTCACTGTTGCTGACATTCATGAAGTTAATATTTCAACTAGAATGCTGGAAAATAATGCAGTTGCTTTAATGTGTACCTATTAACTCCGACATGACACAATTCAAGAGTCAAAATGTTAAGACAAAAGCTGAATAAATCTCTTTAGTACTTTTTAAAATATTCATTGAATATCATTAGCCAGCATTCTTTGAGTAAATATAGTTAAGGAATTATTCTATGGTTAAAATAGAAATCTATGTGTTTGAAGAGTATTGGATAAAAATAAATGCATTAGCATAATCCTGAAAAGACCATGCTTGAGTTGAAGACTAACCTTATTATCTTTTCTTATAAAAATAGGTAACCATTACGGACAATGGTATTCCTGCAAAATCAACTATTGCCCGAGTGGTTGTGAAAGTCTTAGATGAGAATGACAATAAGCCTCAGTTCTTGCAAAAGTTCTACAAAATCAGGATTCCAGAGCGTGAGAAACCAGAACGTGAGAGAACTGCCAAGAGAGAACCTATTTATCGGGTTATAGCTGCAGATAAAGATGAAGGCCCCAATGCAGAGATCTCTTACAGCATTGAAGATGGTGATGAACATGGCAAATTTTTTATCGAACCTAAAACTGGAGTGGTTTCATCAAAGAAGTTTTCTGGAGCAGGAGAATATGATATTCTTTCAGTGAGTCAAAATCTCATATGACATGAATCTGTTAAAGTGCTTTTTTATCTGTGCTTTCATCACTTGTTATTCAGTAGCTGGTGCAAGAACGGCTCCAATGTTTGCAATTTAACAAGCATCAGACAATGCTTGATACGGGACCAGAAGTATTTTTTTAAACTGTGAATTCATCTGTGTCCCTTACACTGAGATCGTGAATCCAAGAAGCTTTGTTCTTTTCAAGAGCTAGGTTGATGGCAGACATACTGCAGAAATGAAAACAATAACAACTGAGCTTTAACTTTCTACAAGGAAGCTAGTGAAATAAGTGTGAAATTTATGATAACCAAGGGTACAATGCTATGAGGCGCTGAGTGCCCTTAACTCCTACTGGCTTCACAGGTGTTTGACGGCACATAGCACCTTTCAAGAGGCACTTGGACCTTTTCAGATCTGTTCCCTAGTGATGAGCATGTTTGGGCTTTTTGTCATATTTTCATTTATGTGATATAAAGATTACATGATTGCTTTAGCATAAAAGTTGTATTTTTTTTTTATATTTCATAGATTAAGGCTGTGGATAATGGTCGCCCGCAAAGGTCATCAACTACTCGGCTTCATATAGAATGGATTTTAAAGCCCACCCCACCCACAGACCCCATTTCTTTTGAGGAAACATTTTTTTCCTTTACAGTCATGGAAAGTGATCCAGTAGCTCACATGATTGGTGTAATAGCTGTTGAACCTCTTGGCACACCACTCTGGTTTGACATTACTGGTAAGGAGGCCTTAAGGGTATTCACTGTCTGCGCGCGGGTGTGTGTGTGCTAGCTGAGATTTTGGCGTATTCCTTGCAGTCCTTTTGTCTTAACCTTTAATGGGGTTGAAATTCTCTACCTGTAAACATATTGGCCTTAAAATCTTTATTTCATTATTATGTTAAAATCATTTCAAAACTGAAGACATGATTACATTAAAAAATAATCACTTTTAAAAATATAATACTGCAAAAATGTTATGTTACTACAGCTTTGAAAATGCCTTGCAAATATTTTGTATATAAATTAAGTGGGATTTAGTTACTCCTGAAGTTTGTGTGGGAGGGGAAGCAATAAAAAATGGCTCTTCTCTGTGCTAGTGAGGGTTGCTGCACCCAACGAGAGATTCACCTGTGGGAGAGAGCAGGCAGTGTTCATGTTGCTTTCTTACACCCAACCCTGGGTTTATCCAGGACAGGGAAGCTTTAAAATGCTGCCAACTCTTGGAACCAAACTCATGGCTTCTAACAGGCATTTTGCATCATGTCAGCACCTCTTCATCTCCCATTTTGGGTTGAATTTCTGCCAACATCTGTCTATACCAGACACTGTGCTGGTAAAATTAATTGGGCCCACCAACTGCAAAGGTATTGGATAAAATAGTAAAAAAAAAAAAAAAAAAAAAAAAGAGAGAATTCAACATGAAACTGATATTAAAAATAACTTCTTTTGCCACTTAAGTCTTTCAAAATCAGGGATTGCCAGCACCTGCTTCTGGAAATATCCCAAAATGCACTGTTGCTGGTCATGTCACAACCAACCTGATCCCTACATATTCTAGCACTGGGATTTTCAAAGACATCTGCGGGGATGAGGCACCTAACTCAGTGTAAAGTCAGTGGGAGCCTATGGGAACCAGTAAAGTTGGGTGCCTTACTCCTTCACTTGCCTTCGAAAATTTTAACCTTGAGCATGGAGCTGGACTATTTTTGAGTTGTGAGGGGAGGATTTAATTTGAATTTTTACTGGATTTCAAGATTTTGTAAAGTTGTTTAATTTTTCACAATGAAAAATAAACTCTACAAAACTAAAGCATTTTCCAGGAGTATGCAAATGGCACTTACCTGACCACCTCCACTGAAAACTCTCACACGCATACACCATAAAGGTGTAGATTTCAGTAGGGTTTGTGGTGGTTGTGACATAGTTGTTACTATTAAACATTTTTACAGAATCATTGGGACTTTATAAAGAATTGCAGGTCGTTTTCCAAAGATTACAATCAAATTTTAACAAATGTGTGAAAATAAACAAAGGGAAGGGCCTACATACCCATATAGGAGGGAGAGGGAGCGTAGATGATCCCTTGCATCCCTCTAAGGTCTTTTTGCATTGTTGGTAACCACATAGGGAAGAAAACAAGCAAGGGACTGCTATTCCTATCACCATGCAAACGTGGGTGGACAAGGAAGGGGAACAGGCAAGGTGGGTGGTAGTAAGATGTAAGCAGAGGTTTGAGGCTGCTCCCCTCAATGTGCCAGCTGGGTCAGTTGAGGCAATGTGGACGGGAAAAAAAATCTCCTGCTGGCTACAGGCAGACAGAAGGGAACCATGAAAGGAAAGAGTCGTAGAGTCTTAAGGGATAGAAGGTTGATAGAGAACAAGAAAAATAAGTACAGAGAAGAGACCTTAGACCTGGAAAGAAAGAAGTTATGGGTGACTTTTATAAGGAAATTTCAGTGGAGTAAAGCAATGTATTTGCTGGGATGTCTCATAAAGCAGGCTCTCGTGACCCCTGGTTTTGGAACATACTATACTATTAGACACCCTTATTTGTTTCCTTTGTTTCAACTACTGTTTACTGTGTATAGCGTGTTAATATTCTAATATTTTTCTTTTAATTTTTCTTCTTCTAAGCATGCTGCACAGTTTAGACATTTAATGTTCATATTATGTGCTTAACCCTTTTACTGAAGACATGTGATCTTGTCCTGCTATGGTTCCATAAGCACAGCTCTCACTGGAATTTTGTGTATGGATCAATAGTAGAACTTGGCCCATAGACTGTAACTTGTTACTTGAATTTTAAGATTTTTTTTTTTAAATAAAAAAATATTTTGCATAGTTTGATAGTTATGTGAATACATCACATTATCAAATTATCAGCTGCTCTGACAAATTCTTACTGCACCTCTTTACTGTTTCTAGTAGCATGAAATAATTTGATTGACAGCTTTTTTTATGTTCTGTGCTTGCTTTCCATGCTTTCTTTTTTTGGCTGTGCCAGGAGACAAGCTTGCTAGTGAAGTTTTTTACATCTTTCAGATGGCTTGTGACCTGAACTGTACAGCAGAAGGTATCTGCTGAGATCACATAATTTATTGACAGATTATGAGATCTGAAATAAAACATACAATTTTAGATTATTTTATTAACTCTTCAAGAATGAACATTTTCTTAGATGCCTTTGTGACCGTTTTGTTTTGTTTTGTTGTGTTATCTGTAAGTACGCAGGGTACTTCAGCATTCTAGTTTTGGATTTGGGGCTAAATTGTTGCTTGTGCACCTGCCGTGCACCGGATGGGGAGTGATGGTCTGGGTGCTGCTTCAGGCGATTGACAGATGTCAGCACTAATAGAACAGTAATAGTAGGCAAAACATCTGTGATTTCCTTGTAAAAACACTGCAAGACTTGTAAGCTTCCCAGGCCAGAAACGAAAAGTCACCTGCTGAGGTTGTCCTTATTTCAGAAGACGTGCAGCTGGATAGGCTCTCACCCATTCATCCTGCTGTTTTCCTGGAGTGGTGAATGTGACTTAAATCGAGACATGAAATTCTCCCTTTCTGTCATCTGGGAAAATTATATTGTCTACCAGCAGGAAAGGATAGTTTTATGGGCACACTTTCTGAAGGTTGGCTTCTGGCCCAAAACCAAACCAAAATTTGACACATAAAACCCATTTAAACCAAAACTGCTAAGTTTCACATTGCTCAATTTTTGTCTGTGTTCATGCTGTGGAAACTTCCTCTGGGACAGGAGTTGGACTGTTGTGAGACTCCCAAGTCACCAAATCCCTTATCATTCATTGTTACAAATATCTGTCAATCAGTGAGGCAGACTCCAGACCATCTATCCTAGTCTGATATGTCTGTCCTGCAGAAACAACCTCTAAAGGCAAAACGTTTTCAGGAAATGGAACTAATTTCAGTATGTATTGTTCTTACTTAAATTTAGTAGGATTTTATCATCACTTGATATTTCACTCCCTCACTCCTATGCATGTCTCTTCATGGTTGAAATTCCATGATTTCAAAAAAATCACTCTACTTACATCTGAATAGTGTGCTTCTAAAAATATAATTAGAAAAACATATGCACAGCATAATTAGGACAAATGGTTTAGCCACAATTAGCATTAGGTTGACGACAATAGAAAATAATTTCTTAATTTTAAATACTTTATCTAGAAGTCTAAACAATTGACGTTAATGGCCAGTATTTATCACTCTTAACATCTGGTCTTAATGGCTAGCATGTTGTCAGGGCGGTCTGCTTAGAGTAACACAAATATTATTACGATCAACTAAACATTTAAATGATTGGCTGTGGTTATTGAGCTACATTTCAATGTGGTTACAGAACTATATTTCTGAGGGAATTTGAAGTTTCATAAGTAAACAAATTTGTTTCAGAAAAGGAGCATAGTGCCTTTCAAGGAGCTACATTTTTGTAATTTCCACGCCCCCCAATTTTTTTATCTTTTGATATTATTTCCTCTCCCTTGAGCTCGAAGACCCTAATAGTGACATCCCTCTTGGTTAATAGGGCTTGCTACTCATCATAGATTTTTAGGCCAGATAGAACCTCCTGCACAACACAGGCCATAGAATTTCAACCAGTAATTCTGGCAAGAAACCCAGTAACCTGTGCTGGAGCAGGAGCATGTCTTTAGAAAGACATCCAATCTTTAAATCAAGGTTTCCAATGATGGAGAGTAGAGAATCTTCCCGATGCAGTCAGTGCCCATATCATGAGTCAGCAATCCAAAGCCATATGAGGGGTGAACTCAGACCCAAATTTTAATGTTCCTGTGGCAGCGCATTGTGCTACCATTAAATTTCCAGTCCAACAAAGGTTTTAAAATACTTTCAGAATTATTTTCCCACCTCCATTAAGCATCACCAGACAATAAAGTTCACATACATGGAAAAAGTACAGAACTGCAGCATTTTATGAACTTCTGTCTCTTTCAATTTCTTGAACCAGGTGGCAACTATGACAGCCAGTTTGATGTGGACAAGGGCACTGGAACCATCATTGTAGCTAGACCTCTTGATGCAGAACAGAAATCAAATTATAACCTGACAGTAGAGGCGACAGATGGAACCAGATCTATCAGCACCCAGGTAAAGGATTTCTAATAGTGTTTATTAGAATAACTTGTGAATAAAGAACTTGTAGCCATTCTTTTTCTGGACATACATATGGTAAGTATAAATTAGGGACTGCATCTGAAAAAGGAGTGGATTATGATATTGATACTGCCTCAGTGTTTGGCAGCTGAAGTGGAAAGGTTGTGTGTAAATAGATAAGTACAATTTGAATTAACAACTTTCAAATTATTCAAGCATTATCAGCGTAAATGAAAAACAGGGACTCAGCCTTACAATGATTCACTTACAAGAAAAAGATTAATAATAATAAATAAATAATTTTTAAAAAATCAGCAACTTCCAGGAGTGTTTCCGTGAGACATTAAATAAATAATTCTAAATCACTTTAAGATCTGTGGATGGAAAACTCTCAGTATAGAATCGATATCAGTGTTATTCTGCAACACAAAACTAGCTGCAACATGTTCTGAGCCAGATCTTCCCCTCCTGCATTAAAAAGCCATGGAAGCAAGTTCTGTCTGATGACATTTCAGTGAACATATCCCTTTGTGGAGATTGACTCAAATCATCCTTTCAGGGGAGATGAGGTTTGCCACCTGTGGAAAAAGGTGTAGAGCTTGAGGATCCATGAGAGGCCATGTGTCTCTGTACCAGCTCTAGCTTGCTTGCAGGGAGTTCTTGGCTTGGCAGTCTTTGGGGAGGTTATGTGGAGAAGAAAATTCTGCCTGTGGCCAGAGAGGGTATGATGTGCATCTCCAGAGCCCTGCCTAGTCTCCTTCCCCAGTGTGGACCGGGCTGCACAGAGCGCCCTCCGCTAGGTCCAGGTTGCAGTGGACAATTCCATGGAAATGACTGAGCCCCCATTCTACATTGAAGGGATTAGATGCGCTCGTGGAAGACCCATGGATTGGACTGGAAGAGTATAATATGACTCTCTGTCATCTGTAGTTGCTCCTCGGTTAGATCATGAAGTATGCATCACTTATAGTTATCTTTTATTTTCAATTAAATGTGGAAAAACTCCTTAATGTAAAGTATAGGTTGCACAGTTAAAACAGAAATGTCAAGAAAAGCTAAAGTGAAGGATTGAATACCATTTCATCCCTGCAGCATTGCACACTCCTGCATGCATTTATGGCTCACATGTTATAACACAAACAGCATTATATTAAGCTACATAATACTTGATCAAAAAGTGAGAGCTGAACTTACTACATATGTACAGTGTAGAGACCTAAAGTTGCTGTTGAAACCACAAATTTAGCATTATTTTTACTTGTTATTGCAATCTTTATATATTAAAAATGTCTTTTGCATTTCCCTCATTTTTTAAAAAGAGAAAAAAAAATATTTCTCCTTAATGTTGGAATTTAAATCAGGAGCATAACTGCTTTACATGACTTCCACAATACTTAAGGGTCCCTAAACTCTAGAGGGAGAATGTAAGAGTTGCTACTGCCACCAGGAAAAGTGCAATCAAACTTTTTGGTCCAGATCCTGGGTTGCATCTTGGACCAGTTCTTGGACCAGTTCAAGAAGGGACAGATGTAAAGGTAACTGAAAGGCATCTTCGTCTTCCTGAACCTAGGGAAAGAACATTCAGACAGAAATCGCAGTACCCTGAAGACTAAGTTATGATGGCTGCTAATGGCCCCAAAAACCATTTCAGCAACTTGGGTTGTATGATTCTGTTCTGTGCTGCTTAGATGCAAGTAGTCGTTCACCATTGTGTTTAAATGAGCTTTGTAAAACAAAGTGAACTTTGTAAATACTTCCTTTACAATCGCCCAAAGGAAAATTGGAATGGAAGTCATTAATTTGTCTTATTTTTTTCTCTAAATTCATGGATTGCTTTTCATGTGGTTTTCTTTTGTCTCTCGCTCTGGCCTTTCCCATCTTATCTAGAGTTGGCAGAAGCAGAGGTTGTGGTTTCTGTTGCAGGAGAGCACAAAGTCTTCCATTTCATTATTTTTCTGTTTCCTCTGTTGGTGGAATAAGTATGGTGTGATCTGTCCGTGCCTAGGGTAGCCACCTGAAAATGCCAAGGTCAGGGCAGGCTGTAAAAGGAGAGCAGATTCCCTCAGCACTGCCCAGGGTAGCCATCTGAAAATGTCAAGGTCAGCTGTAAAAAGAAAGCAGATTCTCCCAGCACTGGTGGGTGACACTGAAGTCAGATTTCCCAGTCAGCCACAAACAGTGCTTTTGATTACCCACACTGGTTATCAAGAAGCCAAAATAAAAATATACACATTTTACTGCATTTTAGTCTCCGGCCCCCAATCAGCCACTAGGTCCAGTAAAGAGACCAGTTATTTAAAACTCTATGCTCTTTACAAAAAAGGTTTCTCCTGACCCCAAAGGGTCAGCCACAGCACCAGATCAATATAAGTTTAGATCTTACCCAAAATACCACAGTGCCAGTAAATAAAACTAAAGGTTTATTGTAAAAAAAAAAAAAAAAAAAAAAAGAAACAAACTATAAGAAAAATGCTAAAGGATTAAATCAATCAGACACATACAACTGATTTGAAAGTCCATATATCTCAGGTATCTAGTAGAATTATGGAGTTTGCAGGCTTGTATAGTCCCTCTGGTATACATCCAGCACCTGGATGGGTCTCAGTCCTTTGTTTCACAGCTTGAGTTCAGTTCAGTTGTAGATGAGTTGATCCAGAGGTAGGCTGGAGACTGAAGATGACTGAAGACAGAAGACTGAGACCCATCCAGGTACTGGATGTATACCAGAGGGACCATACAAACCTGCAAACTCCACGATTCTGTTAGAAACCTGACAATTTGCCTGATACTGAAGTTAGGCTTACCGTCCTGTAATTGCTGGGATTGCTTCTGCAGCCTTTTTTAAAAAATTGGCATCACATTAGCCATCCTCCAGTCATCTGGGACAGAAGCTGATTTAAATGATAGGTTACATGCAACAGTTAGTAGTTCTACAGTTTCACATTTGAGTTCCTTCAGAACTCTTGGGAGGATACCATCTGGTCCTTGTGACTTATGACTGCTTAATTTATCTAATTGTTCCAAAACCTCCCCTACTAACACCTCAATCTGGGACAGTTCCTCAGATTTGTCACCTAAAAAGAATGGCTCAGGTTTGGGAATCTCCCTCACATCCTCAGCTGTGAAGAACGATGCAAAGAATTTATTTAGTTTCTCTGCAATGGCCTAATCTTCCTTGAGTGCTCCTTTTGCATCTTGGTCGTCTTGTGGCCTCACTGGTTGTTTAGAAGGCTTCCTGCTTCTGATGTAGTTAAACATTTTTTTGCTGTTACTTTGAGTTTTTGGCTGGCTGTTTCTTCAAATTTTTTTTTGGCCTCCTAATTATATTTTTACACTTCACTTGCCAGAGCTCGAAATTGAAGAGTGTCCATTAGTAGAAACTATTAAACAGGTGGTGCGTGAACAAAATGTTCATTGGCTTTACTTTGGTTACATCACCTTTTCAGAGCTCACTCATCCTTCTACTCTCTCTCCTAATCCCTGCCCAACCCAAATGTACCAATCTATTTAAGAAAGTCCACAGGACTAGCATTAACAGGGTATGTTTCAGGAATGCATCCTCACATTTGATTTCACTGAAGATCTCTGTGTAGTTGTAAAGCTTGTCTGTTTCACCAATAGAAGTTGGTCCAATAAAAGATACCACTTCATCCACCTTGTCTCTCATTTGATTTAATTCCCCTGAAAATGAAAGTTATTTATAACAACCAATGTGAAAATTGAGTTGCACTCTGTTTAAATCACGACATATTTAGTAACCGTGATTATAGTTTAAATGCTAAAATTGTGCTGGATCTTTGTAAGAACTGATGAATAGTAAGTGAACTTTGATAAGCACAAATAAGTTAACTCATAAATTTGAATACTGTGTGTGTGTTAAGAAATGTTAAGGGTAAAAAGCCTCCATGGACACCTTTTGACACACAATATACTTTGACTAAGCACTTGAATACAAAAAGTAGTTTATCAAGCCTTGATTAATAGTAGTTGTTTCAAATTTAATCTTAAATTTAGCTTGCAAAAGCACATGACTTTATCAAATTAAAGTCTATAGAACAAATAAGAAATCAAATATATAGCCCCATTATGTAAAAATAACCAATTGTGTCTGACTTCTAAACTAGAAGGTTTTGGCTGGCTGAAAGCCATGAACATCTGTGGCGCATTTGACTTTTTCATGACTTTATTTAAATTGCTTGTTTGAAAAATATCCAGGCAGTAAGCGTGAAGCTGTTAGAGTTTCTTATGCAGCTAAATGCTGAATGCATGATGCACAAAGAGAATAAACAAATTCCAGGCCTCCTGTAACAATGTTTGACAGTGGTGGAGATGACTGGGAGGAATAGCATTAAAAAAAATCAAATGCATTCAGAGTACTAATCCTTCAGGATTATACTGTTTTGGCCTTAAATGGGAAAGATTATTCATGGAAAATAAGAATAAATGCATGAACTACTCAGCTGATGTTTATGAAAAATACTGTTTAAAGCTACAGCCACTTGTAGTCTTTGGTATTGCTATCCATTTTTCAATAAAGTAGAAGTAATAGATAAGGTAGTTTAAGGCTAATTGCAGCAATTTACTTGTTGTTTTTCTAAAAACAGAATATTGAATTTTGCTTTATGTAAAATGTATATGTATATTATTTTTTGGAGTCAATTTAGGAATCGGGATAGAATGCTGCTCATTGATTAAATTTGCATTTTGCTTACAGTCACTACAGATGCTCCAGAGAGATGCTCCTTGGTAGTAGAATAAGGTTACTTTATCTCACAATCTTTAAATGCAAATAAAGACTATTCATGAGCAAAATATAACTGTAGATATGATTATGAGTATGAAGGAGAGAAAATGTTTGTTAAGCTACATAAGGAAACAAGAGGGTAAACCAGTAAAAATACAAAAGGAAAAATAATTGTTTTAAAACTATATGTTATAAGGGTGAATGTGTTAAAAGATGAAAAATTCAAATATTTTTTGTGGATGAATATTCTCATTTTGCAGTTTTCCTTGTTCTGGCAATGACATTTTCTCTATCGTTTCCAACATAGTCAGTATATTCCTGTCTTAATTTAGCTGTCGCCTATGATACCATTAATAGGTTTTCATCCTTATATTCCAACTTACTTTCAGCTCTCTGGTTCCCTAGATCTGCATGCACAGATCTCATTGATGTCAGCAGGGAATATGTGTACAGCTCAGTAGTTTCATAAGGTCATTTAAATGCCTCTGTAAAATCATTTGATGTTCTGTGGTTTGAGACTGCTTTATTTCAAGATCCCAATCTGATTTATTAGCATCAAGCATTTCTATGGTATGCTCCTGCAATCTGCAGTTTCTGCCTCAAACTTTATTATATTTAAAGCAATTTTATAATATTTTCTTTTAAATGTAACCTATAGCCTAGTCTCTGCTTTACATAGTTATTTTTATTATATTATTGATTTCATTTTAAGATGGTATCATACAAAATTGTTTGTGTTTTATGTTGTGCTTACCATGAGCCTGCGTTTTCTGGAGTGGCCTCTAAAACTACACCTATAATTTTTTTGCATTCAAATTTTGTTTGTGTAAAAATGAGGACCTGAAAATTTTACGTGAAAAAGTTGTTTGTAAAAACTTGTCAGTCCCAGGTAGAGACTGAGTTGAAATAGCTTTGAAAATTTGATCCATGTACATTTTTTATTTTTATTTTTACACTGCCAGAGACACTGAATGCTGCCATCATGGAAGTAGGTAGACACAAAATAATAACCTTAATGATTGAGAAGTTCTTCCTAAAAACTTATAATTTAGTTTTTACAACTCTACAACTAGGCCATACATAAAATTTGAGTCTTAACTTTTTGGGCTTGATTGTGACTTGACTGATGTTTTGGGCCAGAAAAAAGAGCAAGTGAGGATGTCTCAGTAGCCCTGCGGTTAAAGCATACGCTTGGGAGACCCAAGTTCAAGTCCCTGCTCTAATGCTTATTATTTATACACAGTGGAACATCTTCAGCAGGAGAGGTTGAGAGAGACCCATAGCGGGATACCTTATATAGCTCAGTGAATAAGTTATTCACCCGGAAAGTGGGAGATGTAGATTTATATCTTTGTTCTACATTAGGCAGAAGGTGGATATAAACCTTTGTCTTCCATGGGCAGGGTGAATGCTCTGACCACTAGGGTATTGGGTAACAGCGGACATGTTCATCTCCTTGTGTTTCTTTAAAATTAAAATGGAGAAGGGGGGCTTAGGCACATAACTCCAGGAGAGTGTTTGCAACTGTAAATCCTGAGCAGAGGGAGGTGCCTTCCTTTGGCCCACATTTAGGTCTGGTCTACACTATAGACTTCGGTCGGTATAACTACATTGCTCAGGGGTGTGAAAAATCCACAGTCTTGAGTGACATAGTTAGACCAACTTAACCTCCGGTGTAGACAGCACGTTGTCGGAGGAACAGTTTCTCCCGTCAATATAGCTGCTGCTTCTTGGGGAGGTGGATTAACTATGCCAGTGGCGTAAAGCGTTTTCATTAAAGCGCTACAGCAGCACAGCTACATTGATGCAGCTGGGCTGATGCAGCATTTTAAGTGTAGATCTGGCCTTAGGCACCTAAGTCTTTCTGTGTGGTTTGTAGTCCATACTGCTCTCCTTATTCTTTCCTATTGTCTGGTTTTAAGCAGCTCCCCACTCAGTTTGCTGGCTTTTGTTCCCTAACTCTTCCCATGCATTATATATATGCATACATATATATAAACACTAACCTGGGTACCTAGCCTGGAGCTGTTGATTCCATTAGGAGTCAGGGTGCCTAAATGTTAGATGTTGCAACTCTGTGTCTAAGTTCTCTTTGAGGAACCAGCCCTAATTTGTTTAGTTGGTAACCCTTTTCATGGCTGGAATTAAAGTTGATATGTTCAGTTCCATAGCAAGATTTGAGCTCATATTCAGCATTAATAATGTAGTAATTATTATGGGGATCATCCTTGATAAAGACGACTGTCTTTTAGTGAAATGTTAACCCTGAGGTCCCTTCTGCTTGTGTTATTTGGTAGTACCTGAGGAAGTTAAAAATGATAATCCTGATATTGTGCTCAACTATCCCCTTCTCAGTTAAACTGGTTCTAATGTTAATGGCTGTGGGAGTGAATGCTGAGTGAATATTTGCTTGCACAATAGCAGCATTACTGATATTTAACTCAGTACTTTTGCACAGTGTTTTGAGATACATTGAGCCAGATACTGTGCCCTGCTCTGTCCCCTTTGCATTGCATTGCTTGGGCAGTGCACAGAGGGTGAAATCTGGCCATAGTTTCCCCACTGAGATTCTGCCAATTAGGCATGTGAAAACCTACAGCACGATCCACACGGACTATAATATATCAAAGAACCACAGTTACTGTAGAATAAGTAAACTTTATTTTCATTGTATAGTATACACAAATGGTTTTCATTTAAGAAACCTCTCCTTAAAGATTTTTAACTGTCTGGACTTCTGGTTTTATTCTGTGCATCTTTTTTCCCTCCTCATTCCTGAGTGTCTTGTTTTCTTCTGTATTTTCACCGATATTTATCAGCATGATCTTTTTTCAATTGTATCATTTCAGGTATACATTAAAGTGATAGACACAAATGACCACAGGCCTCAGTTTTCCACCTCAAAATATGAAGTCATTATTCCTGAGGACACAGTACCACAGACAGAAATTTTGCAAGTCAGTGCCACCGACAGAGACGAGAAGAATAAACTAATTTATACAATACAGAGTAGCATTGATCCCATCAGTCTCAAGAAATTCCGTCTGGATCCTGGAACCGGCTCTCTTTATACTTCTGAAAAATTGGATCATGAGGCCATCCACAAACATATTCTTACAGTGATGGTAAACAAACATACCTGTTATTCTGCAACAGACAACATGCTTACCTTTTCCACTACAGTTAGAATGCTTTTGATATACATTTAGATCCTGATCCTGTAAAAATTTACATATGTGCTTATCCTTACACTCGTTGAGTAGTCTGATTTATTTAAATGGTAAGGATCGAGGCCTATTAATAATTCTGCTGTTTGTAATGCACCCTCTCACAAATTGGATTAGTAATAGTGTTAATAAAGCCTGGTGCTAATTATTAATAATGTGTTTTATTGTTTTAGGTGCGAGATCAAGATGTTCCTGTCAAGCGCAACTTTGCTAGAATTGTCATTAATGTTAGTGACACAAACGATCATGCACCATGGTTCACCAGCTCTTCCTACGAGGGACGGGTATATGAGTCAGCAGCTGTTGGATCAGCGGTACTCCAAGTAATCGCATTAGACAAGGACAAAGGGAAAAATGCAGAAATTGTGTACTCTATTGAATCAGGTATATCATCAGTCTCGTAAATCCTTATGTAGTTTAAAATTGACTTTGTCTGGTCATATTTGGCCTAAAATGTAAGTATGTTAAAAAAGGCAATTAAAAATCAAAGGCTAATATAAATGTTTCTATAATGTTTCTATAAAAAACCCACAAATTCAAATAGACATATTATTACATCCTAAACATTATTTCACATTATTATTGAGCACCTTAAAGTGAAAATGACAAGGAACCAAATAGAAATAAGTATGAAACTAACTCATCTGTTTTTTGCTGTCCAAGAGGAGAAAATTGAAAAAACATTACTCTTAAGGGAGCATAAATATTATAATTAGTGAAAAGTAAATTAGATTTTAAATGCATTTTAATTTAATTACCTAAGGTGTATTTTGTAAAATAAATAAGTAAACGGTTTAACTAAAAAATATTGGGCCAGACTCCTGGAACTGGCTCTTTGATGTGTGTTACAACATACAGGTGGAGTGCACAAAGGTCACTTTAAATCACCTTCATGTTCCTGCAATCCATGGAGCACTGATTGGTTTCAGCCTAGGAGATGTAGCGGCTCTCAAGCTATCCCCCACTACGAGGTGGTTTTAAAAGGGGTGGGAGTTTGTTATACAAAATAGTGAGAGCTAGTCAAGCCTTTGTAACTCTAAAGCTGAGCTAAGAGAAACAAACTCAACTTGGAATATTTAATACTATTGTAAAGTCAGTCTTACGATCTGGAACTTGGAATCTTATTAAGACTTTACTATCTTATCCTGGAATCTTATTATGACTTTGCTATCTAAATTCAGACTTTGCTATCTAAATTCAAAGTTTTCATAAACAGCTGCCTTAGACAAATCCTCAATATCAGATGGACAGAAAAAAAATCACAAATCCTTGGGTAGCCAGTTAACTTGGATTTGCAACTGTTTCATGCAAACAGAATCTAGGGTTCGACCACTTATTTTTAACCTCACAGTATCTCTTTTAAGACATTACTTTGTCCATTCCTTTATTTAATTAATTACATGTCTTCCATTTATCCACAAAGCAGTGAGAGCATGGACAGCAGGCTTCCCCACCCTGACTTGCCAGTGTTTCTCACCCTTACATGGGGAGATCATTGGTGGTGGTAGTTCACTTTACATGCTTCTTCAGTCCAAGGCCTGTCTTGCTGGCTTCTCTCCTGAGGTGCCCACAGTGGTAATGATAGTAATTTTAAGAACTGAATGCCATAGGAACTAGACTGATGTCACTAATTCATTTCATTTGGTCTATCCAGCATCCACCAGTTGGTAATGTCTTTTGGTAACCCTAATGAATTAGACATGAATGGCTCCATATCCCATTGCCAAGCTCCTGAACTATCCAGTCACTACATGCTGCAAAATGAATATGCTCGGAGTTTACGTTAGCAATTAAAAAAAAATGGAGCTAAATTATTTTCTAGCTTTACAAAGTGTTATAAAACAAAAATCAGTATCAAGCATCTGAAACTTTATTTAAAAGTGCAAAAAATACCCAAACTCTGTGATTAAGATATGATTTTGTATGTGACAAAGTATTTTGTTCCAGACATAAAAGGATTTTTAAACCATATAGATTCATTATTATAATTTGAAAAGATATTCCTGTTGCTGCAATTTCATTCAAATATGAAAAGCCATTGTAACTATAATATAATACATGCTTTATTTTCATAATTTTTAAAGCAAATTTCTGATTATGATGCTCTAAGGAGGAAAACCTTAAACTTATGATAAATTCCTTTAAATGTATCAATTGTCTTCTATTATTTGTATAAATATTACGTGTTTCCTAAGGCAATATCTAAGTGTTCATGAAACTCTACTCTTGGCTTACCTAGATCAACAGTGCATTCCATTCTGAGTGCCAAAGCATTTCAAGAAGAGAGTTTGAACATTCTCTCTCGTCTCCCCTCACCCCATCTCTCCAGATTTTTGTTGGACTAAATGTTAAACTGTATCTTAGTTAAGATTTTTATAGAATTGTCCACCACCAGGAAGCATTAGGGTTGATGTCCTAAGCATATGAAATGAGCATTCCTTAAATGCTTGTAATGGCTGATGGGATTTGTAATGGGATATTCTAAGAATGTCACTGTGCTTAGAGCCTTAACTAACAGAAAAGATAATATCAACTGCCTACTCACATGCATAATTCAAACATTTTAAATAAAATATTTCCCTGTTGAGAACATGGGTTTAGTAATATTCGCTATATTTGCTGTCCTCCATAATTAAACTTTTAAGGAACCACAAATTCTAGTCTAATTCAGTGCATGTGTTGAAATCTTATAGGCTATAAAATCCATTACAATTTCTTTTCTTAAAGGGCTTATTCATAACCACTTGTTTTCAGCTGTTATATATCAAATTGCAATTGGTAATATACAGAAATTTGTCATTTTTAGCACAGAGCATTAACCTATTAATTAGTAGCAATTTAGGGGATAAAATGTTTGCTCTAGTTCTTTTGCTCTCTATTCCATGCCTTCATCACTGCTTTGTATCTTTGCCAGTCTCCTGCTGCAGTTTTAGCTTATTCTGATGTCATTTGGATAACTTTCAATTCTGCTTCTATTATGTGTTTCCATATTATCCATTGGTCTCCCTCATCACCTCTTGTCCTGGTGTTCCAGTCCAATGCCTGTCTTGTTATGTTATTTGGGTCTTTCATCCATGTAAGTCCTAGACATTCCCATTTTGTTCCATAATTTCCTGTCCTATCAATTTCTGTTTCATTCTCCTTCAGAATTCTTCATTTGTGATTTTTTTTTCTGTCCATCTGATACTGAGGATTTGTCTAAGGCATCTGTTTATGAAAACTTCAAATTTAGATAGTAAGGTCTTAATAAAATTCCAAGTTTCAGTGCCTTATCATAAAACTGACTTTACAATGGTGTTAAATATTCAAAGTTTAGTTTGGAAGGCAAGGTTTCTGTTTCTCTTAGCTCAGCTTTAGAGTTACAAAGACTTGATTAGCTCTCACTATTTTGCTTTAATGTCTTCATCAGTTTCACCTGTTGTAATGATTCCAAAATATGTGAAATATCAGACCTCTTCTTTGTTAGGCCCAGAAAGTGTTGTTGGTGTTTCTTGTTGTGTTTTGAGTCTCATGATTTTAATTTTCTTTGTGTTGATTTTCAACTCTGGAAATCATTTGTTTTGGCTTGCTTGTTTCTGTGGGCAAGTTGATGTCATCTGCAAGATCAAGGTTCTCTAACTTCTTTGTGAAATTCCATTGTATACTCAGATTGTTCAATTGCCTTTCTTATTACCCAGTCCACTACTAATAAAAAGAGTGTGGGTTACATAAGACATCCTTGTCTGATACTCGTAGTAACCTCAAATAACTTAGTCAGTTCACTGTTACGTATTATTTGGCATGTCATTTTTTTCATAAATGCTCTGAATGATGTTCACAAATTACTGAGGGATTCCACAGTGTCTAATTCACCAAGGAATCTTTAATTTAGAAGTAATGATTTAAAGGACATTTGCATTAACAATTAATTGAGGTGCATTAAAAGCACTATTCTTTCCCACAGACACGGCAATTATTTTTAGTTCCTAAAATATAACTATAGTGCTACTAATATCAGTTCCTAAATATATATATTTTTATATTTAATGGCTACTTGATTTGCTGCTGATTTAATGGCTGCTTGAACTCATTAGAAAGGTTGATTTAAAGAAGCAACATCACCTGTAATTTTGAAGGTTATAGAAAACTTGGCATGTTTTAATACAATCTACATTTCTGCATTTTATTTTAGGCCTGGACAACTTTCCCGGTTATGTGAAAGCAAAGTATTTTAGAATAAAACAAAAGTTAGTGCTAACAAATCTTTATAGGAAAATCCCAGATGACTAGAAATTCTTTTAGATTAAAATTAAAAAACATTAATACCTCCCTTGCTTTTCAGCGTGTACCCATTTTTTTAGTATATGGCCAGCTGGGCACAGACTATTAATTTTTTGTACATTTATCTTTGTCGTTCATTGTTAACTTTTTCTTTTGTTTTGTTCTTTCCTCTGCAGGGAATATTGGAAATTCTTTTACTGTCGATCCCATCTTGGGCATTATTAGAATTGCAAAAGAACTAGATTGTAATAACCAAGGAGAGTATAATTTGATGGTGAAAGCAACAGATAAAGGAAATCCTCCAATGAGTGAAATAACTTCTGTGCATATCTTTGTCACAATTTCTGATAATGCTTCACCAAAATTCACACTGAAGGAATATTCTACAGAAGTCACTGAAGGTGCCAATATTGGAAGTTTTGTTGGAATGGTTACTGCGTATAGTCAGTCTTCTGTAGTGTATCAGATAAAAGATGGTAATGTAGGTGATACCTTTGATATCAATCCAAACTCTGGTGTCATCACCTCTAAGAAGATACTTGATTTTGAAACTTTGTCTTTTTACATGCTAACTGTTCAGGGAACCAACATGGCTGGGTTATCTACTAATACAACTGTTTTGGTGCATCTTCGGGATGAAAATGACAACTCACCAGTTTTTATGAAGTCAGAATATACAGGACTCATAAGTGAATCAGCTTCAATTAACAGTGTAGTTCTAACTGACAAGAATATCCCATTAGTAATTCGAGCTACAGATGCCGATAAAGAATCAAATGCTTTGCTCGTTTATCAAATTGTTGAACCATCTGTCCACAAGTATTTTGCCATTGATTCTAGCACTGGTGCCATTCGTACCATAATGAGTTTGGACTATGAAGAGACAAACATTTTCCACTTTTCCGTACAAGTACATGATATGGGGACACCACGTTTATTTGCAGAATACACAGCTAATGTTACTATTTATGTAATTGATATCAATGATTGCCCTCCCATGTTTTCAAAAGATTTGTATGAGACATCCCTTTTGGTGCCTACATATAAAAGAGTGAAAGTCATCACCGTAAATGCCACAGATGCTGATTCAGGACCTTTTTCACAACTAATTTATTCTGTCACTGAAGGTAACATTGGAGACAAATTTTCAATAGACCCTAAGACTGGAACTATAACAGTACAAAATACAACTCAATTAAGAAGCAGATATGAATTAACAGTCAGAGCATCTGATGGGAGATTTGCAAGCACTGCATCTGTAAAAATTAATGTGAAGGAAAGCAAAGCCAGTCAACTCAAGTTCACACAGAGTTCCTACTTTGCAACAGTACAAGAGAACTCCACTGAGGCGAAAACAATAGCTGTTATTACTGCTGTAGGGAATCAAATAAATGAGCCTTTGTTTTATCATATTCTAAATCCAGACAGTAGATTTAAAATCAGCTACACTTCAGGAGTTCTTTCAACCACAGGAATACCATTTGATCGTGAACAACAAGAATCTTTTGATATAGTGGTAGAGGTGACAGAAGAGCATAAACCATCAGTAGTTGCACATGTTGTGGTGAAGGTCACAATAGAAGACATAAACGATAATGTTCCAGTTTTTGTCAATCTTCCATATTATGCTGCTGTTAAAGTAGACTCTGAAGTAGGCCATGTTATTCGATGTGTTACAGCAATAGATAAAGATATAGGGAGTAATGGAGAGGTACATTATTACCTTAAAGAACATCATGAACACTTCCAAATTGGGCCCACTGGTGAAATCTCACTCAAGAGACAGTTTGAACTGGACACGCTAAATAAGGAATATCTTGTCACAGTGGTGGCAAAAGATGGAGGAGAACCAAGTTTTTCTGCTGAAGTTATAGTCCCAGTTACCGTTATGAATAAAGCCATGCCAGTTTTTGAAAAGCCTTTCTATAGTGCGGAGATACCTGAAAACATCCAGTTGCATAGCCCTGTTATCCATGTACAAGCAAACAGCCCAGAAGGACTTAAAGTGTTTTATAGTATCACAGATGGAGATCCTTTCAATCAGTTTACTATCAACTTCAACACTGGAGTTATAATTGTTGTTGCCACTCTAGATTTTGAGTCCCATCCCGCCTATAAACTGAGCATACGAGCAACTGACTCACTAACTGGGGCTCATGCTGAGGTGTTTGTAGATATAATAGTGGAAGATATAAATGATAATCCTCCTCTGTTTACAAAGCAATTTTATGCTGCAATCCTTTCTGAGGCATCTGTAATTGGAACATCTGTTGTACAAGTTAGTGCTACAGATGCTGATTCTGGAACAAACAGAAGGATTTTCTATCACTTGGTTGAGAATAATAGCAAGAGTCACGAGTATTTCCACATAGATAGCAGCAGTGGGCTCATTCTGACAGCAAGAACTTTGGATTATGAACAGACTCAGCAACACAAATTACTAGTAAGGACAGTAGATGGTGGAATGCCCCCACTGAGCAGTGACATCATTGTAACTGTCAGTATAACTGACCTCAATGATAACCCACCATTATTTAACCAACTGCTTTATGAAACTAAAATTAATGAACTGGCTACCCATGGACACTTTGTAACCTGTGTACAAGCCTCAGATGCAGACAGTTCAGATGTAGACAAACTGGAATATTCCATTCTGACAGGCAATGATCACATGAATTTTGTAATTAATAGCAAAACTGGCATCATCTCCATCTCAAACCTACGCAAACACACCCTGAAGCCTCTTTACAATCTTAATGTGTCTGTGTCTGACGGGGTCTTTAGAAGTTCAACTCAAGTACAGATAACTGTTACTGGAGCCAATTTACATAGCCCTGTTTTCAGTCAGAATGAGTATGAAGTGGAATTAGCTGAAAATGCTCCATTGCATACCTTGGTTACTGAAGTGAAAGTGACAGATGAAGATTCAGGGACTTATGGCCAAATCACTTATCATATTGTAAATGACTTTGCCAAAGATAGATTTTATACTAATGAGAGAGGGCAAATATTTACCTCTGAAAAGCTTGACCGTGAAACACAAACAGAAAAAGTAATTTCTATTCGTCTAATGGCCAAAGATGCTGGAGGAAAAGTTGCTTTTTGCAGTGTTAATGTGATACTCACAGATGATAATGACAATGCACCTCAATTCCGAGCAACAGAGTATGAAGTGAATATTGGATCTGATGTTCCAAGAGGAACATCTATCACTAAAGTTTTGGCATCTGATGCTGATGAGGGTACAAATGCAGACATTACATATTCAATTGAAGCAGAGTCTGAAAGTGTTAACGAGAATTTGGAAATTGATCGTTTGTCTGGTGTAATTACTACAAAAGAAAGCTTAATTGGTTTAGAAAATGAGTTTCTAACTTTCTTTGTTAAAGCAATGGATTGTGGTTCCCCCCAAAAACAATCAGTTGTTCCTATCTATATTAGAATACTCCCACCAGAAGTGACTCTTCCAAGATTTGCAGAGCCATTTTATTCTTATACTGTTTCAGAGGACATTCCTATTGGAGCTGTGATTGATATTATACATGCAGAGCATAATCAGACATTAGTTTACACTCTGATTAAAGGGAACACTCCTGAAAGCAATAGGGATGAATGCTTTGTGATTGACCGACAAAATGGAAGATTGAAACTTGAGAAGAGTCTTGATCATGAGACAACTAAGTGGTATCAGTTCACAGTGCTAGCACAGTGTATGAATGAAGGTTATAATGTTGTTTCCTCAGTAGATGTAAGCATTCAGATAAAAGATGCAAATGACAATAAACCAGTTTTGGAGTCCAGTCCATATGAAGCATTCATTGTGGAAAACATGCCAAGTGGAACAAGAGTCATCCAAGTGAAAGCAACTGACTTGGATTCAGGACTCAATGGACAGGTTACGTATAGTTTAGATCCATCACAAGAACTGGAAATCACAGAGTTTTTTGCCATAAACATGGAAACAGGTTGGATTACCACCCTCAAAGAGCTTGACCACGAGAAGCGGCATAAGTACAAAATTACAGTGGTTGCATCTGATCGTGGTGAAAAAATTCAGTTGTCTTCTGTGACAGTTGTTGAAGTTACTGTTACGGACGTGAATGATAATCCTCCACGCTTTACTGCGGAGATATACAAAGGGACAGTTAGTGAAGATGATCCCCCTGGTGGTGTGGTTGCTATCTTAAGTACTACTGATGCTGATACAGAAGAATCTAACAGACAAGTCACCTATTATGTTACAGGTAAAAATTTAAAACATGTATTAACTTGAGTTAAAAAGCTACAATGAAGTGAAGTATCACTTAGGCTTTAAAAAGATTAAAACATATTTGAAATGGGACATCTATGAGGCAAGAATTTTTTTTAAATGCATTATAAATAATTCAGACAAAACTAAGTTTTTAAAATATTTCAAAAGCCATCAAGATGCACCATTTTTCTTTTATGTAGTTTGCTTAAAAATGGTTTCATTAGAATGCATTTTGTTTTTGTGATATTTATATCTATAGGAGGAGATACTTACATGGAAATAGTGCAATAAAAATCAAACAAAAATTCCATAATATGATAGATAGAATATAGCTTAAATTAATCTTCAATAGATTTTTAATTTTTTTTCCTGTTTAGTGTAACTGTTTAGATATGTTGTAATACTACATTAATCACCATGGCAACATTAATAGCTAATACTGAGTGCACTTAAATTCTTTGTATGTATGTTTATTTAAAACCTGATTTAAAATACTATTTTTGCCAAAAAAATCAAAATTTTCTTTTTAATAAAAGCCGTTATGGGTGATGGTTGGGTTTTTTAAAGATTTTTCTTTTCTCCTAAATAGTAGAATTATCACTCTTTCTTTTTCTTTTTCTTTTTCTTGAATGACATATTTTTTGACTGTTTAGGAGGTGATCCTTTTGGACAATTTGCAATTGAAAATATACAGAATGAATGGAAAGTCTATGTCAGAAAACCTCTGGACAGGGAAGAAAAGGACAACTACCTTCTAAATATTACAGCTACTGATGGGACCTTTGCAACAAAAGCTGTGGTTGAGGTTAAAGTCCTAGATGCTAATGACAACAGTCCTGTTTGTGAAAAGGTAGGCTTGAATTTTACATGAGCAGCCATTTTCAGTGTATGTACACTTTCATTGTAAAGATCCTCTTTATCTTAGGCAACCACTCAAGAGACTGACAAAAATTGGTTGCTTTATGGAGGTGACTTTCTAATAAATGTGGAGCTGAAATGTATGTTGGGCCACTAAGACAAGAAGTTGCTGAATAAGGGTGGTCTCTTGGGTAAACCATAATTTAAAAACTCCTAGGGCTGACTCAGTGACCTGCACATCTGCTGTGTGGAGGATCAGAATACTATGAATTGAATTTCAGTTCTTCATTTCCGATGTTAATGAAGGCATTACAAAGATAGAGCAAGGAGAGACCATGTTTTATGCTGCTACCATGGCAGTGACAACTTATTTCCAGAGGAAGTGTGTCTCCAAAGAAGTCCCCTGGACTTGGCAGGATGATACTGCTGTACACATCCTAATGGAGGTGGTGTTAAAAGAGTGCTGTGCTCAGTGATGCAGGAGCTTTCCTTGATAGGAGTGGAAGGGTTGTACAGCCAGGGAAATTGCACTGTCAAAGTCCTAGAACTCTGTAATCCATATGTATCCCCAAGCTTGCTGACAAAGTCATCTCCCTTGCCACTTTTGATTCTCTCCTAAAAATTTACTTCTGCCATCTCATCTATGAGATCTCATCTATGTCTTTAAAGCCTGTTTGTTTTGTGTTTTTGGGCAATATGACCTATCAATAGCTTGAGATAGGAAGTTGAATGAAATTCACAACACAAGGGGTGTGGATGTCAGGAAATAATTAATCATATGTTCAGGTGTTTGGAGCTCTTGGCTGTGCCTTGGCACACAGAATCCTTGAGATTGTGAATGTCGGTAATAATTAATTACCTCACTGAATAATTAGAAAATCCCATCTTAATCATTTTCAGGTGCTTCGACCTGTGGTTCAATGCTCATATTCCAGAATCCCCTAACATCAAACATAATTTCATCTGTCCCTGTCCTCTTTTCCCCATCCCTATTAAGTAGCACTTCTTTAATACACTTTTACTCTTTCAATGTTACTTTAAAACCTTTTAGGCTTTATACACTGATACTGTTCCAGAGGACGCCCCTCCTGGCAAACTGATCATGCAGGTCTCTGCTACAGACGCAGATATTCGTTCCAACTCAGAAATTACTTATATGCTACATGGCACTGGAGCAGAAAAATTCAAGCTCAGTCCCGACACAGGTAACATTCATAATATATAATATTACATATAGAACTGCAGACACTGCCTTTTCATAAAATTATTTTATAACTAACTAAAACATATGTAACTATTTATACTTAAATAAATCAACCTTCATGCACAAAAATGAATGTTATTCATTTTTAGAATGTTAATTATGCTAAATTGTTTTAGAGGAAAATGGTAAACATTCAATATGCAGAGAAGAAATAAAGAAATGAACACACAATTTATCTGTGGAACTCATAGCCAGGGGATTTTGTGAAGGCCAAGGTTATAAATGAGTTCAGAAAAATTAGATAAGTTCATGGAAGATAGGTCCATCCATGGCTATTAGCCAATATGGTCAAAGACACAACCCGTCTCTCTCTGTGTCCTAAACCTGTGCCTGCCAGAAGATGGGACTGGACGACAGGGTATGGATCACTTGATAATTTCCCTGTTCTGTTCATTCGCTCTGAAGAATCTAGCACTGGCCACTGTCAGAAGACAGGATACTGGACTAGATGGACTATTAGTCTCACAAAGTATGACCATTTTTGATTTTTTTAATAAGAACATAAACTTCTTAAAGCCAAAGGTCAGGTTTCTTCAATTGCTATCAAACTTCTATGCCAAAGAAGTTCAGAGTAAAAGGATGCATGAAATATTGTTCTTTTTCATATTTAATGTATTGGTTACTAGCCATAATGCTGTGCTTTTGACCTGAAAAATAGTAAGTTTCATTTCAGTCAGATTCTGGTGGCTTACCATCTGGCTGGATCTAAATCTTGCTGTACACACAAAGCTTTTGCAGCTAGTGGCAGGGAATTAAATAGGATGGACCACCTCAGACTTGCTTGGAAGCATTAACTGAGTAGTCTGCATTCCATCACACTCTTACTGGTTGGTTTTCATGCCACTCAGAACTACTTAAGCGAGAGTTAGGCCAAGCTGGACCACTTTGGTGGCCTAAGATTCTCACTCTCCAATCCAATGCAATGCGTGGTGCAGAAGCACGGGGTGACAAAAATAAAGCAAAGAAAATGGTGGAGTCACAGGGAGGGAGCCAAGAGTAATGGGAGTCCAGTGGTCAAAGAAACATCTGATTTCCAGATGGTAAGACAGATTGTGCTTTTCAAGTTTTGTCTCTACAGTTTGCTTTGCTTGTGTTCTAGTTATATAAGTTCAGAGCTGGTGTAGAAAGGAATCCTTGCAAACTGAACAGTTAGTTTTAGATTTCTGGGGTGGGTTTGTGAGGTGACCAATATCTCTTTAGGTGTGTGGAGACATTGCTCTGAGACATCACTGAGTGCTGGAGCGTGAGGTTGGCAGTCATGCAAGGATTACAACTAAATGGTCTGAGAGAGGAGCTTGTGGATTTCATAGGTGTTTGAGCAAAGGATAGGTCTCCCCTACCAAATAACTAGCAAAAATCTTTCACTTTAGGCTTTAGTACAAAATGAAGCTGCCGCCATCTCCCACCTCACAACATTTGTAACTTTCACGTGACCATCTTTTTTCCTTGCCCCCAGGATAATATGTCATACATTTTTTCTAACTTTGCATTTCATTAAAGCAAGGATCCAAACATTTATTTTATTTAAAATGTCTTTTTTTCCAAATAATACATTATGCACTATCATGTATGCAAGTGTGGACATAGATGTATATATTTTGTGTTATTGGGTAATGTACATTTGGTCAACTGTAATTTCAGAAGGATTTTTTAAAAAGCAAAAGATTTCCATGTTTAACCTTTAAAAACTGAAAAGACGGCTGCCGACATGTTTTGCCCAATACGGGGCTCGTTTGGTACAGCTGTTGTTTCAACCACTGACAAAATTATCCTCACATGGAAAATTGTTATTTAGCTTTTTGTGAGTAAAAAAGTTTTTTATAAAAACATCATAATATTACAAATCGTTATGGGATACTCAATTCTGGTGACTCAAGTAAATCCATTTATTTTACATTTGTCGTTCTGTTTATAGGTGAACTGAAAACATTAGCACCACTTGATCATGAGCAGCAAGCAGTTTATAATCTGTTAGTCAAGGCCACAGATGGAGGAGGAAGATTCTGCGAGGCTAATATTATTCTTACTCTAGAAGATGTGAATGATAATGCCCCACAGTTTACAGCTGATCCTTACTCCATTACAGTGTTTGAAAACACTGAGCCTAAAACACCATTGACAAGAGTGCAGGCTACAGATGCGGATGCAGGTACACGTTACTTAACTATACTTCTTCTTCCATGGCCTCAAAAAGTATGGTAATCGTTAGCTCACAGAGACTTAGATGTGTCTTTCAGTGGGACTTCCACGTGTCTAGTAACTCTCAGGATCAGGTCTCTAAATGATATGTGTAGTTCTAGTAAATTCAATACAATTTTCATCTTAGTAGCTTTGAAAGTATGCACTTGTGCCTGTATCCAGAGTGGGGCAGGATACAGTTTTCCCACTCAGCAAAAAATTTTCAAACTTCAAACATTTTTCCCATTACACATTGGGATGAAATCAAAATCTTTTGAATTTTTTTTGTGAAAAAGCGGAAAGAGAGAGATGAAGAAAGCCCCTCACCCCCTCAAATAGTTAGGTTACTCATCTGGCAAGTGGAAGACCCTTGTTTAAGTCCTTGCTATGCCTGATTCAGAAGGGCCTGGAATCTGGGTCTCCAACATCTAGGTGAGTACCCTAAGCACCAGGCTATTGGCTGTTCTAGGGTGGGTTCTTCCCTCTCTCTGGTTTTGATGAGAATTTCTATCCTAGACCTGAGAAACTTCAGATTTCAATGAATCTATATTTTCTGACAAACTGCGTCCTGTCACATATACTAATTTTACAATGTTGTAAGTCTGTTAGCTTAGTCCTGATTTCAGCAAAATGGTAATCAGACGCTGTGTACTTGAGCGAGTATCTGCTAACAGAATTCGCATTTTGAAAACGTGACCCTCAGTCTAATAGACCATAACAGTATCATACAATACAGGTCTGTTAATTTTACTGTTATAAGATATGCAGTGGTATTGAGATAAGTTATTTGTTGTTCATTGTTTTGCTATAAAGTGTTATGCGAATATGACCTGAATGTGATATTAAAAAGAACATGCAATCATGTGCATTTGTGCTTATAAACTCAAAAGAAGATTTACAGAAGCATATGATTTCTGTGTTTAAGGGTATAACATCATCACATACTTGTCAACTCTTGATGGTCAAGTTATAATGTTTGGTACTGCCTCAGTGCTAGGAAAACATCATACATTATAATAAAACTAAATTGCATAATAGAAGGTATCAGCAGAGAGCCAGTTTCACACTTAATCAGTCTATGGGGCTCATAAGCAAACTGAATGGCACAAAATGCTATGTTGTTGTTTTAGTACAGAACTCTTGCCAGAGAACGTATTTCTGTTCATCTTGTGTGCTTGACTCATAAATAATCTTACTCGGTCAGAGCCTATTTATTTGATGCAGCCTGGCCCCTTATATATATAAAAATATTTTTAAAGGATATAATCCTCAAAAGTAGAAATTATCATTTTCAAGTTATAATTAGATTTGTACTACTAATCACAGTAGTTTCATATTACAGACTGAATAAAACAGAAACCTACTTCACGCTTTCTGTAGTAGAAGTCATGAATCTATAATTTAAAATGTTTAAATCAGATTATACAATATCAGTAACTTCTATTCTTGACAGTTAAATTTGCTTTAAATGTGGATGTCAGTGTTTCATTTACACTTTTTTTCATTTGTATTGCTATCTAGATTAATTATTATAGCAATGCATTTTAGCTGTCATTTCATGTTCCATAAAAGCTCTTCTGTTTTTAAATGCAGGGATGAACCGTAAGATTCGCTACTCACTAGTGAACTCTGCTGATGGACAGTTCTCTATTGATGAATTCTCTGGAATTGTTTGGTTGGAGAAGCCTTTGGATCGGGAGTTGCAGGCAGTGTACACTTTGACTTTAAAAGCTTTAGATCAGGGTTTACCTGGAAGGCTATCCTCTATGGGTAGTCTTGTGATTTCTGTTTTGGATATAAATGATAATCCACCTGTGTTTGAGTATAGAGAGTACAGTGCCACTGTATCAGAAGATACTTTAATTGGAACAGAAGTTCTTCAGATTTATGCTGCCAGCAGGGACATTGAAGCCAATGCTGAGATCACCTATTCAATAGTCAGTGGAAACGAACATGGAAAATTCAGTATCAATTCAGCAACAGGTAAATGATGAATTAACAGAAACACGTGTTCACGTATATTTAGCTGTATCATTTTCACCAAGCAATGTGGTTTTATAACACATCATGCAACTGATTAGCCAAGCATACAGATTCAAAACATATGTCCTGTGAAGTCAGTGATACCTTAGACAGATCTGTTTTGTTAGCATCTGCTGAAGAGGTGCACTAGTTTAAAAATAGTCTTGGAAAGGAGGTTAATTAAATATGAAAAATGAACTGTATGTGATGTTTTTTATAGTTTCTATTTAGGATACCCTTATACAAAGTAGAGTAGAATTTTCTTAATCAGTTTGTTCTCCACCTTTCCAAAAATAAAAAACAAACACACAAACAAAAAACAACTATAATTACAAATAATAATCTATTCACAAAAGCCATTATGTATAATCTAAATGATTGGTCAGGTTTTGTAAAAGAAAGATCTGAGATTAAACTGACAAGAAAAATTAATCATTGGTCCACAGATATGGTAATTATAGAAGAGTTGGTATGGCATTAGGGAAAGATAGAACTACGTTACCCATCAATTGTCCAGCCTAAAGATGAAGGATTTTAGGACTGAATGCCAGTTGGACTGCAGAGCCTAAGTCACTTAGGTGCTTTTGAAAATTTTGCCCTTTAGTACTATTACTTTAAAGAGTAAACTTACTTATAAAGAGGAATTTATACCTCAATTCTTCTTACGTCATAATTCTTATATATTCACTAGGTTTTTGCAAAGGGTGTTTTCAAGGAAAAGAGTTTCTCTTTCCAAAGGCCTCATCTGCACACAAAAGTTGTACTGCTTTGGCTATTTTTAAAATGATACAACTCCTTCCCCACTCTCCATGTGCAGTTATAGGGGTATAAAAGTGCTTAGGGAAGGGAAGGGAAGGGAAATAAGCTAGGCTGGCATAAGGCACCTTCATATAGGTGTAACTGTGTCTGTACTAGGTGTTAAATCAACAGTTTTGGTTTAAAAAAAAAAACAATAACCCCCCAATCAAAATATTTCTACTGGTACAAAATCTACATATAGACCAGGCAGTTCTCCTTCTCCCATTGCTTACTACACACTTGACATAATACTCTTCTATTTGTGAAATCAAAGCTGGTTTCTGTGCAAGTGAAATCAAAGGTTGATTCACTTATTTTACTTAATTTGATGGAAAATGAAAATAGGACATGTTTTCCTACACATCCTTAGCAATAAAAATACATAGGAAAGTAAGAGTCAGAAAATGTGAGTTGGATTTGAGAGTTTTTCAAGACAGCAGCAGCAGCTTCTAAATATTTTAAGGTCTGATTTCATTGCTCTCATTTTACACTGGTATAACACAGGGATTAATCAAGTCCTTGAGCTACTTGGAAATTAATTAAAACAAACTGAAAAGTAATAATATGTAGTACTACAGTAATATCAGAGTATTAAAATATGTGATTTTTTCTTTGTAGGAGCCATTTTTATTATTGAAAGCCTAGATTATGAAAGTTCCCATGAATATTACTTGACCGTGGAAGCTACAGATGGAGGCACACCTTCATTAAGTGATGTTGTAACAGTGAATATTAATGTAACAGATATCAATGATAACACTCCAGTGTTCAGCCAAGACACCTACACAGCAGTAATCAGTGAGGATGCTATGGTTGAACAATCAGTCATTACGGTACATATTATCATGTGTTTTTGTTGGTTGTTTTTTTCTCTGTTTTATTCAGTTATGACACTCATAGTTTCTGTCTTGGAGAAATAAACGTAATTTGAAGGTGGTCACAAATGAATGGGTACTGCTATGTAGTAAATGGTTAACTTTTTAAGAAAACTTTCAGAACTGAGAGTATAAAACATATAGGGAAAGTATAGATTATTTTGTACTTGTTGTAGTCCATTTATATGAATTATGATTTCATTTGCAGAGAGATTCCAGGGAAATGAGTTTACCTGACTTTGGTCATTTTGGTCATATTGACATTTTTGCCTTGAGAACTGTGTAATATGCTAGACCTGAAACAGCTGTGCCTTTCATTAGAATGAGTTTATTGAAAGAACCCCAGTATCTACCTAGATCAGTTTAAAATGAAAATATAATGTCCTCTAGGTTATGGCAGATGATGCTGATGGACCTTCAAACAACCACATTCACTACTCAATTATAGATGGCAACCAGGGGAGTCCTTTTACAATTGACCCTACCAAGGGTGAAGTAAAAGTGACTAAACTTCTAGACAGAGAGGAGGTAAGTTTTATACCCTTCTGTATTCAGTTGGTTAGATTAAAATACAGGTAACTGACTGCCATTTTGGGGGGGGGGGGGATATTTATGTAAATTCAGATGACTTCAGGTGTTTTAAAATTGATACATGTAATTTTTTCAATTATGACACTTTAAAGAAAGTGACACCCTCGGTTTATGGCATTAGTTTGCGTTTGTTTTATTCAGATTTTAAAGGGTCTATTATTAATTATAGTATATGATATATATTAGGGCTTTGTTGTTGATCTGAAATACCAGTGTATTATGTGGGTTCAAATATTTCTTTCTGAATTAATAGAAATACTTCAATTTATCACCTTTTTTCTTTCTTTAATGGATGTGTGGATTTTTATTTTTTTATTTTTATTTTTTTAAGATTTCAGGGTACACCTTGACAGTTCAAGCTTCAGATAATGGAAACCCATCCAGAGTCAATACAACTACTGTAAACATTGATGTATCTGATGTAAATGACAATCCTCCAGTATTCTCAAAGGGGAACTATAGTGTTATCATCCAGGTAATCTAAACATAGCACTATAGATTTTATGACGATCAAACTAAATACGGTTTTTGAATGTTAATCTGTGACTTGAAAATTTTTGCAAAAATCAGAAAGAAAATGTTATGTTGTTTTTATTGTTTAAAACTGAAATAATACAAATGGGATTATTTATCTGTGTAAATAAGGGTTGCAAAATCAGCACTGTATTGTGCAGCCTGGTTAGAAAAGTTGCAGAGCGATACTTCATTTGTAGGATGTATGTTGCTTCTTGACATGTGCATTATTATTATATTTTTATGTTGTGTTACACTGTACAACAGTCAACATATGTATATAGTACAGCTTAAAAATACATACATTACAAATTGACATATTTTACTAATCATAGATAGAGATTATGCTTAGAAAACTATATTTTAGCTGCTCTGTTATTGTAAAGCAGATGCTCTGTACTCCTGCACACAGACCATTATTTAATTCATGTTCACCCATCTCCCAGCAGAAGTGAAAAATGAGGAAGTCTTTCATGTTGCTCCATAGCAGACTCTTTGGCTGATTAAGAGATGATGCTTAGCAGCTGTAAAGGAAATGTTGTTCACATCTCATGTGGTATGGATGGTAGATGTGAACTGATATTTTGGGAATTTAAGTCTTGAAGCAAAGAAACAGAGATAGCAGGAATACTCAGAATAAAATATAACAAAGTACTGTTTTGGAGAGTTATTTACTATCATAAGAAACTTTTTTTTAAATGGTTATACCCTTGAAGTGTATGTCAGGCGCATGACATAATGGCACTGGAAAAGAGATTAAATAAGCAAGTATTCATGATTTAGGGAAATCCTGAGCCATATTTCACTCTTGTTGATGGCTGATCATAGATAACTTGTCTGTTTGGCTCCTGTGGTTTATGCCTTTGTCCTTGCATATGAAAATAAAAATAGTTAGGTGCTCAAAGTTCTCCATATTCACAAAAAGTGTCTGACAGAGAACCCTCAATTGAAGGGTATAAGGGTAATGCTTAATTGCAGGAAAAAGGGGAGAGAAAGAGAAGCACTTAAGTTAAGCATAGTGCTTTTATTCTTAGGCCTTGATGTGGGGGATGTTAAGTGATAACAGGTAAAAAGATGAAAAATAATTCAAGGTAATTGTTATACGTTCACTTGAACTAGTCAACCAATAACTGAGCGCTACCCCACAAGTATAATTCATCTATAACAACACATAAGCTTTAGTTTTCCATTATAAGGTGGTAATAATGGGCCATATTCTCAAATGACCAGCAGGTAATTCACTCAGGACAGGGAACTTCCTGCTGGTGGAGGCAGCTCCTGCACCAGCTATTCCCCTCTCCCCAACATACGGACCATGTTGCAGGAAGTAAGAGGGACTTAGGATAGATGCATTAAAGACCTCATGCCAATGATATATATTAGAGCAGCCCCTCAGGTACCTAATCTCTTGCTGACAACAGTGTACAGGTCAACACTGATCAGCACTCAGAATGAGGGCATCAAAACTCATTCAGTGAGTCATCCTTACATAGCACTTTTGTTCGAAGCTCTTAAAATGCTTTATGAAAGTATGTAAATTGAAACCAGTGGGAGTTAGACACCTAAATATATTTTTTTAAAATAACCTGAAACTATGTTTCTTGGAGTAATGCACAGGCCATCCTCACCCCCAAAATGTGGGTAGTTTTTTATAGCCACACTTTTGCCCTAACCTACATACATACCCAAGATCACACAGTAAATATTCATAGAGTCAAGAAGGGAAACCTGGTTTCCTGACTATCACTGGTTCCCATCATCTCTCTTACCTGTGCCAGCTGAGGTACATCTACAGAGTTTTCTCTTCCCCAACATCCCACCATAGCCTGATGAGAGGGGGAAAGAATTCTGAATTACCTGAGTGTCCATGTCGTTCCCCTCTAATAAGGCAGAGTACCTCATGGAGAATGATGAACCCCCTCCAGTCCACCCACAATGTACCATGAAAAGGAAAATTCTGGATTCAAATGAGGTGGGAGTCATAGGTGCTTAGCGGTTCTGAAAATCAGGCCACTTAGGTGCCCAACTTTAGGTATCCATGTTTAAAAATATGGCTCTTTTTAAGAACCGTAGAGGAAGGGCTCAAAAGTGGATAAACAGAGAGGGTGCATGGTGTGAGTATTTTTTTGTTTTTTGTGAGTGTGGTATTTTTTTTAATGGATGGCATTTTGCTGAGGTCCTATGCTGCAATCATTTGACCAGTATATTAAAGTGTGCGCAGCTGCCACACTTAAATATTCTGGGAGAAATGGTATATAATCTTCCAGAATGGAATGGAGATTTTAGTGAATGTACTAAACTATAGTTGACAAATCTGACCAATTGGTTTACAGGTATATATAAACCGTGTTGCATCCCTGTGATGCACATACTAGAGGTTATTTGAAATAAAGTTTAAAAATCTCCACATGAGAGCCATTTGACATGGGCTAAAGTGTGGCATTTACCCTCTGCCCCACTAGGAGCTCTGGGCAAGGTTGTGACCCAGGGACCCATCTCCTTTTCTCCCACTTTGGGGTTATTTGTGCAGGAGGGAGAACAGAGAAAAGGAGTCCATGTGCTCATCTGTGTGTAGGGACTGTGAATATCTTTTATAGGTGCCATTAGTTAGATTTGAAATCTTTGCTGAGTTAATAATTAACCCAAAGGCACCAGCCCTCATTGAGTCCAAAGGTAGAAAAGATTGGCATTTCAAGGCCAAGCCATCCTTTAAACACCAAAGGAACTGGAAAACTTTCCAGGAAGTAAAAAAACAAACCGTTATTTGACAATACTATGACACCAGTTACACTGATTTGGATTCCTTTCCATAAGAGAAAAAAGTTCTCACTAATTACATTGTTATAATGAAACTATCTAATGCAACATTCCTATACATTTATAGGAAAACAAGCCTGTTGGATTTAGTGTGCTGCAGCTCTCGGTGACAGACAAGGATTCTTCTCACAATGGTCCACCTTTCATCTTTGCAATCCTGACTGGAAATGAAGAGAATGCTTTTGAGATTAACCAGCAAGGAGTGCTTACCACATCTGTTGCACTGAAACGCAAAGTGAAAGACCATTATTTTCTCCATGTTAAGGTAGGAAAGACTTATCTCTAGCCAGTTTGTGTTTTTAACCAGTTTACTTACGCAGATCACTTTTTCCCTGTGGTTGGAGGATGGCCATTTGCATTTGTGTGACTAGACTCATATATCCCACGTAGTGATTTAAGGTCCCAGCTCTTGCAATCAGATCCCACTGACCTCAGTAGGACTCCAAGCAGGCGTGGAGTCTTTCCTTGTGGATTTCCTTGCAAGATTAAGGCATAAGTGAAGAGTAAAAACAGCAAACGTTTGTCCTAAGGCTTTTGTCCACCCCTCCATTTTGAGTGTGTTTTCAAGAAGACTATCTGCGTCTCCTTCATTTCTTATCAGGCATGTTACTGCACCCAAATCATCCACCTGGGAAAGCAGTCAGACTCTAGATCTGCAGTGCTGTTCCTGAGACCATCTACTGGTAGTAGTAGAGGGCCGTGCCTTGTTGCATCCTTCCCATTTTCTTCCCAGTGTGGCTTCCTACTGAACCTTGGAGGAATAAGCTAGAGATTGCTCACATGTCCATAACAGGGTTTAATAAAGGCTTCCCAGCATTGCAGCACTGAAATATTATCTATTGATTAAAAATACCTTTATATAGCACAATCTTCTTTTCACATGGTTCTATAAAAGAACAATAGCAATACAGTTTTGGTTCATGTGATACACATTGGATACTAATTTACATGTCGTATTGTAACAGTGTTTTCACACTATGGATTAGATTCTCATCTGGTGTAAATCAGCATATTTAATTGATTCTATTAAAGTCAATGGAATTGCACTGATTTTACTCCAGTTGAAAATCTGGCTCTGATTGTAACCTTTCAAGTGTCAGATGGTTTTTATACTTTGGCTTAATCACTAACCCAACAAGCTGCTATCAAGGCAATCTATAATAAAGGCAAGATGGCCTAACTTAATAAACCTCACTTTCTTTGACAGCTTAGTTTTCCCAAATATGTTTTTTGTGTCTGTTAGATGACTGTGTCCTTAGATCAGATCACTCTTCACTGTCTTATCAGATATTATTTAATTCAGCTATAGACTGATAAATAAGAAACTATGAACAGAGGAATCAAGATTCTAAGGGTAAAAAAATTCCCAAGATGTTGCACATGTTCAGTTCTTGCATGTCATTTCTAGACTTCCTATTTTGAGAGAAATCTTCTGCTCTGTTCCTACACATTCTTTAAAGGTCAATAACAATTTCTCTCCCCAAAGCTCCAAATTATTTCCTTACTTAATATTTTTATCATTCCTGAGAAACAAAGCTTTACTTTCCACTAAAGCTGGGTGAGGAAACTGTTTTCCCATCCTGCAAAAAATTTTAAGATTTCCATCATTTTCCTTTTCCACTATGGGCTGAAACCACAACCTCTCCAATTTTTTCCATGAACGAAGAGAGACATCCAAGAATAGGCATTAGCCAAGTGGTTATGGCAGTCTCCTCAGATGTGGAAGACCCAGGTTGTGGGAGACCTCTGAATCAGGCAGAATAGGGACTTGGACCTGGGTCTCCAACATACCAGGAGACTGCCTTAACTGCCAGGCTACTCTGGGGTGAGTCTCTACCCCATTGTTTTGAATAGGAATTCCATCCTGGACCTCAGAAACTTTGTTGAAAGCAGTTTTTACCACAAAAAAAGTTTGTTTTGATGAATTGGCATTTTCAGACAAAAAAAAAGTTTCATTAAAAAAATTCAGATAAACTCTACCTCTACCTTTTAAACAGGGTCCTGAAGAAGTCTTGTCGTCCACTCTTCTGTGTATGCTAATTCAGTCCATATTGAGATAACTATCATACACTATACTTATCCTAAGCATATCTCTTGCCACAAGGAAGAGAAAAGAGAAAGCATATTGTTGCCGTGGTTTACTCTTGAGTGTCACACACAGATGCTATCATGATGGGCACCAGTATAAGAACCAAGATAGACAGACTCTTCATTTAAGTACAGCCCAGGACTTGGGGTGCATGGAGTGGGTGGTCAGAGTAAGAAATGCATTTGAGAGAAAACAGATCTTAAAAACAACCAGCCAGTTTATATAAATTCCTGCATTACCCAAGGCTTACAATTCCCTGGATCTATGGAAAGACACAACTCCTTTAGACACCTCTGTTAGAGCTTCTCTCTGTGTCACTCTGTTCCCCGACAGCCTCTAACAATTTACATTCCCACCCGAGAAAGCTTTTTAACTATTTATAACCCTTTGATGTATTGGTTCCCAGCCTAGCAAAGCTGCTGTGTCACTTCAGCCTGGAGCCTGGAAGTATTCCATTGTCCTGTAATTACCCCCTCACACACATTTACGTTTTTTATTGGTCATTCTTTCTTTCAGCCTCTCCCCAGGAGAAAAATTGTGTGTGCATTTTAGCATTTTGGTTTTTTGTGGTGGGTTTTTTTGTTTTTTTTTTATTTGCATGTAGCTGTACATTGACGTACATGGATTTTTGAGAATCTTCCTCGCCATGTATCAGACCTGTTTTATAAAGTTTCACTGGCAGCTTCTGGTCTGTCAGCCTTTCCTTGAATAATTCTCCCTTTTTAATTGAAACAATGATAAATTCTTTCTAACGGTTGTCTAGAAACGAATTCCACCCTATTATTATTTTTTTTATTTCTTTACAATGAAAATAATGGTTTGAGATATCTATTAATGGGTAGAGTTTTAGGGAGTTCCAGTATTACTGTGTGAAATCTTCAGCAATGAGTCAGACAGTCTTCATGCAACTCTCCTGGGTTTGTAGTTTAAAATTAGGGCTAGCTGGGAAGAAAGAATTGTGTTTCAGTATAAATTTTGAGGTTTTGACATTTTGATGATGAAACCAAGAGCTTTCAGTTTTTTTCACAAAAAGCGAGGAGAGACACCTCACCAATAACCTAGTAGATAGGGTACTCACCTGGGATGTGGGATACTGAGGTACAAGTCTCTGCTTTACCTGAGTGAGACCAGGGGCTTGATCCGGAAAGTCCCACATCCCAAGTATGCACTCTAACCTAGCCAGGGAGAGACTATAGCCTGGTGGCTACAGCATCAAATTAGACAGAGCAGGGATTTGAAACAGTACCTTCCATTTCCCAGTGAATGCCCTTTGAGGAGTGTCTCTCTGGTTTTGATGAAAATTTCCATCCTGGACCTGAGAAACTTTTCTGATGAAAGTTCTGTCGGAACTGTTGCATTTCCACAAAAAGTTTTGGTTTTGACAAATCAGCATTTTCTGGCAATAATGTTATTTCAAAAAATTCTTCACTAGTTCTATTTAAGATACAATCAATATCTTTATCAAATGTAGCTTTAAATATATACACATTAAACAGTTAATTCTTCTACTTCTCTTTACAACATGCCTATTTGTTCTTTTTATTCTCTCTCTTTTTGCCTCTCTCCCAGATCAAAACTCTGCCCTTTGTTTTAGAACAACCAGTCAAAAATCTAGGCAAAACCAAACATAACATTCACTTGAGCATTGTCTACTTATTTAAACATTTGGGTTACTAAAAGTCAGCTTTCCAGACATAAGCCTATCTTTCTAAAATGATTATAATATATAGTAAATACTGCACACATGTAGTACCTTTTTAAAATCTTATGGTCCAATGTTCAGATTTTCATAAGTTTAGATTTGTAGATAAAAATGTAAAATGATTTTCCTGCATATATCTGCAAAAGCACAAATCATCTTTAGTGGTAATGAAATAACTAGTTTTCTTTAAAACACAACATAGGATTTTCCTATGCTGCTCTGCACCCTGGGTCCTATTAAAGTTATAGTGCTCACTTTTGCTCTCTGTGGCAGAACTACTCCAGAAAGGTAATACATAAAAAAGTGAAAAGGGAAGGAAGAGAAAAATGGAAGGGAAAGGATGGGAAGACATTATTTCACTCTCCTACTCTATTTTTTCCTCTCTTTGTATCGCAATATGTGTCCTTGTGCGAGAATGGGTTGTGCGTTGGGAGTCGTCATGTTTTAAAAAGCTATGAATTTTATTGGAGCTAGACAGTGTGACACCGTTGAAGATAATTAGTATAATTACTTGAAGCAAATACCATCCCAGGATGTTTTCCTTCATCACAAAGACAAATCGTAAAACACAACATCATTAAACATAACATTCTGCAAGTATTATTTTCATTTTAATGTAATGTTTGGCATTTCTCACTTTAGATTTGTTTTAACCGAGATTCTCCCATTAGACTATATGGAGTAGCGTATGTGTTGGATGTTTATTGCATGAGTCATTGTGACTTTGTAAAATATTTCCATGTTTAAAATAAAAAAACTTCAGGCGCCATCTGCTGTCTGAAGCCAGGTATTGTGTGTTTCTTGTCTATTAACATATCTAGAAATGCAAAGAAATCTATTATAAACAGCATATCTGTTTAATTTTTGAAGATCTAAAAAATATTTAGATACTTAGTGAATCAGTAGGACTTATTTAGCTGTGGTTAGTCCTGCTCTGAATAGGGGTTGGACTAGATGACCTCCTGAGGTCCCTTCCAACTCTATGATTCTATGAAAGTTTATTTAAAATCCTTAGCTTTTCATATTTCCCATGATATTATTGCTTGAAAACTATTAATGAGTGGCCGATATTGTGTAGAACTTCACATTGTCAACTTTTTTCTCTGTTTCAATAAATAACAGTGACAGTATTAAAAGGTGTCCTTGCTACTTTATCAGTTTAAATTTTATTGCACAGGTAACAGAAATACATCTATAATTTTGATATAAGTTATTTATGTTGTCGCTGCTAGGTTTTCTGTCAAATCCAGTGTTATGTTTGAAATTTAATAAGGCATCTTCTTACAAGAAAAATAATAAATTTTCCTGAAAGCAGCATCTTGCAAGGGTGTTTTACTGTATACAGTACTAATGTTTTTGTTAAATGCTGATGAGACAAAGCAGAAATTAGTTTTTTATCTCTCTCTTTTCCAATAGGTGGCAGATAATGGAAAACCACAGTTGTCATCTTTGACTTACATTGACATTAGAATTATTGAGGAAAGCATCTATCCTCCAGCAATTCTGCCATTAGAAATCTTTATTACAACCTTTGGAGAAGAATATTCAGGTGGTGTCATTGGGAAAATCCATGCAACCGATCAGGATGTTTATGACACTCTAACATACAGTCTGGATCCCAAGATGGAATCCTTATTCTCTGTCTCTAGCACAGGTGGTAAACTGATAGCACACAAAAGGCTAGATATAGGACAGTACCTCCTGAATGTCACTGTTACAGATGGAAAATTTACTACTGCAGCAGACATTACAGTGCATACCAGACAAATCACACAAGAATTGCTAAACCACAGCATTGCTATACGCTTTGCAAACCTTGCTCCTGAAGAATTCATTGGTGACTACTGGCGCAATTTCCAGAGAGCTTTAAGAAATATTTTGGGTGTGAGAAGAAGTGATATACAGATCATTAGTTTGCAACCCTCAGATCCTCCTTCAAACCTCGATGTACTACTGCTTGTTGAGAAATTTGGTAGTTCTCAACATCCAACCAGAATTCTACTCCAGAAGATAAACTCCTCTGCAGCTGACCTTGAGGAGATCTTAGGTGTCCGGATACTTGAAGTTTTCCACAAACTTTGTGCAGGCCTGGATTGTCCTTGGAAATTTTGTGAAGAAAAAGTGACAGTGGATGAGAATTCCATGTCAACCCACAGCACAGCCAGGCTGAGTTTTGTCACTCCACGTCACCACAGAACAGCAGTTTGCCTTTGCAAAGGTGAGAAAAAGGTGTACTCTGAAAATAAATGTTATGATTTCAAACAACCAGAGACATTAATGGTAAATTCATTGTATAGTCCAAACATTAAAAATACGCTATAACTCCCATTGGCACGATTGCAGCATTTCGTGCTAAATAAGAGAAGAATAAGAAAATTACTTCAGGGATAGTTCTTGCCCCACATATAACTGTCCGTATTTTGATAGCTTATCCACTGTAAACCCATAAGAGGGTTTTTGGTTTATAAAACATTCTGCTTGTTTGTTTTATAAGAGTGAACGTCCCATTTTGCAGTCCTACCTTGCTTCCTGACTGAAGGCTGGGATAGTTGCCTGTCTTTTGACATGCAAGTCCACACAAAGCACCTGACTATCTCCTGGGTGCTGCTTAGAGTATTGCCGCACACAACAGCAGGACAGTGGCAGGAACCTTACCTACAACTGGGGTAGTAAAATATGGCTGCAGAACAGGCGATATCAGGCCAGACCCTTTATTGAAGTGAATGAAGCTATGCTGATTTACACCAGGTGAGGATCTGGCCCATGAATCTTTGAAAAAAAAAATAGGTACAATATATTTTCTAAAATAACTAAGGTTTTGTAGTGGGTGAGGGATTACATCTTTTGATGGCCTTCAAAAACAGTAACCTCCACACTTTAGGGATAAAAAGACCCCCAAACTGAAATAATATCTACCTGGACTTAATCTGCAAAGTGAAAGTAATGGTAATGCTAAAGGAAAACAACAGCATATTTTTATTTCAAAGATTGTGGAGGAGGAGTTGAAATCATGTTTAGGAATGTTTAGGAATTCCATAGCTGTTATATGTACTTGCTGCCTCCCCTTTTTTCTTGTCAATCACCTGACATAACTACTACTTTCTTCTCCCATTGTCTAAAGATAGGAACTTTGTTTGAGTATTTTAAATTCAAGATGGTTTTGCTTTAAATTACCATGCCTGGAAAATAAACCACGTATTCTGTTTTACAGAAGGGAAATGCCCCCTTGTGAATAATGTATGTGAAGGAAACCCATGCCCCGAAGGTACTGAATGTATAGCAGATCTTAAGGACAGAAAGTACACCTGTGTTTGCCATGGTGACAAGCCTGGCCAGTGTCCTGGTGAGATTTTAATTCTGAAATACTTGGGATAACACTGCAGTACTTGGAAAGGGAACTTTGGTTTTAATCTTGTGTTAAATCATTTCATGCTTGTCTATCTTTTTTAAGCATCAGTTGGTTCATCGGTGACATTTACTGGGAGCAGCTATGTAAAATATCGTCTCTTGGAAAATGAAAACAAAGAGGAAATGAAGCTAACAATGAGGCTTAGAACATATTCTACCCATGCAGTTGTCATGTATGCCCGAGGAACAGACTATAGTATTTTAGAGGTATATTATATTCTACCATTGCATAGATGGATTGCATACTTCGCTTTTACATCAGCCTAATTAAAGGGTATTTTTATTGCCAAAATTTAAATATTTAATAATTCCACCATTGCACAATTCTCATAATTCTTTGAATTGCCTTCAAAGTAAAAAACTTATTGTTATGTACCCAGATGACAGCAAACATTTATCAAAAGTTTGTTTTAATGTGTACTAATTCCTTTTCTTTAATAAAACAGATCCTTCATTCTTGTTACAGCCAATGGGTTTTAAATTATTGGTCTTAAACTATCAACTTTAAAATAAGGATTAGTCTTTTCTGTATGATATATTAGTATATTTAAAAATGATATTGAAAATATATTCTTAAAACATGTCCCAAATGGGAACACTGGAGGCCTGGGTTCTCCAAACACTCTACTTAATCTGTTTAATACTCTGTCATTTCCTTTACCATAGGAAAAAATAAAGACAGAGTAAAACACAAATATTTTAATTAAGCCAAACAAAGAGCCATATGCACAATGATTAATTCAATGTGTTTGAAATATAACATCAGTCAATCACCCGTATGAACAACATCTAATAATGCTTTGTCATTTCTTTAACATATTTGTGCCAGTAGAGATTTCCAATTATTTAGCATATTTTCGTAAGGTAATAATGTTGGTTGATTGTCACAAGTAACATAAAAGCTAATAATGCATGGGTGTTTGTTCTGTTTTTGTTTTTCCTCTACATAGATTCACCATGGGAGGCTACAGTATAAATTTGACTGTGGCAGTGGTCCTGGCATTGTCTCAGTTCAGAGCATTCAGATTAATGATGGTCATTGGCATTCAGTGTCTCTTGAAGTGGATGGAAACTATGCCCGGCTGGTTCTGGACAGGGTGCACACTGCATCTGGTACTGCTCCTGGCACTCTTAGAACACTAAACCTAGATAACCATGTGTTTTTTGGTGGACATGTTAGGCAACAAGGTACAAGGCATGGCAGGAGTCCACAGGTCAGCAGTGGTTTCAGAGGATGTATGGATTCCATTGTACTTAATGGACAAGAGCTACCACTAAACAGCAAACCACGGAACTATGCACATATGGAAGAATCTGTAGATGTATCTCCTGGATGTTTACTGATTGCTACAGAAGGCTGTTCAAGCAGTCCTTGCCAGAATGGAGGCATATGTAATCCCCTGTCCAATGGAGGTAAGCTTTATTTGTTCTTTTGTTGGGTGAAGAAGATTGTTTCAAGCCACTTTTCCAAACCACAGATCCTGGGCCAGCTGGAGGACAAAAATGCCAAGGGAGGAAATGTTTTATTTATTTATTTTTTTACATTTTTCCTAAGAGGCATGTTGAGTGGATGTGGGTTTAGTGTTAGTTTTGTACTTTCTATTAATATGGGACCGCATGGAATTGTTTATATTGCTATTAACAAAGATTGCCTCCATCCAAATGTCATTATATGTTATTTTTTCTATTTCTGTTTGATTAAAACTTGAGAAGTTAGACTTCCTTTGCCTTCAGAGGAAATATTGAAAAGTTTGAAAAGGTAGATTCTTTGAATGCACTGAAAGGCATGCCTTTCATACTATGTTTGGTTGATTTTAGGTTATTATTGCAAGTGTGCTGCTTTGTTTATGGGAACCCATTGTGAAGTGAGTGTCAATCCATGTGCCTCCAATCCTTGCCTTTATGGTGGCACTTGTATTTCAGTCAGCGATGGTTTTGTCTGTAAGTGCAGAGGAGAGTACACTGGTCAAAGGTATGTCTTCGTTGTTTGTTATAGAAATGCAATCCTTACATTCAATGCCTCTACTCCTTATATAATATCTTTGACAAGAATGCCTCAGGAATCCTGCTAAATAAATGGATTCTCTATATCCTCTTCCATTTACTTCATTTTGGGCCCAACCCTGTGATATCTTGTGCCCTTGTGTCCATTAAAGTATATTGAAGTTGATAGCACTCAACACTTTACAGGATCAGGCCCGTAGTTTGTACCTCTTATGGGAAAAAGATAATTTATACATTTTTTTCCCTTTTCAGATGTCAGCTGGGTCCATATTGCAAAGACAACCCTTGCAAAAACAGTGGCAAATGTATTGATAGTTTGGATGGACCTGTTTGTGAGTGTGAGGCTGGTTTTCATGGAGAAAGGTTGGTAGCTTTGTAAATCTGGTTATGTTTACAGCTTTAGCAACATTACATTTATTATCACATAGCTGAATTCATACAAATATAAGAACATTTAGCCTGGGCCAGAACCCTTAGAATTTTGTAACAATGAAACTCAAATTTTGTAGGAGGATTCTGTCACTCAGATTAATTATGCTGAGTATGTCCAATCCGTAATAGTTCTAAAATAGATGTTTTCCTTGTATGCACAATGTTTATATCTTATTCATATACACATTAGAGATATTTCTGGATTCCTTCATGACAAATATTGTACTAGAAGTACCTCACAATGCAAACCACGTAAGTTTGGAAGCTGTGTTCCTTGCACATTTGATCATTGGAACCTCACTGTATTATCTTGGGATAAAAGAGTTTCTTTTAGGACTGTCTTTTCCATGTCAACAGATGCAGAATTTATAAACCTAATTTTCCTTTCTATTGGGAGGAGGAAAGAGTAATTGGCATATTAATATTTTCAATTTGTAAATTTGTAAATAAGGAAGCACTAACATTTTTGTATCAGGATCTAAAGAGGCAGTCTTGTCCTGATCTGTTTTTAATCAATTAGTGCCTTAATGGAAAATTGAAACTGTCATTTGCAGTTCATTATGATAGATTCTGTAAACGCCTGTCTTTTTTTGTTTGTTTGTTATTTTTTTTTGTTTGTTTGTTTGTTTTGCTTATTTACACTGTTTCTCAGTTTGCTCAAAACATTATTCTGCAGTGACACGGCAGCAAAAAGTATTAAAACTTCCCTACCCACCACAATCATCGGCATTCCTTCTATTTGCAGAGTAAGGTGCTGCTCGGAATAAATAAGGTGGCTAAATCTGACTCTAATAAAATTATTGTTTGTGTCAAGATGGAAAATTATTAAAGTGACATGGTTAGCACATATAAGGAGGCATGAAGCTTACAGTTCAATATCCAGCTCTTCCAATGGGATTCACTTGTACAAAAATCTGCACCCAAATGGAATGCTGCAGGGGTTCCTGTTAGTAGATCCTATTATGGGATATGGGCTTAGGGACTCAGAATCTAGTTTGGACATAGACAAAGCAGTTTATTGCTGATGACACAAAGTGGAGATAGTAAAGAAAGCTGAGTGTCTTGGCCTTGTCACTTTCCAAATGCTTGTTTGTTAGACAGTTGGCACTTAGCAGTGAGAAATTAATATTTGAACCCCTGGATGCTGTGGCAATAATGTGCCCTCCATAATATATCTGACAGTGTGGGAAACCAGCACTTGAAGAGTTAAGGAACCCCCTCTTCCCCCCCCCCCCTTTTTTTTTTTTTAAATTTTGCGGAAAATAGTAGAGAAAAAATGCAGGTAAAAATGGTATCTCTACTCCCCAAGATGCAGATTCACACAAGACTGCTAGGATAAAATAAAAAATTATACAGCAAAATGTAAATTCTGTATATTAAAAAATAAAACCAGCCTGCAGTCGCTGAGTACTAGGTGTCTCCTGTAGTATCAGTTAAGTTGCATCAATATTCACTATTATTTCTCTGCTCTGGCAGGTGCCTGACTGATGTTGATGAATGCACAGAAAATCCATGTCTTAATGGTGCCCTTTGTGAGAACACATATGGCTCCTATCACTGCAATTGTAGCCATGGATTTGGAGGAAAATATTGTGCAGACATTGTTCTCAATAAATACGTCTCAACATCTTGGAACATTAGCTTAGCAGAAGTAATCGGAATTATTGTTTTCATAGCAGGAATCTTCTTATTAGTTGGGATATTTGTTTTCTGTCGCAAACTGATCAATCGAAAGAAGAAACGTCAGCCAGAGTCTGAAGATAAACACCTGGGAACAACAACAGCTTTCTTGCAAAGACCATATTTTGATTCAAAATTGAATAAGAACATTTACTCAGACATCCCCCCCCAGGTGCCTGTTCGTCCCATTTCTTATACTCCCAGCATTCCAAGTGACTCCAGGAACAATCTTGACAGGAATTCTTTTGAGGGGTCTGCCATCCCAGAGCATCCGGAATTTAGTACCTTTAACCCAGATTCTGTACATGGCCACCGAAAGGCAGTGGCTGTCTGCAGTGTAGCACCTAACTTGCCTCCGCCGCCTCCGTCTAACTCTCCTTCAGACAGTGACTCAATACAGAAACCTAGCTGGGATTTTGACTATGACAGTAAGCCATCTTCTTTTGTTAAATGTATTTGTGGTACACTACATTTAGAGTTCAGAGTTTGGGACTGTAGTACTTACATAGGGTTATGGGCTTATGGATGTGTTTTACACTAAGAAAATATTGAGTCATTTAGATTTTATTGTAAACAACAAGACACAAGACGGATCATGTACAAGGAACAGTCTACACTGATACATTTTACTGGCTGCGGGAGTTGCCTCTTGCCCTGATGTTTTGTCATGAATATTTTCAGACTCCTGAGGGCATTAATTTTTATGAAGAATGTTCAATCCAGAGTACATTAATTTTTTGACATTAATTTTTTGACATTACATTTCTTTTTGCTTTCAGCTAAAGTAGTAGATCTTGATCCTTGCCTTTCAAAGAAACCTCTGGAGGAAAAGGCCTCTCATCCTTACAGCACTAGGGAAAGTATGTCTGAGGTCCAGTCCCTTAGCTCCTTCCAGTCAGAGTCATGTGATGACAATGGTATGTAGTGCATAATCATTCTTCTCTATTGCTCATGCTCACTTGTTCCCTCCCTGCCTATCACCACATATAGACGTACATAGTTCTTTATATCCGTACATAAATTATATATATAATTTAGTATATTATATATTTATTTACATACTTTCTAGGTTAGTTCTCAAAGGCTACTTAAACCTGTAAAATTAAATGTGTTTCAGTGTTAAATACTGTATCCTGACAAAATATTTGTTCCACTGTTAAATACTAACTATTAAAAATTCAGTATTAGGTGTTTGGAGTTGGTAGGAGGTAATAAAGCTTCTCAATATATGTAATCATTGGTTACAAGTTTACCCAAATTCAGTCTATAAAAAATTAGCCTCTGCACAAGTGTAGTTTTAGCTTTGACATTCAGCTTTCAGTAAAGCTTTTTGGTGTTACAGTTTCATTTGTTTCCTTTTTTTTTTCTTGCTGCGGCCTCAGCTCCCATATGGATCAAATCAGTACTGAGTGAGAGCAGAGTTTAAGGGACTGCTTGTAAGTTTGATTATATTAGTAATGAAGGAAGTTATGCAAAAGGGATTTTGCTGTAGTAGCATAGTGGTAATTATCTGGCTTTTGTCATGATGAATATGAACATACACAAAACCTCTGTGTATCAAAAAAATGCCAATATATAAAACAAGAATGTTCTATAATCGATGTAAATTGTATTTTGATGGTGACTCTGGGCAACCAAAAAATACTCAGTAAACTTAATTTTCAGTCTTTGCTTTTTTACTAATTCGGAAGCTTTCACTCAATTTTATTTTCTCTCCAATTACAGACCCTTTTTACCTTTTAAATATGAACACATCATTTTTATTTACAAAGCTTTCAGAGTTCAGGAAAATTATTGAACACATTTTCTAAATGGATAGTAACTTTACCTGCGTTGATAAATCCAAAATGATTAAATTAAAATGCCTGTTAATGTATCAACTTGAGCTTCCTTAATTACTTAGGAAGTTCTACTTCTCACCAAAGTAGAATGATGTTGTTTTATTAGTGTGAAGTTACATGTATATTGGTGGTATATTCAAGAGCTGGTTAAAATAAAATGAAAAGTAAATGACCTGCTTATAGATGTCTAAGCTTTTTATCAATAGACTTGGTATCATTTTTTAACTTCTGTTTTCATTAAAAGCAAGCTGGCTGCTGCATTAATAGCACTTTTTCACCTCATAGTCATATGCTCAAAATATCTTTGCCTGGTATTTCAATCACGTATTGATGAGAAAGTGAATGGATAAAGGTATATGTGAAAGTTACCATATGCCAAGTAATATCCTACTTGGAGCAATGAAGAGAGAATGAAAATGTTGTTATACTAACCTTTGATCCCTCCATTGAGGTGCATACAACTTCCATTGGCTTCAGTGGGAGCTCTAAATATGAAGCAATGGCAAGTTCGGACCCTCATTTAGAAGGGTTTTAGCCAGAACAGTAGTGAGCCAATTTTCTTTTCTCCTCCCTCTTTACAAGGGCTGGATATCATTTTAACTTACACCAATGCAGGAAATATCTTTTAATAACCCAAAAGGGGCAGCTTTAGCATCACAGCAGTTCTTCTTTGATGCCACATTGGCAGCTACAGAATATCACTCAACTCCTCTGTTGGATTTTGGATCAGAACGGGTTCCACCAAATCTGCTCTTAGATATGTACACACAGCTGCCAGTCACTTCAGTAAGAGTAGCATAATGCACATATGATGGTAGAATCTGACTTTAAAGGAGGAATTCCTTTTTCTCTTGCTCCTTTTTCCCTTTCTACACAGAGAGAGCTCACAAATAAGCAGTCTTAGTAAGTTATTGGTTTTCATTTATATTCATTTTTTCTTATTTTTAAGTACAATAGTATTGACACACTAATTTGGCATTGCAAGTGCTAGGGCCTTTGAAATTCAGCTATCCACTCGACCACTTAACTTCCTAATGCAGATTGCTATTATAAAAACACATTTCTCTATGTAGATACTTGGCATTTTCTGTATTCGTTCTCTTTTATATCCTCATTAGCATTTTCAGTTCCATTTCATTGGAACAGTCTCCAACAATTTTTTGTTTTAAAGTAGAATATATTATGGGAGCCTTGGTTTAATACTTTTAACCTCATCCACTGGTGTTCTTTAAAAAGCTCATTTTATCATCTTATTAGAATAAGTACCACAGCTAAAGTCATTTGGTGACAAAACATTTCAGAAATTCCGGTCTAACTAAATCTAATCAAAGGAGCCCTGTGCTTGTGCATAAATTATTAGGTTTCAGGACTAATTATGGTATCAAGTTGTCTTTATAAAGAAGAATAAATTAAAGACTATGATATAAAATTACATTGTTATTAGATAAAGTAGTAAAGGATTGAAAACTTATTTTTATTGTAATGTCTTTATGTACTTATATGCTGTTTAAATTGATACTAACGATAGGTTTGTTTTAATTTGCTCCTTCCATACCATTTACAAGCTTCCATAGTGACTGTAATACACCTTGTCAATGCTGTTGTTGACACGGTGGAAAAAGAAGGTATATATGTGTTTTCACTTTTTTATTTATTGCTTTGGCAGAATATTGCATGTTTTCGTCTTGTAGTAATGTAGTAGTAAAGTAGATGGGCAATTATGAAATATTGTTTACTGGTCAGAAAATGTCTGTATTTTTAGTAGCGTCTATTTTCCTGTGTGTTGTGTGTACTCTCTGTTCATATTTATAAAATGTGTGGACAGTTTTACAAATGTGAGTGCCTAAATTTAGGCAACTAACAAAAATTGGCCTGTTTTTCAGAGGTGCCTCCTCTTTACAAATATCTGTGCAGGGTGTCAGGCACAATCCTTGTCCTTCTAGTCTTGGTGCACAAGGACCATGAGAATCTAGCATATCAACAGGATAGGGAGAGAGAGAGAGTACAACCATGGATTAGTTGTCCTTCCACACCACCCAGCAGAGCTGGGCCAGCTGTGAGAGAAGTTGGCACTCATTGTACCAAGTAAAGGGGAGCGGAAGGGGGGCTTGTGCATTCCCATAGGCATTTTGCCTGCCTTAGGCACAATAGGCTAAATTCAAAGCCCTTTGAAGTCCATCAGAATCAACCTACTAACATCAGTGGTCTTTGCATCAGGGCCAGTGCACAGCCTCTGCTCTTATCCTTTCACACTGAATCTATTTTATAAAATTAAATTGCTTTGGAGATGACAGCATTACCTGTAACAAGTGTGATTGTAGTAAACTTGACACTGAATCACTGTGAATTGGAACAAAGGCCAGTTGTTCTGCTCTGTTTGTATATAGTGCATACCCCATGTCAGAGCCATACGTATTGTGGAGCAATACATCTTTTGAGTCTTAAACTGCCTTAAGCTGTTGTGAACAGCTACACTTAGGGGATATTTGAGTGGCTATTTACACCTTAGCTCCAAAAGAAAAATCTAATATAAAAAAGAAGCCAGCTCCACAGACTGTACCAACACCACCTTCAATAATTTAATTATTTACACTCAGTAATCTCCAGAAGATAAAAAATCATTGCCAATGAGTCTGTCACACTCTTTGGTATATTGAGACTCGGTAACACAAAGACTGCTTTCCTTACAAAAAGATGTGCTCAAAATATTGACTGTGGATCAAATCCCAGGCCCATGCTTTTGCGGCTGCAGAGGCCCCCCCTCCCTGCAAAACCAAGATATTTCTGGTTTGTGGGCTGGATAGTCCATGCAGGAGTGCATGCCATCTGCAGTGCATATGATCCTATTCCACACCAATTCCCTTCAGTTGGCCAGACTAGGGGTAAGGCCGGAGAATCCAGTGTTGTGCAAATAATCTATCCATCCCCTTTATGGATCTGCAGAGGCTCATTCAGCCATTTGGCTGAATTCACCTCCAGGGATAAGCTACTGAGAAAAAGTATATTTCTGCCCCTTTGAATAGTCCATATGCCTTAATTAGAAAGGATGTTTTATCAATTAAAACCCTGTTCAGAGTGAAGCTACCTCAATAATGTAAAATTGTTTGTTGTAGCCATGGATGCCATTTGAATGATTGCCCTATAAAAACTAAGTACTGTGTAGTGATCAGAGTAAATATATAAACAGAAGGGCTAGGAGATTAAATAAAACAAAGACTTCCCTTTCTAGTTACAAGTTCCAGGAAAACATTTCACTAGTAAATTTTTCTAGTGCTTGGTCAAAAGTTTACAAGATTACAGTGCATTCCACATGTAATGGGCAGGGTTGTGAGAATGGGTGGGGAGAAACCTTTTAAAAAATTAGATAATTTAAAGCAGTTTTCTGTAGTTTTAATAGTTAGAAATGAGAAAAAATTATCTTTGTGGGGGTTTTTTATTGGGAGTTACAAGATCTGAACAGTAGCCATGTATCAAAATTCGATGGAGTGATGCAGACATTTAGTATCCTTTAAAACAATTCTTCAGAGACTAGGGTTTTTATTTTAAATCATTTGATATTTTACCTGGGTTGGTTTTTTAACTACCCTGAAGCTTCACCAAATACCCTGCAAATTTACATCTCTGTTCCTTTAGTGATAGACTTATGCTTAAAAAGAAAACCCAGAGCTCTGTTTATTGTGAGAACTATATATAAACGTGCAGAACAAAAAAACAATTCTCAGGCCAAATCCTTCTGCCTTTATTCAGTCAAAACTCCCAAAACTTATTTTAATGGGAAATTTGCCTAAGCAAAGACCGATTTTTCTTCTGCTCAGCCGTACCTTGAGAAGTCTCTAAATCTATATTCACTATCTGTTTGCCCATGTTATCATAATCTATTTCTCTAAGGTAGGCTCCAGCCCCTCTAGATTCAACAGACCAGGAAGCAAATTTGGCTTCTGTTATCCCAGTATAAACCATTACATTGGTTGCATAGATGTACCTCAGGGTATGTCTACACTGCAGTTACAAACTGCGGCTGGCCAGTGCCAACTGACTTGGGCTTGCAGGGCTTAGACCAAGGGGCTGTTTAATTGCAGTATAGACGTTTGGTTCAGGCTAGAGCCCAGGCTCTAGGACCCTGTGATGTGGGAAGGTCCCAGAGCTTGGTCTGCAGCCCAATGCCTACACTGCAGTTAAACAGCCCCAAAGCCCGAGCCCCACAAGCCCAAGTCATCTGGCACCAGCTGGCACGGGCCAGCCACAGGTGTCTTTGCAGTGTAGACATATCCTTAATGGCAGAATTGCCCTTCCCCAATATTATAAAAGAGAAAAGTAAGAGAGCATAGCAGCACGCACTGTCCAGCTGTTATTTGTATGCCTTCACATTCATTCTCCTATTTGATTCCTAATTCAAATGTTTTCTCCTTTTTCTTCTCACTTTGCCATCTAAAGAGTCTTTTGCTGTTCCTGACCTCAGCAATTCAAGAGGTGACTTCTGCATGCAGTTGTTCATTGATATTCACTTAACTCTTTGTTAATATTTGGTTTTAATACTGACTTACATTCAGTTGTTTGCTGTGTGTTTGTTTGCAGTAATTACTATTTATTTGCTAGACTTTGCATCTTCTTTAGATCCTGTAACATTTTCCTTTTTAGTGCCTATCTGAAAAGTAAAAAGCTATTAACTCAGTGGTACTAGTTTGACTTCCAGTCTCCAATTGGGCATTTTACACTTATTCAGAAAAATAGCTTACAAACAGTGAAAAGTTCTGTTATTTATGCATGATAAATTTAATCTTGTAATTTTGTTTTTATGTTTGAATGCAAATGTTGTTACTAATAGTCAGAGATAAAAAGGTTTTTACCAATATGTTTAATAATAATATACTGCAGGATTCCATTATTCAAGTAGTCATGGAGTTGATGGACAGTAATTTGTGAAATCAGTATATTCATTTTTATTAAAATGGTAAAGTTACTTTAAACATTCTAGATACTTTACCAAACATAGATTACTGCTTCTAGTAGGAAAAGCAAGGTTTATATATTCTATATATATATTCATAGGGAAAAAACGACTGATATTAGTGTAACTCATAACTACACAACTGCTGATCCATAGGAAGTTAGGTTCACCAAGAGGCTGTTTGGTCATTTTTTTACCAAAAAAATGATTGTATACCATTGTGTGTGTCAGCACATCCCATAGGTGAACTGCAACTCCTCCCACTTTAGGTGAGATATGTCCAAAATATTAAAAGTCTAAATTTGGACAAAATAATAAGATACCTAATGCATGGTGTACTATAAAGTTGTTTTGTGTTAAATGTCTTTGTGAAACCAGGGGCAGATTGCTCCAGAAGTAATTAACATAAATTTTGTCCTAATCACTAGTGGTGATGTTGTCTTCAGTACAATGTGTTGATTTTCCAGTAGAAGTATACTTTGAAGGCAAAATACTAATACTACTTTTTAAAAAAAAAAAAAAAAAAAACTTCACGCTGCAGGTTATCACTGGGATACATCAGACTGGATGCCAAGTGTTCAACTGCCCGGTATCCAGGAGTACCCGAATTATGAGGTGGTTGAAGAGCCAGCTCCCCTTTACACAGATCCAAATGCCATTGATACCGATTACTATCCTGGAGGCTATGACATAGAAAGCGATTTCCCACCTCCACCAGATGATTTTCCTGCACCCGATGAGCTTCCTCCCTTACCACCAGAATACAGTGACCAGTTTGAATCAATACAGCCACCCAGAGACATGCCGGCCGTGGGCAGCTTGGGTTCTTCTACAAAAAGCAGGCAGAGGTTCAACCTTAATCAATACCTTCCCCATCACTACCCGGCAGATATGTCAGAACCTCAGAACAAAACCAATGGAGTCAACAGTAATTATAGAGAACCTTATGCTGCTTACACTTTAGGGTACAATAGAGACTTTGAAGCACCCACTGTAGACAACATGTCCCTGTCTGTGTATGCTTCCACGGCTTCATGCTCCGATGTGTCAGCATGCTGTGAAATGGGGTCTGAGGTAATGATGAGTGACTATGAGAGTGGAGATGACAGCCATTTTGAAGATGTGACAATTCCTCCACTTGATTCCCAACAACATACAGAAGTCTGACACTCACACTCAACAAAAGTGCCTAGACTTTAACGAACTTTAAGAATTCTCAAAGAGCTTTTTTTTTTCTTGGCAGCAGTGCTTGAACGCTTTTGTTTCAGTGAGCTCAGACTGGCATGGCTGCACTGGATCATGCAGCTCATTTCAACATATTAGCCTATTTCCATTTCCTGACCTACTGTAGTTGGACAGATCAAAGGTTTTAATTGGCTGTGCCATTTCTGAAAGAGTTTTGTGTACTTACTTTGTCTGTTAAAGAAATTTAAAAAAAAAAAACACACATACCACTTCACCATGTTAGCATGATACATGTATTTATATAATTCTAATGCAAATTAATTTTCTCCAATCTTTTTTGTAAATTTTATGTACAGTTTTGATTTTAATAGTTTAACTAGATTTTTGTAGATATTTTGTGAATTTGTTTTCCACCAAATCAAGTGGTGTTAGTGTGCCATTAAACTAGCACTCTGACTTTTATTATAACCAGGGCTTCACTGTATGTATTTTTTTTCCACTGAGGTTTGGCATTTCTTTATGAGGATTTTAGCATATTCATGCAATTTCAGCTGTACATAGGTTAGACGAGATCTGATATTTTCTGGGTCAGATACAATGGAAATGTTTTAAATGGGTTGCTGTATTTTAGAATTGTAAACATTTTTTCCCTTCTTGGAAAGTGTGTTGGGGACCCTCTGCATACCTGTTTAGAACTAAAACCACCATGACACAGTTTTTATAGTGTCTGTATATTTGTGATGCAATGGTCTTGTAAAGGTTTTTACTGAAAACTACCATTAGCCAGTCTTTCTTACTGACAATAAATTATTAATAAAATACTTTAGCTTTCCTCTGTGTATCTGTTATATATTATACAAAAAAGACAAGGCATTCAGTGCAGCTCTTTTAAAAAAACTGTTTCTTTTGTACTGCATAGTACTTCAAGCAACACATTTTCCCTCTTCAAAAGTCAAACTGTGACTGTTAGATGCCCACTAGATGGCAGCGTGTGACTACTTAACGTTTTTGTTTTGTTTTTTAAAAAGAAATCTGTTTAGTATGAATAAAATTTGATGGGTACAAAACTTAGTTAGCCCTCTTACTAGTTCTCCTTTTCTTTTGAAAACAAATGTATGCCATCCACCTAATTGAATTACTAATGTCTAAATTGTGAAGCATTTAAAACTACAGAAAAAATACATATTTTTTGCAAGCAATTTCTTCCTGTATAATATATACAACTTCTTACAAATGTTGCCCAAAGAGGGCATCAACTTTTTGGTTATTTTGTTTTCTTGCCTGCTAATTCACTTCCACTGTTCGAGGTTCCAGTGATATTTCCTGCAGACCCTGTGGTTTTAAGCACTATGTCACTGAAGAAAATATCTGCTACTGAAGTACTCATTATTGCATCATTGTTGGCTCAGAATACTTGACTTGTGCATTTATCAAATGTCTGCAAGGAAAGAAATGTGCTCTGGTAGAACCAGCTCACTTGTTTGTATTTCTTTATTTATTGCTCTGTGTTTGTTTATAGGACTAGAAAGGAGTTAGAAAAACAGAAGGTCCAATTGTTTCTGAGTACAGAGTAGGTGCGTGGATGGAGAGAGGAAGCAAAATGCTTTTCTCCCCTTGCCCTTTGCACAAGGGGCCCTCCTTCCAAGTACCCCAAAAGGCTCAATCCACTTCTAAAAAGCGGAGACGGGGCTGGGCCAAAGCTGCCAACTCTGCTCCTGGCCGGGTGCAGAGAGGAAAGTTGGCTGCACCATGCCCACAGACAATATGCCTGCACACCCTGTGTGTCATCGAGCAATTCCCCTGGGACAGTGCAGCTCCACACCTTTATCAACATGAGCTAGTGGCTAAATGTTGCAATCTGGCCCTAAGTAACCATGCCATCAGAATGAAGATAATACCAGTCACTGACAAATTTATAAGATGGACAAATGAAAGGGAAATGTAAAAACAAATACATAAGACAATCAGCCCAGTGTCCTGCTGGAGAGAGAAAAGCAAAGAGGATGAAATGCAAAACAAAAGAGGGTGATACTGTTATTATACAAAGCACTTGTTACATCTCATCTGGAATGTTAAGTGGTGCATAGGTCACTGCAATGTATTGCACTACACAGGATGCTATTGCCATGGGGTTTGACTAAATTCTTATTGAAGTAAATGGGAGTCTTTCCACTGATTGCAGTGTGTGTTGGATTGGGTCCGTACATAGGATGCAATTTAGGGTAATAAAGATAATGTTGGAAAAGAAGGGACTTGAAGGTGACCTTATGGAGGTTCTAGAAATTATACACAAATATTATGGAAATAAGTTGCATCCATGGGTGAGACTTTCAAAATCTAATGAACACCAACTGAAAATTTAGGAACTCATTAATATTTTAATATTAATATTTATATTAATATATGTAATAAATTTAGGAACTGCATCTGACGAAGCGGGTTTCTGCCCACGAAAGCTTATGCCCAAATAAATTTGTTAAGTCTTTAAGGTGTCACAAGACTCTCGCTGTTTTATTAATAAATATGGGATACAGAAATATTGTACACAAAGGTTGCTAATCATGGAATAACTTACACTGTAATACAATGCAATTGCAGTTGAAAGTGTAAATAAATGAGAATTATAATAGCTTTTTTTTATGACAGTGAAAAAGCAGGAGACAGATTAAGATAAATCAAATAAAGCACAGGGATGTTGGATCAGATGGCCTTTTCCTTCACATCTCTTACCATGAGAAAAGAACTGAAACATAACAATTACTTCAAAGAACTTCGTTAATAAAAGCATCTGCTTATTAAATGGCTTAGAATGGTTAATAAATCTTGTGTTGAGAAGCTGATTGGAAAGTTTACTGGTGCAATCCTTAATACACTGGCCCAGTATTTTGGGTTAGTCCCTGACTGTCCTATTAATGGTAAAGCCAGTGGCAGTTTTTGCTCAGGTTTACTTAGTGCTTGGTTCTCTGTAGGATTCAGCTTTGAAAGTCAACCAGCATGGGACCCAGTCAGTATGGGGGAAAATGACTTCTGCACAAACTACAGCTGCTTCCTAATTGGCATGACCCCAATAGAAGGGAGAAATGACCATCTGTGTCTGATGTACAAGACTGATATTTTCTTAAGCAATTAGGAATCGTTGAGCAAGATCAAAGGGTTGATATAAACATTGGAGTATATTTTTATTCATAGGTTTTGTGCCTTTAACAGAAATTAGTTTACATCTAAATTAACCAAATTGGGCAAACCTGCCTGTCAATCAAGCTTTTTAGTCTTTGAAGAAAACTGCTGTAAATTTTATGAGACTAAAAAAAGGTTTAATGGTTTGTGGAAAATGAACAGCAGTAGAAAATGAATGGAATCACACTGCAGATGATATTTGAAAAGGTAAGTGTATCGAAAGTAAAGGATAGCATAGAGGTACTCTCAAGCGATGCAAGGCATTCAGTTCTGGTTCAATTCCTTGCATCCATCAGGTCCAACTGCATATTATACTTTCAATTTACGTATCTAATCTCAGACTGAATATCTCTAATGAGTTTACGACTACATAATTACGCAAAACATTCCACTCACCAATTGTCTTTAACAGACAAAAGGGCATTAAACTGGTCATTAATTTAAAGGAATGGAGAGATCAAGGGCAGAGAAGATCATGTGCTGTAAAATTATTTGAGTGGGTGAAGAGCTAGCCTGCCCTCCAACAGCAGAGAAGCAGAACATGCTTATTTGTCATGAATGCCAGAATCTATTGCCTGCTTTGAGTGTGATGATTATGATCAAATTTATCTTCATTAGAAGCATAGTGAATATGATGAGGCATGCAAAATAAATAAATACATACCCAGGTGAAATTTATAACCCTTTTAAAATACTGTCTTGACACTAACGTTGCTATCTTTCTTGATGTTGGTCCATCAATACTCAGTCAAGAATGGTGGGTAGTCTGAATGCAGTTAGGAAACGACGCAATTCGATTTCAGGGCTTTTCAATTTTTTTTGTACTCTTTACTTTTGCAACTGAAAATACTTTTAAGGTAATACAACAAGGCACTGTAGTTGCTGCAACAATTTTAAAATGATGCACCTGCTTTTCTCTTCCTGACTGGTCTCAGATTCCCTCTAAGGAATGTTAAGAGTTTGTTTTGTGAGCTGCTTATGACATGAGGGATGGGGTGGTAGGGTTTATATCGCTTTTAGTGTGAGCTACAATAACTAAAAATATTAATTGTGAGCTAGATTGTGCCTTTCCAGCTAGCCCTGGTTAAGGGAAGGTGAATAGTGGTACTGCCCCATAGCAGTCCAGGGAAAGAATTTCAGTACTGCCAATCCCAAATGTTCAGAACAGTGATTATAATAGGTCATAGATTGCGATAAGGAAAACAGTAGGCCTGAATAACATTGAGGTTACAAAGTTAACTACTTAAAAGTCAGGAAAACCATGTTAACGTTTTGCTCCCTTGCGTTCATGCATTTTCATACAGCCTTTATGATACAGCAGATGAAGCATTCAAGCTAATAGCACTAGGATTTAAGAGAGTGAGGGGTAGAGACATGGCACTTTCAGGACATGCTGCAGTGATCATCATAGTTTCTTGGGCATTTGGGTTGGGAGCTGGGTTCATGAATAAATGGGTCAGACATGTTGGCATTGCAGGTGACTATTACATTTCTGTATGGACAGTCCACAATGTAGTTTCATGATGTGAGTTCTGTTTTTGTAGCTGTGCATTTTAATTGCTATAAAAGTGCTCAGAGTCAGGGATGGGCTTTCAATTAAATCAAAAGAAAAACTAATTAATTAGACAATCATTATTTTAGCAGAAGCCTGCTTCAGTCAATGTACTGGTTGGATGGCACACAGGGAATGCCTATGAACCTTCTCCCGTCATTGTGTATAATACATTAAAATAAACACCTGGTAAGAAAAATTGCTTACTTTATGTACTCTTTTCTCTTTTTGTGTTGTGCTTGTTATAGTTTCGAGGGGGAGTAAGGCGCACTAAATGTGCTCAGAGTGGGGCAACGTGATGGCTCGCATGTTCCCTTTGAACATAGAGCCAAATCGTGGAGTGAGCTATTGCAGAAGTCTTTATAAATATTTTTGTGGGGAAAATCTTAACTTAATTTCACAGGGACAGAATATGCTTAATCAATGAGAGTTAAGCACCTAGGTGCTTTCGAAAATCTCACTAGGCACCTATCTGCAACTTTAAGCACCTAAATACCATTAAAAATCTGTCTGAAAATGCCTTGATGATCAATGTATTCATGTGAGAGGGGTCTTGGAACACCATTCTACTGACATCAGTGTGAAAGTTTCATTCTGGGTTTTGATAAAAAGCAAACACTGGGCCAAATTTGCATATGTTTGTTAACCTGAGCTTGGTTTTGAGCACACTTGGGCAGGCTTTTTTGTGAACCCAGGCTTCATTTGGAAAGCCTATGAAACTCAATGGTTCTGCATGATTTCCACCTGATGCGAAGCAAAACTTTATGATTCTTTCTTAGTTTAATTTTGAAGTTGGGAAGGGAGGGGCTCCCCCTAAAATTTGGCTTTCAAATCCACACAAATGTTTATAAAACAACAAAACTGAAAGATAGAGGAAAAAGGAGCTCATGGAGCCCATCATGAAGCTAACAAATTTTTTAAAGGTCTAATTATTCAGCTACTGAAAGTAAAGTTGAATAGGCAGCAAGGGTTTTGTATGTGATGTAGCATAATGAAGTCGGAATGTGTAACTTACTTGCTTTGGTCTTGTCTGAAACTTAAAAAGGCAGAGCTGGTTTGAGAGAAATTGACTAATTAGGATAGTTTATATCAAGCAATAGTTGTAAGTTCCCAAATGCCTTTGTCACAAGTAACTTAGTTAGCAAAGCAGGCCTAGAATATCAAAGATCAATGTCTATTTGCTGTCTAATCCTCCACAAATATTCTTCACTTGTGATGCTTTCCGTTTCATAAGATTTTGTTACAATGGCCTACTGGATGGCAACCTTCTATAACTTAACAAAATGTATTAATAAAATTGCTGTAGGATTAGGTACCAACCATGAATATAAAAATATAGTGAGTGTAATAAGAGCAAGAAGCAAGTAGTTTGCCATTTTGTTTTTTTAAATAGAGTTCTCAGAGATGATAGCTTTGTTTCATGAAAGTCTCATGTAACCCCCTGCTGTTGTTTATCAACTTTGAATTTCTTTATCAATAGTTGAGTATACAATTGAGGGGGAAAATGTTATGGTCTGTATGAGAAATTGCACTCAGATCTCCCATTAGTGATAGCATGACTCAGTCATATAAGCCCCAGTGCATCAATTTGAAAATAAGTAGTGTGTGAACAGTTTTCAGAGCTGACATAATTTCTTCCAGTATATACCACTTCAAAGTTATGTTGTATCAAACATTTCAAACTTTGCCATATTTTATTCCTTTTTTTAAATATTTAACTCACACTGTAAATAATTCTTCCATGTGTGATCCAAGACTTCAGGTGTCCCACATCGAAATAACATACCTTTTAGAGGCTATCTGGGAAAATCTGAATAAAGAGGCTGTTAAGAATGCAACTGATTTCTGTTGAAGGCTGCACAAGGTAATAAGACAAGAAGGGGCAAAATACAGCACCAGATTCTGTTCTGAATTACATCCATAAACAGTAACTTGGCTGATACCAGAGTTAGCCTCCATTTCTACCAATGAAACCGACAATGTAATCAATCCATTGACCATGCTAAGATTATTATTATTCAAAGTTATGGTCATGCCTGTGGACTCAACTAGGTCTGTACTCCTTAGATTTTTTCACAAAAACAAAATTGCATCAAAACGTCTGTTTGCAGACCAAAAATGGAGCTTCAGGGGTATGTTTAGAGCCTGGTGGTTCAGACAGTGTCCTAGTATGGAGACCCAGGCTCAAGTCCCTGCTCTGTCTGATTCAGAGAAGAGCTTTTCATCCCAGATCACTTTGAAAATTGCTGAGCAGGGACTTGAGCGTGGCTGTCCCACATTCCTAAGCCAGTCCCCTAAGCACCAGGCTGTAGAATCTTTCCCGTCCACCTTCCCCTACTGATGAAAATGTCATCAAACCAGTCTCCACAAAACATTTTAGGCTATTTTGGCAAAATTTCATTTCACCAAAAATGTTCCAACCAGTTTTAGTGATGTGATAGTAGAGCAGATAGGCAGGGCTGGAGGGCTGAGCTAACTTGTGAAGAGCTTTCAAAGTAAGAACAAGAATTTGCATATAATATGGTGTAGAGAATGAATCTGTGAAGGGATCCAAAGACAGGGATGATATGGTCATCAGAATGACAGGCCAGGGTGATGAACTTGGAGAAGTGTTTTGAATGGACTGGAGGACAACAAAGTCGTGGTAAGAGGTACTACACAAGAGGAGGTTGTAGTTAAAAGTGGTTGCAAAAATTCTGACAAAACTTTTTTTTCATCAGAATTTGCTGACTTGTTGAAATTAAAACGTTTCCCAGAAATGGTTTCATTGCGATGAAATCCCCATGGAGGCTAGGCAGGGTTCCAAACTCCCTGCCTGCTTAAGTAGGTTTCAAAACCTAGCTGGCTTCCTGCCTATTCATTGGTAGCCCTCCTGGTGAGTTGCAGGGGAACCTACAGCTCCAAGCTCCTCAGTAGCCCACTTGGGAATTGTTTCCAAGTCAGGGACCACAAGAGCTCCCACAGTTTGCAGTTGCAGGACAGCCTGTCAGACAGACTGCCCCAGCGCCAGGGCTGGATTCTCTTTCATGGAGAATTTTTGAGAATTTCAGTTTCCAATAGAACTAAACCAAATTCTGAAATATCGAAATCCTCAGTGAAATGGAATTACCTTTCTCTGCTCAGCTCGACTTTCAGGAGTTAAGATGCAAAATGATAAAGGGCCTGAATGAGAGTTTTAGTGGCTTGGGCAAAGAGGAAAGGACAGATCTTTGAAAAGGATGGAGCCGCAGCATTTAAACATGGGCTTCAAGGGTGGGCATAGAGCGTGTTCTGAGTCAAAGACACTGCCTGAGAGACCTGTGCTGCTGACCACAGTTACTGAGTAAGGAGGGCTTGAGGGGAAAGCTCAGCAGTTCAGTTTAGGTTATGTTTAGTTTAAGTTGATGTCTGGAAATCCACAAGGAGAGGTCAGCAAGAGAAGCAGAGGTCGGAGGAACGGGGGGGCAGCAGGGCGGTACGGATGTAGTGCAGTGTGCACTGCTGATTCCCTGACAGAGGGAATAGTCTGCATGGTACCGTCCTGTCTATTTATCATAGGTACTTACATGGCTCTCGTCACTAGCATCTGAGCACCTCACAATCTCTAATGTATTTATCCTCATAATATCCCCGTGAGGTAGGGCAGTGCTGTGATCCCCATTTTACAGATTGTTTCTCCTTATCTTATCCCACATGCCCTGCCCAGAGTGACACAGAACATTTGTGGTGCAGCAGGAATTGAACCCAGGTCTTCTACAACACAAGGTAGGGGCTCTTAGTTTCATCCTTTTGAATGGTGCAATGAGTGGGTAAGATTTTTAGGACGGAGTCAAATTATTATATGCTAATCTTCTGGCATCTGTTATGCTTAATGGCTGATGGTTTAGTGCTTAAATTTTATTAGGATATATTAGAATGGCTTGAACAGCTTAATATATGTACAAGTGCATAGAGCTAAAGATAGGAATTTTCAAACTAAAACTAAATACCCAAAATTCAGAGAAGATCATCTCTACTTATTTTCCCGTTAAAACTACTTATTGCAACAGTTGGAAAAAAGAACTATTGAGAGAGATGCTAAAGTTGAGATAAGGAAGTAAAATCTTTTCAAATGCAAATGATGTCTCATTTCTCCTGACAGACCAAGAGAACTCAACCAAACTCAAAGATAGCAATTTCTGTACTTTACTATTCCTAAAATTAACAAGGAGGAAAAGTGAGGTGAGCCTGTTGTCCCAGTTATACATTTGTACAAAAATTTCTCAATGGAAGTTTAAATGGGTATCTAAGGTTTCTATTTTAAAATGCCTTAAATATTATGAAAGATAATATTTATACAATGTCAAATATTGTGAAATGGGTTAATAGACTGTGGGTTGGAATGCAAATCTTTGAAATGATTATTACTCAAGCTCAATTATGTTTCCAATAATCTACCCTTACAGACACCTAATGGACCCCTAAAACAAGTATAATTAAAAGAAGTTTATCAAAAAGTTTGAAACCTCACAAGAGTTCAAAAGGATGGAAGTTCAGATTTGGTTTTATTTTTTCTGAACATGATCACCCATCCCTAATTATAAGGTTAATAACCAAAGTACAAGAACTAATTAGGTTAGAAAAGTATATACATTAGTTTATATTTTATGTTGTACAATTTCATATGCTCTTTGAACGTCAGTCACCCACTGGTATTGTAAAATAAAATCATTAATAGATAAATTTAAGTACCATTGAAATATATCATTTTACTTTGATCATTCTGAAGTAAAACTTTACCTGGACCCTGCAACTGGGATATAGAAAAGTTTCTAACAATCTCTTTTCAACTTGTTTCCACAACATCAGAAAGACAGATCAATACTACCGAAGTATAAACTTGCAAACATATCTTCCAAAAAACAATCATAGCTATTTTATAAATTCAAATAAATGGGGCCGACACAAAGAATTATGTGCTCCCCTCTCCTGTCAGGATTCCCCCAAGTTGTTTTCGTAATGCAAAGGAGGCTGCTGATCAGTCAATGTAACTTCTGTCTGTGTTAACTCTCTGCTGGCTTTTCTCCACTGATGTTTGGGCGATGATGCTCACTGATCTACTTATTAAGGTATTTATAGAATGTCAGTCACTGTAGTATCTTGGCATCCGCCCAGCCCTCTCTTTTTTACAGGTGGGGAAATTGAGGCACAGAGAAGTGACTTGCGCATGGTCATCCAGAAGGCCAGAGACAGATTGGGAATACAAGCCAGGTCGCGTACAAGCTAGTCCAGCACCCTACCTACTAGGCCACCCCAGCGGACATTAACAGGTGCTTAGTCTGTAGTGTTATTATACTATTCTCATGGCAAAAGGACACATTGAAAATATATTATTGAATATGGGGAAGAGCTAAGAAAAAGACCGAGCAATGACTTGGTTTTTAAATTGCCTGAATATATAGATGAATTTCAGCTGAAAGAACTTTTGAATGAGTGCCATATGGTATGAGAGAGACTAGGTTGATAGCAGTTGGAGCACGATGTTGGGACCTGAACTTGAAACCTCTGGAATAGAAGTGGCAGTGCCAGACAAACATGATAAACCATCACTGTGAGACCTTACTAATTGCTTATGTTTTTCTGCCTGATAACTCTAAAGCTATTGGGATTCTGTGTCCCAGGAGTAGTTTGTTTCTATTAAGAGGGCACAGAGCTCTTTGTCAGTGATGAGTCTGTACAGAGGGCAATTAGATTATTTGCAAATTCTTTGCAGCTGGAATAGCAATTACAAAGACTGGTCCAGCTCCACTTTGCCTGTCTACTTTGTTCCACAAAATGCAGAGGGAGATGACAGATATAGAACAAAGATAAATCATCTCAATCAGTGTTAAAAATGTGAGAAGGGTTGAGCAGAAACTCTGTTCAATTACAGAATGATCATATAGATTTACCACTTGTGGGGAGGGATAAATTCACCTGGAAAAATTAACAAGCACAGGGGTATTATATTAAAATGGTCCCGGGAGCTTTGTATTGCCATTATCCATTTCATTCCATGCTTGGGTCCCTGCTGAATTTGCCTGCTTAAAGCCACACAAAAACTGAGTTTTTATTAAGCAAAGCCTGTTGTAATATAAAGTGGGATTAACTAAGAGGTCTCTTTTCTTTGATGATTTGGATAGCTCTTTTCATCAAGTATATATTCACATGAAGGCAAACACAGACATGCCCCAGCAATGACATATGAAAGCCCTTTGGGGTGAATATTGGGCATTTATTTTCTCCCGTTGATGTAAGCAGATGTAGGTGCTTGCTCAATAATTAGTGTTATCATGGGATTAGGAAAAAAATGCAGTTCAAAAGCACATTAGTTGGGCAACATTTCAATAGCACTTTTCCTGATGATGTGCCTTCACTAAGTGGCTTCCTTAGAAGATAAGCTAGGCAATCTAATAAAGAGGCTTGCTTCCCTTAACGATAAAAATGCCACATATTTGCCAAGGCCAGTTTGGTGAAGAGCTGTTTTTGTTTGTTTGTTTGTTTTTTAGAAAGCTGACTGCTGGAAATATAGATTCCAATTCTTAAAGAAAAATGATGTTTCAAACACTCATCAATTTAGCCTCTTTTGTCCAGAGAAATCTCAGTTTGCCTCAGCTCACTCTGAGGCAAGATTTTATAACCCCAGGTATCCACATTGCTTTGCAGCAAGGAAAGCAGATGATAGCAACAATGAAATACACAAATCTCTTTTTAAACAAGATGTCTCCTTTAAATGGTCCCCATTTTAATCTGTCCTTCCAGATTTTCATGACTGAGGGTGGAAATTAAAGATGGTATGAAAAACCCTAGTTTTCTATTGTGCTTCTGTATCAGAATTCTCCTCCTTCTCCCCTCAATGAAGTGGCTCAGTCCAACTTGGTTACACATAAACAGAGGCTTTGGAGGTAGGCTAGCTCTTAAACGAAACCTGGTGGAAGGGCCTGACAACTGAAGACCAACTGAACCCCAAGTGCTCAAAAAAATCAGGTCAGGCTCTAAAAATCATGAGACTGGCTTAAAAAATGAGATTTTAAAAATAAATTTGTGGTTCTCTTTATTCTCCTAGGTTTCTGAACCTTTAGGGCTCATGTTTTCTCTGCAAGCTTTCAAGCCTTTTCTTTTCTTTTCTTTTCTTTTCTTCAGGTTTTTCTCTGCAATCATGACAGCTAGAGACTTTTAAAAAATGAAAGCTGAAATGCTCAAGAATTCACATAACTCCAGGCACTGGAGCTTTTAAAAAAACATGAACTATCATGATGGAGGTGACAGTTCTGGGGATTTCTAAGGTGGTTAAGCACTTAATGCCAAATTTTTCAAAATTAGAAGCCTAAAGTGAGGCTCCTAAATCCTTATTTATGCATCTAAATAAGTGACCTGATTTTCAAAAGACTCAAGCTCAGCCACTCCCATTGATTTCGGTGGGAGCTGCTCACTGTTCAACATTTTTCAAACCAGAAAAATATTCTGGTGTCTAGGGACTTAAATTTAGTCACCCATTTTTTTGAAAATTTTGGCTTTATTCTCACCACAGCAAAGCCCCTTGTCTTTGGGGCTAGAGCTCCTGTTATCTTTCCTAGCAAAGGACTGCAAGTATTTCTTCACATATCACTCTAACATCAACATAAGGCTCCCTAGACACTCAGACAAAGGAGCTTCTATTCATCCATACTAAAAACTTACCAGATTTTTCATGATATGGAACTGGGGGAGATGACATTGATACCATAATTCTTTGCTCTTGCCTTTAGACACTTACTGGGAATTCAGTTATTTCCTTTCCTAGTTACTCCTCCTTAATGATCACATCTAGGAATAGGATTTTGTCCTTAAATTAAGATCTTTGCTGAAGAATCTATGGAACACCTCATCAGCAGAACCCTTGGTATACTGCCCATCTCTCTTTCTCTTAAAATAATATTAAGGGTCCAGGTTATACTGAGAGAAGCCAAGATGTTATAAAAAAAAAAAGTGAAAAGAGTTTTCACAATAAGTGCTGACATTTAACTCACACTGGAGCCAAGTCCAGAATTATAGTGGATCATGTCACAGAAAGAGAGTGAGTGGTATTGTACTTTAAATACCAAAGGTGATTTCATGTAAATAGTATACAGCTTTATGGGGTGTCCTGTGTATTTATTTTTCTCTTTCCCATTTTCTAATTGGTCAGCAATCTTTCTATTAGACCTTCTTATGGTCAAAGGTAGATTAGTTTGTAAAGTTCCAAATTCCTTTAAAAAATGCAAGAAGCATTCCCCTTGTGTATATTTGGTTGAGATTTGATCTGTTTAGTATGAACCTATGTTTAGTTATAAAGAATTTCAGGCTCTGTCTACACTGATGGCGGCAAATTCACCGCTGTCTGATCAATTTTTCTAGTTTGATTGAGCGTCAGTGAAGACATGCTCAATCAATACAGAAGTCAATCTAATAAAACCACCTCCAAGAAAAGCACAGTGCTTTGTCAACAGGTATGCATTTCCCGTCGGCGCAGTGTAGTGGAAACGGTGCACAAAACGGAAGTTACGAAGTTGACTGGAGTTATGCAAGCTACTCTATGTAGCTTGCATAACTCCGGTCGACTGCTGCCGAATTTGCTGGTCAGTGTAGATCAGGCCTCAGTTTGAGCAGAGGCAGCCTGCAGCATCTGAGTGATTGATCCCTAAAATTTGGCCTAGTTACATAGACCCAGTGAAATAGGGAAAGATTGCAGCATGATATTTTTCTCTCTATTTCTCTCTGTATAGTTAGTGGTAGTATCCATATACTGGAAAGTTTTAACTGGAAAATATTCACGCCTCTTAAGCATGCCACAACAGAACCCTCAGTTACAAGGTCAAATAATGGTAAGATCTGTAACAATGAAGGTGCCTGTGGAAAAGTAAACTTGAGGTCACCTTGGTAGAGGTTAAGTCTATGAAACTGGAGAGTCTAATGTGATTAATTGGAAGCTCTGAAGACACAGTGTGGACTCTTGAGGCCAGAGTTGGCTGAACTGGAGGAACTAAAAGTGACAGAAAAGTTCATAGAGGAGACTTTATGGGACACAACAGAGCAGTCCCATGCCCATTCTGACAGCCTCTGTGCTGTTGAGGAAGATGAAAGTCTTGGGGAAGGAGAACATCAAGCTGGAGTGGAGGGAAATGATCCCATAGATGCGACCCTCCTTCCAGCTGATATCATGGTATCCTCTTGAACTGAGGATAGTATTCCTGGGGAGGAAACCCCAGTTACTAGGAAGAGACAGGTAACAGTAATGTGAGATTTGATTATTAGAAAGATAGATAGTTGGGTTTGTGATGACTGGGAGAACAACATGGTAAATTGCCTGCCAGGTGTGAAGGTTGCAGATCTCATGAGACATCTAGATAGACTTGTGTAGTGGTGAGGAGGTGTCGCTGTATATGTACATACCAATGACAGGAAAATGTAGGATAGAGGTCTTGAAAACCAAATTTAGGCTACCAGGTAAGAGATTAAAGTCTAGGACCTCCATGATGGCATTCTCTGAAATGCTTCTTGTTCCATGCATAGGACCAGAAAGACAAGCAGACTGTAGAGTCTCAATTCATGGATGAGACAAAGGTGTGGGGAGGAGGGGTTTAGTTTCATTAGAAACTGGGGAACCTTTTGGGGAAGGAGGAACCTATATTGAAAGGATGGGCTCCACTTAAACCAAAATGGAATCAGACAGCTGGAATGTAAAATTAAAAAGGCTGTAGAGGATTTTTTTAAGTTATAAGGGCTGGCGGAAAGCTGACAGGTGCAGAAGATCACATGGTTCAGATAAAGACATCCTTTAGGGATGAGTTTATTAAAAGAGGAATTGTATATTCTAGTATAGCAGATAGGAAAGAAGCTGGTAAAGTACAGGTAGAAGCTGGTGAAGAACAGACAAAATTAAAGAGTCCCATTTAAATATAACACACGAAGGCAAGCAGCTGAATATTGACAAAATGTATAAATGCTTACCGACAAATGCTAGACGTCTACATACTAAGATGTGTGAATTAGAGTGCCTGGCATTAAATAAGGACATGTGAAAGGGTATTGTGATGTTCCCTAGGGTGCAACCTGAACTTTTGAACTGCTGTGTCCCCTTATCTCTCCAGCCTGGGATGCCTTTTACACTGCTTTGCTAGTGAACAGCAAACCTCTTCAGGCTCTGATCACTCAAAGCCACCAGCATGCAGTCACTCCCAGCTGAGTACATGAATGCTATGCCCAGCCAACCATGAATAGATACAGGGCAACACCCGCACATCCCTGTCACAGCTTTGCCCCCCAGAAATGTGCATCTTGTACCAGTCAGTAGCCCACTGGACCGTACAAGCTCATAAATTAGTCCGACATTCCAACAAAAGGTAATGAATGTGTACCAGCCCTGCTGACCTGAGTAGAGATTTGCCAAACACTTCAATCAAAGGCAGTGATTTAGATAAAAGAGTAAAACAAGTTTATTAACTAGAGAAAGATAGATTTAAGTGGTTTACAAGTCATAAGGCATAAAAATCAGAGTTGGTTAAAATTAGAAACAAAAAGATAAACATGCAAAAAGATAAACATCCTAAACTGTACCAAGGCTAGTAAGCTTAAAAGCAAAAAGGTTTCTCTCACCCAAAAGCTTTCAGCAGTCTGTACTGGCTGGAAAAACCTCCAGGTTCTCCCTAGGTCAACGTTGCACCTATCAAATGATCTTGCTGGCCTAAGTAGAGATGGGGAGGAGAGGTGTGTAGAGGCATCCCCTCCCCCCCCTTGTACTCTGACCTTTTGTACAGGAAAAGTCTTTCCTGGATCATGGCATCAGACTGTTCCATAGCATAGGTGAGCTGCCAGCTGTCCTTCAGGTGAATTGTAAATTTCTTGTTTACAACTTATTGCTGGTGAATTAAGCAGGTAATGACTCTTTAGCACTTTGCTGCCAGGCTATGCCAGTGTGGCTTTGTCTCTGAGGAACTGGCTTATGGGTGTTACCCAGAATTACACATTTCAAAAACAATCACACAGCAAAATCTCATAATTTCACATGCAGTGTGGTTACACACATTTCAACAGGATAATAATATTCAGCAAATTGAGTTTCAAATGGTACATCACAAGGCAAACTTTGTTCAAAATACATCATAACCATAGAAAAGTGTTGAACATTCAGTATGGGGTGTCATATGGGGTTCATTGTGTCACAGGTGTATAAACCCCTCACTGAAGAGCAAGGAGTTAAAGAGCGGCTCGGGGCAAAGGCGGACATGCCCCCACACCGTGAGCTCTGGTTTAAAAGGGAGCTGGCCCGTTCAGTTAAGGTGGACAGAGCAGAGAGGAGGACAGGCTGTGGAAGTGCCGGAGCAGAAAACAGCCAGATCCAGTTTGGGTGAAGGCATGTCAGGAAGCGGCATCCCTCGAGGGACAGAGGTATGTAGGCAACCCACAGGACAGTGTTCACTGGGATAGACTGTAGACTGCTGAAGACAAGAGAAAGGTAGGAAGTGGCCCCAGGAAGTTGACTCGATTCAATAAAGGGGAAGGCCACTGGGCAGGTCTCACAGGAGTCTGGATCAGAACCTGGTGGAACAGAAGACCCAGGTTTCCCTACCCCTCCAATTGTAACTGCTAGGCAGGGAAGCTGTCAGAGACTAACTATCAGGCAAGGGACCCCAGATCTAATCACAGAATACTGGATAATAGCCATTGTGGAAACTTGGTGGAATGAGGATAATAATAGGTACGATGGTACTACCACAGTACAAAATATACAGGAATAACAGAGTGGGTCACACTGATGGGGAAGTGGCAGTATATATGAAAGAAAGAATAGAGTCAAATAAAGTAAAAGTCTTAAATTAATCCAACTGTACCACAAGATCTCTATGGATAGAAATTCCATGCTTGAACAATAAGAGTATATTATTAGGAATATACTACTGACAACCTGACCAGGATGGCAATGGTGATTGTGATATGCTCAAAGAGATTAAAGAAGTTACAAAGGTAGAAGATGCAATAATAATGGGAGATTTCAACTATCCCTATATTGACTGGCTGTATGACACCTCAGGAAGAGACAAAGAAAATTTCTAGACACTGTAAACGACTCCTTCTTGGAGCAGCTTATCATGGAACCCACAAGGGTAGAGGCAATTCTTGATTTTGTTCTCAGTGTAATACCGAATCTGGTCCAAGAAGTGAATATAGCTGAACTGCTCGGTAATAGCAACCATAATGTATTTACATTTAACATCCTGAGGGGGTGGGGAAATGACAAAGAAACATACCACAGTAGCGTCTAACTTCAAAAAGGAGGATTACAGAAAAACGGGGAAGCTAGTTAAATGGAAATTAAAAGGAATAGTCACAAGGGTGAAATGCCTGCAAACTGCATGGAAAATATTTAAAAATACCATAATAAAGGCTCAAACTAAATGTATGCTCCAAATAAAAATGGGTAAGAGGACCAAAAAATGGCACCACAGCTAAACAAGGTGGGTGAGGTAATATCTTTTATTGGACCAACTTCTGTTGGTGATAGACAAAAGCTTTTGAGCTACACAGAGCTCTTCTTTGGTCATGGCTAAATAGCAGAATAAAAGAGGTGGTTATAGTTAAAACAAAAATTCTTTAAAAATAAGTCCAATCCTAGTGAGGAAACTAGAAAGGAGTATAAACTCTGGCAAATCAAATGTAAAAATATAATAAGGCAGACCAAGAAAGAATTTGAAGAGCAACTAGCTAAAGACACAACACCTACCAGCAAGCATAGATGCCAATTCCAGGGGTGCTGAGGAGCTGAGGCACCCACAGAAAAAACATAGCACCCACTGGGATGATCAGCTATTTCCCCAACACAGCTGTAGATGAGCTGTTTTCAGGCTCGCCCAGCCTGCTGCTTGTGGATAAGCTTGATCTAATCAGATGTTTTGACCACACCTCCCTGCTCGGGCAGGGGTTGAGTCAGCCCCCAGGGCAGGGCAGCTGCAGCTGCTAACCAGGGTGATGGCAACTCCCAAGCCATGTCTCCTCCCCATAGTGTAACAAAAAAAACCAAAAGTCTTAGGTGTGGTCAGTACCAGGCAAATTGATTGAAACCACAGAAAAGAATAGAATTATGAGACACATAGATGAACGTGATATATTGGGGAAGAGTCAACACTGCTTTTATAAAGGTAAATCTTGCCTTACCAATCTATTAGAATGCTTTGAAGATGTCAACAAGCATGTGGACAAGGGTGATCCAGTCAATATAACGTACTTGGACTTCAGAAAGCCTTTGACAAGGTCCCTTATCGAAAGCTCTTAAACAAAATAAGCAGTCATGGGGAAAGACAGAAGGTCCTCTCATGGATCAGTAACTGGTTAAAATATAGGAAACAAAGGGTAGGAATAAATGGTCAGTTTTCACAATGGATAGAGGTAAAAGGCAGGGTCTCCCAAGGATCTGTACTGGGACCAGTGCTGTTCAGCATGTTCATAAATGATCTGGAAAAGGAGAAAGAACAGTGAGGTGGCAAAGTCTGCAGATGATACAAATTACTGAACATCGCTTTGAAGAGTTACAAAAGGATCTCACTAAACTGGGTGACTAGGCAACAAGACAAAATTCAATGTTGATAAGTGCAAAGTAATGCACATAGGGGAAAAATAACCAAACCATACATACAAAATGATGGAGGCTAAATTAGTTGCTACACTCAAGAAAGATTTTGGAGTTATCATGGATAGTTTTCTGAAAAAATCTGCCCAATGTGCAGCAGCAGTCAAAAAGGCTAACAAAATGTTAGGAACCCATAGCAAATGGATAGATAAAATAGAATATATCATAATGCTACTATACCTGGAATATTGCATGCAGTTTTGGTCACCCCATCTCAAAAAAGATATTAGAACTGGAAAGGCACAGAGATGAGCAACAAAAGTGATTAAGGGAATAAAACGGCTTCCATATGAGGAGAGATTAAAAAGACTAGGACTGTTGAGATTAGAAAAGAGATGACCAAGAGAGGAAAGGATAGAGATCTATAAAATCATGAATGGCATGGAGAAAGTGAATAGGGAAGTGTTATTTATTCCTTCACTTGATACAAAAATTAGAGGTCATCTGACAAAATTAACCGGCAGAAGGTTTAAAACAAACTAAAGGAAGTACTACTTTCACTCAGTGCACAGTCAACCTGTGGAACTCGTTGCCAGGGGATGATGTGAAGCCAAAAATATAACGGGGTTCAAAAAAGAATTAGATTAGTTCATGGAGGATAGATCCAACGATGGCTATTAGCCAAGAGGCTTAGGGTGTCCCTAAACCTCCTCCGACTGCCAGGAGCTGGGACTGAATGACGGATCACTCAAAATTGCCCTGTTCTGGTCATTCCCTCTGAAGCATCTGGCATGGCCCTGGCCCTTGTCAGAAGACAAGCTACTGAGCTAGCTGAACTCTTGGTTTGACCCAGTATTGCTGTTTTATGTTCTTAAGTAAATTGTTACTTTCTGTATTTTTTCCCCTCCACAAAAAAATTCATTATTCTTGAGCTGCTAACTCTGGTGTGCAGTGTCTAACTACAAGGAATTCCCACAGCATCCCCTCCCTGGTCCCTGTTTGTGTTGGTACTGCAAGCAGGTATTGCTGTGTTCACATCTTTTCCCCCTTCAGCTCACACTGCGTGGGTGTATTGTACAAGCTTCACTGTCAGTCCAGGATGAATATAGGTTAACAGTAATTTGTCTGACTACTCTTATTTCTCCATCTAGTGAAATTACATGAAACAATGTGTCCTCTGCTTACAATACTTGCCAACTGGCCCTGTGATCATTCCTAGAAACACTGCAACAAGAGAAGGAAAAGCCAAGAGGCATGTTAACAGCTTTGCAGATGATACTCGGGCAGGTAGATAAATACTTCACCTCTGTGAAGAGCTACTCAGCTGTTTGCAGATGCTTGAATTTTCATGTGTGTCACTTGTGGTGTGTTTGAAATTTTTCAAGGAGTAATTATGTTCAAAGTATACATGAAGGTACAATGGGAACAAATACATCAGGATAACCAAAGCAGGAAACGGGTTCAGTAATTTGGGATCAGGGTCAGTGGGATTTTTCATAAAGTGCCAACATTGGAGTTTGCAGGTTCTTGTACCACCACTGCCAATGGGCACAGTGACAAAGAGCCTGACCATCAACTTGCACATCAATTGTTTCTCCCGTTATCAGGCAGCAAATCCAGATCAGCTATCCCAGCATCTAGTGTAACTGTAGGTTTCTTGTGGGGTCCCAGCTGACATGCTTCCAAACCTTGATTAGACAGTCCCCATTGTCAGATGCATCACAGCTGAGTTAAGCATTGTAGGTGCTTTAGCTGCTCAAGTTTTTCAGCACCATCCTCCTCCCAAGGCCCCAAACACGCTGCTCTGTGACCCACTGCTCCTAACTGCCATAGACCTATCTGCCCCACCCTCCAGAGGTGGAAAAGAGCAGCCACAGTATCACCATTAGCAGATTCATCATACTGTCCTTGCTTGACGTAACACTGCTCAGCCAATCCATCACACAAGTAAATCTTCCCTCATTAAGGAAGAGCCACATAATCTCTCTTAGCGTCCAAATCCTCAGACCTCTACCCTGTGACAAATACCCCTAACCAAATGCCAGAATTCCTCTGCTACTTGAGATGCCAACCACTCAGACCCAATCGCTCTTCTAGCTCCCAAAGCTATCCCATGACCTGATCTGACCTCCATTCTAGCTGCCAAATTACCCCACACCCTTACTGCCAAAACCCATCTTATAACCTGTGTGGGTTGTGGATAGTGTTGGTGGTCTGTGATATGCAGGAGGTCAGACTAGATGACCTGGTGGTCCCCTCTGGCCTTAAACAGTAGGACTCTATAACAACATCCAGTGCTAAGCTCCTCTTAACTGAACTTCCTCCCAGCTGACAAAACTCACTAGTCACTTACGACCATCCACCACATGCTGTCCACATACCAGCTGCAAGACCCCCAGGGAAGAGTACTCTTGCATTTGACCAAATTCCCTTGCTGTTGCTCACCCAGTGATAACCTTCCTGACACAGTTCTCCAACCAGACTGTCTCATAGCCATACTATCCAATATCTTCTAGCCACACTATCCAAGGGCTAACAAGCCTTGTTAACATAAGGCTGCCCTCACTTCCCTGGTTATCAAAACCAACAAGACACCGCAATAACAGACCCCTTCCCCCAAGAAGCTTAGCATCTAAATTAGAAATAATGCATACAATAGAGGGGAGGATACCACAGAACAACTTGCGTGGTTTGCTTTATGTTTGTCACTTGCCTTTATAGTTCCACATTTTTAAAAAGTTTAGTTATTTGTAGCAAAGCTCTATTTGTAATTTCAAGACCTTTTGCTCTGCCTGGAATACCAGCTCCAGTAAACCTCAATTCTGTTTCCCACTCCACTCATCTCTAAGGCTACACCTTTATTGCACAGACTGACAGCATAACTAAAGATAGTGTCAGACTCTGCAGGCTGAAGCTTATTATCCAAAGCCACAGGTCCTGAGTCTGCAGAGTACGAATATGCTTGACAACACTAATTTTACAGTTATTTACACTACCAAGGCAGGACATATTATAGGAGAATTAAGCTCTGAAGTTGCTTATTTCTAAACACTTCAAATTTGCAAACACCATTAATTGTCATAATATTTAGAGAAACTCATTTAGCACTCAGTGAAATTTCTCTCTCGAGCTAAGTACACAGGGCCAAATCCATTTCTGGTGCAACTCCTATGACTGCCAGTGGAATTACACCTGGGCAGAATTTGGTACACTGTCATTCATTCACACGTCTTCTTACATTTGTATTTCTATTGTCTGCATTTTAGGGCACAGGAAAATGAAGGATTAACAATTTCAAGACAGCAGCCAGAGCAGCAGATGTTGCCAACCCCCCGCAAGCTCAAAAATCATGGGACAATCATGAGATTGACTTACAAATCATGAGTTTTTTTATTTTTTTTTAATTGTAAACTCCCAATGTAAAACATTTTTGGGTCTGTTTTCTGATTTCCCTGTTTGTAATTCAGAAAACTCAATCTAAAATGCACATATAACACACCTTTGAAGGAAGGGAGAAGATTCTCTATTACTTCCCCAATGTCTTTCCTTGATGCCCCCTCCTCTCTGACCTATGTCCTTGCCCTGCAGCACCTTTCTTCCAATGGACACTACTAGGGCTGATTTTTAAAAATGGGATCATTTTTATTAAACTATTCACCAAAAACACCCATCCCCTTTTTGTTGAAAAATTCCAAACTTCAACTCTAGGAATGACTCCCCTGCCACATTCCCCCCACCCTCCCAGGCCGCACTCTCTTCTTACATGCCTCTAGCTCCCACCCATGGATACACTCCCCAGCTGACATCCTTCCCTTCACCCCGCCAAACCTGGACACTGGGTCTGCCCAGCATCTCCCTCTGTTCCCTCCACACCAACCCTTGGCACAAAGACTACTAATCCCTGCCCAGACACTACCATTGGCCCAGACACTACCATTCTCCCTTTGGATACTTCCCTGACCAAGAGTCCCACTAGTCCCCATCTTCTGAATATGTCCCCTCCATGTAGCAGTTCAGTAGCAGTGGAGTACACAGGGGAGAGTGCAGCTGGGCTGGAGCTGAGTCCTTGCCGGCTAGAGAGGAAGGGGGCAGACACTCCGGGATTCCCCCTCCACACCTTTGCTCATTTCTGCCTGCTCCCACTAACTGTCACCCCACAGCTGTCTCTGTCTTCACAGGCGGCTACTCCACCGCAGGTGGTAGCCAGAACTACAGCCCAATGCCTGCGCTCTTGCTCCCAACAGCAGCCTCTACTAGCTGCGGCCAGAATTGCAGCATCTCTTACAGCTGATTCACAAATCCTGAGCTTCCAGGAACTTCCTGTGAAGTTCAAGAAGCCAATATTATGGCTGCACAATCATGGGGCTTCCAACAAGGTGACATCACACTTCTGTCTTCACAGACTCAGAGACCTTCAGTTGTTAAAAACCCCAGTGCAGTTGGCTTACATTTGCACTTACACCATAACTATTTGCTCTTTCACTTTGTCCTCAGCTCTCTGCCAAGGAGAGGGAAGCAATCTTCTCAGAGATCCTTCATAGTTCTAGTAGCCTACCTCCCTCTCCCTCTCTCTCTATCGCCTTCCTGTGCCTTCTTATACCTCATGTAATTTGTTCATTAGTCCTTCCCTAACCCATTCTAATCCACTAATTAGGCTCCATCAAGTCCATCATGAGGGGAATTAATTGATGTTAAAGTGACCAGAACGCTGGCTCAGCTGTTAGTTCCCATCACTCTGTAACACATCTTGCCTGTTGATCCTACTTTTTTTTCTTGGGCTCTTCCTCCCTTGCCAGGTGTTACTCCACCTGAGTCTCTTCTCACCCCCAAGAAGGTCAATAGGGTCCCCTCGTTGGGGTCCAACCAATTTCCACGCACAGAAATCACATTTGGTCAGTGAAGTTTGCCCCCACAATTCTGTTTCTGCCCACAAGTCCTCACACCAGGGGACAACGTGGGCACCAGCCTTCCTACTCATGATCCCTTTACTTTGTTGTGAGGCCTGTGGCCTCCCCTCCTCCACCTGGTTGCACAGGGTCCCTGTTTCTCCCAACGCTTCAAATTGTCTGGGCTCTGTCCCCTTGGTGTTCTGGCATGTGGGGTGGGGGAGAAAGGTTCTGATGCCCACTCGACCCCAGCTATCAGTCTTGGGCTATTTATTATACCTGCCTATAATTCCATATTTTTTTCTCCTCCTCTTCTGTTTCTCAGGGGACTTTGCTTCCATTCTCTTCCTGATGACTTGTTGTCCTAAATCCGTTGTTTACCAATCCATCCCCTTTCAGTTTCGGTATTTCTTCCCCCTGAGTTTTATTTCCTCCCACTTGGGTTTCATTTTCCACTGCTTGGGCCCCCTGGTTCCATACTACTTCCCAAATGGGAATGGGCTCCAATCTGTGCCCAATACAATGGAGGGAGGGGTAACCTGTCTACTACCCCAAGTTGTTTCCACCCAAACCTTCCTGGGACCTCCAAGGTTAGCTGGGCCATAGGGTAGTACTTAGCCTCATGGATACGTTCCAGTGCTAACCTCCCTCCTTTAATCGCCAGCTCCTGTTGGGCTAGTAAAAAAGCCAAGGCTGTGCCCACTAGGCCTCTAAGCCTCCTCTTCCCCACCATTATGGGCATAGTTGGCAGTTTTTTTCTTCCCCTGCCTGAGAGTCCCAGCGCAACCACATAACTCAGCCCAGCAATATTCCATGTATGAACGGTCGCCTCTTATGTGTCCCTGATGCCCACACTAGTAGCAGAAAATGGCCCAAGCTCCTGCTGGGGTTGTCTTGGGCTCTTCCTTTTTTCCTCCAGGCCTTTTCTGAGAGCACATTCCTTTGCCTTACTCCCCTGGTCTGACTCCCGAAATGGTCAGCCCTGTTCCCTGGGAAGGGCTGCCTCTGAATTCTTCTGTCAGTTTAACATCACATCCAGCATGGCAGGATGATGTGTCCTGATCTATATTTGGGTGTTCTTGGGGAGGATCTGTAGAAACTGTTCAAGGATCACAGCATTTGTAACGGCCCCCAAACTCTGGGTTAAAAATCATGAGATTTTTTAGAAAATAATAATTTTCAGGTTCTTTATATTTGCCTTCTGGCTTTTTAGCCTTTTACTTTTTCAAACTTTTCTCTGTTGCCATGAGGGCTAGCAATGTACTTTAAAAAAAATGGAAACTTGGATTCTCATGTATTCACCTGACTGCAGAGGCCAGGACTTTAAAAAACCCACCAAATTTCACAGACTCAGGCAAAAATTACAAGAGTTTTCAACACTGAAGTCTCATGTGATGTCCTAGCGCTTGTGTAATACATGCTGAATCAGCTACTTTACTGCACTGAATGAAGGGCTGCATTTTTTACTTAAGTTTGAGTTTGGAACATACAGAACATCTGTTCTGAATATTGATAAAGAAACATATATACATGTTCTAGGAAGAATAAAATAAAACATTATCATTTTACTCCATTGGTTTCCATGCATTGAAAATTTTCCCATAGCCCTAGTCAGCAAATGAAGCAGAAAGAGTGAGAGAAAGATTGAGCAAATCTTAGAGAGGAAGAGAAAGATGTTCTGTAACCCAGTGATTCATCTTTTTCCATGATACTGTTAATACTCATTTGTAGGAGAGCATCTATAGCATAGTATTCATTCTGAGTCTTTGACATGTTCTGCAATGACAGGTTTTGAGTCATCTTGCAAAGAAGAGAAAATAACAATCTTTAGATAATGAAAATGCCATTTAAATCCTCAGATTTAACGAGCCAATGAGCTAGAATGTATAGAAACAGTGTTTAACCACACTTAAGGCCAGATCCTCACCTGGTGTAAATTGATGTCCTGCCATTCAAGTCAATAGTGCAACATTGACTTGCAGCAGCTGAGGAGCTGACCTTTGGAATGATAATAAAAGAACCCACCTAGCTGGGCGGTAACAGATGACATCTGTAACTATGCAGGAGGCAATGAAGCTGAAAACAGTTCAACACTATTTAACTGTGCTGCAAAAGAGGATAAATTCTGAGCTTAAACAGTTTGATAAGAATTTTGCTACATAAAAGTGAGGGATAGGCAAACCAGTTCGGATGTAATAAGAACTGAACCACCTCTTTCCTCAGAATTCAGCTCAGACCTTTTCTGCAGTTTAAATAAGTCCAGCTAACATTAGTTTTCTTATATTCACGTATCGTTACCCTCTCTGGCTTGGGCCGGACCTGGAAGCAGAAGTATTGCAATGCACTGAAAGGGCATCCTTATGGAATTCCATGACCAGAACATACCAGAATATATCAGAAATGCTGTGACAGTTTCCATTCTTGAGACCAGTGGTTCCCAAGCTTTTTGGCTCGAGGGCCACAAATATAATTTTTACAACCCTGAAGGAACATCAGTCTCCGCCAGCAGCCCCCGTCTGTCCCCTCCTCCCGCAGCCAGAGGCAAGGAGCTCAGCGAGGAGGATCTGCCGTCCCCCTGGCTGCAGCAGGGAAACCGTGCACTCTACCTGGGTCCCTAGGCAATGGCTCCCTTCTGCAGCCAGAGAGATGGGAAATCAATGCTCCCTCCCACTGGCTCCAGCAGGGACCTAGGGACCTAGGCAGAGCGCTTTGCTGTGCTCCCTGCTACAGCCAAGGGGAGGGGAGCACTGATCTCCCATCCACTTGGCTGCAGCAAGGAGACTGCACCGGCAACACACTCCGCTTGGTACTTAGGCAGTGGCTCCCTTCTGGGCCAATGGGCGGGGAGCCGCGGGCCACTCTGAAAGACCCCGCAGCCCACGGAACACAGGTTGGGAACCACTGCATGAGACTTTCAGTTCAATGTCAGGACCAAAGAAGATGAGGTGAGCTTTGGATAAGTACCCAAATTTTTGAGGTACACCCATCAGATTCATTGATACATGTGCTATCACCTCAAACTGCAGAGGCCTAGATGCTTTTAAATGGACCTTACAACATTATAGCTGCTTCAACAGAGCACACGGATTGGTTCATAGTAAGGACGAGCAGCACTCCTGGAAGTTACGGAATCACGTCTGAGCTGACCCTTAAATAGATGGTGTAGATGGCATTCCAGTCTGAATTAGTGAAACTACAAGTATCACAGTAAGGTAGTGCTGGAAGCCTGGTGCACCAAGTAGTGAGGAAATCTTTGCCCCATGAGGAAGAGAGAAATAAATGAACACTCAAGAGGATGCAAGTATTATTTTAATGAGGGAGAAATGCAGCTGTTACAGAAATGCAGAATCTAGGGCAGAAAAGGTATTCACAGAAGACATAGGGTATTGTGAAACTTTTCTGTGTTTCTGGCCCGAAGCTAAGCTTGAAGTGTTAACTCAAAGACAATTAACAATGTTGTTGTCTCTATGAGTTAATTTGGGAATGGATGCAGCTGTGATGTCAGAGGGCCAGAACAGAGGCTAAACTAGAACGGAAGGAACTACATCTGGTTTTTTTTCCTTCTACTTGTCTGATGGTGCCTAGTACTGTCTGCAAAATGAATTAAATGGTATCTAGGTATTTTAAAGAGTACAACCCTGATAAAGACTAGGATTACTCCACAGTGTTTTCTTTGAGTACTACACTGCCCATATAAATGAAATGGGCCTCCAGGAAAGAAATGCGAAGAAAGAAGATGGAATTTTATTCAGGGATAAGATGTGTTAAATGTGGCATTACAGGTTTGGTTATTTCCATTAAAGCAAGAGGTCCATGGCCTATGTAGCCAATGTGGTTGGAAGAATCTTCATAGTGGTGAGAAACTACAGCAGAAGCAGAATGGCATAGTCATGGGATCATTACATGCAATCTTGTCTCCATGAGGGATGGATTAGAATCAGGCATTTAAAAAATCGTCAACAGTCAAACCACAGGATACATCACTTAAATCACCACATTAATTAATTATTTTCATTTCACTTGATTGTTTTATCACATATATGGCACCCAGAGGGCACAAGCAGAAGGAAGGAGAGGACTTGTGTTAAGCCTGCATCTTTGGTAGTTCTGTGATTTTGTTTTGTGTATGTCTCCTTTGGTACCTGTCTTGGAAAACTAGGTTAGAATTCATAAGCCATTTATGGAATATGTGGACGTTGAGCAGGGATCTGAAGGAGAGGGTGTGACAGACTGGGTGAAGGAAGGAATTTCAGGTATATGGTGCTGCTTGGAAAAAAAACATGAATAGGAGAAAAACACTAAGAAGTTGGTTAGACATAGTCTTTTGAAGAGAGACTAACCAAGGTGAGAGTGGTGAGCAAGATGGATTGTTTTGCAATAGCATTTTGGTGGGAGTGGAATGGAACAAGGAATGAGGAAAATGAGAGAGAAAAAGTTTGAAGTAATATACGAAAGAGATGGTTGGGGTTTGGAAAAAGGTTTGTGCACTAAGAATGGGGAGGAATAGTCTGACTGATGACTGTTCACCTTACTGAGAGATGGTGACTTTTAGAAAATTTTAAAACCAGGCATAGTGGTGTTTCTTTCCTAACCTGCTGTCTTAACCTCCTCCTCTTTTTCCCCCCAGTTAATGACTTCAGTCTCTCCACCCAAATCATATTTGATTTCACTTTCCCCTTATCCATGCATTAATTGTTCCACACCACATATAATGTCACATTTTTTGTCAGGGTAACAAGCCTTGTGGATGGGGGGAAGGCATTAGATGTGGTATATCTCGGCTTTAGTAAGGCTTTTGATACTGTCCCGCATGACCTTCTCTTAAACAAACTAGGGAAATACAACATAGATGGAGTGCAAAACTGGTTGGAAAACCATTCCCAGAGAGTAGATATCAATGGTTCACAGTCATGCTGGAAAGGCATAATGAGTGGGGGTCTGCATGGATCAGTTCTGGGTCCGGTTCTGTTCAATATTTTCATCAATGATTTGGATAATGGCATAGAGAGTACACTTATTAAGTTTGCGGATGATTGCGGATGGGGGGTTGCAAGTGCTTTGGAGGATAGAATTAGAATTCAGAATGATCTGGACAAACTGGAGAATTGGCCTGAGTTAAATAGGATGAAATTCAATAAGGACAAATGCAAAGTACTCCACTTACGAAGGAACACTCAGTTGCACATGTACAAAATGGGAAATGACTGTCTAGAAGGAAATACTGTAGTAAAGGATCTGGGGGTCTTAGTGGCTCACAAAAAAAGCAAACATGATTCTGGGATGTATTAGCAGGAGTGTTGTAAGTAAGACACGAGTAGTAATTCTTCCGCTCTACTCCATGCTGATTAGGCCTCAACTGTAGTATTGTGTCCAGTTCTGGGCACCACGTTTCAGGAAAGTTTTTGGAGAAATTGGAGAAAGTCCAGAGAAGAGCAACAAAAATGATTAAAGATCTAGACAACATGACCTAGGAGGCAAGACTGAAAGAACTGGGTTTCTTTAGCCTGGAGAAGAGAAGACTGAGAGAGGACATGCTAACAGCTTTCAAGTACATAAAAGTTTGTTACAAGAAGGAGGGAGAAAAATTATTCTTCTTAACCTCTGAGGACAGCACAAGAAGCAATGGGCTTAAACTGCAGCAAGGGAGGTTTAGGCTGGACATTAGGAAAAACTTCCTCACTGTCAGGGTGGTTAATCACTGGAATAAATTGCCTAAGAAGGGTGTGGAATCTCCATCATTGGAGATTTTTAAGAGCAGGTTAGACAAACACCTGTCAGGGATGGTCTAGATATTACTTAGTCCTGCCATGAGTGCAGAGGACTGGACTAGATGACCTCTCGAGGTCCCTTCCAGCCCTATGATTCTATGATGATGGGCTCCATCATAATGAAAGAGAGTTATTACTTATTTCAGTACCTTTGAAAAAGCTAGCTAACTGATGCTAAGTCAGTTCTTCACTGCCTCGCCACTTGTGTGATCATTTATATGCAGTGGAAAGTAGGCAATGGAAAGCTGCTTCTGTTATGAATTGACAGTGGTTTACCCTCACTTTGCACAGGGCTAATGACTCTTAGTTTATGTTTGCACTTGGAGCTGAGTTGTCATTCCCAGCTTGCATAGACATACTCATGTTAGCTGTCACTGAGTTAGCGCACTAAAAGTAATAGTGTAGCCGGGGCTAGCCCAGGCAGTGGCGAGCAGCAGGATTGGCTAGACATGTTAAGTACGAATCCACATGAATCCTGGCTACACTACTACTACACCCCATGAGACTTTGTCTATTCAAGCTGGGAATCACCCTTCCATAGACATAACCTTAAGTTGTAAGGCAGTGGAGAATCAGGACCTCTGAGGTTTTTAATGTTTTGAGGATTAAGGAAATTGAAAATGGTGCACTGTTTTATAAGCTGTTATATAAGAATTCCTTCTCACAGACCGTTTTTATTCTGGCAGTGTATTCATCTGAGAATATGTTTTCATTTCTTTGATAAAAGAGCTGAAGAAAGTATGAGAGCAGTAAGGATTATTTATCTTAATAGAAAATTGTAGCTGGAAGCGACAGTTAGTTAATGCCAGTATTTTAACTGTTTTGAATGCAGAAATGAATGCAACAGAATGTGGTACAGTCCAGTTACTAGCTATAGCTATGTCATTGACACAAATAGTTTTAAGATAATGGGTAGACTGTATTAAAAAAATAATAGTTTATCACAAATACTTTCATCGCATAATCATAAAATCATAGAAGTTTAGCATTGGAAGGGACATCAGGAGGTCATCTAGTCCAACCCCCTGCTCAAGGCAGGACTAACCTCAGCTAAATAATCCCAGCCAGGGTTTTGTCAAGCCACAGATTAAAACCCTCTAAAGATGGAGATTCCACCACCTCCCTAGGTAACCCATTCCAAAGCTTCACCACTCTCCTAGTGAAATTTTTTTTCCTAATATCCAACCTAGACATCCCCCACTGCAACTTGAGACCACTGCTCCTTGTTCTGTCATCTGCTACCATTGAGAACTACCTAGCTCCATCCTCCATGGAACCCCCTTTCAGGTAGTTGAAGGCTGCTATCAAATCCCCCCTCATTCTTCCTTTTGCAGACTAAACAAGCCTAATTCCCTCAGCCTCTCCTCATAAGCCTTGTGCTCCAGTCCTCTAGTCATTTTTGTTGACCTCCGCTGTACTCTCTCCAACTTGTCCACATCCCTTTTGTAGTGGGGGGCCCAAAACTGGACACAATACTCCAAATGCGGCCTCACCAATGCCGAACAGAGGGGAATGATCACTTCCCGTGATCTGCTGGCAATGCTCCTACTAATGCAGCCCAATATGCTATTAGCCTTCTTGGCAACCAGGGCACATTGCTGACTCATATCCAGCTTCTTATCCACTCCTACCCCCAGGTCCTTTTCTGCAGAACTGCTGCCTAGTTCGTCGGTCCCCAGTCTGTAGCTGTACATGGGATTCTTCCATCCTAAGTGCAGGACTCTGCACTTGTCCTTGTTGAACCTCATCAGATTTCTTTTGGCCCAATCCTCCAATTTGTCTAGGTCACTCTGTATCCTCTCGCTACCTTCCAGGGTACCTACCACTCCCCCTAGCTTAGTGTCATCTGCAAACTTGCTGAGGGTGCAATCTACCAAATCCTCCAGATCTTTAATGAAGATGTTGAATAAAACCGGCCCCAGGACCAACCCCTGGGGCATTCTGCTTGTTACCAGCTGCCAGCTAGACATCGAGCCATTAATCACTACCCATTGAGCTTAATGATCTAGCCAGCTCTCTATCCATTTTATTGTCCACTCATCCAACCCATATTTCTTTAACTTGCTGATAAGAATACTGTGGGAGACTGTATCAAAAGCTTTGCTAAAGTCAAGGTATATCACATCCACCGCTTTCCCCATAATGTTCAGACAAAAATATATATTAAGATAATGTTAAGGTCTACTTTAAAGAAATTAAATCTGAAAGCCTTTAATTTTACTCATTCTATTGTGCTTATTAGCCTATGTTATGAAGTGTATATGGAATATTATGAAAGAGATCCCACTGCCCTGTGGCCTCCCAGACATACAACTAGAGGGCCATGTCAGTGATAACATGCTGTTTAAAAAGGCTGAGTTCAACAAAGACAAATTCTTCACTGATTTGCATCTTAAGAAACCCCGTTGACCCCATGATGTCAGTAGGGTTAGACAGAATTTGGCCTGGAATTTAATCATACCTCTCACTTCCTTGGCTTTGGTTGACATGAGCTATTCCTTTACAACACTGGTATGTGATTTTGTGTGTGTGTGTGTGTGTGTTTTGAAGTATTTTTGAAATAACACTAATTTTAGATGCTGTTTGGAAACTACCTAATAAAATACAGGACTGATAATGTAAGCAGTTCTGTGTTGCTTGATCAGTTTTACTGAAACAGAGATTTTCTGATTTCAATAGATCTTGGAGACATTTGCTCACCTCTTTTCAGCCAGCTCAATGGATGGGAGGAGGGAGGCAGAGTGTCAAGCTGTTCAGCACTTTCTTTCCAGAGAGGTATGGGGTAATAGGACCAGAGTAGCTGGGGCTGCTGCACTTCTAAGAAAAGGGGAATCAGGCGCAGCAGGCCAAAATTCAAGAGGAGGAGCTGGGGCATACTCAGAGTGGGAGCAGGGCAGCAGAGGTCCTGCAAAGAAGGGGGCAAGCAGCTGTAACTGATTGATTTTGGGAGGGGAAATTGTTTGATTGGGTTTGGTGGTGATTTTCAGTTTGGGATTTTTCTCTTTTCCACTCATCTAGCAACATGATAGTATCCCCTTAAAAAAAGTGTGAGCCCTCTAGTGGCACTCTCAGTGTCACTGTATTCCTGGATTACAGTCCCATCCTTGTTACCAGTTGGTGTGTCTTTTGATCTTTACACGATAAATACAATATGAGGGATGCACACAGGCACAGTGGGGTCCAAATAACCATATTTACTAACTATATACAACATACAAGGATAAGCTACAGGAATACACTATACACACACCATAGTGAATGCTACTGGAGGACTCACAAGTAAAGGGATACTACTCAAGTCTTATAAACTGCACCACTTGTTGATGGTGGGGGGCAGAGGAAATTCAATTCACTCTTCTTGGTGTGCTTGTGGAGTGGGGGAGGGACCTCAAACTCCTAAGACTGGCTCTGGCAACTAGATGCAAAGCAGCAGGAAGCTACACCCATGCTTCTAGAAGATCTTTATGCCACTTTGTGCCCAGTGCTAGGGGAGCATCTTTGGAGCATCTTTCTGAGCCTTAGAAAGAGAACTGAGGTTCTGAAGTGGGAAAATATGTTTAGGAGAGGACAGGGGGCAAGGAGAACTGCAGAAGGAAAGTAGAACAAGGGGTATGAAAAGAACTCAGGAAGAAGGATGCTGAAAAGAGAGCTTGGGGTAAACAGAACTGGGGAGAAGAAATACAGGGAACATAGGAAAAGAACACTGGAGTAAAGATAAGGAGAAGCAGAAGAAGCAAAAAAAAAAGGTAATAGGTTTGGGGGAAGGGAAAAGAGGGAGGGAAATGTATCTGAACATTTTCAGGTCATGCTAGGTTGCAAAGAGAACAAGAAGGGTGAACAGCAGAGGATAAAGTCAGCAAAAGACACAAATGAAAACAAAAACACAAAAGCAGCAAATGAGGAATATGGAGACAGAAGGAGAAAGGAACAGAGGAACATTTTTTATTTTGAAAAATTGGTCACCCTAGTCCATAGCCATCACCTACTCTGTGGAATGAGGAGTGGAGCATGTTCAGAACAAACTGTTGTGATAATTGGGCCTACAAATCTATCCTAATGTGAGTTCAATTGTAAAAAGTAAGTGCAAGTTCCACTCCCTTTTGGGGTCTTTAAAGAAAGAGATTTTGGGGGGGAAATAAAAAGAACGGATGGAATCTACTGAAGAAAGCCTCACCATCCTGGCTGCTACCTCCACCATGTCTTGGGACCCTGGGCCTTCATCACCCTAATCATGTGAGATGTTCTGACCAGGCCGGCCAAATAGAGATCCAGATGACATCGCCACCTTTGTCAAATTCAGCTGAATCCTAACCACCACCTGGGATGAAATGGGATCAAACTTTAACAATGACAACAACACCACCAGCCCAGCTCATCTCAGCTAACTTCTCTTTCCCCCAAAAGGACAGTTTCTTTGATACCATCTAAGAGACTAAGAAACAAGGGGGGTTTCCTTCTAAAGACTCTCTCCAGTTAAAGGGAAAAGAAACAAGGGATGTTGTTAAAATGAAAGCCTTATTTAATACTTAGGGAGACAAGGTGGGTAAAATAATAACTTTTATTGGACAAGCTTCTGTTGGTGAGAGAGACAAGTTGGCCCAATTAAAGTTATTACCCCTACCTTGTCTCTCTAATATCCTGGGACCACACAGCTACAACTACCTTGCATACAACAATGGAAGTTCTGCATCCTATGCCTGAAACTTGGTCTCTCTTTCTGTTCTGCTTTTTGCCTTAATTCAGATTACTTTTTCTTCAAGTCTTCCACTTCACTGTGGAATTTAGCATTCATTAGGGGAAAAAAACCAAAACCAATCTGTTCTATCATCTCCCACAGACAGTAAGTTATATATTTCCTTGATTTTTCAACGGCTAGAAATACTCACATTTTATTATCATCTTCATTATAAGTTTTGATCCTGCCATATTCAAATTAGCCTTGCGCTTCAATGATGACATCTTTTCTGGGCCGCTGCTTCCAAATTGTTTCTGGAATAACTAAATTGTGCAACTAAAACACACATTGCATGCTCACTGGAGGCAATAACACATGCATATGCACAACCAATATTGTCATGCAAATTTGAATTCATTTAATGATCATATGTAGAAAAAAGTATTAAATAACTGATGATCAAATTAGTGAAACTATAATTATGCTCTTAAAAAAGGCATTGACAACATTGTATGTTGCCTAGCAACACTGGGAACGTTAATCTTACATGTATACCTGTAGTAATTTTAAGTATGTTCATATAGGGCTAAAGCGTGTCTATTAGGGATAACCCTAAGTAAAGAATGCAATCCCTTTGTAGGTTTGTGGGCAGGTGTGCGCATATGTAGCCTGTACCAGGAGCTGTTCCCATCTTGCTCCATCACCACCTCTCACCTGCCTCCTTGTGGGTCTGTGTGCTCCCTGGACTACATGATGGGAGGTCCTCATGAATTCACGATTGTGATTGGCCCTTTGCACCTTTCCCCTATTCTCCATGCACCCTTCTCCACTGCTCTCCTACACAAGAACCAGTCACATTTTGGCCTTGAATCTATGGTATAGTGATTGATTTAATTGTGTTTATTGGCACTGTCTGTACAACCTTCACTAGTTTGGAAATAGACTAAGAAATTAAATTTAAACCAGGCATCCAGATGCTAGAACATTTAAATAGATTTAGAAAAATGTTATTTCCCATCAATCAATTTCATCCTTCTGAAAGTAAAGGTATGACAAATAGGAGAGTCACATTTGAAAATGAATCCAATAATCACTAAAAGACTGGTGGAAAATTTGAATAGAAACTTTTGAAATGAAGAGATCACTTTACAAGGTCAAAATCTTTGAAACAGGCATCAAAATTGGGACATGAATGTTGTATTTTGTTTTCTGCAAATCCAGAAATACCTGTTAATACTTAGAGGGAAGTGTTAGCTAAATAAGGGTATTCCTTATTCTGCTGGAGTGTAATATATGGTAATATATTCAAAAACAGCTATAGTCCAATTATCTGGAGACAATGACCTGTTAAGGATAGTTATCATCCCATCACTTGTATGTTTCTCACTTACTAATTCCTGAGCCATCAGTAGTTCTGACATATATATCAGTAACATGAGAACAAAGAATTAAAGTGAACCAAACCTGACATTTGTTTCACAGGTTAATTTTATACTGTGGTTCACAAGAATAAATTGCCTAGTGCACTGCAGTCTGGGATAGAGTGCATAGATTGAAATATTATGGTATGTTAAAATATACAGTTTATAAAACCCTAACAGCAAAATCGTACACCAACTACATTTAGAGAGGAAAATAATTTAGGAAACACTATAGTTTCTGCTCAAGAAATGGACACAGTATCATAATAACCAGTCAGTACTAAGTTGTCTCATAGCATGAGTCTTTTGTAGACTCAATAAAAGAGAGAGAGTGTTCTAGCTGGGACTCTTTCCAGACCTTTGTCAATACTGACAATTACAGATGGCTAAAATTGGTGAAATCTCTTTTCAAACAAATTCTTTGGAAATTTATTTCATGCATTTTATCATCTTTATAGTTCTGTCAAACCTGCTTTCAGTTTTTTAAATATTATCATACAAATCAATTAACATTCCCCACCTTTTTACACTTAAAAAGAAAAAACAAACTAGCCCCGGTGACAAAAAATCCCCAGACACCAAGCATAGATGACTTTTATGTCTTTTTTTTTCTGTCTCATGAAAAGAAGCTTGACTACACCCTATTCCTCAGACATACATGTTTTCTGATAACCCTCCTCAGCATATGAGGTAGGCTCAGCCAAACCAAAACCATGTGACTGAGGTGATCAATACTAAACAAACAATCCAGCTCAAACATCAAAACTGTAACACAAAGATTTGCAGCAAAATTTCAAGTCGTCATAATAGTGAAAAGCTTAGTGGACAATTTTTACAGATTCAAAATTCACAACCATTCTGTAGGTAAGTGGAATATCTGCCAATTCAAAAACAGACTAATCTCAATTAATATGTTTTTGAAAGATATATTTTAACTAACTCCTTTGTTACTGGTGTGGAGGTTCACAGAAGATGATTTTAAGTGAGTGTTGTTCTTGGGAAAATTTCTGGATGGATAACGATGAAGAAGGAAGTCTTTTTTTCTACAGACCAAGTAAAGAGTGAGCAGTAGCAGTGCAAGCATTCACAAAACACTCTGACAGTATGCTCTAGTCTTTAAGTCAGAACTTTTAGTACTGGAAGGATAATTCATTCTCCATCCTGACTCATTCCTTATTCTGTTTTCTGAATTTACCAACAAGAATAACTATTAGTGCTAATTTGCTGTTTTATTGGTTATATAAACACTAGGCTGCTATGAACAAGGTAGAATCCACCAACCCATTTCACATAAAACACTGAAAAATGGTGGTTTCTTTATAGGTGATGAAGTGCTCAGATTATAAGTTATTACTGCTAGAACTTTCCTCAGTGCTTAATATCACCAGTCTGATAGATGAGTATTTATATTATTTATGTATTTTCCCCTCTTCTTCAAGGCAACATTTGCAAAGCATTCCCAGTGCTATTTTGTGCATCTCCTTCTTTGTTAAAAGGTCTAAGGCTACTGTGTCTCCTATAGAATTGACAGATTTAAATTCTAGTTTTAGTATTTGGCTTTCATAAAGGAATGCTATAGGCCAGCTCCACAGATGGGGTGGTTCTTCTCGTGTCCTTGTCACAAACCAGCTGTTTTTCCAGAACCATGCACAAGCCATAGCAGAAGTGGTCACATTTCAGCCCCTATCAGATTCTTATGAATCTGTGAATTGTGCTGCACACCTTGTCACTAACACTTCAAACAAATATCATGCAAACCTCCAACTCAAAACAGTGTCACCACCATGAGCCCTTTTCAGGGCCTGTACTGATGGTCATTTCTGCAAACATTGAAGGACTCACAAGACACAAACAGGACCTCCTCACCAGGATGTCCACCAATTACAAATGTCAAGTGCTCTATCTCCAGAAGACACACAGAGGGACAAACAACAGGTGGGATAAATAGACATAGCTCCACTGAAGTCAATTGAGCTACGCTGATTTATATTAATCGAGGGGCTGGCCTTACATATTCTATAGTGAAATTGCAAAATTTGTTACAAAGAATGAATCCAAGTGATATTTCAAATTTAAAAATTGCAAACACATAGATATTATTATTAATTATTTAAAGAGTACCATGGCCTGCTATGAGTTTTCAGGATCAAATAAAAAGGAGCTTCCATAGTAATGCAGATATAACACAGCAAAGAGTGACAATAAATTAAAGGTGTTTTGTGTGTGTAATGTTAATGCAACAATGATTAGGCTATGTCATAGACCATATAAAATCTTACAAGACAAGTATTATGTCCTGGCTTATTATATTCAGCCATGTAAATTACATTAAACTGAGATGCATCTGTTGATAGAGATGTTGGACAATATACTCACTGATATTTAAAAGGAATCCACAGTAGGGAATTTGGATTTTAAGGGAGCACAGCATACCTTCAATTGGTTTTCAACTGATTAACCAATGGACTACATCAACCATGTCAACAAAGTGGCTGTAGGTCTGATCAGCGTAACTCAAACTGATAGTGCTAGAAATTGCTGGCTGATGTGTAACTTTTCATTAGCACAGCTGATTTGTGAATGAAACCTGTGCCAATTTTCCGCACGAAATCACAAAGGTCTTGGGATGGCAAGAATTGAAACCGATGTCAAGCAGTGGATGGAGCAACTCATCCAGTCTGTTTTCTCATACAAATAAATGTGCTTATACACCAATGCTGTTATACCAGCAGAGTTCACTATGTGTAAAGGCACCCAGTTAGGTCAGGAGAAGATTAAAGAATTTTGCCTAAAAGTATTTTTGTTAGGACAGTCAGCTTTCTTTAAAAAATGGCAAATGTTAGCCTGTTGCCATTGATAAACATTTTGGTTTTAGGCTGGCCCCCTTTGAGATGGTTGTATTACAATACAGTGTGACTGTAGGAAAGCGCAGTGGCCTTCCTCTGAGCCTGGGCCCACGGAAGGGCCACAGGCACCCAATCAGACTCTAGACTTGCCGGCAGCCCAGTCTGCCCGGCAACCAGGCCGCTGGGCCCCAATAGGTCCTGCCGGGCGGCCAACCCGACAGCAGGGGGGCGGCACCTTAGGGAGGGCGGCAGCCATAAAGAGCAGGCCCTGCAGCTCAGAAGGAGGAAGGCTGCCGGCGGAGACAGACGCACTGCCTCACCGGCTGCAGCGAGGGGCCGAACCACGCCAAACCTCCGCCTCAGGTAACCCTCTTGCAGCTGCCGGGGCAACCCCGGCAACCCGCCTCTAAGGCCTGGGTTGGGCCTCCGGGCCCCCTGGACTGGCCGAGGCCTACAGGCCCGAAGCGCTGGGCCCAGCCTCAGGCCCGCAGCGGCTGGGACGAGCCCCCTGAACCGGAGAGCTGGGAGTTCCGCCCAGAAGCCAGTCCGGACCTGGAGGAGCTGCCAGATGCCCAACCCCTGGAGGCAGGATCCGACCTGGAGGAGTTGCCGGAGACTGAACCGTACCCCCAGCCCTGCGATCTGGAGGGGCTGCCCCTCGCTGAGGAGCTTCCCAACCTATCCCCCGTGGACGCCGAAGGACTGACTGGCCTACCCCGTGCGGTGTACCCCGATGACCCAGAGGAACCGACGGACATAGGTACCGGGGAACCCGGGGAGGAAGGAGCCCAGGGACAGCCAGAGGCATGGCTGTACTAGGGGTAACGCCTGCTGGCATGTTGCGGCAGGAGCCCCGCCGACTGAGTGGCAACCCCCGTGCCACTGCCAGGGCCCTGGGCTGGGACGCAGTGGAGTTGGGTGGGCCTGCGTCTCCCTCCCCTCCCCCCCCGGATCCTTGCCAATCCCCAAAAAGGGAAATAGTCTCTACCACCCGCTGGACTCGAGCCCACTGCTCCTCGCCCGCCCGCCCTGCCTGGGGGCCGGGGCGAAAGACTCCTCGCCCGCCCGCCCTGCCTGGGGGCCGGGGCGAAAGACTCCTCGCCCGCCCGCCCTGCCTGGGGGCCGGGGCGAAAGACTCCTCGCCCGCCCGCCCTGCCTGGGGGCCGGGGCGAAAGACTCCTCGCCCGCCCGCCCTGCCTGGGGGCCGGGGCGAAAGACTCCTCGCCCGCCCGCCCGCCCTGCCTGGGGGCCGGGGCGAAAGACTCCTCGCCCGCCCGCCCGCCCTGCCTGGGGGCCGGGGCGAAAGACTCCTCGCCCGCCCGCCCTGCCTGGGGGCCGGGGCGAAAGACTGAAAGACTAACATTCCCCTGTTGAGTAGGAAGGTGCAGTGGCCTTCCTCTGAGCCGGGGCCCACGGAAGGGCTGCCAGGACTGGACCGGGCAGGAGCTTGTCCTACAGTGACCTAATGTATCTGTTAACACACATCATGACTGATATACTGGCAGCTGGGATACCTCCAGGAGTTTTTTCATTTGGTGATGTTATAGGGCCGTGCATACATGTGCAGAACCATTCATTTTGCTGATTCTGATGCACTGCGTCAGACTAAGGGGGTCGTATTGACATCACCTAAAGGGCTGGTTGTGACTCTTCTAAAGCAGGGGGGACTAGAAGAAGGGACAATTTCTGAAAGGGGCTCTTGAAACAGTGAGGTTCAGGAGGTAGCTCAGCCTGAAGTTCATGCTTGTTCTTTAGTTAATAATAAAGGAAAAACCCTAGATGGAGGTAAGTTTTAACAATATAATTTCTTTGTGTGTATACTGTGATAAGAGCAGGTAACCATCAATTTAATGTGAATTACTTCTAGTACACTGAAAAGACTTAACATTTTATTTGATCACTGCAGAAACTATGAGTAATGACTAGAACAAAGAACACAAAGGCTCAGTTTAGCAGCGTGCAAATCTATTTTATTGTTTGGAACCCTGATTTTCTAAATCCTACAATGAGAAACAATTTTTACATGTGATTACAAAAAGGTTTGTGAAACCTGCTTTTCAAATCCTACTGTATGTTGATTTTCTAGTACTAATGACAGATTTTTCAATATGCATACAAATTATTTCAGTAGCACATTATGTATAATTCAACAGAAGCCAGCAACTATTAAAGTCACTTTTCTCAATAGGTATACAGCAGTACTGCAAAGATCCAAGGACTTCATTAGTGCTTACATATGGAGTTCTTAGCTTCACAAGATAAATGTTGAGCTATTGTGGGGTGCTGAAGAAAGAGAGATTATCATATATTGGAGAAGTCTTTAGACAATGCTGGAGGATGCTCAAAAGATGTTGACACTCATATAGGAGCAGCTGCTGCCATGTTTTGGGCTCTTCAGCGGTCTGTGTGGGGATATCATGACATCAGGCTTGTTATGAAGCTGTGGAGCTATAGAACCACATTATATCCACTCTATTGCATGACAGTGAAAGGTGGGCACTGAGCAGGCTGAAGAGTGGTGGACTGATATTTTTTATTCTCGTCATCTTCGTAAGCTGCTCCATATTAAGTGGCAGAACAAGATCAGCCATGAGAATATTCAAAGACAAAGCCAGCAAACTCCTCCAGGAGATCAAAAACGTTTGTCTGAAAAATTGGCACAAACGGGGAAGTAAATTTTATATAGCACAGTTTTTGTTCACAGGTTTCCTTACCCTATGTAAAATATTTGTCACTCACACCTTTAGTCAGTAGTGCTGGCCCTGTCTTTCCATATGATCACAAATTTATAGTTTGAGTAGCTAAAAGCAAAAGTCCAGTTCACTGAGTAGCACTTACTCATGTGAGTAGTACTTTAAATGGGGCTACCCTCAGAATAAGGTACTATTCAGTGTAAGTTAGGGTAGCAGGCCTGGTGTGATGATTTGGTGAATCTATGTACAGCTTATGACTTCTCATTGCTATTGGGGGATCTTTATGGGTATCTGTCAGATTGCAAACTCCACTTTGACTGTGGGGCTTGCTGCCTAAGCTGTAGTCCTTTTCTCTACATGTTGGATGGAAATTTCAAGAGATGATGGCACAGGACTAACAATAGAGGGACATTAAACCTTGATTGTCCTCTATTTGAATAGAAGCATCCTTGGAGAGAGAGTTGGCTGCCACTCAGAAGAATTAGTCTATCCAGATGGAAAACAGATAACTTGATGAGGCTGAACAGAGGGTCACCTGACAAAAGAGATGGGAGGTTATAAAAGAGAGGGTCTCTTAACAGCCAATTTGAGAAGAGACCAGAAGCAGAATAAGCTTGGTTAGGAGAGTGGAAGGGTACTGAGTGGAGTGAAAGAGACTCCATGATTCTGACGAGAAGCTGTGTGGAGAAGAAGCAACCTGGACTACTCAGAGGACTCTGTCCTATGACAGAAGAACTCTCTGGAGTGTTGTGGAAACTGAGACAGAGAAACCAAAATAGGTTTGTTTATTGTTTTGGCAAGATCTGTGTATTTCTTGTGCTATCCAAGTAAAGAGTAACGGTGTTTAGAATTCTGTGCAAAGTTTGTCTCTGTTTGCTTTCACTGTCATATGCCCCGAAGAGTTAAACTATAAACCTAGAATACCCATGAGGTGGAGTTATGGGAGAGGGTGTATATAACATGAAGGAACTCTGAGCCCTGGGTTAGGCTGCAGGGTCCCAGATCTCAGAAGTGGGTGCTTGACAGAGGATCTTCACACCGAGAGTGTGCCTAGAGATCCCAGCCAGGGACAGAGCCTAGATTCTGTTCAGATTCAGGAGGTTAAAAGCACACGCGGCCCAAGGAGATGGGTTACAAACACAACAGCCTTGTGAGTGCTCACCCAGGGCTCTGTGTGTGTCATACAGGGGCTTGCAGTTTATAGCCAAAAGCTATCTGGAGGTAGGTTTTACAATTGGTACTTCAAGGTGTCCTTTAATATTATTGTGTGTGTTCAGTTGTCAGTTTTAATTATTCATCTTAGCTAAATAAAGAGCCTTGAACGGATATATGTTGACCTAACTTTCACCTTTTGAAGCTCATCAGTTTCTTGCTATTTTTCTACATTAAGATTTCTTTATGTACATTGATAAAAGCACTTTGATCAGACCAAGTTGTTTGTGTGAATCTGTCTGTCTTCGTGACTAGGAAACATTTTGCAGTCAACCTTTTTTATTTCTCAGATGTATTTGTTCTAGTCAGATTGATAAAAGAGCTCCTGTTTTCCCGTCTTTGCTTTTGATCAGATTTTAAATACAGAAAGTCATGTTCCAAAACATTCAAGGGGGAAGGGGGGAGGAATATCATCCTTTAGTTAGTAGTTAGGCATCATGGTGATAGGAAACTTAGAAATGCTAATGATAGATAGATACATGCAGGTAGATTTTGCTGCCTCATTCATAAACGATTATGCGCATGCAGTGGCACAGGGCTCAGGAGCCCACCAGACACAAATGGCAACTAATCAGGAGAAAATCCAGGTATCAATTTAGGTACTTATATGTTCCTCATAACAACAGTATCTGAGCACCTCCGATAAATTTTATTCTTACCTCTGTGACATAGGAAAGTAATCTTCCCATTTTAGAGAGGGTGAATTGATGGGGAGACTGTAAGTGACTTGCCCAAGTTCACACTGGAAGTTTGTGACATAGTTGTGAATTGATTCCCAAAGTCCCAGTCCAGTGCCCCTTACCACAAGACCATCCTTCTCATTGAATAGACTTGTTATAAGTGTATTAGGAGAAACTATTACAACTCATTCCTCAGCTGTAGATATTTGCAAATCATCACCAACTTGTCTGTGCACACATATGTTTGGGACCTTTGGTCCAGATAAGTAAAAAAAGGCTTTTTTTAAAAAAAAGGAAAGTAATATTTTTTTTTGTCTCTCTCTAGCTACAGAATATTCCAGCAGATTAAAATTCAAATTAATGGGTGGGAAATATCTTTATGACCTTTAAAACTTCCATGCCAGTTTAAGTCTAATGCTAGTTAAAATCACAGCAACATAAATTGTTTAAAAAATCCAGAGCTCATAATAGAAGTTTTGAATAGATGGATAACTATTAACAGCCTGCCCTGGCACTGCTGTAGTTTGACAATTTTCCAAAAAGAACAACAATTCAGTAATAAGGCATATAATACAGAATGCTTAGCACAAGGTAATCCAAATCCTGTGATGTCAGCAAGCATGAAAGGACACAACCCTCTATATATAAGGATGTGGTATGACTAGCTTGTGGAGTTGTCTATTGTTGTCTTCCTAATTATGTTGTATGTTCAAAGGAATTATTTTAAAAAATTATATGTAGATATGGCTTCATTCTCGTAAAACTGCTACTTACAAACAGAGTCAAATGTGCAAAACTAATTATTTGTTGTGTAGACTATAGGAGTAGCCTGCTTGCTTGCATATATATATATCTTTCCTTATAGATTTAAGTATGGTTGTTTTATTATAATAAAGTCAGAGTCATATTAAAGTATTATAAAGCTGTAATGCAAGGTACCTTACAGGCCATATCCTGTATGAAAGCTAAGGCCGTTAGCGTACATATGTTTGGGACTTTTGGCCCAGATAAGTAATGATGAGTTAAAGGATAAGACATATATGGTTATAACCTTTACCCTAGATAAATCAGGAAGCATCGGGGGGAGGGGGGCTGTCTCAGGTTATGCCCCAAGTAAACTTCACAGATACTCCACAGAGCCTACAAAAAAAAGGCCAGAAATAACAAAGGTGAGATAGTTTCAGAGGGGTAGCCGTGTTAGTCTGTATACAGCAAAAACAACAAGAGATCTGTGACACTTTAAAGACTAACAAATTTAATACTGCATCTGAAGAAGAGAGCTGAAGTCTCTTGAAAGCTTATGTCTGCAAATATTAAATTTGTTAGTCTTTAAAGTGTCACAGATCTCTTGTTGTTTTTAAAGGTGAGATAAATGAACCATCTGGAACCATCTAGAAAAGACATGGATATTTCCATAATACGCATGAACCTGCCAGCCTATAGAATAACTGTACCCTAATAATTTGGGGGTGAAGAATCCAAGTTTGGACTTAGAAGAAGGACCCATATTGCTCAGGGTATAAGAAGGGGCAAATCATGTTACTTGGCATGGTTGTCAGCTACTCCTTTTTGAAGCTTCTTTTAGTTAGTGTTAAGATTTTTGTTCTTCGTTTATACTTAGTATTATTTGTAGTGTTAGTCTTAGCCTTATAGCTCTTAGCTCTCGAGCATTGCCTAGCTCTCCACCCCTCTACTCAAGAGTTGAGGAACCAGACATCTCCCTCAACCAGGTCATCAGGGAAGGGTGGGAGTATATTAATCTAAAGCATACCATAAAAATATATATATATATATATCACATACATCTCTAAAATAAGGCTGTAATCCTATCCATTATCCATTTGATTATTCATTTTCTTTTAATCAGTCATTTCTCTATCATTTTATGTTATTTTAATAAAAGCTTATAAAATTATCCAAATTTGGCTATCAGTGTGAGCATTCCTGTCATGCACCCCGGGATCCCTATAAAACTCTTCTGGAGCCTAATTCCGGGGCAAGAACCTCATTATCTTCTCATCAGATCAATTGGCGAACTTAACACCATTCAAATTACTAAAACACCCCAAATCAGGCTACAGTTGTTAGAGTTTTAGCAGCCAGTCAAATACACCTTGGTATACATTATTTTATAACTGCTGTTATTTTTCAACCTTATTACACAGTTGAATGTGCTTGCAGAATAAACATTTCCTGACTGTTATGTTCTATTGATTTTGAGAGAGATGAGGTAGCCTCTCCACAATTTTGTGATGAGATTACAAGCAGAGAGAAATTTAAAGGTTTCTTGAGCTTGCTACCAGTCTCAATGAAATGTTTGCCTGGAGTATTTATATTGTAGGTGTTATGCGATGGGCCCAGACAACTCAAGAAGAGCTTTAAGGAGAATGAGCCCATTTTAGCTCTCCACTACGCTGTGCCGATGGGAAATGTGTACCTGTCAACACAGTACTACACTTTTTGGGCAGGTGGTTTTATTAAATTGACTTCCGGATCGACTGAGCAGGTCTTCACTTCCGCTCAATCAACCCGGATAAATCGATCTTACAGTGGTGTATTTGCCACTGTCAGTGAAGACTTACCCTCAGTTTTTCACAACTTTGTTCATATATAATATTTTGTAGCATAGACAAGACCACTCTGCCTAGGTCCTCATTCAAGAAGAATGTTTGATGGCTTTTGGCTATCCAAAGATAGAAGAAGCTGCTTCTCCTAAACTGATGCTTTCTTTGAATCCACAACCAATGGTGATCTATTTTCCATTTATCTGCCTATCTGTCCAGTGAGCTCCTAGTTGAGAGCTCCTACTCTCATTTAGTAAATTTTTTAGGTATTGGAATTGTCCTTCTGGTCAAACAGTACTCTTCTATCTTGCATTGTTTTGTCTGCCATCATTCACCTTAATTCAAACACTAACTTTTCTCCCTAGGCTATATATTTTAAAGTCATCTTTCACCTTGAAAATTTCTTCACATCTTCATGACTTAAGTCTTCTTATCTGTTATGTATATTGCTAGCACTTTTTGTGATCCTGCACATTTTGAAATCCTTATTTGTGGTGTAATCATTTTACATTTTGACAATTGTAATTCCTTCTTTAAAATAACATCCAGTCAGTTATTTCAGAGTTAAAAATATTTTATTTTTTTTACTTTAAAAATTTATTTTCTGGTAAGGATTTATAACAATTATAGATAAGCAGATCCTCAGCTCACATAAATAGAAACAGCCACTAAAATCAATTTATGTCTGTGAGGATCTAACCAGAATATGTACATACCTATGATTAAGGGACTAACTGTAACTGGTCCAAATGCTGCTGCATGGGAGATTAAAGGGGCATAATAACATATAAGTTCAGACCCTGCTAAACAATGAACTTCTAGGGGAGGCATACACTTTTTTTCCAAAATAGAATATCAAGTTTTAGATTTCAGTAGCTCAAGCTGGGTTCAATTATAGCTAAAAATGTATGAGTTACCACTCTCAATTATTTTCCAAGGCCTCCACTCTCTTACTTAAGGTATCATTTTCTTTCACTAATGCTAGTGATAAAGTTCTGTGACTCCAATGAATTTTAGATAAAGTCTCTTGTCTGATACTCACTATAGTGACTGTGAGATTCTGATATATTGACGGTGCCTTTGACTCCAATGAGATCAAGACTAAGTAATCGCTTCATTGGGAACTGAAGGAGGTCCAGTGTCCAGCCTCCAAAATTTAGAGGTTAGAGACAGACAAATTCTCTGATGTCTATGCACCACACAACCTCAAAGTCAATAGGAATGAACAGTGCAAACCAGTAAAGAATTTGGCCCCTTGGGCTCTACATATGGGGGAAGGGGGAGAAATTACAGGATGATCTCAGGCCCTAAATTATGTGTTCTCTCAGGGTCACATATCTCATTTAACTGAAGTGAGGAGCTCTAAAGGAGTTCTGTCTGGTAGACACTCCTTCCCCAGCACTGAGACACATTAACTTAGATATCAGTTAACTTGAAGAGTTTTTGCCCTCTTGGATGTAACTCTCTCTCTCTCTCTCTCCCTTTTTTTGTTAAGAGGTCACAATTCCTTACAAAGACAACCCAAGTGGGTTAATAAATCATTATCAGGTGTAGATGGGGAAAGAAAACCATGGGAGGCTGAAAAAAGCCTCTCTCCAAAGGCAAGAAAGCACTGGGGCTGAGAAATGTGTAGCAGCAGATTGTGGAATAACAGTACAGTTCAAGTGGTGGCAGCCATCTTAAATCTCTAGGATCCTAACATTCTGTTTTTAAAGTATAAATTTAGAGTAAGAGAAGCATAAAGAAACAGATAAGAGTGCAAACTCCGACTTTCATTACTTCTTTAAACTCAAATGTACCACTTGCATAACCTGCATGCTGGAGGGGAAAACAAGAAATAAAAAAGGAAACATATTGCAAAAGAAGCTAATTGTGCATTATGTGGGATTTGTATTTAAACATCTCATCTTGCTATATTACAGCATAGTTAAATGGGTGGGTGAATGGGTTTTTGGTTTGTTTGAAAATTTTTATTGAAACTGAAAAAAGTTTGAAATTTTAAAAAGCCAGAAATAATATTGGATTAAATATTAGTTTTGGGTACATTTTTTTAAGGGAGTGAATCCTTGTTGCTCTCTGTAATTTCAACTTGACAACTTTCATGCACTACAAAAGAATTGGTGTTGACATACAGTTTCAAGAGCTCTAAAGTTTTCTGAGAGTTGTAACTAGAAGCATTTTGCCATACTAGGCTAACAGAGTTTTATGTACTGTAAATGGATTTATTTACACAACTCAAGAACTCAATCCCGCAAATGCTTAATTGTGAGAAATTTTACTCATGTGAGTAGTCCCAAATGTTTTCAGGATCAGGACCTATGAGTACAGTATTCTTCTGTAAACAGCTGGGAATTAACCTTCATGTGAACAGTACCTGGTGCTAATTAGGTCAAGTCATTCAAAATTAATTTGGAATCGGTGGGGTTTTTGTTCTATTATTTAGTTTCACTATTGCTTTTTTCTGTTTGCATTTCATTATTAATTCATTTGCTTGTTTTAAAAAGGTAAGTAGTTATAAAGAATACAGAAATGTGGACTTTAAGCACATGGATTACTTCAAATATATTCCTTATAAAACCCTCTCATCTATTAAACTTAATTGGCCTCTGCTAAATGATTATTGTATTCATTGTCAGTGGTAGTGACTGATTAGTTGTCTTTACATACTGTGTTGGTTTTAATGTATTATATTTTGCTCTCACAATCATCACTTCTGTACAGATTCTAGTGGACTGTTTGCTGACAGTCTGTGTATGGGGATATTTTGATACACCAGTAAAAGGGCCAAAGAACACTTGATAGTGTAATATTAATTATTGTATTTGTTGCTAATAACAGCCTGTGCATCCTTGGTATGACTAAGTCAGGAGCCTCTTGCTCAATCTTTTCCTGGCCCTGTACCCCTCCCTGATGCTCTGGTAGATGTATCACCTGTCAGCTCTGTGTTTTGGGGGAACCGGGGCACAGTACCCAGCCTGTCTGACTCACAAAGAACCTCTCCCCCCCTCCTGCCTCTGCTTGAACCAGAACTGATCAAAAGAAAGACTTACAAAAAGCAATGAAAAGGCAGTGGGAGACACACCTAAACCCCTTTGGACAAGGGTGACAGGATTAAGGTAACTCCCCTAGCCTCATCTACATCCAAAATGTGAGAAGGAAACATTTCTATTTAGCATACTGAATGGAAAACCAAGCTCCAAGGCAAGAACCACACTGAACTCTGGTATCAGCAAAGCAGGGAAGCATGGCATGGTGGGAGAGATCTCTGCTCCAGATGTTAATGAACCCATGCGTGCACACACCCAGCTCAGCATTGTGAGCTCCCTCGAAGGAAAACTGCACATACCCAGGAATGATCAGTTCCTATTGTCCAGCCTAAACAAAACGACTCTGGAGTACTCCTTTGAGTCATCGTTTACCCATAAACAAACCTAGTGTTCTCTCTTGAACCATTGTTTCTTCCCTACAAAAACCTCTACCCAAGTTCAAAATTCTGTTCTGATACCTGGATCCAAAAGCTGCATCAGTTCCACTGGGACTTCATCTTTTCCTGACTGATCGTGTTGGGGGCTCTGCCTGTCTCAAGCACTCCAGACTCTAAGCTGAACAGCCTGTCTCCTGGGAACCTTTGACCGGTTCAAGCTGCACTGAGTAGTGAGACCCCATCTCTCTCTCTCTCTCTCTCTCTCTCTCTCCTCTGGTTAAGCCCACTTTCTTCCCCTCAGACCTAATTTGATCTCTCTCTCTTTCTCTCTTCTTACTCCAGGTATAACTTTCTAAACCTGACTTGTAATTAAACGTGGTCTAGATTTCCTCAATATCCCAATTGAAACTGTGTAATATTGTAACTGTTTATTGGTCTCTCCCTGTATGGCTATTACTCTGTGTACCTGGCAATAAAATAACTTTTATAAGCAAGCTGGTTGCCAGACTCTCTTTCCAAACTTCATTTACTCCTTCGTGTTCTCGGCTCCCTATCTTGCTCTGCAGCGTCGCTTCTTTTACCTACACCAAAGATCCCTGTAACGCCCAAAAATCCTGTGGAGTTTGCTCAATAAGGGGGTTACTATCAGAATAATTGTAAAGTAAAAGTGGGGATAACGACATGCTGAACCTGTGGCATATAAGGGTGGCAGCTTGAAAGTGCTGTTTTGACCCAGTCTGCTCAAACACACTCTGTTAATCTGTGAATGTGTGCATGTAAATGTGGGTGTTTATTTGAGAAACCCAGACCTGGGAAACTTAGGTCCTGCAGGATAGCTCCATTGGGAGGGGACTTGCAGAAGGGAAAGTAAAGCTCCATATGAAAAAACAAGTGACACAAGCATTACATTAATAAAATTACCCCCCACCCCAAGAAAAGTAACCCTAATAAATGAGCATACCCCAAGGTAATGGGCAAATCTAGTAACAGATGTGTTTCAGGAAAAGACCAATAAGCTTATTTATGCATGGACTCTGGGAGATGTGTGGCATCAAGATATGCAGATTCTGTAAGAACACATCTAGTTAATTAGTACGTCGACCTGAGGTCTAGCTTGAAATTGTCGGCCCAATGAGTTTTTTCTTTCTTTTTTTATATGTCATTGTCCACTAAAAAGGATAAATGGGGGGCGGGGTCTTGGACTCTTTGGGATCTCTTCTCGGACACAGCTTCGGGATCCTCCAACCTGTCGCTGTTTCCCCTCGAAAGCCACTTCAAACTTCGGTAATTATTGAGGGTTGGGGTGTTTTGCTAACCTGTGGCAGACGTGTGAGTGCTTGAGCCTAAGTAAAGTATAGCTTTAAAGTAAGAGCACTCTTATGTTATACCATTTCTACCAGTCCATCTATCTGCTGGATGGCGGTATTTCCATTTGGCTTCTTTTCTGACACCACGTTGCACAAAGCAAAGTCACCACGAACTTTGGGTTTGCAGAACCTCGGGTAAAATCTGTGGGAACTAAAATGAAAAGGTAGCTTTATGGAGGAGTAGAAAGCACAAGATAATCATCGATAATACTTGGCATTTATATTGCACTTTACAGTTTCAAGGTATTGCCAAAACACTAATCTAAGTTTTGGTACCACACCCATCACCATATCCTCACAATCCTGGGCAGTAGGTAAGAAAGTATTTTATTGCCATTTTGCACATAGAGAACATGAAACTGAGATTGTTACTTGGCTGAAGCCACCTTGCAAATCATTGGCATAGCTGGAATTAAAACTCAGGAGTCCTAATTCCCAGTTGCACATGAAGTCTTTCACCTCTAGTTCACCTTTTCCAATTTAGCATAGGTCAGTACTGTCCAAAATCTGATAGTTGATTGATGGCTAGTGTGAACTGAGGGAACTAGATATTCTGATCTCAAGTGATCAGCATGGTCTAAGAACCTGAATAGAACAAAATAGACTTATGGCAGATCCTAGCATACTGCTGTTCATTTCAATATAGCCACTATTACAATTGGAAGTTTCAGAAGAGATGCCGAGGGCTGAATCAGCATGGAGACAAAACTACACTCTCATCCCTATAATTTGTCCCTTTAGTAGAAGTTCATGTGCATTGATGATGGAGTCTGTACTGCTACCCACTGTGTATGCTGTATCTTTTCTATCTATAGAAGACGTCAGTCTTCAGAGCTGTCAGTGAGGTACCTTTAAAGAGCACTGAATTCACTTTAAAAAGTATCCTTTGATTACTGAGCATTGCAAGATGAGGTGCTTCCTTTCTGAAGTCTCTCAGGTGTATTATTTGTATGGCCACTTGGTGAGACACAGATGAAGATTTTTGACATTGAGCCATTAAGAAGCATTCCAATTTTTTGCTCAGCTGATGAGCATAACCTATTTAGTGGTGGTGACTTACACTGTTCCACAGATTGCTAACTAGCAGAAGGAGTATCACACAAGAATAATGAAAAAAAACAATGCTTTGCATTGCAAAGGAGATGATCAATAGGTTACTGAAAGAATTGTCATTAAGCCTGGTTTTATTTAACATCTGTATTAGTGATCTGGAAATAGCAGTAACTATCATGAAAACGAAATGTATTAAAAGAGAAATTAGGTAAAGTATGTGGAATAAATTACCAAAGGCAGCAAGAAAGTTGACAGGAGATGATCAAGTACTTGGAAGAAAAAACTTTGAGGGACACAACTGCTATCTCTAAAAAAAGAAAAGCCTGACCTACATGGGTTTTGAATCTTCCATCTGTTCTTACAGATTTTCTGTTCTCCTAGGAAATTGTGAGCTACAGATCATGTGCTTCTGTTCTCCTAAGAAATCATGTGCAATACTCATGGTTATTTTCACAGGCACAGGGTGAAAGGCAAAACTTCCCATGTGAAGCTTTACACCCATTTGCAAAACCACCTGCAATATTAGGCACTGTTGCCTGGGATGGTGGGCATGGGGCACTGTTGCCTAGGACCATGGGTGTCAGGCCCTACTGCCTGGGTCTAAAATATTCGCCATTAGGCCATGCCACCCTGAAGGAAAGGGCTGTCCAGTGGACATGGGCTGCTAGGCTTTGCTGCCTTGAATAAAAGAGCAGCTCCATAGACTCTGGCCATTGGTCATCGCTGCCCTGGAGAAAGGGGTGGCTCCATGGATGCTGGTTGGTGGGCCTGGCTCCCCTCCCCCAGGAGGTAGGACAACTTTGTGGGCATATACAGTTGGGAGTCACCGATGACAAGAGGAAGGCGCTCACCTTGTTCCTCCCTGCTGTGAACCGATGCCCTGCGACACACACACAGATTTACATAATAGCTTCACCCAGTTATCATGCCCTCTACCCCAGTCAGTGTCAGGATGAATCAATAATTCTGTGTTCTACAGGGACAATTTTAACCTTAAACATATTTCAGATGCCATACCACCTCTGTGTTGATTGTGTTCCAGTATACTCACATTTTGTTGTAAGAAGATGGGGGTTACAGAAGATATTTCCTCTCTCACCTTAAGTGAAATTATGTATGGTCCATTGCTCAGGAGCCTGTGGTTCAATAATGTACTCTTCACTTCAGAAAATGTGTTCTTCTTCGAGTGATTGCTCATGGCCATTCCACTATAGGTGTGTGCACGCCTCCATGCATGGCTACCGGAACTTTTTTCCCCTTAGCAGATCCCGTAGGGCCAGCTCCAGCGCCCCCTAGAGTCCCGGGCACATGCCGCGGTATATGAGGCACTGCTGGCCCTGTGCCTCCTCAGTTCCTTCTTTCTGCCCATGGCAGTTACTGGAACTGCCTGTGCTTCCATTGCAAGCGCTTTATTTCCCGTGTTTAAACCTTAAAACTAGGATTATTTGTGTTAGTTAGATTAGTAACTGCTGTAGTGGTGGTTAGACACTTGAAAATAGTCTACTAGCTTTTACTGGGAGCAGGTATGCGGCGGTGTCATGGTTTCATGCCGTGCGCTCCGGCGGGAAAGCCGCTAACTGACTCCCACTGCCAGAAGCATGGGGGTGAAGCTCTTCGTAAGAGAACGGATAGTAAGGCTTTCAGACCTCCGGAAAATCCGCATGAAAGCCCGGCTCAGGGAGCCCCAAGCCAGCTCCAAGCCAACTGCTTCACTGCGGTATCCAGCATGCCATTGGTGCATAGAGCACCATCAGCACAGACCCGACTTGGCATTGCGGAGATGGATGCACTCACACTCCCCTGCACCGTTGAAGCAGGCAGGGTGGAGCACTGATCCGCACCGAGGTTGGATCGTGGAGACCTGCTGCCGGAGCCAGCATCTCCAGCCAGGGAGCCTCCCCTGACTCGAGGAGTGGGGGAGCCCCTCGGCACCTATCGGCTTCAGTGGCTGAAGGGTGGCAAAAGCCTTGTTGGCCGTTGCCGCCCATACCTCCACAAGAGAGAAGGGGCTGGCATTAAGGGGAAGCCTGTGTTGGGACCCCCTGAATGGCTCAGGAGATTCCCTGGTATGGGGCGGAAGATCTCCTGCAGACCAATTTCCTAGTGTAGAGCAGGGTAGAAGTTATCCAGGTCGCGGTGGCTGGACCGACCTGCATCGAGGCGGAGAGCAAAGTCACCCACCCGACACTGGTCTCGACCCCCCGGCACCGGGTGAGGTCCATCCCACTGCTCCGGCACCGAAGAGTTTGCCAGCAAGGACGTGGCACTGATCCCGGTCACCGGAGACAGTCTTGGTACCGAAGACCCAGGCGGTGCAGAACCCGGTAGCCAGAGACAGGCTCGGCACCGAGGAGTTCGACCCCACACCGAGGCAAGCCCGGATGCCAGAGTCAGCCCATACTGGCTCAGTGGCTGGAAACAGATTCGGCACCGAGGCGTTCGCCATGCACCAAGGCTGGGCAGAGCTTGACTCAGCGCTGAGACGCATGCAAAGTGCAAAAAGTCCTCGGTGCAGGGATGATGCTCGGGTCACCCCAGCTTGTCGGAGCGTGGTCCATACGCCTGCTCTAGCCACGGCACCCACAACGAACCTGGTAGTCAAGGTGGTTGTTGCCGAGGGGGTCACACTCTGGAGCGAAGGAACCGCATAGTAAGAGGCTTTGGGCAGCCCCAGCAGTGGTCTGTCAATGGTACCTCAGTGTCCCTTTGGGGATGCAGTACCCGGGGGAGCAACCATCAACGAAGGTGCCAGATCCCCAGGCAGATGGCCTCAAAGGCAAGGGTCACCCCAATGGCTGTATGGGAGCCTAAGGTGTTTCCCAAGGGGGACGGGACCACGGTCTGTCAACCCCTCAGAGATGCTGCCAGTGCCTCAAGTACAAGAAAAAGGCCACCATGCGCCCTCGGACAATGACTCGACCCCATGGGCAGTGACTTCTGCTGAGGCCTGCAGCCCTCTCCCGCCCCCCTCCTCCCCGCCAGATGAAGCACGCTCCCGAGCCCTAGTTGTTTCTAGGGCACACCGGGGACTGCTCAGGAGGTGGCCTCCAGCAGGGGGCTGGAGGAGAAGGAGCAAGAGGGGCGTCAGACAATCTTTAATATGCTACCAAGGGGCTCCACAGCGTGGTATCTGCCCTGGTCTACAGAGGGGCACCCAACATAGTGAGGGTCTCATGGCAAAACCCCCTCCTCCATATCCCGATGCCTAAATGAGCCAAGAAAAGTATTATGCCCAGCCAAGGGTTTAAATACTGTTTACCACCCCGTCCCGGGTCCCTGGTGGTGGTTGCCGCCAGCCACAGGGATAGGTGGGACAGACGGGCTCTACTCCAGACAACAAGGGTGACTGCAAGCCAGACTCATTTGGAAAAACTTTATTCAATAGCACTGCCAGCAAGTGGAAGGTGAGCCCCTTGGGGGACTCGGTGAGCCACTTTGTTGAGGCTCTGCCCGGCAGCAGACACCAAGCCTGTAGGCCATTGCAGGGCAGGATACCACAGGAGCTAGAACAGCGCTCCTGCCACCCTCAGTTGCTGCCTGTTCAGTGGGCAGAGCCATTCCCTCCGCCATCGGCGTCGCTGCCATCCCAGGCTATCCCGAAAAGGTCCAGCAACCCATGAAGGGCTCTTCCATGAACAGGTCAGCCTTCTCTTCGTTCGCTTAAAGGTGGAGCTACATGGTCTCAGGGACTCCTAGACCATGCTCTGTTCCCTGGGCCGCTACGCACCACAGACCTTCAGGTGTCAGGCAGGTTTCCAGGGACAGCAGCAGCGGAGGTGCCAGCCACGGCCGTCTTGCGACCTACGGGCAATAGGACAGAGTCACGGTGTCTACGAGATACCATCCACCCTGTCTGGCTCCTTAGGCCCTCAGTAAAGGTCCTCATGGCTATGGGGCAATCGGAAAAGGCCCCTTCTGCTGGTGTACGCAAGGGCAGCGCCCTAGCCTATACCCTCCTTCAGGCTTGGGTGAGCCAGAAGGCCTTTGGACCTCTGGGCCCCTAAGATAGCTCGGCGAGGTAGGGCTCCCAGGTCATCTCCTCCCCCAGCCCCTCGACGCCCCCTTCCTCCCTTTCAGTGGCAATTCCACATCCAAGAGGTTGAGGCTGCCTCAGCCAGGAGCAGCGGGACAGGTCCTGCAGGCAATGGTGGGAGAGGTCCTACTCGAGGTACTTCCTCGTCCCCTCCCCTCCCAAAAAAGGGGGATTTGAGGATGGTGGCAGACCTATGTCATCTCACAAATACCGAACAAGGGGCTCAAGTCTCGCATGGTTCCCCCAGCTCCAGTAGTGGAAACAGGAGCCCGGTATGCCACCCTGGATGTTAGGGGTGCACATCCTCAATGGTCCCTCCACTTCGTAGGGGCTGACTCCCTATAACGCTTTTCGGCTTACCCCACGGTCTGTTACTTGGCCGATGGTGTTTATTGAAGGCATGGCAAGAGTAGCTGCGCGCTTGATGGTGCTTGGTCTGCCCAGACAGGCCCAGATCCAAAGCCTGGAGCAGGGTGAGCCAGTCAGGCGTCTCTTGCGACTGACGGGGTCCTGCTGGTAAATGCACAAAGCTCACGTTAACTCAGGTGCAGCCTACGGAATGCATCGGTGTGACTGGTTGCTTCCCAGACCAGACCTTCTTGCTCCAGCCCTGCTGTGGGACAGGCCACATACACAAATGCCCTACGACAATAGCCAAAGGTTGCTGACAGCAGATAGGGCACAGGGTGAGGATAGCTAGCTGGATGCTTAGGCTGCTTCAGTCACGGCCCTGGGATACGGTCTGAGCAGGCAGCTCATACACCGAGAGGCTACATTCCCTTCTCCTCCCCTACCCCCGCACCCCCAAAAAAAAAAATAACCTGGCAGCAGCAAGCCCTAGCCTACCGAGTCTGGTGAACAACTCCTCAGGCTGTGTAAGGAGGCGTTCCGTTCAAGGAACAGGCTCCTTCAGTTACCCTGATAGCGGCCACCTCGAGAAAAGGGTACAGTGCCGTATCAGCGCTCACCTTGGCTTACAAGGCGTCTGGCCAAGGAAGGACAGGCGTTGGCACACCGATGTGAAGACCCATGAAACGCTTGTAGGGATTGAGGAAGGTTCCCCCGCTTCTCAAAAGCAGGGAGGTGCAGGTACTGTCAGTCAGTGCAGCAACCATGTACTACACCGACAGGCAGACGGAGCCCATTTATCAGCCTTATGAAGGGAACCTATCGGCCCTTGGGACCTGGCGGTGATCACCTCCCGGGGGTGATGAACGATGAGGCGGACCGCGGCAAGGGATCGCTCTTCCTCACCACAAGGGGTCGCAGCGCCTACTAAGGGCATCTATGACCGTCTGGAGGGGGGTTTCCCCAGAGGGAATCAGTCTGTATCGGACAGCAGCACGAGGTGTCCACAGTGCTGCTCCCTCCATGGTCAAGGGGCAAGGGCGCTCGCCAACACCATTCGTCTATAGCGATCAGAGGCCTTTATATTCGTTCTCAAGCCCTCCCCTCCTGCATACAGTCCTGCTCAACTAGGAGGGGCTAATCAGATGCCATCCCGATTGTTCCAGCTGGCCACACCGGCATGGGTGCAGCATGCTGAGGGATTTCTTGATCGTCTGCCTCTGGAGCCTCCAAGCCAGCGCGACTCCAGCTACCAGGATCATGGTCACCTGTGGTGCCCAGACCTGGATCCCTGACACCTTGGGGAGTGATAGATCGGTGGCCGAGAGGCGATGAGCAAGCCGCTCAGAACAAGCCCAGTGTGTACCAATGGGTAGCAGGAAACCCTCCACGCAGGCCGTGTACCAGGTTAAGTGGAAGTGGCTGTTGCCTGCTGGGAGTAGTCCCGAGATACTCTGCCCAGCCTCTCACCAGGGGAGGCGATCCACGAAATACTTGCCACAGCTAAAGCTCCAGGGACCGACTGTGGCCTCCCTGAAGCCCCACCTAGCAGCCATATCAGCCCCCATCGGCCACTGGAAGGGGGATTGTGGTTCTCCCGTCAGATGGCAGTTCGGCCTCTGAGGGGGGTGGGAGGCTCTATCATAGGCCCGCGACCCAGTGCTTCCCTGGGATCTCTACCTGGTCCTTCCTGGCCCACGCGCCCTCCCCTCCCCCCAGAACCCAGGGCGTCAGGCCCTCTACTCCAGCCTTCTGGAAAGGTGGCCTCCCTGGGGGTATTTACCTCGGCAAGAAAGGTCTCCAGGATCAGGGCTCTGACTCCAGAGCTCCTCCCTCATATTGTAGTCTATAGGACAAGATTCAGTGAGACCGCACCGGGCCCCCCGGCCCAAGGTTGTTGCCCGGTCTCATTGGACCAATCATATATTTTCCCCAGGTCTCCCCAAACATATGGTTCAGAGGAGAGGAGAAGGCAGCACTCGCTAAAACGCGAGTGGGGTCCTGGCTTCTACATCAGATGTACGAGGCCGTTCCGTAGACCAACGCAGCTCTTCCTCGCAGCGTCTGGCCAGATGAAAGTTTCACCGGTCTCCGGCTGCTGCAAATTCCTTGGGAATAATTTCCTGCATCGTGTTCGTCCATGAGCAGGTGAAGGTGCCGCTTCCGCACGCCACAGCTCACCCAACAGAGCTCAAGCTCCACCTACAGCCTTCCTAGCAGAAATGCTAGGGCAGGGCATCTGCAAAACAACTGCCAGGCTGGTGGTACATACTTTCATGTCCCACCACGCCTCTGTCCAAGGCGCAGGAAGTAGTGGGCTTCAGCAGGGCTGGGCTGCTGGCAGCTCACCGCTAACTCCAGCTCACCTCCAGGGTACTGCTTGTTAGTCACCTATAGTGGAATGGACATGAGCAAGCACTCGAAGAAGAAAACAAGGTTGCTTACCAGTAACTGATGTTCTTCGAGATGTGTTGCTCATGTCCATTCAACAACCCACTCCCCGTCCCCGCCGCCGGAGTTGGCGGAAAGAAGGAACTGAGGAGGCGTAGGGCTGGCAGCGCCTCATATACCGCAGCATGTGCGCGGGACTCCAGGGGGCACTGGAGCCGGCCCTACTGGATCTGCGAGGGGGAAAAAAGTTCTGGTAGCTGTGCACAGAGGCGTGCACACATCTATAGTGGAACGGACATGAGCAACACATCTCAAAGAACATCAGTAACCTTGTTTTTCATAAAAGTTAAGTTTTGTTTTCAAACACAATTTTCACTTCAAAATGTTTTAGATTTATTCACTCACTTTTATTCTGAACATTATTTCATGACACGTCATATTAGTGGTTAGTATTATATACTACTACTGATGTGACATGGTATGACAATGTAATCAAAACATTTTATTTTCAGTCATTAAAGGCAGCTGGTACTTCATACAGATTGAAACACTAACTTATTTCCTAAATCAAAGTATCTCCTGTTTGTGTCATTATGAAAAAGTTTGATCCTTTGATCTAGGAAATAAGCTCTGAGGAAATGTGCTCTAATTAGAGGAGCAGCTGTTTTCAATTCCTTAGTAGACTGGGATCATTTGTTATTTACTGTTCACTTTCATTCTGCCATTATAGGGAAACTGGAAAAATATTTGGTTTTGTTCTGACTTGGAATGAAAACAAATTTTCTGTAAAAATGGAACTTGGAATTTCCAGTTAGCCCTAGAAGCATCTCTGAAAGTAGGTCCATAAGGGCTCAATCTTGCAAAGTGCTAACACCTGCGGGAGTTGCTGAAGGCACTCAGTTTCACAGGATGTGTTCAGTGCTTTGCAGAAGGGAGTGTTTATCAATGGGTGTTACATTTTTTTCAGAAAAGGAGGCACAGAATCACTTATTTGCTAAACAAAAGGCAGAACAGCCCTTAACTACAACTATATAGTATTATAGATTGAAGCATAATTCCTTGTCCTCTTTATGGGCCCTGTCCTACAAGCCTTGCATTTGGCTTGGTACTGCATGACATGGAGATTAAAAAACTAGAACAATATAACATTAACAGGGCACACATTTAATGGGTTAAAAACTGGCTAGTTCTCAATAGGTAACTGTAAACAGGGAATCGTCATTGAGAGGGTGTTTCCACTATGATTTTACAGGGATCGATTCTTGGCCCTGTGCTATTTAACATTTTTTATCTTATTTTCAGGAAGGAGACATAAAATCATCACTGATAAAGTTTGTGGAAGACTCAAAAATTGAGGGAGTGATAAATGATGAAGAGAAAGTCACGGATTCAAGGTGAACTGGATTGCTTAATAAAACTGGGTGAAAGCAAAGAATAGTTGTTTTAACATGGCTAAATGTATACATCTAGAAACAAAGCATGTTAGATCCAACTTACAGAATGGGGGATACTATCCAGAAAGTAGTGATTCTGAAAATGATTTGGGGCTTGAGCATGAAGCTGTGGCCAAAAGAGATAATGTCATCCTGGGATACCTAAATAAGGGAATCTTGAATATGAATAAAGTGATTATTTTGCCTTTGTATTTGATACTGGTGAAATAGCATGTCCAATTCTGGTGCCCAGAATTCAAGAAGGCTGTTGATAAACTGGAGAGGGTTCAGAGAAGAGCCACAAGAATGATTAAAGGACTAGAAAATATTCATTAAATGATAGACTCAAAGAGTTCACTCTATTTAGCTTAACAAAAAGAAAGTTAAGGGGGTGACTCAATTACAGCCAATGTGTATCTACAGAGTGAATGAATATTTAATAATGGGCTCTTCAGTCTAGCAGAATGGCTGGAAGCTGAAGCTTGACAAATTCAGTCTGGAAATGAATAAATTTTTATCAGAGTAATTAACTATTGGAACAATTTACCTCGGGTGCATTCTTCATCACTGGCAATTTTTAAATCAAAATGGATGTTTTTTCCCCTAAAAGATATGTTCTAGGAAATATTCTGCAGAAAGTTCTTTGGGCTGTGTTATGCAGGAGGTCAGACTAGATGATCACAATGGTCCCTTCTGGCCTTGGACTCTATAAATCTACTCACGAGTAACCCTCATTCATGTGTGTAGTCCTGCTGTAATTAGTGGAATTAGTCACATGAGTGATCCTTAATCAAATAGCTTGATTCACGTCAACAGGACTAATGAGTAAGGCTGGCAAAATCAGGCCCTATAGCAGTACCTGCAGTGCATCAGAAGCAGGCCCTATCTGTAAACCTGCAATGAGAACCTGGGCTCATTCCTTTTCAACTCTTACAATATGAGTAGTCATCAACATGCCTGTGCAGGATTGGGCCATTTAGTTACTCAAATTCAGACACATCAGTCCTCATCTCAAGAACACTTATTCAACAGCCCGTTTTGATTTTTGATGAAACACGGTACACATTCTCAGACTTCTAGAGAAGCTCAATGAATAGAAACAGATGCTCTATGTGAGTATCTCTTTGCCATCCATTGCCTCAAATGTACAGTATGAAGTGCTTTTGTTTGGTATTTCCTAATGATAAATACTGTTTTGGTCAGACTAAATCACACCCAAATAAACAAAACAAACCCCAATCAAACAAATAAAAAATAATAAAAAGAAAACCAGTGTTAATTGAAATAAGACATTTTATCTCTTCCATAGCTGGTGCTTTGCCCATTAGATCCAAAACCATTCCTCCAGTTCCGCTCCTACACACAATAGCTGTCCAGGATTAAAAACTGCTGGAGTCAGAAGGAACGGTCGAGTGTTCAGAGGACTAAATTGTGACATGCACCAGCATGTAGGAATAAGCAGAAGGGACCATAACCCCAGATACTCAAAGTAAGGGAAAGGATTGCGACTGGCAGGTATCCCTGAGGTACATCGACTGCCAGGGTTACTCAGGGGGTGATGCAGCTTCATTGACCTACTTTTTGTACACAAACAAGTCAAATCAGTGCTGTTTATGACATTGTGTTATTTAATGCATTAAAACAAAATTGCCAAAGGCCGGGTTCTGACCTCAAGCCTATTGAATGCATTGATCGCAGTGGAGTTAGTCCTGATTTACACAAATGTAAGTGGGAGTGAATCACGCTATAAGTAAAAGAATCAGACTGGATTTGCTCAGTTACTTGCTTTCACCACCCATTACTGTGTCACTACCTTGTTACTCATTTCAAGCATGTCTGTACTTCAGTTGGTCACATTTTGATAAATCACATATCCAAAATGCACAACTGTTTTGGGGGGGTGGTAAAGAAGAGAGGTTCAGTTTTCCAAGGCACGAACTAGAGAGGTTCTAAAAGGACAAGAGCGGTGCATATGATGTGATTTTTTTGGCAAGCAGCAATCATGATAACACATGCAGTCAATGATACTGCCTGATTTGCATTTTCCAGTTGTTGTGAATTAGGAGTTTTTACTGTCTGTTCCACTCTCTCCTTGATGTTTTCATAGACTGCTTGTCAGGTGGCATCTAAATGATTTTTCCGTCTACAACTGTCCAAGAGTTGCAGTAACAACTTCTGAAGGGTGAGATGTCCTTCTCAAAAATTGCCACTTCACAGCAACAGGGATGAGAAGAAGTGTGAACAGCAATTTCTGAGATGAGCCAGAGATACCTCAGAAATGGCTCCCTGTTGAGATCAGATGGGGATGGGGTGGGCAGGCGGTAGCTGCCGAAGATTGGAATTTGAACCCAGAGATAATCCCACTGCAAATGCTCGGATATGTATGTTCTCTGAAGAGAAGTAGAATCTAGCACTAAATGCTGTCCTGCTCTTTTTGGAAAGCAAGGAAGTCAGCACCCAGCAGCCTCCTGTAAGGACCTGCAGCTTCTGGCATATAAATCTGCCCCTTTGAAGATACCTACTGCAGCAGAGTGTGCAGGCACAGGCCATTTCAATAGCTCTTCCATCTGTCCATTTCATCTTTTCAGTGGTTGCTGCTGGCCAGGAACCTCTGATCCTTAAGTGCTGAAGGATAGAAAGACACAGACATCTTTAGTTTTCTTTTTGGATGTCATCTTCTCAGCAATTCTCTCATCAACTATTTGATTTAATACTGCACTTGCATTTGGTTATCAGGAGTTGATGTTCCCTTCACTTTCTCAGTGCAAAGTACATGCGAACGTTTGGAAAGGCCTAAACTATCATCTCATGTGTTGCACGTAGAAAAATGAAAATCTGCTAATTCCTATGTTGCTCAGTGTCTGGGATCCACTTTTATTCTTTAGTTAAATCCCAGGCCGCTCCTAATTTCCAGTCTAACATTCTCAGGTCTAGTCTTCAGTGCAGACTTAACTCAGGCTCAACTGCCAGTTTTTCTCCTTCATATGTTCTGTGTTCATACACCCACATGCCTCCATCAGTGCTACATGTTGATGTAGCCACTGTTCCCTATGCTATCGGGCAGACCCCAAAGTAGCTACAGTGAAGAAGTGCAACTAAGCTTTACTGGGGAGGTTTTTATTGTGATATCAGTCAACATTTTCATCAATACATTTTGAAAGACAACTTGCATGCACTCTGGCAGGGAGTGAATTTTGTACCATGGGATTCTCTGCTTATTTTAATTTCTTCTTAAATGACAAGTCACAACATGGCAAACAAAAACTAGCTGCAGTTCTTAAGCTTTGCTTATTTTTGTGTTACTCGGTTTCCTAATCAAATGTATGACTTTATTGTGACTTAACCGGCTTATGGATTCATTATTCATAATTATGTTGTCACTGCTCATCATTGTGGTTTTAATTATTCATGATCAAGGACTTCAAAATGTGCAAATTCCATTATAACCATAAAATAATAACCAGCAGATTATTACATGCAGTGCCTTTTATTCAATTTGAAAACAGCACTTTCCCAAATTACACAAATTGAACTAATAACAGTTTTCATTCTTCCCGTTATAACTTATTTTTTCTTTGTGCATACCACATTAAGCTCCCATCATTGTCTCCCTCACTGGATTTCAAGTCCACGAAAGAGACAGAACCCGGCTGAAGGTTTCAAGCATAAATTTCAGTGACTGGCTCTTGTTCGTGGCTCTTTGAACTACTTTCTCTGGGTTTGATCAACTACGCCGGTATTTAGCAAAACATAATGTGAATTCCCATTTGAAATCGCAGCTGACCGGTCCCGAATAGAAAGAAGTATGATTTCTACATTTTGTGCAGATCAGTTTTCTCGACTTACATATTTTAGTCTTATGCGACATACCATCACATAGCCGAGGTAATTGAATGCAGCGATTGACATTCAGCAGAAAACACTCTCTGGGGGTGAGAAATCCCTATGATAAGAATCCAGTGTCACTACGCACGAGAAATAACACATTCGCTAACATCAGATCCTTGCTGTCTTTAAGCAATGGCAGCTCATTTTGTCTGTCGTGCTTTTGGGGAGCGGGCGGCGAAGACAGACTGTGTCAGATTCCTACATTGGCACGTGCATCCCCCGAATCACGTTCCGGAAAGGAGATGAGGCTGCATTGCATCAGAAGAACTGTCTCCGCTGTGTATTTCATGCAAAGATCAGCCAGTCGGTGCCATCTCTCTCTCTCTCTCTCTCTCTCAATGAAGCAATGGCACGTGCTGCTCTGGGGAGTTGAGTCCTGAGGTTCTCTCCCTCTCCTCCCCCCGCCCCCCGTCGAGCAGCCTTGCAAAGAGCTTTTTATAGCGCACAGAGCAGATCCAAGCTTGGGGCTTTCTCACTCTTCTCAGCGGCTTCCCTTTAGTGGCCGAGTCCGCCCGTCTTTCAGTGAAGGGCAAAGTTAGCCCGAGTGCAATCAAAAAGAGCTATTAACCCCACCGGTAAAAAGCAAGGAAATAAAAAAGCAGCCCCCCCAGACTGGCACGGGAGACAGAGCGCGAGGGGCGTCCATCTTTGCTCACAGCGGCAGGGTGCCTGCGCTCGCGCCACTTAAAGTGGTGCCCGGAGGCATGAATGAAGCAGGCTGAATGAACAAACGCGTGAATGGGGAGAGCCTGGAAAGGATGAATGGGGCCCCGCGGCGCGCAGACGCGCCGCCCGCCCGTAATGAATGAACCGCCCGCCCGCCGCGCTGCTCCAGCGCCGCACCGGGGCGCTGTTGCCGCGCCGCGGCGGGCCGAGGCAGCGGCTGGAATCCCCCGGCCGCGCACGTGTCCGGGGCTGAGGAGGAGGCCGAGCGCCGCCGCCAACGCTAGATGTCACCTGGAGGCAGCGGTGGCGGCGGCGGGTTGGGAGGGGGAGAGCGGGATGCTATAAAAGTAACTCTCCGCGGCACGTGCACACTTCGGGGAAACTTCAGAGCCCGGCCGCCGCGACCGGCGCTGGCGGTGCCTGTACCGCGCCGGGCACCGCCCCGCCCCTCCCCCAGCCCTGCGCCGGGCGGGCTGCAGCGCGCGCGCGCGGAGCGGATCCCCCGGGGGCTGTAGGCGAGCCCGCTCCTTGCTCCCCCTCCTCTTCCCTGCCCCACCTTGGCCTGGGGATGCGGGGAAAGTGAGGCCGGGCCGGAGGCGAGCCGCGAGCAGCATGAGCGGCAATGGGAGCGGGCTGAACGCCTCGGAGCCGCCCACGGAGCTCAGCCTGGACCGGCCCGCCTGGGTGGCTTCCACCTTGGCCGCGATCCTCATCTTCACCATCGTGGTGGACGTCCTGGGCAACCTGCTGGTCATCCTGTCCGTGTACAGGAACAAGAAGCTGCGGAACGCTGGTAAGGGCTGGGGGCAGGGGCGGGGGCGGGGGTGGGGGTGGTGGCAATGCAACGGGAGGGGAGAAGGGCCGCCCTGGGGAGGGGTCTTCGCTTGGCAAGGGGCAGGAGAGAGGGCAGAGAAAGAGGCACCGCCCAGCCGGCCCCAGCGCCGTCTTCCCCTGCCCCAGCCCAGCCTCCTCTTAAATGCTTCAGCCGGGCCCCAGCCAACAGCTGTCTCCATCCAGCGCGGGGCTTGGTGGCTCTTGGCACCGCCGGCCTGATCGGCAAAGAAAGTTCAGCGCCCAGGAGGGCTGGTCCGTGATGCCTTGGCGCTGAGACCCGCGGTGAGGTTTGCAGCAAACGTTTCCTGCTCATCCGCTGTGCAGAACGTGCTGCTTTGGAAGCTGAGCCTCCCCGGCCCGGGACCAAAGCCCTGCCGTGTAGCTGGTCTGGTGTAAGTTGGAGGCTTTCTAGCTGCCGTGTCCTGCTCGCTTGGAGATCAAACCTGAGCCGGGCGTTCAGACTCGAAGCGGGTGGGGGTTAAGGTTCACCACCAGGCGGCGGATACCGTTTGTGACAGATGCGGAAAGCGGCGTGTTTCACATCAAATCAGCGCTGGGGCACGGCTGTGTATTTTTAGTAACTCCGACCAACCCCTGGTGCTATTTTAAGCTCTTGCTCAGTAGAAGTATGATCCGGCGTACACGCCTGATTTTGTAACCTGGAGGGAGGGGGGATGCCGCAGCATGTGGTAGTAAATGAACAGTCCAGATGTTCCTCTACTGTTCTGTATTATTTTAATACATCTCTCTTCATAAAATAACATGGTTGTGACCTCAGACAAAGTCAAAAGGTTTAGTTATGGCTGGTGGATGCACAGTTAAGAATAAATGAAGTCACAATGTTGATGCGCTTCTCTCTTTGTTCACCAGCTACTTGCTATTTACTTCTTTTAAAGACTGAAATCATCTGAAAGAAAAAACAGACTTGGGCACGCTTCCGAACAGTGGCATTTTGACAGGCTAGGATCTGTGACAGGCTATTGAGAAAATCCCTCTTAGTTTCCTGATTATTGGTCCAACAGGCAGAAACTCCTCCTTCAGAGCTGTTCTGCTTTAGCCTGTCAGACCAGCTGCTGTGCACGTGTACTACTAAATCTGTGCACTCAAAACCCTTTTGAAACTTTCATTGAAAAAATGAGGGAACATGTGCGGGGAGTTGCTGTGCTCAACAAAGCAGGACTCTGTTGCTGTTTGTTTGTTTTTTGTTTTTGCTCCTAAGCCATTGTAAAGGACTGGCTGCTATTGCTGTTGAATACCTTGCAGAATTTCAGTTTTAACTCCACTGCAGTCAGCTGAGTTAGACAGGTGAGACTGATGTGAGAGGGGAGCTTGGTTTTGTTACAGCATGTCACACAGTATCTGACTCTAGACAACTGATATTTCACTGCTCTCTGTGTTCATTATAAATATAAATGACGTGGCATAAATGGTTTCATGGTCACATTCTACGTAAGGTAATTAAAATGGCTTACAGTTGGCATTTCAGGGAATGCCAATGAGCATGATTAAGATGAAGAGAAACTGGTTTTCTTAGTTACCACTGATGTAAAATGTAGATGCTAGAGTCTCCTGTAAATGCTAAATTCGTGTGAGATCAGAATCAGATTCTAGAATTCCAAGTCAAGTTGAACTTTGTTTTGCCATTTTTTTTCTCTTAGGGATTTTTTTTAAGTAGGTGTGTGTTTGTGATGGTTCTTTGGGTGAGAGTGAAGGGATTTAGGTATACTCCTCACATTAATTCACATTTTTCAGTTCTTCTGTTGGGAATCTGAAGTCCAGAGATCCATAAAAACAGAACTCCACAAACTATAGTGATGTGTTCCTGAGAGTAGAATTGACTCCTGAGACTCTTATATCTGTATTTGCTTTGTTCTAGCTCTCCCCATATCCCACTTACATTCTCACAAGTGCTCATTGTCACATTTCTTACTCTCTGCCTTTTTCCCTCTCTGTGACTATTGAGAACTGCAGCAAACTGTGATAATATAGAGCTAGGATCACAGAATATTTTGGGATACGGAATTGTATTAGGCTAGATTGTGGGACAGATACTGCTGTAATTTAACAAAGAAACTGGCTTTATAGAAGGAAATAATTCATATTATGTTTTAGGATAGAATTTATTAGTAAAACAAAGTAAAGTAAAGGAGATAAATTAAAACTTCCGTCCTTTTAAAAAAAACTTTGAATACTTTGATGAAAGGAAATTTATGAACGTCAGGATCTTGGGAAATACAGAAAATGATTAAACAAACAAATTTTATAATCCCCATACAACTAATTCGTAACTTTTTAGACTCCGATCCAGCAAACACTTAAGCTGGTGCATAACTACGACATGAATAGTCCCATTGAACTTTACATTGAATTCAGTGGGACCACTCATGAGTAAAGGTTATGAGTGTGCATACGTATTTGCAGGATAAGGTCTTAATATTATTTTGAGTGGGGGGAAGGAAGAATTTTTTTTGTTTTTGTTAAATCAGGATCTTTAGGAACAGGCAAAATTTAAAATGTCAGGTTATTCATACAGCTTATTTGTAATTTGCTAATTATAAGGAAAGTTGCAACTATTTGCGGAGCTGTAATGAGAAAGAAACTTCTGATTTTGCAGCAGCACATATTAATAAATCATTTGCTGACACATTCATTAAGGAAAAAAGGACACAGGCTGAAAATTGCACCTGGAGCAGGTCAGTGAGGAGTGGAAGATGTCTCCTGAAGAATATGTATTTCAATGAAGATTTATCTTCCTTCTCTGAAAAAGAGGACAAACCGAACTATGGAATACTTGATATTGTACCAAACAGGTGGATGTGGTGGGGAAAAGTATCTTGCGTCTCCATCTCTCTCTCTCTCTAGATATATATATATGTTGGTTTTTTTGGGAAGATAACTACAAAGTGAATCTGTGGACTTCTTTTATTGCTAAAATATGCCCCGGGGAATAGTAGGAAAGCCTAGAAAAACCGTCACAAGAAGTGGCATCGCCTGCCTGCCAGTCAGAAGGTTAGTAAGAGGTACTGTGATCAAAGCAGAGGAGTCAGTAATCCAAAGAAGCTTTGTCTCAGCAAGCGAGGAGTGTGTGATACAACAGACTCCTTCATAGTCACAGGCGTGGCTTCAGTAGATGCTCTTCTAGACACAGAAGCCGATGATGCAACTGGTAGGATCCTCTTTTATTTCATGTACTTGACTGTAATGAGTTTCATAGTTCTGACCTATTTTTATGGTGACTTTTATGATCCAATATACTACTAGGCCAAGTTCAGTCTTGGTGGAAGCAGTTGTGACCTAGGTCACATTGGCTTACACCAGGGCTGAATTTGGCTCCTCATGTCTTTTAACCTTGACACAGATGTAATGGGGAAACATTCAAGGCATAAGGAGTTTGGTGGGAGTCTTGACCTGATGTCCATGTAGATGACACTTTAGTAAGTCATTTGTGTGCTTGCTTTCTTCTCTTTTAATTATTTAAAAAAAAAAAAAAAAAAAAAAAAAGATTCAGTATAAATCAGGGACTGTGTTTCATGGTTCTTTGGTAATGCTTATAGCTCTTTTAATTATAATTATAATATAATAATTATTATGTATACATATAATAATAATAAATAAATATAATTATAATTCTTTTCACAAAACACCTGAATTGAAAAAAATAAAAACATGGATTTTTTGTTGAGTTCTCTGCTCAATGGTGCAAAGCCTAGGTGACTTAGGTGCCTAAGGCCCAGATTCTCAAAGGTATTTAAATTCTGAAATCAGTGGGAGTTAGGTGCCTAAATAGCTTTGTGGATCTGGGCCTAAATCACTTGTGAAAATGAGACTTAGGCTCCTGAGTCACTTAGGCCTTTCAGCACTGAGCAGAGCAATGCTTAAATAGTTCAGAAATCTGGGCCAAAGAGACTGGCCTCAGTGAAGTAGGTGGAGGAACATTGATAGTTTTCACAATATCCCATAACATTGTTACATTGACTGAGGTGCTCCGATATTTTGCTTTTTTTAAAGTAACAATTCATATGACTGACTATCCTTATACCTTCATTGTTATCCTTGCCAAGAAAACAATGCATCAAGAACAAGACTATGAAGTAGTTGTAAAGATTAGCTTATCACATGGTAAGTTAAAAATGATTTTTTCCCTATTAGGGCCTCATTCTGCACACTTTGCATGCACACAAAACTAGCAGTGTAATCATTGGGAGTTTTAGATACACAAGGTCTGCAGGTTGGGGACCTTATTAGTTAAATGAGGATTGCTGCTTTCAGCCTTATTATCCCTCTTGCTCTTCTTCCACTTCCCCTCCCAAACTGTATTCTTTTGGCCAAATTCATTCACTTAAGTGGCCTTAAGAGCCACCCACTGAATTCCTGGGGAGCCTCTACCCCCACCCTCTTCCACAGTCCAGAAGTGTGACCAGGGCTTTCCTACTCCTTGGCTATTCCTGGCTGTTGGAATGACTCATCATCATTGGTGGTTGCGTGCTCAGCTTCTGTGCAGGGAGGAATTTGGTCTTTTTTTTTTTAATACTTTTGTTGTCCAGTTTCCTGAATCAGTTATTCTCATTACCAGCATGACTCAAACACTGTTGTCACTAGCTAAGGGTGCAGAAAAGAGGTTCTGATGGTGATGCAGCTCCAAAGCCCTGAGGCAACAAGGTAACCGGACTATTCACATGCTTAAACTTAAGCATGTGCAAAACTACCTTCCTGAATCAGGACCCACGAGAGCAGCAAAGAAGGGAGAAGACAATTTTTATATTCTAAATGCATTTCTTAGCTCAACTGGGTTCAGGTAGCATAGTTTGTAAAGACAGAACCAAGAATGTTAGGAGAGCATGAGTGAGCCTGAGAGCAGCCTCACACTAAATGTGTATGTTCAGCGGGGACATCTAGGAAACAATGAAGGAAGACAGCTACTTATGTGAAACTTTAAAAAAAAAAAAATCCCTTTTAAATAAAAAATAAACAGAAGTATTTATTAATACTATTGTATTTTAAAATCAGGGGCAGAGTCAGTGGGAATTCTTCATGTGGAAGGTTTACTGAATTGGCCCTGGCTTTTTAAAAATTATATATGTTGCATAGCAGCAACCTATTTGGTGAAGAGCCTTTCTAGTTCCAATATTTACATTTATTGGAAGGTAAATATTATATATGAAGGTTTTCAGATGATCAGATTGCACCTTTAATTCAGCTTTTTCAGTATGTTAATTGTTCTTGATTTGATCTGTTTTTTTAATGTTGACATTCTTCAACAGAATATTTGTCTTCTGTTTACAAAAAGAAACAAAACTTCTGCTGTTGTGAAACAAAGACTAAGGAAAGTATTGTCTTTATTACAGATTTCCCTGGACAACTTTTGCATACCCAGAGAGAAAATGGGTAGCCCAAGAATCGTTTGGATCATCAGAAGGAGATTACAGCTGTAGAAGATCAAATAATAACATGCAAAATAAGGGTCTGAAGAAAACTGACTGACATATTGATGACAATGAACATTGGTATTTCAGACTTGAGTAACTTCAGGTAGCAAAAATGGTAAGCCAATTGGGGGCGGTGGGGATATGTCTAGCTGAGTTCATGAACTTGTCCACCTGTTGGACAAAATCATAAAGCAAAATATTCAGTTTTGACCAAGCAGTTCCTTTAGAGTAGTAAATGGTGGTTTTGGTTAATAATTCACTCAAGCTTAGGGTTCATTTCAGAAACTTGTTGAAGTGGGACCTTGTTCTTTCAGTGACCAAAAATAGCGGTAAGCATTTAAAAAATAATAATATTCCAACTTTTTTTTTTAGTTTTTGTCACATGATAGTCTTTCCTTATTCTTCCTGCCAGTTATTAATTTTCTGAACTGGCTAACCTTTTGGAAAGCAATGCTTTTTGTCTTTCGCTGTCATGAAACACTGTTTCTGGTTAGATACTTTTCTTTGTCTCTTCTTCATTCTGGTTCACCCCTTTTTCTGTTTTTTCTTCATTTTTTTCTCTTCTTCCTCTGCTGTCCCTAGTTTCTTCTCACTTCCCCTCCTCCCCAAACTCTTTGCTACTCTGTTTCTCTTACTCTTATCTCTTTGCTATTTTTTTCTTCTCTCCCACCATTATAAATGTTTCTAACATTAGACGCTAGCGACAATTCTAGTTTCTAATGATAGAAATGCTACCAGCAATAGACAGACATCAGATGCCAATAGCACTACTATCAAACCCCTGTTGGACAGTAGGGCTTGCTTTCTTAGGGGAATAAAAATCCTGCAATGTCAGATCAGGATTGCGCATCCAGGTGCAATTTTGCAGTCTGAAAAGAACCTAGCACCCTTTCTGTTGGCAATTTTTTTTTTCTTACGCTCTTGCTTCAAAACTTCCCATCAGGTTAACCTTCCACGTCTGAGTAATGCGTGCCAACATCTTCTCCAGGAGGACATAATTATTAAAAAGCTCTTTTTGGAAAGAGACAAAAATGTGTTTTGTTAATAGCTTTTTGTTATTTTATGGGTCTCTTGTAAACAAATAAACGTATTTTAATATGTATGTAAATAATGCTGGAGCCTTATTTATATAAATACTACCAAGAGAGAAGTTCCCTTCAGCAGTATAGCCCGTCCACAGCCCACCAGCACTAGGGGCAATTATTGGTCTGAATATGATTCTAAAGGTGTGTATCTTTCATCCTGAAATGAGTCTTACCATTCTTTTGCCCTGTGTCATTTTAAGAATGGAAAATACAATGAACCAAACTAAATAAGAATCCTATGGTATGCCAGAGGGCAGATTTGTCAACGCTGCAGGCCCATCTTCCTCTCCTTTGTTAGGCTTTTGAGGAGGGTATGGGTTGGAAAAAAATATATTTAGGGGCAATGGTTTATGCTGTGATTTGTAAATTATGGGATGGGTCACTTAGATCACTGGATGGGCATCTTTTATTGTCTTTTAAAAATGTGCAGTAATAAATAATAAAAAAGCTCCAAGATCAGGTTTTTTTTTTTCTTTTTTTTTTTTTTTTTTTTTTTTTTTTTTAAAAAGAAAAGTGCAAAGCCATGTCAGTGTCTATTTAAAGGCAGTGTTGCACCAGAAATGTCTTCAACCAATTCACCCCAATAGCTAAAGGAACAAAACAAAATAAAAAAATCATAGCTGAATATCACTGCTCTGGGTTCCACACTCCTGTTGGGCAGGATCAGCACCTGCTCAGGAATTCTGTTCTTGATTCTTCTCTACCTACCACCTTGTGTGGCATACCTAATAAAGCCAGAGGTGCAGAAATATGGAGACCTGCATTACTTTGTTTGCATACTACTACTTTCTTTCTCCCTCCAGCCCCAAAGATTTCCCGTCCTCCTCCTTTTCTGTTTCCCTCCACTTCTCCCCTTCAAGTTTCTTCCTTCTCAATGCTCTTGGCTTTTTTCCCCCCTCCCATTTAGATTCCCCCATTTCTCTCCATAACATACTGAGTATATACAGACTTTTCCTAAGGCATGGTGCCTAATCTACACATGATTATAGAGATGTGGCTTTAGTGATTACCTCACAGTATGCAGTAGCTACAGCCATGTGACTGGATATGGAGCCATTCTCTAGACTCCTATTGGATGCCTGGAGGACTCCTAGTTTAGAGTCCTAGGATAGACCTATAGGACTTAGCTACATCCCTATGGTTTTTAGATCACCTCTCCCTCTCTCCCCTACTGTTCCAGTGAAAACAGGAGATAGCAACATCTGCTCACGAGCCCTGTAGGATGTGTCCTAGCTGGATCAGGAAATTGACCTCTGGTTTGGTAGTTTTCACCAATTCAAATCAAGTGAGAGTAAAATGCTACCGGTTTAGAATAGGGGTGTTTTCCCACACTTTGCATCTGTGTAACTAAGTGACTGTGCAAGTTATGTGACAGGGGAGAATTAGATCTACCTGTCAACTTCTGAACCAACCTTTGGGTACAAAATTTGAAGAAGGTGCACCATTATTTTTCCTGTAATGACAAAAGGGAGACCCAAAAAATTAATTTATATCTCAAATGTACTTTTTAAAGTTCTTGTATCATTTATCTGCTTCTCAAAGTTCTTTTAATTAATTTATATAACCTACTTTATGGAAATGATGAAGCCCAGTGAGTTTTAAATAGTTAAGAGCATTTGGAGCAACTCAGAATTAAAGTTTATTTTGACCATAATCTCTCTAAAAAATCAATGTAACATGTTTTTATGTATGTACTATGCATTAAATGTATAACATCCATTTTTCAATCATTAAAAATGACATTTCATTCAAAGAGAAACCATGATACAAACTATTTCCTTTTGACTCATGCCGCTAAACTTACTCCTAAGACTGCCATTGATATTAATGAGTTCAGTTAACTAAATCCCCTTACGTTGCTTTGAAAATGCAGATGTCTGTGGCTGACTGTCATCTTCCCCTTTAAAGGCTGGATTTAGACTTCCCTCCACTTATCTGGCCTATATGACAATCAGATTTATGGGAATGGTGCCCCACAGTGACTGAAGGCAGGCTCATCGACAGCAATTCCAGGCCCCAGGGCAGAACAGTCCCATCCCTTCTTTCATCTGTGGTCCTGCCCACAGTCCACCCCTTCTCTGCCCTCGCTTCACCCCAGGCCTCCCCCTCCCCTTAGCTAGTGCTCCCTCACCTAAAAGTAATTCTATTCATGTGGGGAGGCCAATGACCTTCAATTCCCTCCTCACCTGGCATCATCAGGGAGCAACAGCAACCAGTTTCTCACTTTGGTATCTAATTAGAGGCATCTTCTGCATTCTTTTTCTCTGCTGGAGGGCTGTGTGCATCTGACTCTGGTGGTCTTTTACTAAAGATTGGAAAGGATTGGGGTTCCCCCTTCCATGTTTGTTTCCTGTCTTCTCCTAACCCCCCTTCCCAGTATGTACCCATCCTTTGGTGAACCCATCTGCCCAGCTTACTGTCCCCTTGAGTATTCTGTGAAATGAGTATTTCCTGGAAAATAATTGCTTTATGAATTCCCCATCCTACAAATGAATCCCTCCTCCCCAATCCCTGCAAGCTCCAGGTGAAATCCTGGCCATGCTGAAGTCAATGGAAAAACTCTGAGTTCAAGATTTCCCTCTTAACATTTATATGGTGTAATAATTGGCCAGGCAAGAATCCCGATCTGCAGTAGTCAGGATCCAAATTCTTACCAGGCACTGGAGATTCTCCCATAGTTGCCCTTCTTATGCATGAATAGTAACCACATTAAGGGACCAAGACATAACACCTCTTTCCCCCCATCCCTCTGTGTTTGCCCTGGGGCCATCTTTATAAACCTAGAACTGTCCTGGCCAGATTATGACCAACAAGCCAGCTGTGTTCTCAGAAGAAGCGGGGGACCATACACGGCTCACAGTTGGGTTGACGCTCCATGCAGCGCCCAGAAAGCAATAGAGTTGGGACCAGTACATTTAGTGGATCATCAGACTTCCTGAAAGTATGTGACTACATATCTAGCCATATATACTGTATGTGTCTGCTAACCCTTCTCCAATGCCCATATCCTTAGGAGAGTATATATTGGAATGTCAGCTGAAATGTCACGTATGATAGACAAACAATTTATGACTCAGAGGTTGATATTCAAGATCATCTGAGGGGGGGGGGGGGGGGGGCAGGGAGACCACAGACTATTGCAATACTTGTCTTGTCTAGCTATTTCAATATGCATGGATTTTGTGTTCAGTGGATCAAGGACCATTTGCCTGGACCCAAGTTGATGGATGGATTACATCAATTTATTCTTGACATTCTTTGCTCCCCTCTGCCTTCTAGTCAAAAGCAAATGCTCCCGTAAAGACTATCGTCTCTTTGCAAATGTATGAGCTGTTTGCTTGTGTGAGTGTATCTGTACATGATATGCATATGTGTATTTGTATTTACATGCATGTGCATATGCACACAGAGTTTTCTCTGTTTTCAGTTGTTTTTAACTCTCAGAAAGCTCCACATTTTGGAATGACATTTTCTAGACTTGGTCTCTGCCGTAAGGTGACTTGTTTTTGCTGAGACTTTTAGCAACAGCTCAGCTGCGCTTTGGGGTACAATGAAAGTGGAAAAAATACTTTCCTCTTGGGAAGTGCTATATTAGGACAGTGCTTGAGACTCTGATATCATTTAGAGTGGCCTGAGGGTGGTAATGTTAGCATGTGAAGTCCTAGTCTCTGCTGTTTGTGTGCATACGCTTTGACTAGGGCATGTCCGTACTGTCTGGTCTAGCTGGGGTAATGGACAAATGTGTGGAGGGGAATGATGGGGATGTCTCTGTGGGATTTGTACTGGCATCCTTTGTGGAGAATTGCTTTGTGACAAGGGCTCCGACGTGTGCTCATCTTTTGCTTTGTTACAGTTTGGTTGGTTAAAACTGTTTTCTTAACTGTCATTGCCAAGGCCCCCTTCTCCAGTGCAGCTACAGTCCACAGTACCAGTGCTATATATACACATGCCTCTGTTTGTAATCTCTGTGTTGGGCAGGGTTCCCTTAGCTGCTTGGTGGCTTGTTATCCCTCCACAAAAAAATTTCCCGTCTCCCTCGTATAAAGAATGATGTGCAGTTGTACCTCCCAGCAGCAGACGTGAGAAGGAACTACATTCAAGACTTACATTTCCTTGTCTGCTTCCCCCTTGATCTGGGGTGGAGCTAGGAAGTTTGTGTAGAGCCTCTAACTCTCTACTGTTCACCTGACTAACTAATTCAGTTGGCAAGCAAGGGGCAGGAGTCAGGGCTGCACCCCACTTCCTAACCCTCTTTGATTCCCTTCCCACGTGGTCGTGATGAGACTGGGGGGAGTGGACGCTGTTCTTCCTATTGCAGCTGATGTCACAAGGGTAAGGGTGTAAGGGCGAGTGGGGTTTATCGTCCTTTACTCCCTTGTGTGATTGAATAAGGACTCTGACAATGTAGCCCTAAATATTTTGCAAAATTAGAGAGACACTGCAATATTTTGTAAGTCCAGAAAAGTTGTCATATGTGTTCATTTCAGAGAGATGCATGATGATGTGTTGCATCTTTTGAGCCATTCTAATAGGACCCTCATTGAATATAATGAGAAGATATGCCTGAACAAGAACTTCAGTGCTGGGCCCTTATTGGCATAGCCTCATTCTACGGCTTAGCTGGCTGGTCCATCTGCCGTAGTGCCTATGCCGTTCTGCTTTGGGGAGATAACCTAGCTGAAATTCTCTGGTTTGGCAACAAATTTACACCACTCCTTTGCATATCTCTTTTGCAATCTGTGTACAGAGAAAGCATTTATTTCTCTAAGGTTCTGACACACGTAGCTGTTTTGTTCTTGTTTCCATGAGAATACTATAAGTTTCAATGATTATGTTTTCAGCTTTGTCTTCTGTCCTGTGGTGACAGAATAATGTCAGTTCCATCCTCTATGCACAGCATGGATAGGCACAGTGGGAGTGGAGCAGGGCCAAGGATGTGTCCTAGTATGTGGTATTAACTGATGTAAGGCTCACAAAGTTCTCACACTTTCTTGCTGTTTCCTACAAAAGAAATGCATTATTTTAAACATAGTTCTCACATTTGCTAAAAACATTTCTTTGGTTGGTTACATTATAAGTCTGCCTTCCTTTTCAGGCTACCTTTTCAGCTCACTTCTTGACTGCTTTGTCTCTTCCACATTCAGTGTAGCCTACTACTGGGACTCTCTGCAGTCTGAACATAATGTTGACTACAAGTGCTTTGGTAGCTGTTGGAACACCTACTTTGACTTTCATTGTTTTTCTGGCACAGCACTTGCACTATTTAAAGTTTACCTTTTCTCAGTCCGTGCAGCATTACCTGTTTGTCACATGTATCCAGTTTTTCCCAGTTGTTTCTGGAAGCTCCTAGGAATCTATCTTGGTTCTATTTGTTGTATATTTGCATTCTTTCCATGGATACTTCATAGGTCTAATATGCAGTATGAAGATGGCTCCTTGATGTATCTGTTGATTCCTGTAGCTTCTTTTTGACCAGTCTCATATTGCAGGGTTACTTTTCTGATAGCAAGGTTTAAATTTTCACTATCTTTCTTAAGTTGCCTGCTGTTTTTAATTGAGTAATATTTTTCTGTCTCATTGTTTCCATTGACAATAGATCTTTCAGTTTTGGTGTGAAATCTTGTAGAATTACAAGCTGGTTTTGACAGTGGGTTTTCCTTTAAGGCTCATGTTAAAAGTTCTGTGAAATGGTTTTATTACAGTCTCTGGGATGTTAGGATATTGAAATGTTCTCAGGGAGTAGCATACTGCCATTTTAAAAGGGACTGCTATGCTTCCCCTGTAATTTTTCCTAGTAAGACGTGCAGTAACATAATAAAGACAATCTAGAGAGGATTGTCAGAGTTCTGTGTGTGCTTCTCCAATATAAAGCCTGAACCTTGAGTAATCTTAGTCTCCACAAGTAAATGTGAGGTCTTAAAAAAAAGAGTTTGGACCCTGTTAATGTATGTGAGAATACACTGGTTGAAGTTAAGGTAATGGTAAGTAAACTGTATTCAAGGATCTCAGGAAAGGGTGAATTTGCAATCCAATTGCTCACATGCATTTGTTTTCTATTTGGGATATCACCCATTAGTCACAACCCTTATACATGATTTTATTGTACATTTTTGTTTGTGGGTCTCCTTTTTACTTCTGTCAAGCATTTGAAGCTACAGAACTTGGCTGACAGCATGCTGACTGACATGTATGTGCGCATGTTATTCTTGTGCTGAGAGAATTTCATAGATTACCAGCAGAACAGTGAATTGATTTTTAAGATCTTTTGCTTATATTCAGAACTCTACATTATCTCTTCCCACCATATTTCCTCATAAAACCTTCTAAATCATCGCTTCATGAGGTTCACCTGTCTGCGTATTGAATTGCTGACAATTTCTTGGGATAGGACAACAATATTTGTCTACATCTTTTGCTTCCCTTATTTAAAACATCACATTTGCTTCCTTCACACATTGATCTTCAAATCATTAACTTCTTCACAGCCATTCTTTCCGCCTACATTCTTAATGGATATGGCAGGAGTTACCTCATGCGGTTAAGTTTAATCCGAGTCTGAAGACCTGTTTGTTAACATGACTTTTAAAAATTTTTATTTCTTTTTGTGTTATTTCCTGTGCTTTTTGAAGTATGAAGATGTGATTGATCCTTTTTTCTATGAACTCTCAAAAATATGCACGCTTTAGCACAGTAGCATGTTACTAAAAATAAAGGACTCTCAAACACTAATTATCTTAAATATATAAACACTGCAGGCATTTCATACTTGTTGAATGGCAGAAAGTTTGAATTTACAGAGAAGAACGCTTCATGATTGACAGCAGACTTCCAATTTAGTTGATTAGAAAGGGCTAAATTGTGGCTTAGCCTGTATAGCCACACAAAGGATTGAGGGCCTAGATCCTCAAAGGTTCAGATCCATTGACTTCAATGGGAGTTAGGTGCCTAAATGCCTTGGAGGATCTGGGCCTAAAAACTGAGAATTCTCTTTACATCCTTTTGTGATTACCTGGACTTTGAGACTTGATGCCTATAAGTAAGTGCACACCTGTACAATCCCTTCCTGGAACAGGTGGGCAGGGAATGGGTAAGCCTTGGCTGTATCTCAGAACTCACTGGCTAGAGAACTTGACCGAGCATGAGTGGAGGTGTGGAGGAACTAATCATTTACTGCTGGAATGGCCAATAGTAAATTACTGCCCCCATGGAACAAGGAGAAGCAGGAGAAGAATTGTGGCTCTGAGGTGTGTGTGAGGCACAACAGGATTTCAGTCAATGGGGAGAAGGGAAGGAATATTGGTCACTCTTCTCTTTGATTCTCGTTTTCAGACTTGTAAGGTTTTGGGTAGGTGGGTGATTAAGGTAGGTTGTGATGCAACTTTAACTAAAGGTAGTTTTGATTTATAATATAAACCACTCATTTTCTACTTACTCAATCAAGATTGTAGGTATACATTTTCTTGGGACTAAAGGAAACACTTATTGAAACCTAAAATGCCACTTTAGAAGGATAGACAAGGTTATGTAATTCTTTCAACTGTTACAGTCTGGAAGCTTTAAAAATTCACCCTGCTGGGAAGGTGGGATTAACTGAATTTCAGCGGGTTCCTGCAAAAAGACACTTTCTTCCTGCAGGACACATTGGGCCAGATCCTCAGCTAGTATAAGTTTGCACAGGTCCACTGAAATCAGTGTCAATTTACATCAGCTGAGCGTTTAGCTTAACATGGTTATGATCATCTATATGCATGTTTGTTTGTACTTTTTCTTGTCATTGGATTACAGCTCTCAACAGACCTAGATAGTAGTTCCTATTTTCTCCTTGCGTTTGCCTATTATGTCATTGCCATTGTCAACCATTCCATATTTAATGGATCTTTCCGTGTCTTACTCAAAACTGTAATTTTCATGCCTGTTATGGAAAAGCCCTCTCGACATTACTCACTTTCTTACAGCTGTTTAACCTCCATCCTCTCTTTACTCATAAGACTTTCTGTCATCTCACCTAGCAACCTCTTTGACTGCTTTGTCTTGATTTTGAATCTGCTTCTTCTAGTGGTTAATGATTTACTTTTGCCTTTAAGCATGAATCCCTTCATTTCCTACTTGTTCTCAGTGCCACCCTTTATAGTGTATTGCTCACACTATCCTGTTTTGAGCACCTCAGTCAAGAAGCCAGTTTCTCCAGCATTTTCCTATCCTGGCTTTTATCCTTTCTATATAATCCCTAATTTAAATTTTAAATTTAAATTGTTTTAAATTGTTCCTTATCTGTTCTCCTATGGAATGCCTCAGACTCTCTGGGATGTTTAATTTTTTTTAGTGGTTTCCCACTTGACATTCAGCTCTATCTCCCTCAACTCATTCTCATATCCTTTTGTCTCCCATCCACAGTATTTACATATATTGTTTAAACACTGATGTTCTCTCTTTAGGTAAAAAACTTCTCGTTGCAGGTTTCTGCCTTCGTTAGTTTCCTGAACTGAGAAAACATAGCTCTCAAGGCTAGAAATAGAACGGATTTTTTTACCTTGAAAATTATCTACTCCCTGTCCTCTGCCACATTTCTTTGTCATCACCTCTGGTTAAGTACTATAATTTCTTTTTACTTTAGTTGTGCTTTTTGTAAAATTCTCATTCGTGCCTTAATGATTTTCTGTTATGACTTCTTCAGTTAACTCTTCTATGGTCTTCCTACAGCCTTCCTTGTGTTTCATAGGGTCCAGAATTTTACAGTGAAGATTTCCTGCACACTTCAGGAAATGGGACCATATCATCCATTCTTTATAATCTTCACTGATTATCCATTTCCAAACTGAGTTCAAAACTGTTATCTTGCCTTCCAGCCTTCTCTGTGTACCTCTTGCATCTTACAATTTTGACCTACCACAAACCTGTAAATTCTATTCCTCTCTCTCCTACTGTGACTCTGTATTTTTGTAGCAGTTCTTTCATTTTTGCTGTTCCATCTATCTTGATTGCCTTTACATTTTCCTTCTCAACCAGTGCTCTCTTGAATCATTCCTTTTTTTAAATCTCACCTTAAACCATTTCCCCTTTTATGTTATAATTTTCACTCTTTGAACAGTATTTTGTGATACTCCACATGAAAAATGCTATATTAAAATACATTGTATTGTAATTTTCAATTGAATAAAGTTACTTTGACGGAATTTTGTGCACTGGAAAAAGTGCATTTCTTATAAATATAGGTTTCTGTTGCTGTACGTCATAAGTAGCTGTCAGTATAGAAAATAGCTAAAAATCATTGGCTTCTTTTTATTTTCTGCATTCCTCAGTCAATTACTTCTATATGCAATACACAGCACTACACAGTTTTAAAGTGTGACTACAGTTAGAAAAAAGTGACTTTAAAAATTACAGCTTTGATGTTCAATTAGTTTCCTTCAGTAACTTCCATATCAAAAAGCACCCAAGGATGTTCAGCCATTCAGATGAGTCTTTTCTATGTAGATAATATTTCTATTATTTCAGTTCTTAATGAGAATAATGAAGGAAACCGAAATAAAGCAGTTTTTATTTGACAAAAGAATGTCAGAAGAAAAACACGTTGTGTTTCTCTCTCAATTTACTACCAATCTACCTTAAATATGATATTACTGTGCAAGGCTCTTGAAGAGATTTAATGAACATGCTTAATGTTCTTTGCTTCTTGCTGTTTTAAATTCTTTGAAATAAGGATTTTTCAGGCCTTTGGAAAAAAAATCTGCTGGAGCTAAGCTGTTTAATGCAGTAACTAATGCTTTGTTAATTGTCCAAACAGATTACTTACTTTAATTACTTAATTTTGCCTTAAAGAGTTCCCAGGACAATGGCAACGTGGAAAGGGAAAATATGAATCTTGAAAATGAGTTTAAGTGATTCAAATTACAGTTATTACAGATATGAACTTGTAGTCCCTGTGCACCTAAAATTCCCATTTACTACTTTTATGAATCCTTTAAAAAATGGTCATTACAAAATTCCTATGCAACCTCTGATTTACATACTTACATATTGCACACTATCTGGGTCTTTGTTGGTTTTTTTGCTCTCTCTTTTTTTTTTTTTTAGACAGTAAGCTCTTTTGGCTAGAGGCAATTTAACTGCCAAGTATACTTTCTATACTCAAAAACAGGTATAAGCAATAATGAATATAAAGGGCAGTAGGACTAGAAGACATTTTTATCTTTGGACATGGATCTAAACGATCCAGCCTTGGAGATTTTTTCATAGCCCACCGCTACTTATAGGAAACCTGGAGTGAGATGTGGGTTAAAGATACTGAGGTTCTTTTTAGCGATTTGATATAAATTGTAAGACTGCTTAAAGCTGGGAGAGGTTGGGGAGTCTACAAACTGGGAAATATGAGGATGATGGAGGCCTTTCTGACTGACTTATCAGACCCCTCTAAATTCATTCTTTAATACTGACCTTTCAGTTTAGATCAACAGTTGTGGGGTGGCTGAGTTGGCAGCAGCAGGAGGACTGCTAGATCTCATTCCGTAGGTGGAGATTTGCAGGAAGGAGACATCAGTCTAGGCCTATTTGGAGATCTTCCTCTAGGTTCTGACTCTAAATTCCAAAGTACCACAAAAGCCAAAGGAACTTGTGGCTCCATAATGATGAAGAGGTCCAGAAGGCCTCCGTGAATCTGTATTACTTGAGGATTTAGGGCTTGGATAAAGTAACTGCTGGACTAGGAAAAGGAAGTAAAAGTATAAGAAAACCTAATTTAATCAGGGCACTCATGAACCCTGGCATGGCAGTCCAAAGAACTGATAACTCCCAAGAGAGGCACTGATGCCAAAGCTTGGAGCAGGTTAACAGGAGAAGGATCTCTGCTAGGATCAACTAAGGAGAAGAAAACAGCTGTTCTTACTAGTACTAAAGAAGGTAGTGCTGGAATTAGTTCCCTGATCTTCTCAGTGTTGGAGTATCATGGAGGTTGATCCTTGAGTCTCCACAGTCCTTAGTGCTGAATAAATAGCATGTTGATGCTGGCTCCCTTGACATCTATCTCTGCAAAGTGGGGAAAAAAACAAATTCCATCATGTGGCATCATGTTAACCCCTCCCTCCCATGGTCCATCAGCAGGGCTGGAATCTTTAGATCCACGACACAGCCTCTGTTACTTGAGCTAATGGAGTAACTGATAGCACTAGTAGGTTGTCATCCTCTGTGTGGACCAGGACTATAGGAGGATGAAATGCACACTTTCACACATTTGCTGACAGCAGAGGAATGATGAAACTCAGAAATTTTGGATTTGATTCCAGGCTCTGGAGGGCACTATGCCACAGATTCTTCTGCCTATTCCCTGCCTTCCCCCAAAGATTAACCCTCTTTGCTCTGTTCCCTGTACCCTGTCCCAACTTTTTCCCTTCTCCACTCCTGGCTTCTTGTACTAGTCCATTCTCCTTGACTTCTCAGTCCCAGTCTCCTTTCCCCAGGCTTCTTGTCCCAATCTCCATGCCCAGCCAGTCCCAGCTCCTTATCTGATCTCTTCCCCTCCCACTGGCTCTCAGACCCAATCTCCCTCCCGAGTCTCCTCATCCAAATTACATTCTTCCTCGCAAGCCCTTCCCCTTCCCTAACTCTCCTCCCTCCCTGGCTTCTTGTCCCAGTCTCATTGCCTGCCAGTCCTGGTTCTGTCCCCTTATACCCACTCCTTGTCAGATGTGTTTCCCCTGTTGCCTGATCTGTTTGTGTATTAATGGGAATTCTTAAGTAATCAATATAATTAACACTGTGAGGTTTGGTGTGCTCTTATCCTATCAGGCCCTGTATTATTAGAATGACTGTTCAGTTGGGAACTCTGACATGCATGGATGCAACACTCACTGTCTGTATTTGTAATAGTTTTATTAACACAGTTAGCAAAGCTACAAACACTCCAACCAGGCAAAGTACATAGAGATAACACAGAATGAGCATCTGAGCATCCATATACTCACACCATCCATTGCAGAACAACCTAAAGTGTTGGTCATTATCTTTCTTCTCCTCCTCTTCCTAATCAACATCACCAGTGGTTGTCATTCTGGCACCTCCCAAGAGTTACATCTCCCAAGGCACACAGGCGAGGATATGACGAGTTGTGGGGTACCCGTCTCCCATAGATTAGTGGCCTTTTTACCTCAAGCTTATTAGCATATATGTAAATTAGTTACCATGGTGGTCTTGTGGTCAGACACCCCCTGATGTTCCTAACTTAAAATATCCCAAACTACTATAAACTAGCATCTTGTGGTTACCTGTCAGCCGTTTAGTCATTACAACATTCTATCATGTGATAATTTATGATCTAGGGTTACTCCCTGTTAACTGTTTATGCCAAGGCTTTATTTGGGCCTTATGCCTTGCTTAGCTAAGTTAGTGTCTTGTAGGCTCATTACATTACTGCCTTAACTTATACCTGTGCTTTACCTAGTAAATACCTATATCTATAGGCTACATCCCTTCCCCTTGACTCCATTTGACCCACTCAATCTCCTTGTCCAGCCAATCCCAGTTTCTCTTTCCCATCCAATTTCTTTTTCAATTTCACTGTCTTCCCCATACCAGCCAACTGGCTCCTAGTCTCCCCCATCCCCCATTTCCCTCTCGGACGACCAGTCCTAGTTTCCTTGCCCAACCAGTCCCAGCCTCCCTGCACCCTGCTGCATTCGTCTCTCAATCCCAGGCACTTTGCCCCACCAGTTTCTCTCCTACCTATCTCAGTCTCAATAGACCCCTTGTCTCAGTCTACCCTTTTCCCTCCCCACTGGTCTGGCTTTTGCCCCCTCTGCATTCGAGTCAGGCAACTTTCTCTTCCACATCACTGGCCACACAAGAGAGACAGGTTCCTTGTTCTCAGTTCTGATGCCCGGCTCCACCCTGGCCCAGAGCAGCTATCACAGGGAAAGATCTTCTGAACTCCCATAACTGTGGGTAGGAGCATGTTTATTGCTCTGTGGAGATGTCACATGCTCAGTCTAGTCAGCTGTAGGACTTGTGAGGGGATGGAGTTTGCTCAGTGTGGGTAGAATCTTCTGAGATTTTTAGTTCCTAAAGTTGAAGAATTCTTTATTAAGCATGTATGAATGGTGGTTTTTCAAATGCTTATAACTGGCAGGCCGTGATTTTTCATATTCACGGCAAAAGGCACATCCATGACACAAAGACCACTCTCTTCCTTTCCTTCCCCCTCCTCGCCAAAGCACGGAGGGCAAGAACTGTTGCCAAAATTTAACATGGGCAAAACAATCTTTTTTTTCCTAGCCTTATTCTGAGAAATGACAAAACCATTTTAGCTGTAATTTTCAAAAGCAAACAAACAAGAAAACAGCCTATGGCAGACACTTGTCATGGAAAATTTCAGCCTGAATTGTTAACGTTACAAGCAACTGAGAATAGGGTCTTTTAATGGGAAGCGTCATGCAAACTTCATAATAGATGACATTACCAGCACCACCAACAATAAATCATTGTTTTGCTTAGTTAATAGAACAATTTAAATCACTAAAAAGCTAATGACACCTCATGGAAAACTTTGAAAAATACTCTGTTTAGAGACATTTCTGTTAGTGTCTCTCCTTTTTTCTGTTTTATTTTTAATTCCTTCCTTCTTATTTCTGAGGAAATTTGCATGAACTCGTAATCAACAACTATCTTGTTTTCCTGTTGCTGCTGCTTAGTCTTCACCTGAAGTCCTAGTCCTTTATTTGTAATGACATAATAAGAAGGTCAGCAAAGCAGTTGGAATTGAACACTGTTTTGGAGTCTGAAATAGACGTCAAGAAGAAAAAGGGTATCATTGAGCAAAGGGTTCTGTTAGACAGCTGTAATAAGTACACCTACTGTAGCTCGTGTGGCTAACCTACTAATGAGAGTATTAACTCAAAAGACAATTCTGAAGTTTTACAGCTGATGTTAGTACATTGTTGTCCGGCATGTTATATAAAAATGTTTAATCCAGTTATGTTTTTAATCTTCTGCCTTCCAGAAATCACTATGCATAATTTCTAACAAAGTGAGATTTTTTTCTTTTAGTAAATGATGAGAAACATCATGATTTATAGAACTGCATAGAATATTCCCTTAAAAAGAGATTTTATTCAGAAGGATTGAATGTAGGCATTTAGCAACATAATTATGGCTAGGAGACATGTTCCTGTGTCTGTCTTCTTAGGAGATAGTAAGTGATATCCGAGGAACAACTATATCTGTTGGGCTGCTTCCTAAATTAAAGTAATGAGTGAACTATGTAGTACGTTTCCAGAGACATAATATGAAGAAACTTTGTCTTCTGGATGCCGGTGGTACAGCAGAATAATGTTTTTATCTTGTTTGTCTGGAAACCTCAGAGCTGAATTGGATTACAAGTAAAATGAGTTTGCAGTGTGCGTATATTTCCTCAAGGATCACCAGAAACAGCATGGCATGACTGTCTGTATGAGCTTTAGGGAATCCAATAGACGCCAAAGCTAAGCCATGTAAGTACCTCAGAAACTGGCAAGGTCAGTTATGAAAGCTTCCACTGCACTTTAAGGCTCTGTGGCTGGCTAGAGTGTGTGCTGAAGTTCCCACTCAGGTACTGAAGTTCAGCAATATATATTCTTAAATAAAGTAATGCTTAGTTCAACCACTTTTTTCTATCATCAAACAATTGGCAAGTGAAACACAGTAGCCGTGCTTCTCTTTCCATTAAAGTGTGTGTGGGATGGGGGGAAGGAGGGACATTAGAGTAAATGTGCTCAGTCCCATTACTGTTGCATTAGCTAGGGCTGATTTGTCATGTTAGTCAACACTTCTTTGTTTAGATAACATATTAACCTTCTCTGGAAAACTTTCAGATTAACAGACAGCATTTAAAAGTATTTTTCTTCCAGTGGGCAAAAGAAAAAAATATTTGAATAAGGGGCACGTACAAATAATGCAAAGCATCTGCATAGAAGAGCAAAGGGGACAGCAAAGTGGTTCAGTAATCGGATAATCTGTCCTATCATATCATTACTTGTTTTTTATGACTACAGTGTACATAAAACAGAAACTCTTGTGTGATCATGTTAGAAACTTTAAAAAAAAATGCTCTAATCAGTAGCTGCACAGGGAGCGGAACAGTTTGGAACTGCATATCAGCTTCTCTGTCGAAACCACTTAAGGTGTTTCTTCTTCTAACTTTTTAACTTTTCATTCTATTTTAGCCTTCAGAGACTGAATGAAGCCAAAAGTGAACCTTGACATTAGTGAGCAGAGGGGCTTGCTTACCAGTCACTTCATCTTAAACAGATCATGCTGCTAATATAACATCATAAAAAGTTTCCAGCAGTCTTTAAACATCATCTTCCTTTGAACAGCTTCAAGAGTGAATATTTCCCTTGGTTTGTCCTTCCAGTGTTCTCATTGAAGGATTTCCATGGGACCTATTTATAGTGAGAAATCTAGGCATTCCTTAGTTTGTGAATCCTTTTAAGCATTTGATTAAATTTGTTTAGTCTTGTGAGCAGGATAAAATTCCAGCTGAGGGTCAGTTACTGCCCTCAGTTTTTATGTGAAAATCCCATTGACAACAAGGGAGTTCTGTCATGGATAAAGGGCATAGCCTGGCACTAAAATTGTAGCAGATAATGCTAGTAATGCATGTTACTATATTTCTAGTCCTACTTCTACTCATTGCAAACATCAAAAGCAGTTAAGAGCAGTTCATTATACATACAGTATTATGCCATTAATGTTACTTTGCTAATTCGATGTTAAAATTAACAGACAATGAATATTCTGATTTAAAGGAAATCACTGAAGAATTTGCACTGTTTTTGAGGTTACAGTATGGATACAAAATTAGTGATAGAATGCCCTCCTAGATTAAACAGCCTCTCTTGCATTAAAAACAATATCTGATTCCTCTGCCTAATTAAATTATTGAAAGCAAAATTGAGGCTGCATGTGGAGGAGTTGGAGAACCACAGAAAATGTTATTCTTGATTTACAACTTTATTTACCAGTGTCTGCAAATTACTTTCAGCCGACATTTACTAGTGGATACTATTTAAGAATAAAGGATTCCTTCCTCGACTGCTGTATACTGACTTAATCAATGATACTATTCTGAGTTACACTGCTAAGTGTCTGGTCCCAAATCTGGAAGAGAAGATTATTATTTAAAAAAAAAAATCCATAACCCTCAAAGTAGAAGAGTTTTTGTTTCAGGGTTTGTCATGTTTGCTTTTTGTTTTTCTACTTGGCTGTTTTTGATCAAGTCATATTCTAATTTTTAATGCCTGAGCTAAATTCAAAACTCTTCTTGTATGGATTTTATATCATGCAATCCCAGGCTTTCTGAGAAGGGAAGCAGGAAAGGGGGCAAGGGAGGCAATTACCCAGGGGCCCAGCAATTTAAATGGGCCTGGGCCTCTTCTGCTCATGGCCCTGCCCACACTCCACCTCAGCTCCATCCCAAGCCCCGCCCGCTCCGCCACTAACTGCCCTCCTCCCCCTCCTGCTTGTCTCCCCCCCCCCCCCCGCCACTTCTTGTCATGTCCCTCCCCCTGCTCAGTCCCCCTTGACTGTGGCTTGCAGCCTGGGGGAAGGGAGAGTGTGGAAAAGAGGAGGGGGACTGAGCAGGGAGGAAGCACATGGTGGCGAGCTGGCCAAGTGGGGGAGGGGGTGGGGCCTGGCAGTGGAGTGGGGGTAAACTGGGGCTGCAGGCAGAAGAGGCGGGACAGGACTATTCTGCCGTAGGGCCTCGAATTGCTGTTGGTGGGCCTGTGCAATCCTATTGGTTTAAATGGGGTTTCACAGTGTGTGAAGAAGTGCAGAGTTTGACCCTAAATCTGCAAATACGAAGCTGCTTTTAATCTGACATACTTTACACTTCATCACACGTAGAACTCAGATTGATGCTAATGAGATTTCCATAAGTGGAACATGTAAAACATGCCTCTTAGTTTATGAGCTTTATTTTCCAGGCTGCTTTCTTTCCTTTCTGTCATTCATATATTTGAAATAGCTATTTTGGGGGTGCCCATACACATTTTTCTTTTTTTGGGGTCTATTGGGTGTAGTTAAGAAAATAACAACTCTTCCTGTCTTCCTCCTCTTCTCTCTGGGTAAGCAGTGTAAGCCTAGGGCTCAGGCTCAAGCCTACCTCCCCCTTCCATCTACATACAAATTGCGCTAACCCAGAGCTCAGACCCAGGGTCTCAGGACTCCACGGGGGGTGGTGGGTCTGTGTATGATCTAGGGTTCAAGCCCTTTTGCTTTGCAGGATAGATGCATCCCCACCTGACTCGTGCTGTGAGCATCCGCCAAAAGTATCCCATGGGCTGATTTTCTTTATCCTCTGGACAGTCAGGTTTTCCCCCCACTGTACCATGAACGAAGGGCTAGAGTGGCCACATTTTGGGAAGGCACTAGGAAATCTAGGATATGGGTGGCTGGACTCAGGCCTGCATAATGCATTATAGACCCTGGCTCCTCTCAGTACAGACACTGTGGGTCCCAGGGTTTAACTATTCCTAACCTGGAGTTACACATGAGTGCAGACACTCAAACCCCAGGTTAGCAAACTCAGGTCTGCTAACTCAAGTTCTACTAGCTCTGGACTCACATTGCAGTGTAGACATACCCTTAGTGGTCTTCAGACATATTCCATGCATTCCATTCTTTTGCTCATTGCTGTCACTGTAAATGTGATGACTCCAATTCTGAAAAAGCGCATAGAATCATAGAAGATTCCCCTTGCTCAACTACATGCATGTATTTGACTTTAAGCATGCAAGTAGTCCCCTAGTAAATAAAAAAATAAACACTGTGATGATTTGGGGGAATCTGTTTGTACAATTTATGAATTTTGTGAGAGGTTGTGAACTCACTTTGTGTGTCTTGACTTGTATGTCTCTTAAGCTGCAAACTCCATTTTAAAGGTGCAGCCTTTTGTCTTCTCTCTTGCTCTTTTACCTCCACATTGGACATCCAAAGGGTTGTGATGTAGAGCTGACAAAAGAGGATTATTAAATCTAAATGGCCCTTCGTTCAAATACAAACATGCTAAACAACAGATTGGCTTCCACCCAAGAGCACCAGTTCATCAGGAAAGAGGTTATCTGGCAAAGAAGTCACATGATAAGGGTCTGGGATCACCAGCACAGGCTTATCCTGTAGACAGAAGAACTGGAAGGTTACAAAAGGGCAGGAGCTGATCTGTTCATGGTCTTTGGCCACTTTCACCAGCTCATGGCAGATGGAAGCTGCTGCAGGAGTCTGATGTGGCGAGAGGGTACCCTGCCTTGAGTTCAGATGGCCCCTCAAAGGAAGAGTGAGCTAGAGTGAGGGGCACTGCATTCAGGATGTCTGTTGTCTACGTACTCTCTGCATATTTCTTGTGCTTAAATAAAGAGCAATGGTGTTTTAGAATCTGGTTCAAAGTCTATCGTATGTTTTTATGTCTTATTCTTACCACATGCCATTTGAAGAGTTAACCTGCAGACCCAGAACACCTACATGGCTCCAATTCTTGGAGAAGGTCTGTTTGAGCAAAGAAGTCTGAGTGGGTCAACACTGGTAACATGGGCAAGGCATTTGGACTGAGGTTTCAGCTTTCAGAAGGGGATGCTAGGCAGAGGATCTGCACCCTGAGAGTGTACCTAGAGTCCCTAAGACAAGGTTCAAACTCTGGAGGTTTAAAACATCTATGGATCTCACCAGACTGCTGTTGGATTCCCTTGGTGGCCAAGATGGGACATGGTACTGGGTCCATGATAAACAGACTGTTTTTCTTCCACACCTAAATAATGTAAAATGTGTTTCATGATAGCTGTAAAGACTCCATTGAGTTAAGTTTGGATGAGGCCCCAAGTCCACAAAACATGGTTCTCAATTGCCTACAGTTTGAGATTAATGTTTCCTTCTTGAGTGTCTTGTTTTCAACTAATTCTTCCTCATCAGTGTAAACCGCAATAGAATCTTAGAAATTCGTAATGGTGGATTATCATGAAAAGTTCATTTCATTCTAGATTGTACCTAATCAATAAAAGTTAATTTTGTCATAACGGCAGTTGTTTCAAGATGCTCCTTAATTTCCTTCTTAGAAACTTAAACCGATATTAAATAGCAGATATATTTGTTACTGTCCATATTTTACCTTTTGTTTTTCTGCTACATAAAGTCTGCACCTAAAAACAATGACTTTAAGAAGTCTGTGGTTTTTAAGAATTCTGTGGTTTAAGTTCTTCACTTGCCCTTCACTCTGCTTTTCAACCTTCTTCAGCTCTCTCTGGGAGGACAAAATGAGCTGTCTCTTCATTACTGAATGCCAAAGACTTTCCAGGTACTTGCCAATAGTATTTAACACAGTTCATTAATCCATATGTTCTTTGTGCACAAGTAAAAACCTTGCAGTGACAAACAAGGTGTGTGCAGTTCCTATTGGAAGGCAATAGGAGCAGTCAGAATGTCTTCCTTCCTGCATATGAAGTACTAGAAACCAAATAATCCTTTTCCAAACAGCAATCTGACTCTTTTTTACATCAGGTAGTGTTGGGTTGGGGCAACAAAGAGTCATAGGCACAAAGTTGGAGCAAAGAATGATCCTTGTCATTTTGGTAGAGCTCAGGTATCTACAAGGAATTCTTGTACTAGCACTGAAGATCCTAGGGTTGCTTTCCCTTTCTCATGCTGTCGAGAATCTCCTTCCTACTTCTTGCAGCACAGCTTGCTCAGTCTCTATCCTACTAATGCCTCCTCCTTAGCTGTAAGGGATCCTACAGGGATACAAAGTGCACATTGGATGTTGTTGATGCCCTGAGCAACATGAGCTTCAGAGGTGATTTCTGTGGGACTCAAAGAGGAGCATGTTCTCTGGCTCCACTGCCTTACATGTAGCTGTGCTGTCTCAAAATACCACAGCTTGCCAAATGAACAGTGTTCCCTTCTTTGGTAGAGGTAGGGGTCAGCATCTGGCTGGAAATCAGAGTTAAGAATGGTGTAACTGGTATTGCTTGTTGAGTCCAGTCCTTTCCTCCCCAACTTTCAGCGCTTTGTCTGTTTGGAAGCTAAAGTATAGACGTCACCACTAATCAGAATCCTCCGTAGCAACACAAAGTAGGGATGTCTTACCACCTCATCAGCTGTTGACTCGGTGCTTATGCAAAAGTAAACGATGTGCTCCAAGGTTTTAGCCTTGTTTATTTCTGTTTTTATTTCGGTTTATGGGAGGCAATTCAGATATGGTCCAGCTGCTTCATGTGACATTTAGAAGCGCAGAAGCTTTAGTATCCATTCTAACACAGATCATTGATTACACTGCAGAACACCCTCAACCTGCCTTTTGCCTTTGATTGGCCTCCAGTCAGGTCTGCTTTTCCCTGCTTTTCCAAGGACTGTGGCAAGCTGGAGGTGTAAGGCAATAAAAGTTGTAGTTGTAAACTCACTTATTGCCCTCGGGCGATCAGCTGTCTGTATTCTGTACCAGCTGGAACCATTCCAGATTAAATTTTTGACACACTCACTGAACTAACCCTTTCAAATATGGATACTAGTAATTCAGTTTTGCAGATAATAATGCTTCTACGAACCATAAGATACACAATTACCCTGCGATCAGTTGCTTCATCAAAACAGTACAGATAGTTATGTGTTTTAGGGAGAATTGCTAATATCAGTAATTACTTAATCCCCCCTCAAAAGTATATAGTAGAGTTAATTTATCTGTACTTTATTTATTTTTATGCTGAAACAAAAGCAAGGTTGATCCTGTACATGACATGGATGGAGACTCAATTCCTGCCCTGCAAAGCGTAGTACGAGTAGAATCTTGCAATCTAATTATCAATTTGCAAACTTCATTTAAAAAGAGTTAAGGTTCAAAGCATCTTTTATGGAAGCCCCACTGACCTCCCAAAGTGATGTTTGCAAAAAATTGACAAATTTTTAAAAACCCTAAGCATTACACTGAAAAATTAAGCACGAGGTGTGAAATTTTAAATGCAGGAGAATGAGCTGATGAAACACCGGTTCTGAAGTGGAACATATATGATAAGCTTACATCTTATGAGGAATTCGGTCAATTATTTCATATGCTTGTATTACACAAATAATTCATAAGTGAGAGTAAAGCAGAAAGGCTGAAGTAAATGAAAGGATGCAAATAATGCACAAACATTGTTTAGTCCATTAATGATTTACAGCAAATTTAGTTAATATTTATGCCAAAAAGTATACTTTCAATTGATCTTATAGTAATAGCTGTCCAAGGGACAGAAAGTCATTTAGGATATATCATGGTTCTGATTAAATTCCAGCCTGTATTTGAGTCAAATAAGTCTTATGTGCTAAATCTTAGAAACACAGCTTGAGTACTTTAGGAATGGCAGTGGAATAAAAAGACTGAATTATGGAACTTATATTCAGTCTAGGGCAGTGTTAGTTATCTATAAAATGTATTTAATGATTAAAAATAAAAATCTCTAGGTGGAAGGAGAGTCAGACTTTCTAAGGCAGTAAGCGGCCACCATGTCATCTAGTCTGACCACCTGTATAACATAACACCATCCAGCAACCACAAACTAAATCCAACAATTACAATTAGAATAAAGTATTGCAGCTCTCAGGAAGCTAAACTGTTATGTGCTACAGGCAGAGAATAAGAGGGACTGAGGTATGCCAATGGCCAAGGCCTCTGAAATGGCAGGGAACTGACTAAGTGAGATACACCCAGGTAATCCTGGCAAGTAACCCACAGCTTCACATTGCACAGGAAAGTGAAGATTGGTCACTGCCAATCTGAGCACGGGAAAATTTCTTCCCGACCCCACATATAGCAAGTTAGACCCTGAGCCTGTGAGCAAGAACTATCCAGCCAAGCGCCTGAGGGAGAATGCTTGGTGTCACCTCAAAACCCTGGCCTTCCCTGTCCAATGTCCCATCTCCAGCCGTGGCCATCTTTGATGCTTCCGGGGAAGGAGACTAAAACAAAACAAAACAGAATATATTTAGGGAGGGTGGAGAGCGATAATGCTTTCCTGACCCCTGCAGGTGGCTGGCTGACGAACCCCTCCCTGAAGCATGAGCTTTAATAACACAAGACATAAATCAGAAGGGGGCCCCAGGGTTGTTGCCTTGTCAGTGATGTTAATTTTAAAATCTTACTTATTTTTCTTTTAAAGTGAAACAGTATAATGATGCGCTACTGGTTAGTCTGTAAGATCCTGATTAGCAAACTGATGTCCTCTTATATGTGAAACTTTTCAAGATTTAAAATGTAATGTTTCCATGTACAGATGACAGACTTTTCTTATTAAGTCCCAGTGGGTTTTGTGTGTGGAAATTCTGGCGTCTATTCAGATTGCTATGGCATCTGGTGCAGTTTGGTGTTGCTTCCCATTCACAGCACTGTAGAGTTGAGGCTCTAGAATGTCATATATTCCTTTACATACATTTATAAAGGGTTCCTATCTAGGGCTCTATTTGCTGTACCACCATTATAAACACATCCAAAACTCACTAGTATCAAAAACTCACTAGATCAAGACCTCTCCACTTTTCGAAAAACTTCTTCCCTCCTCCCCAATCCCACTTATGGGAGTGTTTAGAAGGAAGAATTTCTTGTTTTTCTACATAGTCTTTTTTGAGACTGTAAGGTACTATAGTGCTCAGTAATGATGATGGGAAAAAAAGGTAAAAGAAAGAGGACTATGCTTACCAAGATAGAACGGCAATAATTATTATTTATTATTTGTATTGCACTTATTTGTAGGAGTCCCAGTCATGGACCAGGGGCCCACTGTGGCAGCACTGTACAGACACAGAACAAAAAGATGGTCCCTGTCCCAGAGGACTTACAATCAATTAGTTAGAAATGAGCTAAATATAATTTTATTTAGAGGTAACTTTAGCAATATGCCAGTATTTTGTGTCTCTCCTGCATTCTAAGTCTGTGTATTGTAGCCTTAAATTGTATTTTCCATATGCTAGACTAGATGGCAGACTGCAAGTGAGAAGGCTCATTAAAACATCTACATATTATTAAACATCACAATAATCATTTGATCGTTAATTAACATGTGCACACCTTTAATTGCAGGTTTTTGGAATTGCTGTCCCCACAATATGTGCAACTCTCCTGGTATATTTATAATTCAAACAGGATTTAAAAGAGATTCCTGCTGAATCTCTCAATCTGTTCTTTCACTTCATTGTATTATTTCAGCTGTATGATGGCAGTTCAGAGCAGTCTGCCAAACTATTCAAGCCTGCTGAATTTTTGCACTTAGCTGTGTCAGTAGTGCCTGCATTGCCCAGAGTTTGTTATATGATAACAGAGTTTCATGTGCCATGGCAGAGTTAGGCAGTTCTTTCCTTTAGCTAGTTTAGTATCTGGGGTGAGGGGGGAGACAGATTCTCAGTACGTTGTTATAGCTCCTTTACCTATGACAAATTACACCAGCTGAAGATATGTTCCCTGGTAATTTTTTTGCATATTCTAATCCAGTTTTAAGAAATAATAGGCGTTGATAGGTTCCTGCTCCCCTTAAAGTTAGTGGTAAAACTCTGACTTCCATGGAGTAGGAATGAACCTGAGATGACCACTGTACTTTAACACATGCTTTAGGGGGGAGAATATTACACAAAATCTTTGAGTCTTGTTCTCTGGCCCAAGGACTAGCTTTGAATGTGGGTTTGCTTTTTTGTTTTGCTTTTTTTTTTCCCCTATCAGAGATCAATTAATTTAGCTTAAAAGAATAAATCTTTCCCATAAGATTTAAAAAAGAAGTCCAGGAATAAGTTTGATGTTGTTAGAATTTATTCTTTTATTGAGTGCCAATATGTGGTAGGTGCCTCACAGATATAGAATTAGACAAATCCCTGCCTCAAAGAGTTTAGGATCTAAATAGAAAATTGAAAAGGATTGAACAATGGAAAGGGATGGAATGGGGTGACCAAACTTACTGACCCCCCGGGACTTCCCTCCCTGCTGGGCGTAATCCTCTAGTCCCACCACACTGCCTCAGCGCAGAAGCTCTAAGTTCCCTATCCCAGTGTGGTAGGCAGAGAATGGGGGGGCTCTGCAAGCCGCACTTGGACTGTAAAAGAGCTGCATGCGGCTCACGAGCCACATTTTGGCCACCCCTGGGATAGAATAAAGGAAACAATGGCCCTAGATAGAACATACTAGCAAAATGACTGAGGCCAAGGTTGAGGCATGTCTTGTTAGTGCCATGATATTTTTCCTTTCTGCAGTTGCTTCCTATTTTATATCATTTTGCTATCTGCCCCTGCTCCAGCCATCTCCTCCTAAGCGTTGCCTTTAGCTCTCCCCTCTCAAATGGCACCTTTCTTTCACTACTCCTTGTCTCTCTTATCATTCATAGACTTTGGAGTGAATATTAAAATAAGAGGTAACTAAAACAAAATCTAGCCATTAATAGTCCATAGGGAATAGAATGTCTAAAGGTACCAGTGTGGGATTTGCTACAGGTGGGAGTAGGGCTCCTAGAGCTGCTTGATTTTTCACAGAAGTTGTATTAATAGTGGCAACTGCATTTAATCAATATAAAATTTGCAATATCTTTGTTTGAATGCTGGCTGGTCAAAATGGACTTTTTCCGTATCATTCAATCTGAAGCTCAGGAAGGTCTCTGGAAAGGTTTGATTGCCTAGTTTGTAAAGTCAGTTTCCAGATGATAGCAGGCCATCTCTCTCAGAATGTGTTTCATTCTATCTTGGAATATTTGTCATCTAAGAACTCCGTTTGACACTGTTAATAGGCATCTTTTTCCATATTCAGAAATTATTGCTAAGATTCATGTAACAAGTAACTCAATTTTTTTATTACTTCCACCTGATAAACTGCTTCACTGCTGCATCTGATGACTTCATGCTTTGACTGTGTCTCCTGTGCTTGTTCAAACAGCTCCTTTTTATAATTGTTTCTAACAAGCTGGCTGTCTTGGTAAACTATTATTTGTCTTTGCAAAAGGGTATGGTGCTCATTCAATTTTGGACTTCTGATTTAAACTTTCTACAAAGAAATGTCTAAACTATCTATTACTGTGAATGGCACCTACACTGAATCGGAAGCCTTTGATTACTTTGATTGTGTCTCCTGTGCCAGTTCAAACAGCTACTTTTTTCTAATTGTTTCTTACAGGCTGGCTGTCTTGGTAAAGTATTATCTGTCTTTGCAAAAGGGTATGGTGCTCATTCAATTTTGGACTTCTGAGCTAAACTTTCAACAAAGGAATGCCTCTTCCAGACATTTAAACTGTCTATTACTGTGAATGGCACCTATACTGAATTGGAAGCCTTCTTAGATTCCATCTATCATTATACTTATACATTCTAGTTATCTAACTAGGAACATGTTTCACATCAGTGTATTTGAAAAGGCTGGAAAGTAAATGTACATATGAGTTCTCTGGTTTCTAGCTGATAGATTGTAATGGGTGCAATGGGCTTTTCTGTTTGCACACAGTGCTCAGTGAGGCCTGTGGGCACGACCGTAATACAAATAATAAATAATACTGAAGCATGCATGAATTGCATAATTAAAGGCACTAAGGCACTTGTCAGGCACTATGGCACATTATTTATGGCATCTGCTTTTGGCAAGAAATTCTGATCTGCTACATCCTCCTGTCCTACATCTTCTTAATCTTTCACAATAAAATGGGCTCTCTTACATCTTCAGGCTGGATATATCTCCTAGTGCAGGTCCATCACTGTCTCCCACTACTGGTTACATTATTTCTGTGTAGATTGTGGAGTTTATGAGAAGCAGAGATCAGCTTTACGTCTCTGAATGTGGTATCCATTTTCTCACTCTCACCAGAAACTTGACTGTTATTTGGCCACTCTCAGTTCCTGTTTCTAGTGCAGTGCTTACAGTGGTCATAATCAGGGAGCAGCAACTTTGCATTTACTGATGTTAGTTCTGAATACCTCTTGTATAAGAAGCACTTTTATCATAGTTTTCTAAGTCTCCTGAGATTGGGACAGCTTGGCACAATAATATGGTCACCTTATTCCATTCAGATTCCTTCTTTGGCTCTGGTATGACCATATGGAACTTTTTTGGATCTTTTCTGTGGTGAATAAAGAGAACTCCTGGCACTGGTTGGCACCTAAGTTGTGGTTATGGGGAGATAGCCTTTGTTGATTAGACAGCTCACTATGTTTGTCCACTTCTGGGTCAGCCGAAAGTCAACCAGCCTTCCCACATATCTCTTTTGTATTTTTTTTCTTACATATGATCTTGCTGACAGCAACCCATTATTTTAAATTGTGCTTTTTTTTTTTTTTTTTTTTTTTTTTTTTGCTTTAAGTTAAATTGCCCAACAGTTCTTTAAACTGGTGGGATGATCTCATTATTACTGTAACTTTTGCAGTCTGATTCAAGACATATCTGTCTTTTTGAAAATTTATTCTAAGGAATGCCTGTTCTGGTACAGTAATGATAGAATCCTTATGCTAAACTGAATTAGAGAGAATTTCTGGTATTATATTAGGATATAATTTTGTATGTGTGCACTCAGATCTGGAGTGGAGAGGTGAATGATATCATTAGAATGGAGGCAGTGGTGAATTTCACAATGATATAAATATAAAGTAGATAGTGCTATTCTTCTTGAATTTTATTACTACTTTAGTAAGCAAATTGAACCTTGGTAATGGAACCCTTAAACTGAACACACAGTTCCTTTCAACCCAGATACAGAGGTTTTTGTTTTTTTCCCAAAGTCTTAACCTTAATCAGCTTCTGCTTTACAGTCAGTGGACAGCTCAGCCCATTATCTTTGCTCCATTCAACCTGTCAGATTTCATTAGCTTGCCATGTACAGAGAAGTCCCTCTACAACCGATTGCTTGTTAATTCTTCCACAGCAAACTCTGAGGGATTTTCTTAAAAAGCCATTTTAGGCAAAGTAGTTGATTTATACTTCCTTTGGCACCACTTAGCCAAAGGTTCAACAAACATCAGATTTTTACAGCTCACCAGAGCTTTATAAGATTCTGTTTTTACTGCTTGAAATTCTGAAAATAATCTGGTGGTGGTGGCGGTGGCAGTAGTTACCATGTTAAAAATCTGTTCACTTTTATAATATTGCAAGGAACACTCCTTGTAACTTTTCCCCCATAGGGCAGTTGTCTTCATTAAAGTACATTAGAAATAATATGAAGCAGCTTCTTTTAGTTTCAACATCTAGTGACAGAAGTTATTGATGCACGTAGAGTATATTTAAGTTGGATTGTTACATGGCATTGAAACTTGCTTCTACAAGGTACATAATTTCTATTTTTTTTTTTTTTTTGCTAAACTTTACATACTACTGCAAGAATGTCTATATTGGAATTGTTGAGTGTCTCTTAAGGAGACAACTAACTATCAGACTGCTAAGATGATCATATCCATTCCCTTATTAGAATTATGAATATTTCAAGTAGGTGTTACTGTAATACAAATAATAAATACTAATCATAATAACTAGCTGAATATGTTGAATATCTTCCTCAACATACTTTTCTGATAGCTGGCTGTTTCCATTTGGAAAAGATAGTGTCCATTTGGCAGTTGTCTGCTGCCTTTCTGTTCCTTCTAGCTGGTAAATATTCCTGTTAAGTTTTCTTTTTTCTTATCCCTGAGATAATGGCAAATTCTCAAAACAAGGGTACGTGCTTGGGTGACTGGAAGTATAATGGAAGGATTGTCAATGGTGATGGAGGAGGAGGCAGAGGAGAGAGTTTAGAAGGAAAGATGAAAACCTTGTTTTTTCCCAAGATTGATTTTATGGAGCTGTAAGAGATCCATGAGGTGATATAAGAGCAACAAATAGAGACGGGAGTCTGGACAGAAGGCAAAGAGGCAAGGAGGAGAGAAAGATTTGAGAGTAATTAGCACAGAGCTGATGAGAGTCCATGGGAGTGAATTAGGCAACCAGAGAGCTAGTGTAGAAGGGGGGCAAAAAGAGGAATTAAGGACAGACTGGCTGGGAAATTCAAGTGGAGAGTAAGAGGGATGAGGAATGTAAAGGTAATGATGAAGCAGTCACTAAGGCAGGTGGAGAACAAGCAAAGGACTGTCACAGATGTCTAAGGAAAAGAGGGTTGTCTACAACATCAAATACAGGAGAGTGATTGTGAAGAATGAAGACGGAGAGGAGACCTTTTAGACTGGGAAAGGGAGAGTTGTGAGTAATTTCAAGGGCAGTTTAGGTGGCATGGAGAGAGTCAAGGAGAGCGCTAGAGGAGATTAAGTTGAGATTCTGGAAGTAGACATTTTATGCATAGATCTTGGAGGTAAAGGAAGTAGAAGTTGGGTTGAAAAAGAGTTTTATTAAGATAGGAGAATAACAACATGTGCAAGTGCATAGGGGAGGAAGCAAGAAAAGAGAGAGAAGTTAGAAGACATTGAATGAATAAGTGAGCGTGTAAGGGAAGATAGGGAACCTGGGCAGAGAGAGAAGGAGGAGAAATGGAAAGGGAACAGGATTTATCAGACAGTTAAAGGTGCTGAATGCTTGACCATGGATAAGAGAAGCAGAATCAAAGGACTGAGACTGCATCAGAGAAGAGTTGGAATGCTTGTCCAGTGGAGCTGAATGAAGAAAGAACAACTGTATGGTGGGAGGAAGTACATAGTGGAAGATTTACTCTAGAAGAAGCTTTTGTTGAAGCAGTCAGAAAGTGAGATATATGAATTCTATCTTTAGCAACCTCAGGTAGTTTTCATCTACAAAATTCGGAGTGCAAATTTAGGTTGAGGCCCTTTTCAAAACTTAACCCTTAAAATCAAGTGTTTTCCATTCTTTACTCCATATTTTTGAATAAAGTACAATACTGTACCCTTTCAAATAATACATTAAACTCAGCATTAAAACCTACTTCAAAATTAGTCTTCCTTTTTTGTATACTTAAAACCATGAAGGTAACAGGGAGAGGCGAGGATAAGGTTCTTGATAATCTAGTTCGCAGGGTTGTAGCATCCTTTTATTAATTCATGTTGAAAATGATATCTCCCACTGCTGCTGCTATTTCTTGAAGTCCTATAGAGTTTATGCAATTCTTTTCATTATGAAATAGGTGATGAAATAAAAAACTAGGTTTTTAATTTTGATTTTATGGCACTTTTCCTAAATCCTTTGCTCCCTTACATTTGCTTCATATGATACATTTTACTGGTTTTGTGATCCCAGGTTGAAACTTTTTGTTTTTGAAGTAATGTACAATAGTTTGAAAATATTTATTAGGAATGTAAGATAAAGGTAACATTCATTACTCTGGTTTCCAATAAATATTCCATATGTACTTATTTTGCTGTTTGTGTTTGTTTGGGGCAGATGGGAGAGCAATGCTTAACTGCAGTAGAAACAGTGATCTATTAGTTTTAAGATGTTTTCTCCAGAGATATTTATTAGTGAAACCACACACACATACAACTAGGCACACTCTTCATCATACAAAGCAATTAATACTGTATCTACTGAAAACAATTGTCCCATCAGCTGTGAATGCTAATACAAATTATAATTAACCAGCACCAGTTTTAGAGTGCAGGTATAAATATTCTAACAATTTTTTCAGTTTGTTTTGCATTTTCAGAAAAAATTATTTAAGCCTTTGTCTGAGGACAGTGTTCATGGTCACGGTAAAGTAAATATTTTGATGGAAAGACTGAGTTACTAATTCTTTTTCTTCTTGTTTTCAGTCCCAACAAAAAAAAAAAACATTTGTTTCTTTGGTTTGTATGTTTTGTTTTGTTTTGTTTTCCCTGGGGAGGTAGATATCTTCAGGATATAGATGTAGATATACACCTAAACAGATTGCATTGTGACCATGTGCGCTACTAAAGAGCAAAGGTTTCTTTCTGCTTATTTTGGTTCAGTGAAATGAAGTACATCATCTTACTCGCTCTTTTTGACTAGCGTGCATGAATGGTTACTTGGTTGAGAATAAAGGGGAACCTTAATATGATTTCTACTTCATCTAGGGGCTTGTCTTTTTTAGTTCAGTGCATCTTTTCTTATCTAGGGGACAGAAAAATTGTATTTGTAATACCACAGATCCAATAAAAAAGATGAAATGGTGGTCATGATTTTGGAGAAGAGATATGAAAAGTTGATCAAAGTAAATAGTAGAGATGGCTGAAAGCATGGTATTTGATTCCAGAACTAGATGAGATTCAGAGTAGGGTTCAGGTTTGAGACTGGATCAGAGTCAGAGAATAGGTTTGAAGTCAAATCAGGGCTAGGGAATGGGTTCAGAATCAACGGCACAGACATCTTGTGAGCTGTTCTCATGAGATTTAACCTGGCCGAAACACAGAATTTAGTTCACAGAAAATATGGCTTGGAAAATTATGAAAAATTTTCATTTCAGAAACACCAACACATCCTCCCTGAGACCCTGGAAGTGAATGACTGAAATGGGCACAATTCTTGTCAGTTACAATGCTGCATTAAGTTTCAGGATGCCACTTGATTTTTGAGGTTCAATTTTTTAAGCCCATTATTGGTAAACATTTCCATTTTCTTATTGGAATTCACTGTTTGTATTTTAAGCTGAACTTATGTAACTGTATTTATGATTTTACAAATTGTACAGTAGTATTTTATATACATTTTTGTTGATTCTGTAATTTCAACACCATGAACCTTTGCAAGTTCCTAAAGCAAGGTTCTGTGTAGGGGGTTATTTTTAGGTTATTTAGTCTTAAATTTCAGCAATGATATTGGTGAGTGATTGAAAGCTAAAAGATTCCTACATTATTAATAATCTACTACTGAGCAAATCCTGATATCCTGACACTATTCATATTTACTCCTTCCTCAGATAAAACCCCATGAGAGTCGGTCAATGAGTGTAATATCAATTATATTATTTTTATTATTAAATAACCTAAATTGCAAGGTCGGTGGGAATTGGGTAAAGGAAGAGTAAGCTTTTCATTATTAGCAAAGTGGTTCAAATCAGGGAGTCTTGCCTGGGTAAGGACTGCAGTATTGCCACTCTCATGCATCCCAGAATCATGATATTGGCTTAAAAATCATAAAATATTTAAACATAAATAAATAAATAAATGTAAGGTTCTTTTTATTTGCTTCCTGTTTTCTGAGCCTTTAGGGTCCACTTTCAAGCTTTTTTCTCTGCAACAGTGAGGGTTAGAGACTTTTAAATATATATATATATATACAATAAAAGCTGAGATTTCCATGCAATGTCTTGATTTTATTGAGAGTCTTGCAATATTATTGTGAGAGTAGCAACACTGGGCCTGACTAAAACCTCAAGACTTGATTGTGACTCAGTCCTACACAGCTGCAAGAAATCCCTCTTCCACTCTGTGTAATTCTTCAAGTCTTATTCAGATCATGAGTCTGGATGGAGGAAGAGCAGGAAAGGTCTGTGCCCTATCCACAGAGCTTCAAGAGCAAGAGCATATGGAATGGTAAGGAGTAGGAGGAGCCATAGCTCTGTTCTTGTCTCCCCCTTCCTTCCACGTGTCATCCAGTGGATCGGGCTGGATGTGAGGTTGGGAGTATGCTGCTTCTGGAAATGGGCAGATGCTTCATTGAAAAAAATAGGAGTTTGGTGTGAAAAAATGTCTGAGTTATGTAGCAAAGTTCTGCCAGTGCTACTTTGGAACGTAAGTTACAGAAAATGGAGCTGCCCTGAGTGGCATTAATTTGTAGGCAAAAGTATGCACAGTCTTGTGGTAAAATTTAACAGTTAATGGAATATTTTAAGCATGTAAGGCTCATTTATAAATGGTGGGGCTCAGTGGCAGGCTTAATCTCAGATTGCCAGGGGCTTGGAAAAGTATGTTAGCCATATCTAGAAGCTATGGCCTTTTATTACAGATTATACTGGTGTATGTGACAGTGCAGTGTTCCACATCTTCCCCTATTAAAATATCCACATTTTCTAGTCTCTGTGCAACAGGAGTTTCTTGCCATGTTCACTGTCATTTGCTAAAATTTTATTTTCTTATGACTCAGGGGTGTGATACAAATTAATTTACACAGCTAATTTTTGTAGTCGCCCTTCCCCCCACATTTATATTATACTGAGGAAAGTAGTTGTGAGTGCGGATGAACCACACTCCGATTGCCACATTCAAGGCAGCCTGCAAGAAATAGCAGACAATTCCCCCAAAACTGGCAGTTTATTCTATAATTAGATTCACCAAGCCAGCAACTGAAGGACTTCTGTATCACCACACTGCTTAGCAAGAAGTCAGAGTCCTCTTTAGGCTCCCATCTAAGCAATCCAATCTAATATAGAGAGATGTTATTGAAAACTTACTATATGTAAAACAGCAAGAGTCCTGTGGCACCTTAAAGACTAACACATTTATTTGGGCATAAGCGTTTGTGGGCAGAAACCCACTTCATCTGACGGATTACTATATGTGGGCAGAAACCCACTTCGTCGGATTACTATATGTAATTTACTATATGTGAGGTTCTTTCTAATTCCAAAGGATCAGACACTTATTGTAGGTCAATATGTATTTCAGATCTTACCCCAATATCATGCTGTCAGCCAATCCTCAGTAAACTAACTAAAGATTTATTAATAAAAGAATAGAGTTATAAATGGTTAGTAGATCATATACATATAAAAGTCCTTATATCATGTTTGTAGCAGTGATGGAAAGACTTCTGGCTTGCAAGAGTCTTGTTGGTAGCTTCCAAATATTGGAAGGTCCTCAGTCCATAATTCAGGATGCTCCTTTTAGCTGTAAATCCACAGTCCAGAGAATTAGAGTAGGAAAGAAGCAAAATGGAGATGTTCCAACTCCAATTTATATCCTCTGCCATGTGCATGGAATTTTACTGTCCCAAACAAAGCCCACAGCCTAGGTGCCTGGAAAGTTACTGGCCCAAGATGGAGCCCGGGGCATATGCCCTTATCACATGACCTGAGATGGTTTGCTGAATCATAAGGGTGGTCACTCGTGCTCTGCTGTCTGAAGCATTTGCAGGAAGAGCTATCTGGAGAGGATGAGTTTCTTCAATGACCCATTGTGAAAGTGGTGTGTCCTTGATGGTGCATCAACACATAACTGTCTAGCCCTAATGTAAATCTATCGGGGGAAAGGAAGGGTCACCCAGGAATATAACGTATAAATTACAAGTACATGGCCAATTTCATAATTTCAGATACAAAGATAACACATGCATATAAACAAGTTAATCATGTGTAGCAAATCATAACTTTTCCATTGATACCTTACATGACATACTTTGGACAAGATTTGTTGCAATTATATAACAGTGGTAATATCAATGATATAAATGGTCATCTTTAATCATACAGCATCACAGTAGTGTCCATCGAAGTTAATGGCAAATCTCTCCTTAACTTCAGTTGGAGAAGGATTGGGTCCAATATCTACAGTTAATTAGAAAATAAAGTCACAGTTTAACCTAATAAATTCAAATTATATTTAAATCCGCCTTTGACCTATAGCAAAGTTGTGGAATCTTTAGAAATACGTTAAAATGCTGAAATTGCTCAAAATCCATTCAAACAGCTGTAGTTTCACCTGTCAGACAGTAGAGGGGAAAATATTACACATTTTTGGAGCCTAGAGATACAGTCCAAAATGTAGTACTTTCCACCTTACCCAACAATTTTCATAAATAGAATAGAATTTTCACAAGTCCTGTTAAATAGGACTTGTCACTCATATTCTAGCACTAGTAGCTATTGATTGACTGTACAGCAGTAATATTGTACTAGCTTCTTGAATCAGCACTATGTTTGAATTTCAAACAACACTGGCACCATAATCATATTTCTTTACTGAGCAGTCGTTTGATATCAGCCTAGATAGACCCTCATGTTACAGTCCTTATTTTGGTAAATCCCCCACTGAATTCAGTGGGAATTTTACCCGACTAATCACTGCTGGATCAGTCTCACATTCTACAATAGTGTCTGAATTTTCCAGGTCTGATCCTTTAAGGTACAGAATCAGAATGTGTCCTGCACATTGTTGAGGTCCCTCAACTCTAGCTCTCTTCAACTGTTGAGGGACTTCAGCACATGGTAGGATTAGGCCACAAGGGTACCAGCTTTAAAGTTTTCCTTTTCCCCCTTCACAGCCCAATAGACACCCGTGACTAGACACACTTGGCTGCACGTCCCCCCCCCCTGAAAATAATGTCTACTAATCCTTACTACTTACTTATGTCCTTTCTTGCAGAGAACTAAAGGCAGTTTTAAAGCTATCAATCATTAGTCAGTTAAAATGAGGAGCAGCCGACTTGTTCCTATCAGAATACTGTGCCCTCAATGTGTGTCAGTCTTGATATTTTGGCACTCGCTTTCTCAGAGAGATTTGTTTCAATTTAACAATGAATTACACAAATTTCTACTTCTTTCTTTTTTATATATATGCAGGCAACAATTTTTGTAATCTTTTGTCATTTTTAATGAAACAGCACAAAGTCTTTCAGCTCCATTACCTGGCATAGTAATAGCAAGTAAGGGAAAGAAGACAGGGCTAAAAAGCCTACTGCTTAAGGAGACACTGATTCTTCCTTTTGTTTTGTATTGAGAAGAAAGTATGTTCCCAGAAGAACCTAAAGTTTTATTCAGAATCCAGAAAAGATCCTCCATGAGGAGCTGAGTTTTTTTCAATAAGAAAAGTGTTAGTACTTCACTTCTTGTTTAAGTAACAAGGATTTTGACTTGTATTGTCAGAAGAAACTTTCTCCATCTGGCTGTTTTCTTCTAAAATCAGTTTAGAAATTGAAGTTGCCTTCTTTGGTTGGATGGCCTCTATAGGTGAGAGTGCAATTCAGATCCATTCACCACTTGGCCACTCTGCTGAGATTGCCAATCAGGGTCATCATTGTGATGGTGGTTTTTTTGATCTCCATACGTCCCTTTGCTAGGAAATGAACTGAGGTCACCGACTCTTTTCTAATCACCAAATGGCAGAATGTTAGTATACCTAAGCTATATACACCTGTAGTCACTGCAGGTATGGCTACAGTTCAGCTAGGAATGAGTCTCCCTGCCCAGATAGACACTTACTGATTACAAATAGTGACCCTCAGGACGAGAGTCTCCTGGTTTATCCAGTTATGCTATCGGAATATTTTCAAAGGCAAAGAAAGTAATCCAAATGTGGAACAAAGAATGGTGTTTACAGTTGGTGATAACGTAGTAGATAACCTCCTGTCTTCAGTATGGTTCTCCAATGATTAACTTTATCTTTCAAGAAAGTTACTTTACTTCTGTTCTTCACAAGTGAGAAAGGAGAGGAGATCCTAACAGCAGCCCCTTCCCTCATAGCATTATTATCACAGTCCATCAAAAAAGATAGAAAGAAAACAGCTATGTTATTTTAATAACAGTGTCCATGATGCTTGAATTTTTTAATAACTGATCAGCCAATATCTTTTCTGTTGCTCTTGGTGCTCTTATTTACACAATGCCATCAGTGCATTACAATAGGGAGAGTGTGCTGAAAAAAGAACACAATCTCTAACCTGAAGTGATTACAATTTGAAAGGAGGAGTGGGCATAGTATAGTGCACATGTACTGTATAGGCAAACAGTGTCTAGTGGTCAGATCTGGAAAGCTTTGCTTTCCTGTTGATATACAGTGTCTACGTCTCTTGAAGAGAAGTCTGAGCAGTGGCATGCCGTGACACTTTCAGTAAGGCACGAAACAACTTCTTTGCATGCAACGAATACCTATAAAATGATGTCCTCCTTGTGTATGTGAAGTCAGATGTGCGGAGGGTGTCATTTTGTTCTACAAAATTGGGTTATTAAGAAAGCAATCTAGAATAAAAAGATATGAACACCATACAGTCTGTTTTTTTTGCCATCTGCAAGAGAATCTATTTTCTGAGCACCCTGAAAAATTTGAGGAGGTTTAAAAACTGGTGTGAAAATAAATGAAATAATCAAGCAAAGGAAGAAACTTCAGAAACCAAAATTACACAATGAATAATGAGTTTGAGGCCTTAACTTTCCCCTCCAGAAAATTTTTCTTGTGGCAATAGAACTCTTTTCCCTGGAATGAAACATCAATTGCTTTTTTTTATTCACCAGCTCATGACTGACAGCTTTAGAACTTCTCTACAGAGAAGGATGCAAGTCCATTGGAAAGACTGATGGTCATGTTATGTAAAAAAAAAAGAAAATATATAAGTAAAATTGTCCTTTATGATTATATGAATTCATGTTTAGTGTTTATTTTTGAATACTTGAAAAGGATTGTTTTTATGCATGGGGTGTTTCCACTTTTATTTTTTACCAAAATCAAGAGAACCACCAGCTATCCATGTATATTGATTCTTATGTAGTCATAAAATCCAAGAAAATATGCAGGGAACAGAGTTCTTCTATAGATAATTTAAGAACATTTAAATGAAGTCACTGTTCACAGGCCTGATGAAAAATATGTTGAACATGTTGCTAAATTACTCTTCATGGCTGTCCCAGTATAACTTATAGCCTATAATTTTCTTCAGCAATTTCAATTTCTCCTGCTTGCCTTTATTTTTATATTGCTTTATGCTGTTCAGTTTTCAATGGAGCAAACGGTTTTACAGAAGAAAAAGTATATTTTTTGAAAATGCAGTTGGAAATGGCATTATTAGCTATTAATTATTCCATAATAATATAAAATGTAAAAATAAGAGTCTGCATTTTGTTACAGTATTGTCTTAATTGCTATTTGCTGTGAAAAGACGGTTGAGGTATTTTTTATTGTAGTTAATCTATATAGGACCTATTCGTGAATATTCTTACTGTTGCTAGCTTTCACCAACACAGACTTAACCATGTCGCCTCTCATTGCTGGGTTGAGAGCTGGAAACCATTCAGGATGAAAGTGCATACTTCTTCAGTGTCAGCCCTTTATTTTATATCCATCTCTTCCCAAGAAATGGTTACTCATCTTCTTGTAACTAATGTTCTTTGAGATGTGTTGCATATATCAATTATACTGTAGGAATGTTAGTGTCTCGTGCACCTGCGCAGGAGAGTTTTTTGAGCAGTACCATAGAAACAACCACATAATGTACCCTGAAGTCCCTCGTGCTCTGAGCTGAGAGTATCAAGGATAAACGCCTATGTCCTGATAGGCAACGGTAGCCAAATATTAATTAAAAGAGTTCTACAAGTTGATTGGCTTCCATGAGAAGGGGATTGTTTTGTCAAATTGTGGGCATACTATGGATTTATAAAGAGGCAATATGATATTTTCTGTCTTCTTATCTATCCCTTTCCTAATGATTCCCAACATTCTGTTAGCCTTTTTGACTGCCGCTGCACATTGAGTGGATGTTTTTAGAGAACTAGCCACAGTGACTCCACGAACTTTCTTGACTGGTAACAGCTAATTTAGACCCCATCATTTTATCTGTATAGTTGGGATTATGTTTTCCAATGTGCATTACTTTGCATTTATCAACATTGAATTTCATCTGCCATTTTGCTGCCCAGTCACCCAGTTTTGTAAGATCCTTTTGTAACTCTTCGCAGTCTGCTTTGGACTTCCACAAGCACATAAAAATAAGGGATAGGCTTGTTTGAATACATACCCATGCAGTTGGTGGTGCAGTGGCTAAATATCCTCTTCACCTCTCAATATGCATAAATTAGTCCAGGTAATATTAATGAGACTGGTGTATGCTCAACAAAGGGAAAACATATCCCTAATGCTTGAGTCTTGTTGCTGAGATTTATGAATAATATTAAACAGTTGAGTTGCATGCTGATGTTTCACACTGTTTTCTAACACTATTGATTTTACAATTTCTGAATCAAGCTACCAGATTTGATCAGAGAAATACATCTTTAAAAAAATACCAGGCTGATCTGGGTTCATAACAGAGGTTGGTTTAAACCATGAATTTGGATATAGATCTGAACTTTCCTAAAGTTCAACTGAGCGTTCAGTACCTCCTGCAGTATATAGTTATATTACCACCACCCATGTGTCTACCTGCATTCTGTATGCCAAATTTGTCCTTTGGGCTACTCTATGTTACTGTAATTACGCCAGCCATGAATTTGACTCTCTATATAAAAATTTTTAAAAGCACACCAAGGGCCCCATTGACTTAAGTGGGAACAGGAGGAGACATTAAGAGAAGAATTTTGAGATGTATCAAGAAGCTGTTTTATATAAATCTTATTTTTCTGATTTGGTTGTGTCTTCATATTTCGTAAAGAGTTTGCCGATGACAGTTAATGGTTTCTGTTCTAACCATAGCTATAGAAGATTTTGATACTGAGCTCCAATCTATGTTAACAGCAAGCATTTCTATGTAATCTGCAAGAAAAAGGAAAATACATTTTGGTAATCTATTAACAAAGATTAAGTGGAATTTAAGAAGGATTAACTAACCTGCATTCCACAAAATTGAACTCCACTGTACTCAGTATCAAACTTGTTTTTTCATAATATTGCAATTAATCCTCAATGAGAGAAAGTCTCATTGAGAAAATCAGTAACAATGAAGCTGAAAACTAGTACAACATAAATGAAAATTACAGTATTGATTTAGTTTCTCCATATTAGCACAACATATCCAGTGGTTTTTTTGCTGTGGCAATGACATTTTATATCATGTAATTTCTATTTCAAATCCTTTATAAATTTTCAGTTAAACATTGACACTTATTTCTAAAAGATGTGCTTTTATAACCATTTGGGATGGGAGAGAACCTTTGTATTTTTAAAAAAAGATCATACCAGTCAGTGGGTTGACATTATTTGTCTGATTATACCTTAAGTTCAGGTGACTCCTTTAAGAAGAAGAAATGGTTCCATATCAAGGCTTGGCATTCCCTCGGTAACCCAAGATACTATAAAAGAGAGATGGGGAAACTGAAACATTTATGGAAAACGGCAGGTACCTAACAATACCAATGTCAATTTTTTTTCCAAAAAAACAGGTGGAAGGATGATTTGCATTCATGATGGTTTGGGAAATCCTGTTTGCATCTAATAAATTTAATGGTTTAAGAATTACTCATCTGTGAAATTACATATCCCTGCAGGATTGGCAAGGTCCTGAAATCTCATGTTGACCTGCTGAGTAAGTGTTACCCATACCTGTAAAAGCTGACTTTTCAGGACAGTTTCAGTTTATGCAACCATTTTTTTTGAAAATTAAAACAGAGACTAATAGACACGAATATATTTTACTTGTATAGGTTAAGTCCTCATTTTCCTTTACTGTCTCCTTGACTTTCTTGGACATTCATCTTTTTTTTTTAATGTATTTGTCAAGTTCCCTGACATACACATGGAGGACAAAGAAAACAAACTGTTGTCTAGATTTTATTTAGGGAAGCTGAAATTCTAAGCTGTATGGAGGCATAAGTGAAATTAAACTTATCCTTAAATATTATCCATTAAATCTAAACCTTTCTGTGTCACAATGTGTGTATGTGTAGATAGCTATGCAGTTTTTAGGAATAGTTTTAGTGCAAAATATTTTTGTCTAAATCACTGCTTGAACAGTCATTTTCACAGCAGCTAAACTATTTTCCAAATCCAATAAAATTGACCCACTAGGACATAGTTAATCTCCCAGCAAACTTTCAAAAGCACGAATTACATAATGTTCAGTATAACTTCTTATATTACAAATTTAAAAGAAAACGTACATGATCAAGCAGGTACTTATTCTATAAATTTCACAAATATCTGCCACTTAAAATTATGCTCATGACACTGAAATTCTTCTGAAAATACAGTCCAGCAAATTCCAGCAAATGCCTGATTTCAAAGGGCTGATCCTGTGTGGTGTTTGAGTGCCCTCAGTTCCCACTGTCTTTACTTTCCGAAGTAAAGATTATGAAGGTTGCTCCTAGGGGTCCAATATGCAGCCACATAAATGGAATGCAAAATCTGAAAAGAAAGGACAAGAAAAAGCCCTTCAGTGTTCCACTCCAGCTTCACCTCTCAAGAGTTGTGTAGTCCTAATCCTTATTTATGCATCAGTGGCTCAAAGGGTATTCTCTCACTCCATGGTAGGTCGATAATTAAGATGATTATTCAAAAATTAATAAAAGAGTGATAGAAAAGTTAATTCTGTGTAAAACCTAGTCCCCATTCTCTGTGTGCGGTTCTTTCATTTGTTTCACAAAGACTGTAACATAAATGACCGGTGGGAAACCTCAAAAAGTATATTTACATATTTCTGATAATCTTCTAGGAGTTTTATGCTCCCACACCTTATAGGCTGCAACTTTAACACCTCAGGACATGATCATATCATATTTCATAGTTGTGAATGATCAAACCCAAATAACAACCTCCCTAGACTTTCTCCAAGACTTATGAGCTTTCACCCTTGTCAGTTGCCTGTGAGGACACTACTGTGCATCTGGCCCTTGAGGTATTAAATACACCTACTTTTGAATCATGGCCCTCTTGGGGAGATTCAGCATCAGCCCGTAAAGACCTTTGTTATGGTGTCCGCCCAAAAAAAAAAAAAGGATCAACGCTTTGTCCTCAAGGTTGCTTGTAGCTCATTAACACATAAGCAGTTCCAAAATCGACATCGAAATCCTATTGGGGAGAAAAGCCCTCAGTAAAGTCACACCAATTTTAATGCAACTATAAATGCATGTACAGTGTGCAATGAATAAGGAGGTGTACTTTGTTTAAACTGTGCAGATTTTATGCACAGTTTAATGTATTTGTCAGTGTTTGTAGAAGTGTATCTATTACAAATTATTTTTCACTCATGTCTGGAAACTTTAGTTTGTGCATGGGGGGGAAAGACAGAGAGTGGTGGGGGAGAAAGGAGGGTAATAGGTCCAGTTGTGTCTTGAACTTTTAAATACTACCCCTTTTCTAACTTGCTATGTTCTGTAGGTCTCTCGCTTTTATATGCATGACCTACTGTAACCTTTTCTGTGTATACAGTATACAGCTAGATGGTCAAGACAGAGTGGCAACTTGGTTCAACTGAGAGAGTGATCCATATGCTATATCTAGTATATCTATATTTGTGAGCTGTGGGAAAAGGCCCCTCATGATCTTTCAGACCATTTAGAGTGCAGCCTTTCATCCTATTTCTTGATCCTTCAGTTAAGAATGTGACACAAGAACATTTTTCCTGATTTGAATGATATTGCACATGTGAGAGATGTGTTGACCAAGGGTGCAGTGCCACTAGTGAAGTAATTGAAATGGAAGGGGATGTTGGGGGGGATGTTCCCCTTCCCCCAACTGATTCTGCTTTAAGGGAGAAAGTATCAGAAAGAGGGGAGGGTGAAAAAAAGCCTCTTGCAAACTGCCAGGTGATTTTTTTTTTTTTAATTCAGAGTCACCACCACTGTCACAGTTCTAACCAGATAGCTAAGAGGATGGAAAGACTCTCTCTGGAAATCTGGGATGTTGCTAATGTAACCAATTCCAGAATCTGGGTTTTGTTGTTTTATTCCCTTTCTTTTGTTGCTTCTCTTATTCTTACAAGTTGCATGGGGAAAGAAGACATGAAAAGGTTAGCCCTCAACTATGGACAAGGGATTAGCCATTTATGATGTGTCTTTTTGGGAGCAAATCTCTAAAGCACAGAGCAACAGTGGCAATAACCCCAAACTTTGGCTGGTCACCCTAAATTTTGAATGGCAGGCTGGCCATCATTAATGCAGTGGCATTTAGATTCTGTGGCCATGGGTGTCCTAGAAATATCTAAGATACATAACTATACCAGTAAAACCAGCACTCTTCATGACATGATCATTAATGTAATACTAAAGCTGTATATCACTGAGACATATGGGTAGGATTCAGTATGCCTTGTAATCGTACAATTCTTTTTGGCTATCCATGTACTGTAGCACAGATCGAGGGAAGGCGGAAGATGGGGTGGCAGGATGGTTAGTGTCTGCTGTGTTATGTATAAAAATCTGATTCCAGAGATGAAATCCTTTGAGTAATAGATGAGTCCTAAGATAAAGCTAATGTGGGAATGCTTCTTACATCAGCCAGCTGAAAGGCAGTCTTTGTACTAGAGTGATCTAGGCAGTCTTTGTGCTAGTAAAATGATCTCTGCAGGAGAATGGAGAGAGGATTTTCAGTGTACACATGTAGACAACTTTAGCCTTGGGCCTGAGATATTTGGCCTTTATATCAACAATCAGATTTATTCCAAATGAGTGTTGGCTCTTTACATGAAAGTGGACACACTGTGGATCTTGTATGTGGTCTTAAGTGAAGAGAGAGATGTTTGGAATACAGTGTACACACCTGTACCATAGGTCTTACCAGTCTCCTGTCAGTGTGGAGGACATGCTTTGATGATCTGCCCTCTGAGGATAACGTTTCACACTTTGAGGGATATCACTGCCATGGTGGGACATTACAGCACTATATTGTTCATGAACATCAATGTGCTAGCGTCTTGACTATCTCTGTCCTCCATGTTATCCTCGCACTAGTACTTACCGGTGTTCTTCCAAAGATTAAGTGAGGGAACAGAGAACTGAGTGCCATTGACTGAAGGTCAAGCTCTGAACCTGACCAGCTATGTCTTGAATAGTTTTTATGAAACTACACTATGGCTATGGTAGGGACTCTGGGTAAAAATCTGGTGTAAGCAGGTACAACTCAGCAAAAGTCAAGGAATTGCTCCTATTTGTACCAGACCTGCATTGGGCCCTAAGAAGTTTCTTCTCCAACATAGCATCCATGAAATTCCTGTCAATTAAACTGTTCTGGGTGATGGGCAATCTGATTACACTGGAATGCCTTTTGCTTTATTTTTAAATAGTGGGCCCATAATATATCTAAATCTGGTAATAGTACTAGCTCATTCTGCCTGCAGTTAGAGTGACTGCTTTTTTGCTGATTCAAATGGCAAAATTGCTTGTGAAATTTTGAATCCCTTCAGAATGCTCTGAAACAATTACTTTGTTCATTCCTGGCATGAAACATTAGAGTTACTTAAGTGGTGCAAAATTCATAGAATGCAAAAGAGCAGCTGACACAACACACATCTGTAAAATGATAACTACATTTAACTCTGCCTTAAACTGAGTATGGTACTAAGGTGAGAAGAAAGTGATTCAACTGTGAGTGAGGGGGAAGGAAGAAGGGAAGACACAGGCCACAGGGTTAGTGGCCACAGGGAAACTGAAGAGGGCGGAGGACGACTGAATGGAATGATAAAAATGGTATAAGGTAGAGATGACAAAGAGAGGGACTGGGTACACGAACGCTGCTAACGTAGCTAATGAGATGAGTGAGCAAGAGGAGGTGAGGCTGGCAAAATGAAACAGGTATTTTGAAGAATATATGTTCTTTGTTAAACTCCATTTCAGAAAAAGTCCTTTATTACAAAAGGAGCATCATGTTTAATATTGTAGTCATGTTTTTAATTCTTTTTTTTTAACTGTATTTGCTGTGTTCTCACCCTCACACACAAAGTGTATTTGTTTCTGCATATAATTTATCTGAAGATATTTACAGTTTTCTGTAAGCTTAGAAGTCAAGTTGAATCCTGCTGCCAGGAACTGTATTTGTCACTAAAAATCACCTCATCCTGTCTGAGATCCCTCACCACAACTTGTACAGCAGAGAACTGTCAAATAGACATACACTGTGACAAGTTTACAGAAATCTATTTTCATCTTCTCGTCACAGGACGAGAATGTCCTTCCCCTCCCTCTCCAGCCCTTTATTTTGGTCCTGGCTCTGGTGCCATTATTCATGATCAGTAATACCATACTCTGCAAATAGCCTGATTTAAATTAATAGTGCTACTCGTGGAATAAAGTAGTAGTTGGTGGATGAGATCTTCAAAGCTGCCTAGAGGAATTGGATAGCCAGTTGCCAATTACAATTAATGGAAAATGTGGATGCAAATAGCCCAGTTGACTTTGAAAGTATAATTCAATGTGATTCAGGGTACCAGGGTCCTTTCTGAAGGAGGTTAACCTTCTTCCTGACACTCACCAGTTGGTGCTTTGTCACTGGAAAATAGGCTAATGCTTCACTTACAGTGTATACCCAAATATAACTCACCAGGGAAGAGCTTTTGCTTGTCACTGGAGAAATATAACTCATTAACTGCTTTTTTTATTTCATTGCTGCATCAACCATTGCCACCAAAGAGAGAACTGATCAGTTGATACTGGAATTCAGATAGACTTGCTTGATAAGCTTCATGCCACATCCGTTAGCTGCATAGGCGTGAAGAATGCCCTGGTATACTTCAGCTACTTCTGCTACATTTGACTAGGCTCCCAGACTCAAGGTCCAGGGATGCTGCATAGATGCATAGTGAGGGATCTAATTCTCTCTCACACCGCTGCATAGCCCTGCAGCTTGGGCCATGATTCGGAGCTAAATATTCATTAAAAACACTGAGATTGATTCACCTCTCACACTAATTTTACATTTGGCCAAACTCTATTGATTAGCTGAATTACTCCTAATTTACACTGGGGTGAGAGGAGAATCAGACCATTACCTGGTTTGGCTATGACTTTTACTGCCTAGGAAATACAGTTTACCAAACTTTTAATTCATTAGACGTACCTGTCACTGGGTATGCTTTTTTCTTGCATTATACCTGTAGAGGATCGTTGGTAGCATAATTCTCATTATCATTTCAAGCCATTACATACCACATGTGCCCAAATTACAATAATTTTTCATCATGCATCCAGCTACTATGAAAATACTAGTCCTTAAATTACTGTAGTTAAGTCCCTTACTACTGTGCAGACCTTGATTTGTTTTTATTGTTTAGATGATTACATTTTAATTACATTATTGTAACTGGGAGTACCTGCCTGTAATTAAATGCTGAGAGGCCCATCCATTGGAGCTGAATCTCATTTCTTTAAAGCAGCTCCATTTCTTGTAGTGTAAATGTACATCTCTATAAAGATAATATACTTCCACATATTTACTGGTTTTCAGTTTGTTGGTTGTAGGTAGTTCATTTTATTATAAAACTCTCAGTCAAGTTTTTGTCTAAAATGACTATTTAAAACTCCAGTAACAGTGCCAAATCCCATTGAATTCAGTATAATCTATTACTATAATTATTTTCCTACAGAAAAGTTGGAATGAGATGCCAGTTCCATTTTTAACTTGCATCACAGAGCAGACAACTGAAAAACAATAGTATCAAATCACGTATTATCATGCATGCCTTATAATACAGATATTTATCTCATTTCAGATTCATCGACTAGCAATTACAAATTTGATTTAGCTATCCAGTTCTCTCTTTTAAATCAATGATTAATAATTGCACTCTGTTTAAACTACTGTTAACAGTGGCTTTGTGTGTATGAGACTATAGGATAGATTGTGCCTAGCCGTAACACACCTGCACAGCCCTTCATTAGGGCTACCCAAACTGCTGCTCCAGGATTCAGGGGAGCATAAAGGCTGCATGCCACATTGTCCCCTCCACCACTCAACGTGGGAACAAGTGGGTGAGGGTAGGCAGAACCATAACGCTGCTTCCCTGTGTACTAGCTTGAAGCTGCAGGGGAGGAATATGCTGCCTCCTGAATAGGAGTTTTGCAACTTACTCTCCTTCTCCAGCACAGAAGGAGAGCCCCAAGAAGAATGTGTATTTCCTACGACTGTCCCTTACTACTGGCAGAATTCATCCTAGGCCTAGCTTTAAAAGCAATTAGGATACAGTGCAAGAATCCCGTGGGTTAGTTATCACATGCCAGTTGACCATGGATTCTGGAATATTATGGAAGATTTTTACATTGATGGTAATTTTTGTAGAAAAATTATTAAAACGTTTGATATATTAAAAATTGTCTTTATAAGCAAAAAACTAAAAAAAAATGTATCCAAAACTAGTATTCAAAATATCGCTTGCCTTGTCAAGAGCTACAACTACTGTCTAGATTTATTTTCCACCTTATATTTACTTTTGAACCTATCCACCTCTTGTCTGTAATCCCATGCAGAGGGAATAGACTAACTCAATACCCAAACAGTAAGAGGTGAGAGCAACCTGATGGCACAACTTTCATGTCACTTAGTTCTAGTTTTTACAACAGGTTTCTGATTTGGTTCATAGAGTGTACCTTTAAGATGGCTAAATTTGCCTAGAAAAGACCCACACTACAATTTGGATACTCAAATGTTGTTCAAACAAAGCTTATTTCTTTATACCTAACTTTTTCTTTGAGCAGTTGAATTTTGAGTGCATGCCAGCTATTAGTCTCACTTCAAATGAGTGGGGCTTGGCAGGTCTGTAAATATTGTGCGTAATTTATTGCATGAGCAAATAAGTGCCTGGAAGAAGATCTTGCACTGTCTTTTAACTCACAGCTCAGAGCTGTTTAGGATTTTTAAAACATATTAAAAATGTAAATTAAAACTTTATGAAGCAGAAGGAGTCTTCTTTAGGGGAAAATTATTCATTGAATTAATAAAATCTTTGAATTAACTGAGTGTATTCCTAATGGTGGCCATGGTTGGCTCTGTGCAATACTTTTCCCAAGTAAATCTATACTCGCCAAAACTCACAGAGCAAAATTCTGCTGTCAGATGTGCAACTTCCTAGTTCCAAAAAATAACTTTTTGGAGCAGTTTCACTCACCATAAGCCTTACTTAACTGAGGATCTTTGAGATTCTGTTAATCTTCCCAAAGTGTGATTCATTTCAGGGCCATGTCTCCTGCATAGCAGATTAGACATGGTTCTGAACCTAGCCCCCACCAAACTCGTGGGCAGGAGTTAGAAGTCCAGGTCCAATTTCGTGGGTTGGGCCCATTTATAGTTCAGATAGAGCTGATAGAAACTTGGACTTTCTGTTCTGAAGGAACTTCTGACATTTAAAAAATTTAGTTTCAAATTGGAATAATAACCTAGACATTTTCTGTGGAAATATCAAATAATTTTCATTTTGGAAAAACTGAACCATTTCTGTTTGTTTTTTCTGAAAGAACCAGCTGCCCTGACTCTCAGGGATTCTACATACTGCCCACAGAGAGCAGAGGACAGCACAGGGAGTTCCCTGGAATTGGGGGCAGCCAGTGAGGAAAAGGAGTGCAGGAGCCTAGAAGTCCTCTCACCATTTCCAGGGCTGCCAGCCTCCCTGCTATGGACCAGGAAGCCCTGGGGTCCCCAGATCTGAGGCGGTCAGCATGGTGGGGTTGCCATGGAGCCACAGACACTGGGACTCTGGGCTCCCCAGCAGCCCACTAGATGAGGTGGCAGGAAAGCAGGCAGGGTTCTGTCAGGACCCTGCCTGTTTTTCGGCAAAAGTTCCTCAAAACAAACGGTTCTGCCAAACCTTTTAGTTTTGACCAAGTGGCTTATTCTGACAATAATAACTCATTTCATCAAAAAAAATTCCCATCCAGCTCTAAGTTCAGACATTGAGCTTCCATATTATGGACAAATGGAAAGGCTTTTAGGACACTGCACAATTTCCTCCTTTTTGTATGCCTCCTTCTCCCATATTGTAAAGTGAGCCATTCAGATTCAGCCGAGTAAGAAGCAGAGGAAAACTAAGATTGTTGCTCACCTTCAGTGTATGTCTGTGCTGCACAGTAGTCATCTGTTCCTCTCCCTGACCCCACCACTCCCCCAGGCATAATCATTGTGGAGTGGCAGCAATGGCTGTGTAGTTCAAGTTGTGACCGAGCTTCCATGATAAGCTCTCTCTAAAATATTTGTTTCAAGTAATATCAGTCTCAAAATTGTAGGTTGACACGGGGGCCAAAAGAGAGTTTTTCTAACATATATAAAATAAGGCCAATGGGGTTCTTATAGCATAATATGTTAAAAAGGTAATCACTAGAGTTAAAAAATTCTTCTAACACTTCTTTTGCTGATTTGTAGCAAGAGAATAATGATAATTAGGAATATAAATAATTGTTTTACGATTTATAATCATCAGCCTGTGCTAAAGATTAGCTAATTAAACTTTTATTTTAAATAGGAAATTGAGCAGTGTCTGTTCTGGCTGTGGAACAGGGGCTTCTTCCTATGGCAGAAGTCTGGAATCCCTGAGATTGCATCTACTGTGCTAAATCCAGTATGTGATGCTGGAAGGAGACCATGAAGTGATTGTTTAACTGTTCTTATGTCCTTGTTTATTTGAGTTCTGTTTTGTAACTGCAAGCTTCTCATATCATGTTTATCCATCCAGGAGCAGGACTCTTCGACTATCTCACAGCATGATTTGATAGGGTGTTTCAAAGAACGTTCATATTCACTGCCATGACGTCCACTGAGAAATGTGATTGAGGAATAGGCCATAGAACAAATGAGTTGCTCAAATTCCCTTGGTTTCTTAAGAATTGAATCTACACAGCGCTAACAATATTCCTAACAGGCTGCTTGAGAATAGAATAACAGACAGGGTTTGGATGTTATTTTTAATAAGAACTGTATGTCTGTCCTTCTTTGCATAGTGTTGATAATTTAAGGCTAAAAGTTTACGTTTGGTTCTTCACTATGCTGTCCTTAGTAATTATAATTATAATTATTATTTGCATTACCTTAGTGTCTAGGAGCCCTATGGTAATAGTGTCAAGCATCAAGATCCCTTTGTGCTAGATGCTGCACAAACACAAAACAAAAAGCTTACAATCCAAGTATAAACAACAGATGGATACAGGCAGACCAACCCAGACCTCCTCCTTAGAAGTAATATAAATATGAAGTACAAGGAAATAATGAAATAATATTGGTCAGCACGGTAGGCAGTGGTCTCAGAGCACCAGTGACCTAGCCGTTGTCAATATTTTTGTTGTTATCATAGCAAAGGAGAGTTTGAAGGAGGATGATGTGGTGGTTTTGCCGATGTTTATGGGGAGTTCATCCCAACCAGAGAGGAGGGGAGGGGGCAGGGTGTATGGGGGAAAGCATGAAGGTGTGTAATGCCATAGAATTCAATGGTATTAAATTACAGTGCAGAGTCTTGGGGCTTTTTTTATTATTTGGCAGGTCTGAAGGCCATCAGTAGAAACTGTATTCCTCTTTCGTTACAGGAATATTGTCAAGGTTGTGTGGCCTAAAATTTGACCAAACAAACAACCAAATTCTCAGCTGTTGAAAACCTGCATAGTTTCATTGAAGTCAATGGAATTACATAGATTTACACTAGCTGAGAATAGTTTGCAATCAGTAACTGTTATAAAGCCTCAGTCTGGATTGATTATTGCCATGTGTTTAGAAAAATCAGCATCTCAAGTAAAGGATACTTACACTACAGTTTGTATAAGACTCCCAATGCAGCTTTACATGAGGATGTCAAGAATACAATCAAATCCCCTTTAGCATGAATTAGGCCATTGGGAAAAATACTATTCCTTCTTAACTGCCTGCATGATCTATAAATGCTTCAGGACAAGAATTAATGTGAGACATTCAATAATGTGCTGTGTCTGCCTAGCAGAATGTGAATATGATATTTTTTATAGAGAAGATCTTCTTTAACTATCTACAGTCCATCAGAGCAGAGGAGTTTGTCAGTATCTACCAAAAAAGAAGATTAAAAAAGCTGTCACTAATGGTAGGTATATATTCCCAGGTGCCTTCTGTCTTTTTGTCTTTCTTTGCTCAGAATCATGGAGCATATGCTGCCTGACAGATTTTTTTTTCCCCCTTTCCAGCGCTTCTCCATGAAGGAAGAAGGAGGAAACGTCAAAGAGAAAAGATGCAGTGATAATAAAAATTGAAGAAGGAAAAAAACTAGCTCTAAATGTTGATCAGTGTCAGATCTTGATCTATGAGGCATTCACTGGAGCTGGAACATGCTTCCGCCTCAATTCTTGCCTGTACAGTGCCCAGAAGAACAGTAATCTTTTCCATGTGTGCCTCATATAATGTCCATTCTGGCTGCAATCCCTTCAGCTGAACATTATTAATAAAGGAGTTAGCTCCAGTTTCTTCTGCCACCTTACGTCTATCTTCAGACTCTGGATGGTGGAGATGTCCAGTATAAAGCTTTGCACTTTCTGATACCACTAGGGGTGGGGAGTTTCTCATTTCTCTATCCCAGCAAATGACAGGGGTAGCAACTCATGGGGAAGAGGGAGTACTGCTTTCTCCTCTGACATTTCATGAGAAACTACATTTCAGGCAGGTGTCTTAGCTCAGTGCTACTGCTTCACACCAAGTTCTTAACCCAGCCTAGTGTTCCTGCTGTTTTAAAACAAGGAAAAATCCAATCATTCCACCTGGAGAATGAGCAGGGCAAGGTCTACAGCCAGCACCTACTTCAGGATATGGTAAATATTTACAACGAAGTCCATTAGCGAAGAACATTCAGCAACATTCAGGTACTGTAATTCATTTTAAAGGATTTCTAAAAGGAACTTCAAATTAGTTCTTTAGGGGTTTAGTTATCAGTGATTTCTCTAACCCATTATTTCATCCACCCTGTAGACTGGAGGACTTGGGACTCATCCATATATGTTTTTCAGCACTCTGAAAATCCATTTTCCAGCACTGTGCTTTCTGCCTTTTGCCTCGAATTTGTTCCAAAGGTGAACTCAGAATGATATTTTATTGACCCACCTGTGTTACATGTATTCCTAACCTAAGTTCAGTGCAGGTAAGTGAGCTCAGGTCACAGAATAATTTAACTTTTATATGGATGCAACAATGACAGTCAGACTTCACAGATCGACAAATCTTAGGGACTGGTCCAATATTGATTACAGCATTGGAACTTGCAAAGATTAATATCTTACCATTAAAAAAGAAGAGACAATTATATGTGTTCCATTTCAATTAAATTAAAAATAAACAAAAAATAAACACTCTTTATTTTCTGAACTGCATAAAAAATAACCCAGAGCTACTGTCCACAAAGACATTTCAAATAGCTCTCAAGAAGATGAATGACATAGATGAGCAAATCTAACATTTTAATTCGGTTGCTCCCAGGCATAGTATTCTAACGATAGAGCATTATTCTAAAAGCAATGAACTCCAGTCCTACTGCCTCCTGGTAACAGGGATGAAGAATCAAGATTGAAAGGGCAACTGCAAACAAACCTAACCAATGGAAATGTACAGGTTCTGTTCTTCTGACAGTGCTTGGTGTGTGGGAGAAGAGTGGACAAGCACAAACTTTTTACCAGCGGCATGAGGCATCTAAGGGTACATCTGTCCTGCAGTTAAAAACCTGCGGCTGGCCTGTGCCAGCTGACTGCAGGGCTCGGGTTAAGGTGCTGTATAATCGCAGTGTAGGTGTTTGGGCTCAGGACCATCCCAGAGCTCAGGCTGCAGCTGGAATGTCGACACTGCAATTAATCAGCCCTTTAGCCCAAGCCCCACTAGCTGGAGTCTGCTGGCAGGGCCCAGCCACCAGTGTCTAATGGCAGTGTAGACATACCCTAAGGTGAAATCCTAGACCCAGTGAAATCAGGGGGCAGGGATGGTTGCCAATGGCTTCATTGGGATCAAGATTTTATATTGATTTAGTTATGAAGACGCAACACGTTTCAGTGGATAAGGCACTAAACTAAGGGTTTGTCAAGCCAGGGTCTGACTACAGCACACTAACCTGTCACACTAAAAATTGCATTCTTTTACTGTACTGCCATTTGAAAGGGAACTTTTACTGCATTGTAGCAGGGTCCACATAGCCAGTTAGTGGGCAACAACCTAATGCCCTGTAGAGTTAAACCCTGTTTTGCCAAACTGACTATATATACAAGCTCTTAAGAGTCAGGAGCCAGATTCTGCCACTGGCTCTTCCACTGAACTCTTGTGTGACCTTAGGCAAGTCACTTAAGTGCTCGGTGCTTCATTTTCTTTCTGTAAAATGGAGCTAATGCCACTTAACTTCCTTTGTTAAGCATTTTGATTTCTGTGGGAGAAAAGTACTATGTGAAAACTGAGGAGAATTATTCATAAAGGATAAAGTTTGTATTTTTTATTTATTGGTTTGTAAGAACATAAGACTGACCATACTGGGTCAGATCAATGGTCCATCTAGCCCAGTATCCTGTCTTCCAACAGTGGCCAGTGGAACAAATAGCTCATCAAGTGATCCATCCCTTCACCCATTCCCAGCCTCTGGCAAACATCAATCCCTGCCTATCCTGGCTAATAGCTATTGATGGACCTATCCTCCATGAACTTATCTACTTCTTTTTTGAACCCCGTTATATTCTTGGCCTTTACAACATCCTCTGGCAAGGCATTCCACTGGCTGACTGCATTGTGTGAAGAAATACTTCCTTTCGTTCATTTTAAAACCTGCTGCCTATTAATTTTATTTGGTGACCCCTAGTTTTTGTGCTATGAGAAACAGTAAATAACACTTCCTTTTTTACTTTCTGCACACCAGTCATTATTTTATAGACATCTATCATGCCCCCCCCTTAGTTTTCTCTTTTCCAAGATGAAAAGTTCAAGTCTCATTAATCTCTCTGCATATGGAAGCTTTTCTATACACCTAATAATTTTAGTTGCACTTGTCTTTTCCAATTCCAATACATCTTTTTTGAGATGGGGGCAACCAGATGTGCACACAGTATTCCAGATGTGGGCGTACCATGAATTTATAAAGAGGCAATATAATATTTTTATCATATTATCTATCCCTTTCCTAATGATTCCCAACATTCTGTTATCTTTTTTTGACAGCTGCTGCACATTGTGTGTTTTCAGAGAACAATGACTCCAAAACCTCTTTCTTGAGTGGTAACAGCTAATTTAGACCCCATTTTCTCTGTATAGTTGGGATTATGTTTGCCAATGTGCATTACTTTGCATTTATCAACATTGAATTGCATCTCCCATTTTGTTGCCCAGTCACCCAGTTTTGTGAGTTCCCTTTGTAATTCTGTACAGTCTGCTTTGGACTTAACTATCGTGAGTAGTTTTGTATCATCTGCAAATTTTGTTGATCCCTTTTTCCAGATCATTTATAAATATGTTGAACAGTACTAGTTCAAGTACAGACCCCTAGGAGACACGATTATTTACCTCTCTCCATTCTGAAAACTGACCATTTATTCCTACCCTTTGTTTGCTATCTTTTAACCACTTACTGATCTGGGAGAGGAACTTCCCTTTTATCCCATGACCACTTACTGTGCTTAAGAATCTTTGGTGAGGGACCTTGTTGATGGCTTTCTGAAAATCTAAAGTACACTATATCCACTGGATCACCCTTGTCCACATTCTTGTTGACACTCTCAAAGAATTCTAGTATATTGGTGAGGCATGATTTCCCTTTACAAAAACCAGGTTGATTCTTTCCCAACAAATCGTGTTCATCTATATGTCTGATAATTGTGTTTTTTACTATAATTTCAACCAGTTTTCCTGGTACTAAAGTTAGACTTACCAGCGTGTAATTGCCGGGATTGCCTCTGCTGCCTTTTTAAAAAATTGGCATCACATTAGCTATCCTCCACACATCTGGTACAGAAGCTGATTTAAATGATAGGTTACATACCACAGTTAGTAGTTCTGCAGTTTCACATTTGAGTTCCTTCAGAACGCTTGTGTGGATACCATCTAGTCCTGGTGACTTATTACAATTTAATGTATCAATTTGTTCCAAAACCTCCTCCAATGACATCACAATCTGGGACAGTTCTTCAGATTTGTCACCTAAAAAAAATGGCTGGGAATCTCCCTCACATCCTCAGCCATGAAGACCACTACAAATAATTCATTTAGAGTCTCTGCAATAACGTTATCTTCCTTGAGTGCTCCTTTAGCATCTCGGTCATTCAGTGGCCCCACTGGTTGTTTAGCAGACTTCCTGCTTCTGATGGATTTAAGAATGTTTTTGCTGTTATTTGAGTCTTTGGCTAGATGTTCTTCAAATTCTTTTTTGGTCTCCCTAATTATATTTTTACATTTCATTTGCCAGAATTTATGCTCCTTTCTATTTTCCTCAATAAGATTTAACTTCCATTTTTTAAAGGATGCCTTTTTGCCTCTAACTGCTTCTTTTACTTTGTAGTTTAGCCACAGTGGCACTTTTTTGGTCCTCTTACTAAAGTTTTTAATTTAAGTTATACATTTAAACTGAGCCCCTATTATGGTGTTTCCATGCAGCTTGCAGGGATTTCACTTTTGGCACTGCAACTTTTAATTTCTGTTTAACTAACTTCCTCATTTTTGTGTAGTGTCCCTTTCTGAAATTAAATATTACGGTGGTGGGCTGCTTTGGTGTCCCCCCCCCCCCCCCCCCCCCCCCCCCCCCCCAAGGGATGTTAAATTTTATTATGTTATGGTCACTATTACGAAGTGGTTCAGCTATATTCCCCTCTTGGACCAGATCCTCTGCTCCACTTAGTACTAATTCAGGAGTTGCCCTCCTCTTGTATGTTCCAGGACTAGATGCTCCAAGAAGCAGTCATTTAAGATGTAAAGAAACTTTATCTCTGCATCTCGTCATGAGGTGACAGGTAGCCAGAGTTAATATAGGGATAGTAAAAACCTCCCATTATTATTTTTATAGCCTCTCTAATCTCTGTGAGCATTTCAGTCACTATCACCATCCTGGTCAGGTGGTTGGTAACATATCCTTACTGTCAGATTCTTATTATTCAAGCATGGAATTACTATCCATAGAGAGTCTATGGCACAGTTTGGTTCATTTAAGATTTTTATTTCATTTGACTTTATGCTTTCTTTCACATATAGTGCCACTCCCCCTCCAGTATGACCTATTCTGTCCTTCCGCTATATTTTGTACCCTGGTAGTACTGTGTCCCATTGATTATCTTCATTCCACCAAGTTTCTATGATTCCTATTATATCAATATCCTCATTTCATACAAGGAACTCAAATTCACCCTTCTTAGTCTCTAGACTTCTAGCATTTGTATATAAACACTTAAAAATGGTCACTTTTTAGCTATCTGCCATTACATGATGTAATTGAGTAGGACACGCTTTCATGTGACAGTTTCTCATCAGATCTTACCAATATTTTATCCTCTTCCACCCTCTCCACCTTACTAGGATATAGAGAATCTCCATTAAAAGAGCGTCCCCTAAGGGATGCCTCTGTCCAAACTACATGCTCCTTCACACCTGTCGGCTTTCCCCCAGCCCTTAGTTCAAAATGTGGTTGTTAGTTTCTTGTGAGTGCCTCACCCAACTAGCCAAGAGGCTACAGGAGACCACAGGTTGGTGCAAGACTTCTTTGGTCAGTAAAGATATGCTCAGAATGTTAATGAGTTTCAGTGGCATCAGGTCCCCCCACTGAACTCAATATCTTACAATAATATCACAAACACATACTTGAAGCCTAAATGTAACACTATAAATAATAATCCAAAATATTCTGTATTGTGAAATACAGTTGAGCTGATGTTGCTTTGAGAACTTATTTGAATTTTCTGACTTCTAGGCATTTTAAATTCTGAACATTAATGTTGTATTAGCATAGTACGTTGCATTTAATATTGAATTAATTGAATTATTCAGTTATGAATTGGAGACGGCAGTGATTTAATTCAATGTCCTCACTCATTTACTATCCAAAAAAATATATGTTGGTTCATTCATATGTTGGTTTAGAATTTAAATATAAATATTTCTAGGCATTTAAGGCTGTATTTAAATATATAAAATATTCTTTTCAGTATGCATGAATGTGAATATACCATTTATAATGCAACTGAAGCATTTATTTACATTCACATGGAATTTAGAATACACACTCATACGGGAAATATGTATATGTATGGAAATCTCTGAATGTGTCTGTACATATTCACAGGGGGAAAATGACAGTATGTGTAATTCATGTTAAAATGCCCAATTTAAACGTGAAAACATGGAAATTCAAAGCGGAGGAATATGAAAATGGAAAATTGGAATTGAAAGCATTGGAGTATCCCTGACACTCATTTTGCAGAAATGTGAGGGTCAGGAAAAGCTAGACCCCAATCTGACCTAAATTAACAACATATCAGTTTTGGTTAATATTTAGGCCTGCTAGAAACCCCTGCCTCATACCAGGAATATGCCTGTCCCCTGTAGATGGCATCTGATGTGAAACTTAGATCTTCCTCATAGTAGCAGCAAGCAGCTAAGTCACTAAGAAGAAGAACCAGAAGCTCTTTGCGGAAACGTGGGGTAGGATCAACCTCTCCCCACACCCATGAAAAATAGCAAGTGGGTTGGTGAAGGGAAAGGGAAAAGAAGCATCCCCATCTACCCAAAGATAACTGTTTACGGGGAGATGGAGCCAAATTTATCTTGCCTCCTTCACAAAAGAGGATTGATCATGGCCAGCTTAATTGTCAATGGAAGGTGATTGTGCTTGGATCATCTCAGTTCTCCTTTGAAAATGTCTTTTAATGTGTATCCGTACAGTACCAGTACACTTGTGCTCCAAGTATAATAGTACAACAAATAAATGCAAGAGCAAGCTGATAAGCAAAAGTGGCAGCAATACCGTTGACTGATACACAGGGATAAGTATAACTGAGAGCAGGGTTTGGGCTTTAGCATAACAAATAGAGTAACTATAGTTAAGAAGATAAAAGTGGAAAAACGAGTGCAAATCAGTAAAGAAATGGCTTGACCTAAGTTGTATGTTGCTGGACAAAACAAGACCTGCAACACTGAGAATATTGCTATAATTCACTGTAGGGGTTGGAATTAGTACCTGTAATGAACTCTGGCCTATGAAGAAGAGTATATAGAGATGTAGCAAATAGCACTCTCTTTTTCAATGTCATTGCCACCCCCAAGTTTAATAAGAAGGATCTGAAGGAGTAGCATCATAGGCAGAGCAATTCCACAGAGAGTGCTGGTGGAGGTAAATGATTCTGTTTCTTTAAAGAACTAAATATTCTCATTTCTTTCTGCTGTTACTATCAAAGGTATTAATCTTCTGATGCCTAGCTGTGGACAAGATAGGGTGTTGCGTTCACCTGTGAAAACACCCTCTATTGCATATAAATGCATTTCCAAGAGGCCAAGACTGTCTTTCACGTCCCACCTTTTGCAAGGGATCCCACTTCACTAAACATCTGGATAAAGAGATGTTTCTGTAACGGTAGACCAGGAAAGCTAGAATGCCTTAGTAGGGATGCAAAAAGGGGAAAGAGGATGAATTCGTCAAGAGGTTACTCCCTAGTTTTAATCTTCAGCCCTCTTTAGAAGAGCTCAGCCAGTTTACATGGACATTTTAAAAGACTTAAAAGTGATTGTCCCTACTGAAAAGAGATTTAAGCAAAGAAAACCAAATGAATGAGTTTAAAACTGGTCATGTTGATTGGTCACTGTGGCCAGGATCTAAGGCTATTAGTATATCTTGAACACAGTACACTATTTAAATAATAAACTTAATGTTATAAAGCACCTGTACTACAGTGGTGTCATTCTAATAGGCCGTAAAAGTACATATATTCGTTAGGCAATACCTCTCTATTTTCTCAGCATTTTGCCATCTTTTCAAGATTTGATTATGGAATTTTTTTATTGTTATCCATTGAGATTATTATCCCATTTTTCGTCTTTATATTTTTAACTTCCTAAGTAAAGAATTTCCTTGTTGTTTTCTAGGTTGTTAAATCTTGTTAAATAATGAAGTAGGTTTGCATATAGAAGACGTGAAGCTAAAAAAAGAATGGATAACTTAAGAGTGCGGTTCAGAGGGAGAACAGGCTGATTTCTCATTGAATATTTAAAAGGACACTATCTTTAGCTATCTATATTTAGCTGCTTAGTTTGCTTAAAAGCTTTTTTAGGTGTGCGACTTATTTTTACATGGTCAAACAAAGATAAAAAACTGCATAAAACAGAAATAAAAAGCACAAAGGACTCTATCAGGGAACATACAACAGACACAATATTGTGAGTCTAAAATGAGACAGGAATATATTGTAGGTATGGTTTTCTGTATTTATTTTCATGTCTCACAGAGAGAGATGTTCATATTTTATATGGAAATCCCTGAACTTGTGATTTGGCAGTAAGTATTTTGGATTCTTGCAGTGAGCAGTTAAATATTTCTGTTTCATGAAAATGTCAGTGATTACAAATATTTCAAATGAGATATTAAACTGAGGTCCTTTCTTCTATTCCTTAGAAGTTATCAAGGTGGGACTTACACTAATAAAATTCCAATGTCTGTGGCATCTTTGTTTATTTCCTTGCATCTGTCTGAATTTCTAGGTGCACTACAGCAGGTAAGAACCCAGAATAATTGAATTATATGCATGAAACATTAGAAAAATGGAAGTTTCTAAAAAAAAATTCAACTCCACTACACATGGAGGAAAAGCCTAGATAAATGTGCAAGGTTAAAGTTACTAAATCTAGGCTTAGGTTTACCAGACTAATATCCTCAATAATCAAGTTCTGAGGGGCTTTCAGTACATTGGGTTAATTCAACTTGTTTGAAGTCATTGGTGTTAGTTGCCTCACTATAACTGAAAACAGAATTTGATTCATGGTTTCTAATTTCCCAGCCTATTCTGAGCACAGGCTGCCATATTTGCCAATGCACTCACTGAACTGGTGATTTATAACTTTGTATATGGTCAAGTATTTTGTTCAGTGCTGATAGGATGAAGGTGCACCTTCTAACCCTGTTCTAGTATTACTAAATACATAAGTGCAACAAAGCCATGTATTATTTAATTAACTCACCAGAATGCACTGAAAAATGTTAAAGATTGTGTGACAGAAAGTATTAAAAAGAAGGAAGTTTTTTTTTTAAATGAGGCTGAGTTTAATTACCTAAGCACAACAGGGTACATTATGGAAATAGCCAATGACTCACCCCATTATGGCTAGGTACAGAAGGTCAATTAGCTTTGGTCACATCCTGAATGTTCTTTGAGTATATTGAGTATATTGAGTATACTTATATATATATTGAGTATATTTGAGTAGAGTAAAAAATCCCCATAGGGAATGAAGAAACAGCACTCTAAATGCGTTTCTTCCATTGGTGTCTGTACTATGCCTCCCTGAGAAGTGATAGCTTTGTTGATGGGAGAAGCCCTTCCATCGACACAGAGTTGTCTAAACCCGGAGTTAGATTGGTATATCTGTGTCACTCAGGGGTGTGGAATTGTAGTATAGACCAGGACGCAGGGCCAGATCCTGCTCCCACAAAGGCTATGGAAGTTTTACTATTCACTCTAATGGGGTGAAGATGTTATTGGAAAAAAATATAATCACAAGCATTTATACATATTTCAGATTTCCCCAAATAATTGTGCAGTTCTAATCCTCTCCCATGAACTGTCACTAGTCATTTTGTAAAAGGACAAGACATTCCAAACTCATATACCATGCTAACTGAAATTATTTTAATTTTTTAAAAGATCTAATGAATATACTACAGTGTTGACCAATGGACTAATAAATGTACATTTGTGGAACGCCATCATAATGTGGTATGGCATGAAGGTGTTGATATTGGTTTGAGTTTAGAATGGCTGCATTACTATGGGAGGTAAAATCATGATGGAGCTATGAAGGCTATCCCAAACAAGGGCAGATACGACCTTTAAACCACACAACCACCTCATGTTTCCCCATATGTTACAGAAAAATGTCATCAGAATGCTTTAGAGGGTTCTAAAATTCTTTATTGTCACTATTGTTCCTATCCCTCCACTGGAAAAGCCAGATAGGTGCCTTTGGTACAAGAAGTGCAATTGCTCATGGGGAGCCATAAAAAGCATTAAAATAAACTAAAATAGCTTTTCTAAACATAAGGATGTCACAGATTTTAAGTCCTTTATCTTGGGACGTTCTATGGCTAGAAGCAAATGCTGTATGTCACTTCAGAAAACTAGGGATTTCCCTTTTTTGGTGTTTAAAGTTCCCATTTCTTGCCCTTTAGAGTCTCAAGGTATCAGACCTTAAACCTCTCCCTAGTCAAGGACTGAATTTTTTTTTTTTTTTAAACCTACTGAATAGAGATTTTCCCAAACTTTATGAAACTAATTAAAATCCATATTGGATTGAAAGTCATAGTCTACCTTTCCCATTGCAAAATATTGATTGCAGATATGTTACTTCTCTACACCCTTATTCAGCAAACTACTTAAGCACGTGTCTAATTTCAAGCTAATGAATGTTGCCTTAAGAGTCCGTGACACTACTCACATGCTGAAAATTAGGAACATGCTTAAGTACTTTGCTGAATCAATGCCATGAAAAACCCACGTCCCTCCCAAAATCCCTTTATAAACCAGTTCTCTTGCATCATACCTTTGAATCCTAGGTTACTTGTAAGTGAGATCTAAGAAGTAAAGTACACAACTGCTGCTGAGCTTTTGACATTACCATGTTATTTGTCATTGCAATTACTTTATTTGTTTGCTGCAGCAGTATTGCTTTCTTACACAGATGTTATTGCGTGTCATTTACTAGCTTACATGCTATTCCTAAGAAAGGTGTCTAAGACATAATTGTAGATTTGTCACATTTGAGTTTTGACTGGCACTCTGTGGTATGTGGTTCAGATTAAACATTTTGTTCTGACATTTGTTAAAGTTGCATGGGGCCAAGCCAGAACCAAGCAGCTAGGATGAGAATTGGGCAGAAAAATGAGCATGCAGAGGAAGGTATTCCTCCCTCCATCACATGGAACAAATGCAGAGTTTTTCTGGAAAGGCTTCTGCATCCCAGTATCTGAAGTATATTCCTCAGGCCCTTATACAGTTCCTCACAGGGGAAAAGACGCACATAATAGTGGATCATCTGGTCCTAGCTCCCCCTTCCATTGGCCCAGGCATACAGCCTCCTGTCTCCCCTCTCCACTTGCACTAATGAGCAGGGAGCTGTCCCATGGAGCGGGACAAACATCACCCTTTGCCTTGCCCCCACATACACCCAACTAGCTCCCCCCTCTTTGCACATCAGCAATGTTCCATTGCCAAGGAGCCCTCTGTAAAATTTCCCACACAAACAAGCCTCACTAATGAATTTATTAAAACAGCTTTATTAAGTTAGTCAGGGATGCCAACTGCCTTGCATCATGTGGGCCAGTCCTACATTGCTCACAAATTTCCCACCACTCTACACCCTGTATGCTTTGTCCCAAAGCATAGCTGCAGGACTAATGTATTTCTTCCCTACCCCCAAGTAATTGTGGACTCCTGCTCTGGGCAGCCAGTCTCAGTGCTTCTCCCTACTAGATCCTCTTTGCAGCATGGTGGAGAAACAGGAGAGCCATCGCAAAGGAGGCAGGTAGACAAGGAGGCAGCTGCAAGCCGCTACCTCAACTCAGTAACAGCAGAGTTGAGGGCTCCTATTTAAGGCATCATAAACTTTTTCTGTGTGGGAGAAATGGGGACGATTTCTTTCTGCTCCTTTCCACCTCTTTCAGGGACTCGGCAGAAAGAAGAAGTTGGAGGCAAAAGAAGAGAGAAAAAGGATTTGAGTGGAGAGGAGGGGGAAGGCAGATATGAGGGGAGGAGCTATGGGGAAAGACAGAGGAGTGTAGAGATAGAACAAATCCAAGAAGGAAGGAAAAGGATAAAGAAGTGAAGGGGTACTGGGTTGGGCAAAGCAAGAGTAACACACACCATCCCTACTCAGTTGATTTTTACTGTATCATTATTTTGCATTTCCCTGGTGGATGTCCTACTTATCTGAGTTTAGGAGAAAGCAGTGGGGTGACTATTTTAAGAACTCATGTTTAATTAACATTGCTGATGCGCTATCCTGGATCCTGTAGTTAAATGTTGGAATTGCTTTGATGGCTAGCAACACTTTTATTAATTTCGGTTTGCATGTGTGGTTGTGGGACGGATTTTGTTTTGTTCTTTGTTTTTTAATCTTTTCATCTCCTTGGATAATACCATGGACGAATCCAGCCCATAAACCCTGTGTGACACTGATATCAGTATAGCTGCATGGAGAGCTAATCAGGGCACGGTCTGTTCCTCCATGTCATTGGGCTGAGTTTTATAAAATGGGTCAAATTCTGCTGTCAGTGACATGGCTGTAACTCCACATAGCAACCTCTGTAACACTGTGATTTTTATTATCCTTACCATCACCTTTCCTACCCCACTTATTGTCTGTTACTTATTTTGTCCTGCTGCAAATTACACTGTAAACTCCTAGGGAAAGAGGCCATATCTACCTATGTGTTTGTACGCTTCCTAGCACACTGGGGCCATGATCTTGACTAGGCTATTGGACTCTATGACAATGCAAATATAATAATAATGGGTGGGTCTCTGTCTTTGTCACTTCCTGCTTTTTCCTTTTGTTTTGTCTTAATCTGTGGCCCCACCCTCATTTCCTTTTTCTCCCATTGCTTGGACTTTATTCTGTCCTCATCTCCTTACACTTCATTTTCTGTCTCCACAGTGTTTGCAGTTGAGGAAGAACATTTACTGTTATTCTGGTTCTGCCATGATCCAGCAACAGGGTGTGGCATCAAGAAGTTTTGTTGCTCAAACAGTTTCAACAATTGTGGTGACAACACTAGTGTTTTGAAACATCCAGGCAAAGAAATAGCACTAAAGCACAGGCTGGTCTGTAGGAATGTTTTTCTAAATGGATGATGGAAATTGAAGTGGAAAAGATCAATATAAATCCATTTTGTGAAAGTGAATAAATTACTCAGGCAAATCCATTCAGTTGCTGATGCATTATTCTCTCGGAGGGGAGGGAGGGTGGGCTAGTGGACATTTGAAGAGGACAGATGGTGTGACCTCCTAACCACATTGAGGCCAGTGATCCATAAAGAATTCCCATCCAGGCAGATGCCCTGAAAGCAAAAACCACTTCCACAAATCTCAGGCCATCTGCCTGCATGCCATTGTGTCTGTTAGGGATTCCACTCCCCAATCCCATGACTCATTCACATGCTGTGCTGCCATTGGTGGCTTGTCTGTGGTTCACCCTCTCTCTCAATCCCCATTGTGGGCATGGGTGTGGAAGCCACAGACTGCATCAACAGCATTAACCCTGAATACCACTATTGGATCGACTGCCAGAAAATCCAGATTTACCAGGTGATAATGCTGCATAAGGAATAGTGCAGTTAATGCCGCTTCCCACACTGTACACTAAGTACTGTCTGGTTTAATTTGTTTTGTCAACAAGCGAATTAGATTGTAAGCTACTTAGGATAGATGGTGTCTTATTTTTTGTAAAGACCAGCTGTGTTTATGATGTTGCCCTATAAATATATTCAAAATGATATAAGCCTATGTTGTGTATGTCAACTAAGGATTAATAAGTAAGCATTTCTTTCCATTTGTTTTTTTCCCATATTCCCCATTGTTTTGCCCAGGTTCTCCCAAGTCCAGAGCAGTTTGATCATTTTCTCCAAGTAAGGTCTGTGTTAGAAGAACAATACAAACTTCAGAATGGGAGGTCTCCTTAAGAATATGTTAGCCAGGAATCTAAAATTGGTTGACAACTTTGCGTTCTTTGCAGTTGTAGCCAATGATTTCATTTTAATCATTCATTTATTGTGTGATGTTATGGTTAACTAACATGTCATGTTATATATCATCATTGTATGCTAAATAGATTTAAATTATAGGATTATAGAAGTATAAGATTGATCAGTAGTTAGAAGGGATAAGGATGTATTAGGAATCCAAGTAAATAGGTCTGAAATGCAAGGCATACAGGCTAGGCCTGTAAGATGTCAGGTTAGCCATACTAGGCCATAGGTTTAAGAAATGCTTGACATAAGTAAGTGAACAAAGAATGACCCAATACTACAAGATTACAGGAAAAGATGTGTCAATAGGTGGTATAGTGAAAAATTAACAGTAAGAATAATTTTTTGCTTACAAGATACCCAGTAGTCACATTTTTCTAACCCAAGCCCTAACCACTGGGTTCTTTATGTGCTTAAATGCTAATAAGGTACAGTCAGAATCACATTATAAAAAGAGGGTGCCCAAACTGGGAAAACTGAGTTCCCTACAGGAAAACTCCAGCAAGAACCATCCCTGATGATCAATTGGCAAGGCAGCCATCCGACCTTAAGAACATCATTAAAGTTGTGAGTATAACTATATTTGTAGCTTGCGCTTAGGTCTTTATAGAATTTCTATATGCTTGGGTAATAACTTTAATAAAACTTGTAAAACAAACTATACCTTGTACTTGTGAATGTACGTGTGGTCATGATACTTTGTCTGTATGTGTTCCTATATATTCTTAATCTAAAGCAGATAGCAGAGGTGACTTTCACTCTCTTATGCTTGAAACTGTAGCTAGCAGAGCTGAACGCACAATGCGGTAATACAATATTACTAAATTAACTTTAACTAAAATAAAAGGCTACACAGCCCACAAGAACCTAGAGTATGATTATAATAGAAACTCTGTTTATACCAGTTTTAGTATTTGGTATTCAGAGTAGTAGAGCTGGTCAAAAGTTTTTGAATTTTGTAATTTTTTGATGAAAAATAGGCACAATTTTTTGAAAAACTGTTTGCAGAAATCTTTCCGATTCTTCACTAGCTCTAATTCAGAGATGCTGTCCACATAATAATAAGCATTTGACATGCTTTTCTCTGTAGAAGTCAATGAGAGCTGCTGGCTACTCAGCACTTTTGAAAATCAGGCAACTTATTTAAGAACCTAAATATGGACCTTTGAACCTAACTTTAGGCACCATTATTGTAAATCTTATCCGTTATTTGCATATTTGCAAATCTGTTTTGTCAGATACTCTTCTTCATGCACACAACTTACTTGGCCAAGGCCAACTTAGAGCTGATCCCAAGGATCCCTAATATTTTATTTCATGTAGTGTGGGAGTCCCCACTGTCACTCTCATCCACCCACTCTAATTTGCATATAATTTTCTTGGGCAGAGGATGAACAAGCATTTCAAATTAATTTGTTGCTGTTGCTTCTTCGGAAGATTCTGTTTGATAACTCTAGTCTGCATTATACATTAAGTATACTCTAAATACAGTATTATCTTTCTTATATTCAACACTAGCTATGTATCTATTCTTTCTCATCTCTCAAATATAGTACATTGTTCCTGCTCTCGTCGGATCCAGTCCTGTGCACTCTGAGTTCCCACTGACTTCAATAGGAGCTGAAGATACTCAGCTCCTTTCAGAATCTGAGCTGTGCTGTGGTATTCAAAATATTTGCTTTACCAGGCTTGTTATAAATGATATTGGAGCGTAAATATTTAATACTATCTAGTGAGTACTAACAAGCTTCTGACATTATTCTCAACATTATTACAACCATAGATTTTGACACATCCATAATTACACACTAGGCCTGGTTAGCCCTCACTAGACGACATGGCAAGAGGACGTGATACTTGACCTTGCAGGCACAATACTGGATTTTTCATGCCCTTCTGAACATAATTTCTATTATGAGAAATTGTCTAACATTTATAAGACTAAAGCCCTGTGAAGATTGCTAACTAATGTAATGTAAGGCCTTTTTTCAGATTAAAAGAAAATTAAAGAGAGATGTTTTCATGCACATGTTTGATGCTGAAATGTACACTCTGGGCTTAAAGTCATTCACATCCTCTTGCATGACCACCTGCAGTAGCAGATTTAATTTGTTAATCAGAAGTAAACCCCAAAGGCCTCTGTCACACAATTAAAATTTAATATGCACATGGAATTTTTGATGCAAGCCAAGTTTAGAAATAGAGCCTTGATTTTAAAATAAGCATTTCACTTCTAAGGGAGCTGATATTATGATCTGTAAAATGAATGAAGTTCCCAAGGGTAACTAGAGTTTATACAATATTTATTTCTGTATTTATTTTCAACTATTTTGTACCATTTTGATGCAGAGTTGTATAGACCATTGGTTTCTTAATCCTCAAGGACCTGTGCTTCTGTGAAACTGAAACTGTCTGAGCAAACTTACTTATCTAAGCAAACTTAGTTGGCTTCAGAATGATGGCTGAGAAGTAACCCTGTTGGGAAGAAATGGTAATTAACTCAACTTGTGGGTTATTTCTTCCGTATAATACTTTTTGGGTACATAACCCTTGTGGACTTCCAAATAAGATACTTAGATGTAACCGTTTTGAGATTCTACATTGGCACCAGGAAAATACTGAATTGGAACCTGATCCTGCTTTCCTTGAACACCCAATATCTCAGCTAATTAATTTTGGGGGGGGAGGGTGTATTGGTATGCACATGGAATGCAGGATCAGATGCCTAGTGTGTAGTAAACAACTATTTCAGAGACTATAGCTGATTTCTAGGCCCATCATAATTGTACCAAGTAACGAACGTATTGATATCTTGCAGGTAAATGGAGCATTTTTAAAGGTACTTGTTTACAGGACCAGGAAAACAAAGTGTAGCTTATTTAACTGGCAGTGGACATTTAGAAAATCACTGGAGAACTGTTATCATTGAACATTTTAAAACTGAAGCAAAAGTACAAAAGAAGGGACATTTAGGGAATCCCTGGTCACACAGTATGAAAGTAGCCTGTTCATGATTGGTCTGATCTTTTTGAATGCCATTATGTGCAAACCAAGAGGGGACACTGGTTTGGCAAAATGGTGTTGTCACAGGGAAAATGGCAGTGTGATATGCTTCCTAAGAGTATGTACCATTCAATTCTAGAAGAATTCAAGGTGCTTTAGTGAGAATATAGTATTTGGTACCCCTTTAGCCAAGAGTTTTCTGGCAGTGAAGCATTTTGAACAAGTTATAACCTCCAGAGAATGAGCTACATTTATAGAAAAACATCCCAATAATTAAGCTTAGTTAATAATTAGTTATATCAAGACAAGAAAAGAATGCTTATTCATTCACATCTGGGCACATTTGAGAAGTGATAAAAAAGCAGTTGGATAGGAACTATGTGGATATGCTAATCAAAAACTAAATTTGATTTAATAATCGACCCGAGATTGTAAATGTTAATGGTATGTATCTTTAGGGAATGGGAAATTAACAAGTAAATACTAAGGGCCTGATCCATCTCCTATTTAGCACTTGAAAGACTCCCACTGATAGCAGTGGCCTTTGGATCAGGTCCTGCCTTGAAATAAACGCTATAGTAAAAAAGGAAAGGCTGAAAAATATCTCAAAGTTAGAAAAATGTAAAAGCATGCTCAGGTCCCATCAGACCTAGATGACTATGAAATGCAAACAGTGCATTAAAAGAAAGAGAAGGCATTGTTTAACTGAATGCAGTACAGTCTGTATTTGTGGCTCCTGGATACCCAATACACAACAGCTGGCACATAGCAATAGCAATGAGCTCGGGTGTGGGAGGTTCCTATGGAAGAAGCTAGAATACGGGTGCAGCTATGTTAAACATGCATACACATAATACAGGTTTAGAAAATATTGGGAATGGAATCTTGTCTCATTAGAGCTGGGACCTCTAGCTATTAATACAATACAAATACTAAGCATGTCATTAAATGATGTTAATGCTGCAAATTAATCTCTTTTTCAGGAAAAGATTTTTCTCCAACCTAAGACAGAATTTTAAAAATAATGTTAGGGGTAAAAAGCACAGGGGTTTAGGTGTAAAGAAGATTGAAAGGGAGAAGAGCAGTTGCAGGTATCTAATAACTTTTAGGGAAAAATGCAGATATTAGATTTGATCTATTTGGGTGGGAAATGTTTTTCCTATTTCTAGCATAGAATAATCTGTTTGTGGCTGTTGACAGAGTGTGAGCTCTCTGCTGTTCCATACGTGTAAATTAATTATTCTCCTGTTTTTCTTTTCTTTCATTTATTAAGATGGTTCTAAAATTTGTGTTTCTATTCATATTTAAATTATTGCCTCTTTCTTTGTGCTGGTTATTTGTTTGGTTGTTTCTCATAATCAAATTTCATAAAGCCAAAATTGTTGACTGAAACACAGAAACCAGATCAAGGGATTAACTACATGGCTAGATCGTGAAGCCACCGGAAAAGAAATTTAGTAATAAAATAATTGTATTCTTTGGATGAATAAAAAGTTAGCATAAGAAAGTGAATAGAAACCACCAACTGAAAACTAATATTAAAATCCAAATAAATGTGTTGAGGAATAGTAGCAACCACATATCACTGTTGCCACTAAAATAAAATCTCCAGTCTTCCCACGCTAGTGAGAAGTCATCTCTGCCCCTACCAATATCTCCCCCTTGAAATTTGGGGAACTCAGCATTTCAGGCCAAAAGTCTGCTCTCAGTTTTATCAGCAAAACTGAGGGCAGAATTTGGCCCTCTTTTTCCTATTAATGTGGCTGCATGGTGCTGAGTGCCTTCAACTTTAAGTCTGAGGGGCATTCGGCACCATGCAGGCTGAGGTTCAACATTGACAATTTCTTCTTTTATTGATTCTACTCATATTAGGCTAGATCCTGTTCCCCTTCAAGTCACAGGCAAAACACTGATTAACTTCAGTGCTGAAGAATCAAGCCCAAACACAGGTCTCATTGGGATCATTATGAGTGCAGCTTTTTGGGTGTGTTACACAGATATCAATTACTGCCAATACAACAGCCTGCTTCTCTCTTCTCTGCTTCTTCATCTATTTTGGCAATGGCATCATGAAAATTAAATATTAGTCTTTCCTACAACCTCTGTGTCACATTTATTCCATTCATTTTACGCAGTGTTCCCCTCTTGGGAAAATGGAATAGTGTGGAAGATCATTTGTTTTCTGTTGCTTTAGTAAAATTTGCAAGCTGGCAGCTTAGTCTGATATGGAAGATGTACTGTGCATGAACAGGTCACACGGTTTTCTTTCCGCATTCACAGCAGAGCCAATATTTTATGGAGCATTTCTTTGGCCTGTATCTAAAAACAGAGCCTAGTGAGTCTAGTCACCCCAGTTCAACTTTTTCCCACACTTCTTTAAAAGAATATTAAGGTTGCAAAGTCAAGCACTCAAATGTTAAGAAACCCCAGAATGAAGGTTGCCTGTGCAACCTTAAGTCACTCCCCTTGTGTGTATGCATTATGATACAGTCTTTAATTACATGATGATGTACTATTTTTTCCACAGAACTCCCTGCTCATTCAGTGCACAGAATGGAAGGTGCTCAGTTAATGAACAGCTATTTAATATTTTGTTTTCTCAGCATTTGTTCAAAGAGTAACCATACAGCTTATTTACTGCACAGCGTTCTCCCCTCTCCCACTAGCCTTCTTGCCCAGTCTGCCCTCTGGCCCCTTCCCCCACAAAGTCTAGCTCTTATAAATTCTGAGATCAAATCATCACAGGATTAACAAGCTTCCTGCTTTCAGTTCTGGTGCCAGACCCGAGCCCAGCCCACAAGCAGACCAGAGATGTGCTGGAGCATGCGTAGTGCAGACAGAATCTTTGGGGGCTTAGCTGCTAAAAATCAAAGAAGATTCTACTGAGCGTGTGCAAACTGATTTTTCAAGAGCCTGTAATTTGGCCAAATTTTGACAGATTTTCACAAGGAAAGCAAAAGGCAACTCTGACACAAAAGTCTCCCTGCTGCCAAATTTGAAGCCCCAGCTCCAAAGCTCAGGGATGCTAGCACTTTCTTTTCAAAGAAGAGATCACCAACGTTCTTCAGTGTGGACGAAACAATGTATTTTTCCATAGCCTTGTTCTTGGATGTGGCTAAACCATTTTGGCTGCAAGTTTTTTGGGGAAAAATAAAATCAGCCTGCAGAGGACACCAGTATGGAAAATTTCAGCCCAAATGATTAAAGTTTGGCAAAGTTATGGCAAACTTATGAGCAAAACACAAAGCCATATACTAGGAAGTGAACCAGCCCCACCTGTAATTTATATTGGTGGTGTTTACGCACTTAAAGCATAGTGCAAATAAAAAAAAACTTCCAATAGGTCATGGACAGATTTTTGTGAGAGAAGATCAACAGAGGCAATAGATTTTATTTTTTCCCTCCAAACTTCCTCCTTTCATTCTGCTGCTGAAATTCATAGGACTTGTCCCACAGACTATCACAAGCAGACTCTAGGATGACATTAGATCCTCAGTCAAAGAGTGGACTTCAGAAATCAACAAGTGAAAGGCATCCAGTGCAGAAAACTAGGTGCAAAACTTATAAAAAGCAATATATCATAATATTTTAAATAAGGTCATTTCTCCCAGCTTCTGTTGGTAGGGACAGTTAATGGGCATGATGTGCCTGCATCTAATAAAATTAGAATACAAAAAAACCACATACTGTTCTGAGCCAAATAATTTCCATATTTCTATGTCTTTGCATGCTTTGAGATTTAGCATTTCCCTATGAACATTTAAAACATGGTATTAGCAGGAGAAAATGCTTTTTCCAATGTTTTAATTAATATAATTATATTAAAAGAAGTGGAGCACAATGCTGAGTATTACAGCAGTGCAAGGGACTTGTTACTTCATTGGTATTTTCATTTTAAAGCTCATTTTCAATTAATTTGAATAAAAGAAAAAATAAATTTGCTAACAGATGTTAGCAAAAAAAAATGTTTTAAGTAAATTGGTTTTTTTTTAAAATGTATAGAAACATAAGGGCGAACAAGATTTTTTTTTTTTTTTTTTTTTTGTGGATTTGTCCTCAGCTTGTTAAAAATAGCAAAATTCCCATCGACTTCCTTGATGCCAGGTTTTCATGTGGATATTTCATCACTAAATAAATCAATAATCTGCCTACACTTTCTTTAATCTGAATTTGGATTCCATGTTTTGCTTGTCATTGTTTTTAATTTGCAGTATGGTTGTAGACATTTTGGTCCCAGAAAGACAAGACGGGTGAGGTGATTTTTTTTTATTGTACCCAACTTCTGTTGGTGAAAGAGACAAGATTTCCAGCTTATACAGATCTTTTTTTCATGCTTCCATATATTGTATAATCTTATGGACAATGAACACCAGTTACTGTAGATTTTGTAAATTACTGAGTGTGACCTAGTGACCTCTTGATGCTAACTGCTAGCAGGCATAAGGGGGTGCATCAGGGTTACAGGGATACCCTGAGTCTGGAATTTACATTCTAGTTCACCAAAGAGTGTCATAGAAGGTCTCCATTGAAAGCCTGTGTCATACTGGTCCTCTTAATCATTGTGAGATGTATGTACAAGTAAAGGTAATAGTTAAGGAGTTATGTATGTATTTATGAAAATTACATTGTGAAAGCATGTAAGGTGACATGCTTTAGAATGGTTCCACCAGATAGGAGGTAAGAAATGTTGAGCTCTCTGGCTACATGAAAATGAAATATTTTAAGCTTTACACTGTAGGCACATTTACATACTGAGTCAAATGCTAATTGAGGATGTGAAATCAACATGAAAAGAAGCACACAAGAAAAAAACATTGTGCAGAATGATATCCTGTTCACAAAATAAGACAATGGTTTGGGAGACTATATCTAGGAGGTGCAGATAAACCCCAGTCTGTGAGGACAAGCTGCCAGCGGGCTTGATCTCAGGAGAAGGGGTCTTAACTAAACTGGCTGAAAACACTGGGGAAAGAATGTGGGGTAAGCTATCTTGTAAGAGATGGGGGAATGCCTTGTTTGTTTAGTCTCTAGAAAGCATGTTATGATTTTGTTTTATATGTAACCATTTGTTTCCAATGTTCTCATTCTCTATCACTTGAATTTCTGTTCTTTGATAATAAATTTATTGTTTTCACTATATCTAAGTGTTGTGTCTTCAGTAAAGTTGTGATCGTGAGTTGAATCTTAACAACCTGGTGTATTCCTTTGGGAATAGTGGAATTAAAAGTTCTGTGAGTGCTCAGTGGATCAAGGGTTGAGCACTTCAGAAGAATGCTTGAAGGCCTTGAGAGTTGATGTGTTCCTATCATGACAGACAGAGTGAAGCCTGCAGAGGCCCAGAATTCGGTGCTTGTGTTGCCGGAGGTTGGTGGTTTCAGAGAGCTAATCCACAGCAGTCAGAGACAAGACTTCTTCACGCTAAGGGCATGTGGTAGTGAGGCGCCTCATAACCCTGGGTATCTCTAGGAAATGTCCCCCTGAATGCATTTTGAAATGCTTTGTAAACTATTAATAATTAAAATGCAGGCCAATCATATTTATCGTTTGGCTATTCAGAATACATGTATGAGCAGTTGTATGTGAACTACCCTTAGACTTTTATGAGTGAAAGTTTGTGTCATATATCACTGGAAAGATAATGTTTTCTACATTTGCAATAAGACCTCACACGTGACCTACAGTTCATGACATAAATGTCTCGAGAGTAAAAATCTTCATACTTGCAATATAGATGCAAATAAACATGTAGATTGAGTAGTGTTTTAAAAATGCATGAGGATAAATGAAGAAACTCCTAAATTTGTAAAATATTTTTAAGGATTATGAGGTGTCCAGATGCTACAGCAATGGATGCTATGTAAGTACTTAAAATAGATTGATTCTGAATTACCTCCTTGAGGATAGAGGGCCCTGTCCAAAACCCACTAAAGTCAACAGTGTCTTTTCAGCGACTTCTCGTTGCTGTACCTAAAGGCAAGCATAGAAAATGGAAGAAGGAGTGAGTACATGGCATCTGTGGTCCATATGGAAGATCTTTACATTATCTTTATCATCACTATGTGAATTTAAAACAGGATGAAAATTGGGATTTAGTTTTTCTAGTGTCTTACAAATTCTTTACTTTCATACCAAAAGAATGACTTCTCAAGAAGTTAATACAACTGTAATAATAGAGTTGGGTTCTGCAAAATATATTTATTAACGTGATATCACCCAAGAAGAGGCTTGAGGTACAAACAAGAAAACAGATTTACATTTCAGAAGTAGAAAAGTTTTGGATAATTTAAGGAAAAGAAATGGAGTTAAATGTGAAAGGTGAATGTTTTTAAATGGCACCATATTAGTCATATTATTTATGCTCATTTTAATAAGGCATGACTTCTGGATGTGTGTGATTAGAAGAACCCAGCTAAATAATAAAAATAGCATTTTTACGGTAACAAAAATACAATAAAATCTTTGTTTTTAAAGTACACCTTAGAATTGAATGGTTTCCTCTTTAAAGAAAAATGAGTGTCTTATTTGATACATGAAAATTAAGTTTGGTCTAGAAACTAGAATTAATAGAAACTAGAGTGTTCCTGGCTGTTAAAAAAATGTGCAGCAAGACAAAGGAAGGAAGAACAAAAGGAAAAAGAAAATAATATTTTCTTCATATTTATTTTGCAGGAAATATATTTGTTGTAAGCCTGGCCATTGCAGACTTGGTAGTGGCGATCTACCCATACCCGCTGGTCCTGACATCTGTATTTCATAATGGATGGAATCTGGGCTACCTCCACTGCCAAATTAGTGGTTTCTTGATGGGCCTAAGTGTCATTGGATCAATATTCAACATTACAGGCATTGCTATTAATCGATATTGCTACATCTGCCACAGCCTCAAGTATGACAAGCTGTATAGTGACAAGAATTCTCTGTGCTATGTCATCGTCATCTGGATCCTGACATTGGTTGCTATTGTTCCCAATCTGTTTGTTGGATCTCTGCAATACGATCCACGGATCTACTCGTGCACATTTGCACAGTCTGTGAGCTCAGCATATACAATAGCGGTGGTGTTTTTCCATTTCATGCTTCCCATAGCCATAGTTACTTTCTGTTATTTGAGAATATGGATCCTTGTTATTCAGGTAAGGCGAAGGGTTAAACCTGATAACAGGCCCAGGCTGAAGCCACATGACTTTAGAAACTTTGTCACCATGTTTGTGGTATTCGTACTGTTTGCAGTCTGCTGGGCTCCTTTGAACTTTATAGGTCTTGCTGTGGCTGTCAACCCAGAAACAATAATCCCCAGGATTCCAGAGTGGTTGTTTGTATCCAGTTACTACATGGCATATTTCAACAGCTGCCTTAACGCTATCATATATGGACTGCTGAACCAGAATTTCAGAAGAGAATACAAGAGAATTATTGTCACAATTTGTACAGCAAAGGTTTTCTTTCAGGATAGTTCTAATGATGCAGCAGATAGGATGAAAACCAAACCCTCACCACTGATTACGAACAATAATCAAGTGAAGGTAGACTCTGTGTGAAAATGGGACCCATTGCCACTCTGCAACATTCGAACACTAGATCTGTTTTATTAGCCACACAGTTGAAGTGCTGTAGTAAAACACTAGTCCTATATAAAAGGTACTTGGACAATGTTCTATGTATAGTATTTGTGAGCCAAAGTAACACAGCCTCGACATAAAGAGCCTCCTATTGTACAATAACATATCTTTCAAATAATGACTCACTTATATGCTTAAGGTATTACAGGAATACAGGAAGAATTATTTTAATTTTCTGTTTAACAGATAACTGAAGATGGATTGGAATTGAACTACTATATTAACTGACTATTTGCAAAAGCATTGTCAACCCTCAGGTGGTACCCCTAAATTGCAATTTAGGTTGTGGTACAGATCCTGAGATCCCTAGCAACTTCTGTTAAAAGAAAAATGGGAGCTATTCATTCCAGTGTGAGGGAATGTGAAAAGAGGAGGGAGAATACTTGAAATGTTTCACTATGAATCTCAATCTATATATTTAAGTTCCTTCAGTAGTCATAACTTCGTGGCAAGTAAGCCTCACCACTCCTTTTAGATAACTACACAGCCCTTGTTGAGTTCTCCATTTAAATATTGTTTTTAGGAGGAGAAATAGATATGTCTGATATCTCAAAAGCTACAAGGGTATACAGAAGAACTAGAGGCATACGGGGGGATGACGGAGCGTACATGGGTTCATGAGGAGATCAAAGCACACAGGGAGACTTTGAAGGATGGGAACTCTCAAATTCCCTAACATCCAGGAAAAACACAAATGGGAGAAGCCTGGAAGCCACCCAAAGAAGAAAGTGGGGTAAGATATCCTCTGGAGAGAGCAGAGAAACGTGCCTGTTGCTCCTTTGTGACCTAAGAGTGGTGCAGGGAATTGCCAGGACCTGCGCCGCTTCTCAAGAAGGCAACTGCACTTAAGAGAGGCATCTGACGGGAATGGGAGTTTGTTTGGGAGGGACTGAGCTCTATGGGTGATGACTGCTTAGCCAAATTCTCAACCATATGAAACCTGGAGGATTGAGATAACCATATCACATTCACTTACAACTTCCCAGCATGAGCATGTGATCCTATTCTAACCCCAACCTCCCTGGAAGTCCCTAGAGCCCTAGCTCCTTCTCATAATTGAAATGTTGGTAACTATGGATGAGATGTTTGGATGCTAGTGATGAAAAAGGGGTAGAAAGCCTAGAGAGATTAACAGAACAAAAACAATAGAGAAGAGAAGGTGCCACTACCCTGTGGCAGAGGGACAGAGGAAGAGATGGTTCTCAGTACTGGACCAGCTACTCACTGTGTGGCTTTCCCATAGATGTTGTGCAAGGTCAAGAAATGAAGAGGGTGGGAAAGGAAGGAAGTGCAGCTAGGCAGGCCCTGCCCTGCTACAGTGAATCACCACTTACAGTGCACTCCTTTGATGGAAAGAAAAAAGAATTTACAAGAATAGGTTTCAGTTTTTTCAGTTAATGGGCTGAGATCCTTTAAAACACTGTATAAGAACTATTCTCTCTGACATCTCACTAACATTAAAAGGATTGATCCACTGAATTATGTCTGTAAAGGTTCCAGCTATCATAGCTTTCTAATCATTAGCCACCCTCCCCTAGCATATATTTAGCTCCCAGGATCACTAATGCTTGAGCTTTTCCAAGTCTGTTCCAGCCATCTCAACAGGACTAAGAGATTTTGAATAGGTTATTAGACTTTTATTATTATAAGTTAAAATACACGTTATATTGAAACTGGTTCATTAAAATAATTACATGATCTACTGGAAAAATATTTGATTTTCAACAGCTTAGATGTCTTTGAAAACATTAAATACTCACTGTATTCTATATAATTCCTCAACTGCAGACAACCTTAAAAGCATCTCATATCTTTTGAGGCATATATTATTGTACACTTGACACTATAAATTATGAGCTAAACAGAACACATTCATACATACTTGAAAACACATTAACATTTTGGCAACTGAACAGTTTCTTACCTTAAAAATAGGTGCCTCTTTGTCCTTCACTCACTTCAGGATTATAATGAACCTAACTAACAACAATGAAACATTTTCTAGAAGAACAAGCCAGTCAATGCATTATCAGGGTGCTTGACTTATCTTTGTTTACATTCAAATCTATGTTGGCAGTCAAAATCGCTGTGTAAATAACCAGTTCTCTTCTATTGTGGTATCATCATATGATATGATTAACAGTATAAACTATATTACAGCTTCCTTCAGTGATTTCATCGTTAGAGGATGTTAAGCTGTGTAAAGGCATTGCTTAGTGTGTAGTGGTATTAGAATAATGAGGGAGGGAAGAGCATCCTATATTAGTCACATAAGAAAAATACACTATTTAAATACTTTCAAAAAATCTTGCCTTATTTAAAACTAATTTTCACTTAAAACCAATGTAATATTTTAGGAGGCATCTGATAAAAGTAGCATAAAGGTAGTTTCAGTAGCCTAATCATCAGTGAATTTATTATTGCAAAGGTTTTTTCACTTGCCCTTTTTAAACTGGACATTTACATGTTTAAGCACGTCTATACACGTATAAGCCTTGAAACATGAATATGGTAGTTTGGATTAACGGAGGAATTAAAATCCCTTTTAATTCACAAGTGCTAAAATATATTTTTGATTTTAATAAAAACAATGCATTTGCTATACACAATAAATCATATATTATAAAGTCTATATTTTGGTGAACAGGCCTGTAATTAAAATTAAGAGCCTTTTTCAAATCTGGTATTTTGAAGTATTTGTATTAATTTTAAAACCACAGAAATTGTGCATGTCGTTGATGATATGTGCTGCTAAATATAGCAATAATTTTAAATACTAAGCTCTTGCTCTTTTGGGGATGTTTTTGATTGTAGCTATTTGTTTGCCCCAAAATTAACACAGATGACCAGCTGCCTGGAACTTTTAGGAAATTATTTGCTAACCTTTTCAAATTCTTCCATTTATTTTGTGACCATTCCATAATATGTTTTTAGGAAGGGTTTGCAAAGTCACTCAAACAATCAGCAGCACCTTCAGATGCAAAATAACTACAAATTAAAACCAAAGTACCAGTGCTGAGCTCCCTGTAATGATTTACCTCCGGATCCTGTGAGGTGCTTGGAAGATGATGAGCAATCACGGATCGGAGTTGCTCAGCACCTCACGTAATGGGGCCATTTATAATCAACAAGTAATGCCTAGAGCACATGGTGTGCTGCTTTCTCAGTAAGGTAGAGCTAAGCTCTGGCTGTTGTGGGTTTACCCAGTCTTGCTACTTAACAGTGCAAATGGGTGAGCCCTAAGGTAGAAGTAAAGATGTTTTTACCTTCAAAGTGATGAAATTCACCCTTGTGTAGACCAGCACAGGGCTATTACAGCACTTAAATCCAATTAAGCCATATTTTGAAGGCTTAAGGATGCATAGGCCCTCTGAACATAGGTGAATTTGTGCGTGTTGCACATGGATAGACCTCTACTTCTGAGCTAAGCCACAGTGAAGCCAATGGGCCCCAGAGAATGAGCAGGGATCCACCCATGTGCAACACATTGTAGGATCCATGCCTAAATGAGTCTCAATTTATCCTATGAAAATTCTTTTTTCCTGTATGATCCTGGCTGTGCTAACAAACTGAATCTCTGTCACTGGGTGTCATCACATCCTGAAAAACACTATTGCAGTGTTCGGTACAGTAGTTTCATTGGTGATGATTTTCAATGCAAACTTTATATAACACAAAAGTATAGCACAGTCATTTTAACAAGCACAGAAAATATGAATTAACACATTAATATTAGTTACAGTGTTTATTGTATTTAAACAGTGATTGTTTGCAACTATGTATATTAATTTTGAATAGTTTACTTAGAGTGCTTGTCACAATATATTTCTCTCTCCACTCTGCTACTAGTGGAACAACACAGAAAAACAGCAAAAATATGTAATTTTATATGGACATTAGAGTGACAACAAAGCTGTTATTTGGCTTTTCTTTACTTTATGTTTCAGAAGATTATTATCTTTCAATAATCCATAATCATCTATTCTACTGTAATCAGTCTGTATAGCACCAAATAACCAATCCTGCTATAATCAGTCTGTACTGCACCTTTGGATTGCTTTTTGAACTACTTTTGGAATGTTGTTGTTGATTTGCTTAAAAAAGAGTTATGACACAAAGGAATTCATTAGTCCATTGAAACTGCACATCAAGTAACATATATACAGTAAGCACACAGTCTCAATGTAAAAAGCCGAGAACCCTATCATTCAAAGTAGCTTGCTTCTAAATCAGTAGTAATATAAAATGACAGATATTCTCTAATCCCTTTCCAATATGTGCACTTTCTTTCTGTTTATAATTAATAATTCCCAGTGGTTTAAAAAGAACTAAGATTTGCTACTGACTGTCATTTGCTTACTGAGGCTTTATACGGGATATGTGCCAGTTAAGAAACTTTCTTGCCAACTCAGAACCTGTAGAAAAACACACTAGTAGGGGCATCACTCTCCATGTACTGTATCTTAAATTTTTGCCTAATTTAAATGAGAACCCCATTATATGGTTCTGTTATTTCAATTATTAAAAAAAAAAAAAATCCTACCTCAATATCTTGTATGTTTCTGGGAAGTTCCAATTATATAAAATAGTGGAACTTACCCACAGTACACACCTCTTAGGGTATGTCTACACTGCCGGGGCCACGTAGGGTTCCACGGATCGATGCAGTGGGATTGATTGAGCGGGCAGTGGAGACCCACACAATTGATCCCAGAAGTGCTCTCCAGCCAATGCAGTAAATCCACCTTCCCGAAAAGAGTAATGCTGCGTCATAGGGCATCACCTGTTGACACAGTACAGTGGAGATGCTGCAGCAAGGGAACATTAGTTTGTTGACAGGAGATACGCATGTTTCAGTATGTAGCTTGCATGTCTCCTGTCTTGTAGAAGAAAGAAAGGAACGGTAGAGGTGCATATGTTAAAACTAATCTGGGATTGCTTTAATGTACACATTGCACATCCAAAACATCCACATTACTGAATACTGAACATAATATTTATCTTATGATAGGCATGTTATACATAAATGTATAAATAAATTATTCCAATATATTAAATTAAACAATATTAAAAAGACTAGATCCTCAGCTAATGTAAATCAGCAAAGCCCCACTGATTTATACCAGCTGAAGATCTGGCAGTATTTACTTTCATAAATGAATAGGACACCTATCATACCATTACATGGGCTATGTTTCTCTCTTCATTTAAAAGTCCATCGCTGTCAGCTATCCAGGTCTATACTAAGGTTGTGGAGGAATGTGAAATTGCCTGCAAAATCTCTACAAAATAAACCTCATCCAATGGAGTTGTCTTTGTGACTTATTTTTTAAATAAAGTAAATATATAAACTCAATGGCTTGATTAAACTTCTGTTATCTAGCCACGTCATTGTTACCATATTGGGGAAACCTACAAACATTTGGCAGATATCAAGAAAGTATCACCTATATGTAACTCTATGGATGTATGGACCCAGACATTCCACTTACACTTCCCCTTAGTGATGTCCCCGTATTAGGGCTCAAGGATTTCATTTAATAACAAGATGTAATTGGGGTCCTGATCCTGAGAACTCTTACTCAGACCAGTACTCCATGTTCATGAGAATAATCTCATTGACTTCAGCAAGAACTACTTGTTAAACCATTCCAGGTTCAAGCCCTAGAATAGTAATCTAAATTACTACTAAGAAGCCATAAATTCGAAAGCGTGACAAAACACTGAATATCCCAATGAAACATTGGAGAATTTGTTAAAAGACGGACAAGAATCACATCAAAATGTTATTATAGTCACTTGCTAACAGTAAGCATAATTCTCCCCGCTCCTCCTCCAAAATCAAATAGTAACATGAATACACAACTACACTGTTATGCAATCTTTAATGATTGTCTGGGTCAGGCCCTCACAACACAGAGAAAGTGTATCTAGTGGTTATTTTGAAGAAAGAGAATTAAGATATTTTAAATTACATGTAACTACATAGCCTACATATTGAAAGGTCTTCTTCAACCATGTTAAAAGGTAAGCTCTACAGGCTTAGATATGGAAAATATTCTAACTGTGCTATCTTCAGATAGACATTTGCATCCATGGTCAGGACCTACATCAAAATATGCATGTTTAAATCAAAAAGACAGAAGGCTGATAGTTGCACTGATGATGCATATACTTAGCCTGATTTGCCCCATCCCGGTATGTAACTCATGCCATCTTCCAGGTTAAATCCTTCCTCTCTTTTGAAGTAACCCTTCTCTAATTTCATATTCCAAATTATGGCCCTTTGTCTCCCATCTCTGATCAGGCTGCCAGCCTCATGCTCCCCATTCACCTGTCCACAGCAGCCAATCTGCTCTTTAGCAAGTAATGCTTTCAGCTTTGTACCAGAACATCCCTGTCCCCACCAATCCTTTATTTTAAGGGATGTCTGATGGTCCTCCACCCATACCTAATATGGATAAGCATTTGATCAGATACAAATATACAATTTAAGCAATAATCATGCAAAGGGTTCTACACTGTGATACCAATGTATGGGGTTTTATACCATGAATAAACCACTACAAGGTGATGTTCCTTAAAAAACAGTGTCTTGTATTTTTCATACAGTTTGCTTTTATTTCCTTGAAATGCAGATGGTCATCCTACTGCCGCCCCCAACCTTCTTGTGCAGGCACATGACACCCTCCCCTGCTACCTTCTGGACTAAGGGAGGGAACAGGGTTAAAGAGCAGGAGGAAACAAACTCTCACTGAGGGCTTGTCTACATGGAGAGATATTGCCTGGAATGCACTGAAGCAGGAGTATTGAAAGCACATTATGGAATGTTTAGCATGCAGTAGCAAGGTCCTCATGGCCAGTTAGTGTGCAGAAAGCTACAAACTGTGTGTAGACAAACTATGAGAAAGCAAAGGTGGGAGGTGGTGTTTGGTTCCCAATAGGGAGAAGACTCATGTCAGCTAGAAAACATGACTCAGCCTAGTCTCCCAAGGCCACATACCTTCCCTCCTCCCTGGCACAGCTACCCTAATGCTCTCACTAATACTGTATCCAATCAATGGTCCATCTAGTCAGTGTCTTCACTCTGACATTACCCACCACTGTCAGAATATGAACCACCTCTTTTATGACCAACTTTGTAATAAAGTAGCTATGGGGTGAATTTCCAGGCAGGGAGTCATTTGCTTAATCTTGTGAAATATGTAGGGTGATAGGGTTGCCCTGCTCAGCTGTTGTAAATGTAGTTATTACAATTATTATTCATACTGCAAACTGGCCAATTTCCTATGGCTGAATGTTTGGGAACTTCCTCAGCAGTTTCATGGACTTGATGGTCCCAGTTCTGTCTTCCATTCCACTGAAGTTCATAACACCTATATCAATGTAAGTGGAGCCCAAACTTGACCTTTTGTGTGTCATTCTAGGAGCACCTATCTTTGATCAAGACTTCGTTGAATAATATTTGTCAAATCATTTAATTGGATGAAATTTGTAAAAATTTAAAAATAAATTGCCTTTTTTTTTTTTATAATTTCCTCAAGTTGTAGAATGATTTGTAAGATTTTAATTGAATATTAATTCATGAATTTGAGAAATTCAAGGATTATTTCATATGCAATGTTTTCAATTGTTTTGATTATTCAGCTGGGTCTGCTGTCATTACCTGGTTGTAAGGAATTTTGAAAGTGTAAAAAAGTGAACACAGTTATGCACATCATCACTACATAGATTGTAAACTCAGAAGAGACTGTGGTCATCATCTAGTCTGACCTCCTGTATAACACAGACCATACAACTTCCCTGAATTAATTCCTGTTTGAAGCATACCTGGGCGAGAGGGGGGACAGGGGGGGAAACAATCTGGATTTTAAAAGTGTCAGTGCTAGAGAATCCACCATAACCCTTGTTGTAAGTTGCTCCAATGGTTAATTACACTCACTGTTAAAAATGTACACTATATTTCCAGTCTGAATTTGTCTAGTTTCAGCCTCCAGCCATTGAAGTTTGTTATACTTTTCTCTGCTAGATTGAAGAGTCCATTATCAAATATTTGTTCCCCATGTAGGTACTTATAGACTGTGATCAAGTCACCTTTTAACCCTCTCTATGTTAAACTGTATGGATTGAGCTTCTTGTGTCTATCACAATAAGGCTTGTTTTCCAATCATTTAATTATTCTCACCTCTTCTCTGACTCCTCTCCAGTTTACTAACATCCTTCCTGAATTGCGGCCAACAGAACTGGACACAATAGTCCTGTAACAGTTGCACCACTGCTAAATACAGAGGTACCATCACTTCTCTATCCTACTTAAAATTCCCCAGTTTGTGCATCTAAGGCTATGTCTGCACTTGAAGCTGGGGGGTATGATTCTCAGCTCAAGTAGACTTACTCACATGTATCATCAGGCTAGTGCACCAAAAATAGTAGTGTAGCTGTGATCGCACAAGTAGTGGTGAGTTGCAGAATGGGCTAGCTGCCCCAAGTACAGTCCCACGGGGATCTGGGGGGTTACCATGGCTACAGTACTATTTTTAGTGCACTAGTGCAATGAGAACTAGTGTGAATATGTCTACTCAAGCTGGGAATCACATCCCCAGCTCCAAGTGTAGATGGAGCCTATGATTTACATTGGCCCATTTGATCACAGCATTGCATTAGGTGCTCATGTGTAGCTAATTACCTCCATAACCCTCAAGTTTGAAAAATGAGTGTATCAACAGGTTTAGCCATCTCTCTCAAACTACCAAGGATTGAATGTAGAACCTTTAAAATGTATGGTTATGCTAAAATATTAGGGGAACAAAAGCAGGTATTTCTAAAATGAAGGGGATGAAATTTAAAAAATTCTGGCCTGATTCTACAGTCTGATCCTACAGTGCTGGACCCTTAGTACTGTGCTGGGTCCTATAGCAGACAGTGAGACTCCACACAGGTGCTTTGGCCTGCCCTCAGAGTTTAGATTAAGGATAAGGATCTAAGTAAAAATCTCTCTCATCCTAGTATGAGGCAATAAAAAAAATCAAGATAACATGAAGTCTTTGGGGTGGCGGGGAAGGGATTTTGAACCCATTTATGTGATTACACTCTCTCATATGGTATAACTGAGGTATTTAAAACATATACTTTCCTGGATTTCTATCACTGACATGAAACACCATGTTCCCAACAGTGACGATTTTAGTGGGAATCTGGCAACATCTGTTGTTCTTCAGACCCAGATCCTGGAGTCAAGTGACTAGAGCAACTGAGCTTTCCTTTAAAAAAAATTGAGTTTCTAGCCCTCCTTGTTGCAAAGAAAAGTTTGAAAATGACCAGAGTGCACCACACCATTTGGAAACCAGAAGACGAGCAAAAAGAACCCCCTCTATTTTTTAAATCATGATTTTGGTGGCCCTGACTCATTTTTGAGTGCTTGGAGTTGGCAATACTGGTCAAGCCCCAGGCCTTAATAATATTTTATATTAATTAGTTTGTTGTTGTTAGTGTAAAGATTGAAAGAACAGAATGAAGCATTTAGCAATATTTAAACAGTGAAATTTTTTGTCTCCAGTTTGCAGGGATGAGGTTGATCAAATTCAGTCAATTTGAATCAATGTAATTTCGAGCAGCTGTTCACAGCTGCTCAAGTGGCATACAAATCTTGAGGACATATCAGTGGGAGAAGAAAAAACTAATGAATATAATGGAGAAAAAAATAGCAGGAGCCAATCCAGTATTATTTATACAATGAAAAGGGCTTGAGCTCAATGACTGTCCATTTATGAAGCATTGGATTAAAAATATTTTAATAATTATTACTATAATTTAAAAAATATGGAACCAATAAAGTTCCTCTAATGCAGGCTCCTGAATTGAAGCATTTCCCTATTCTATTTTTATACATACACCCTGATACTACATTAAAAGACCATTATTAAGGCTGCAAAGTCAAACATGCCAAAGTTAGGAAATGCAAGAATTAAGGTTGCCCAGTGTGACCTCAATTCATCCTCTTGCGTGTGTGCGCACTATGAGACAAACTTTAATTAAATGACTACATATTTTTTCCATAGACCTCTGCTTTACTTAGGGCACAGAATGTATGGCGCTCACTTAAGAAGCAGCTGTTCAATATTTTGGGTTTGCCTCATTGTTTCATATATGGCCCGAAGGGCTTATTTACTGCACATTAATCAAACCCCGGCACACAATTCAAACCTCGCTCTGAAGTCAGAATATTAATTTCTTCCTGGGCTTGTTTATGGCACTCACCACTACAGTATCTGAGTGTTCCATGAACCAGGAATTTATTTCCAGAGCACTCCTGCGAAGTGAGGGGGAAACTGAGTCGCAGAGAGATTAAGGTAAAAAATAGCTACCAATTTTGGTTGTCCAATTTGAGACACCAATGATCTGATTTTTCAGAGTATTTAGCATTATATAGCACTCTGTATATTCAAAATCCAGCTCCCTTTGACTTCAGTCACAGTGGTGAGTGCTCAGTACTTCTGTAAATCAGACCCCAGGGTTTCAAGTCAGAGACCCAGAAAATGGGGAACACAATTAGTAACCACCTGTAAAACATTTGGTTTAGGTGATTTGACTAGCAGCACATAGGAACTCCGTAGAAGAGTCTGCAGTATAGTACAGTTCTCATGGGCAGTGCTCGACTGCCTTAAAATTGAAACCATTTTTTCTTTCCCTTCAATCCCCACCCTCATTCACTAAACACTTTCCAACTTCTTCAAGAAAAGAAAGCAGAGGTTCTACAAACAGCCCTCTCCCCTACACAACCCTGATTCATCACCAGAGCAAGTCTTTGCTATACACTGAATCAGACCAGGGTCCAGTTGAAAAAAATTGTGTGTGGTCCTGTGATTAAAGAAAGAGTGTGTCATAATGCATACTCACTAGAAGGCCAAATTAAAGTTGCACAGGCAACTTTAATTCTGGCATTTCCTAACTTTTGAGTGCTTGACTTTGCAATGTTATGGTCTTTAAAAACAGGTTTGGGGTTTTTTTGTGCATAATTCCTTAGATTTGTTTTAAAAAACAAAAACAAAGTGAAAAAAACCCTAGAAATTCCATTATGTGTCATCTTATTGGCACCCACATGGGTCATAAGCAGGTGTGATCTACCACACAGACCCTGTGCCACAGGAGCTAAGGCAATAACTGATCACAGTAGTAGCTGGGCATCCTCTATGTGAATCAGCACAACAGAGGGGTGGGATACTTTGTAAGTGTGCCTAACAGATATTCTCTGACAACAGAGGAATGGTGAGACTCAGGAATCTTGAGGTTCATTCCAGGCACTGGAGGGGAGCATGCTGTAGTGGGCACAAACTCTTCTGCCATTTTCCCAGGCATGATCCCTTCTCTTCTGCCCATGCAACCTATCCCCCACCCCCGGCTCCTCATCCCAGTCCTAGTCTATTCACTTAGCCAGTCTCGGTCTCCACTCAGCTTCTCTTCCTACTCCCAGTCTCTTTGTCCAGCAAGTCCTAGTCTTACCACTCCAGACTTCCCATTTCTGTGTTCTCCCCCAGTCCCAGTCTCCTTGCCCAGCCATTTCCACTTCCCCCTACTCCACAGCTTCTTATCTACAGTCTCTTTGCCCTGCCAGACCCAACCCCCCACTATCTTTTCCTTATACTGTCTCCCTCATATCCCCTTCCTGGCCTCCAGTCACTCCACACTGCCATCCCTTGGCATCTCCCTCCATGGGCTCTTTGTCCAATCTCTCTGTCCCTCCATCCTTAATGCTCCTTCCCTAGCCAGTCCCTCACCCCAGCTTCCAGTTCCAGTTTCCCTCTCTGCCCAGCCAGCCTTCACTCCCAGTTTCTGCATTCCTGGCTACTTCTTCCAATCTACTACCCTGCCCCTGCCCCTTCCCATACCCCCAGGTTCAAGTCTTGTGCTCTCTGCATTCATAAGAGGCAACTTCCTCATCCATGTGGAGTAGACCCAGCAGGGGGCCACTGAGTGCACAGGAGACAGTTTCTATGCTGTTTTTTCAGGTCCCTGGGCCCAGACCTGGACCTGGCACAGTCCACAGCAATCCAGAGCTCCAACTGCAGGGAAAGTCCTGCTCCCCAAGCTGAAGTATAGAATCATAGAAGGTTAGGGTTGGAAGGAACCTCAGGTGGTCATCTAGTCCAAACCCCTGCTCAGAGCAGGACTAACCTCAGTTAAATCATCCCAGACAGGGCTTTGTCAAGCCACAGCTTAAAAACTTCTAAAGATGGAGATTCCACCACCTCCCTAGGTAATCCATTCCAGTGCTTCACCACCCTCCTAGTGAAAAAGTTTTTCTTAATGTCCAACCTAGACCTTCCCCAGTGCAACTTGAGTCCGTTACTCCTAGTTCTGTCATCTACTACCATTGAAAACAGCCTAGGTCCGTCCTCCCTGGAACTCCCTTTCAGGTAGTTAAAGGCTGCTATCAAATCCCCCCTCATTCTTCTCTTCTGCAAACTAAACAAGCCTAATTCCCTCAGCCTCTCCTCTTAAGGCATGTGCTCCAGTCCCCTAATCATTTTTGCTGCCCTCCTCTCCAATTTGTCCACATGCTTTCTGTAGTGGGGAGCCCAAAACGGGACATAAAACACTCCAAATATGGACTCACCAGTGCCGAATAATCACTTCCCTTGATCTGCTGGGAATGCTCCTACTAATGCAGCCCAATGTGCCGCTAGCCTTCTTGGCTCATATCCAGCTTCTGACTCATATCCAGCTTCTTATCCACTGTAACCCCCAGGTCCTTTTCTGCAAAATGCTGCTTAGCCAGTCAGTCCCCAGTTTGTAGCAATCCATGGGATTCTTCCCTCCTAAGTGCAGGACTCTGCACTTGTCCTTGTTGAACCTCATCAGATTTTTTTTTTGGCCCAATCTTCCAGTTTGTCTAGGTCACTCTATATCCTATCTACCACGCTCCCCAGCTTAGTGTCATCTGCAGACTTGCTGAGAGTGGAACCCACCCCATCCTCCAGATCATTAATGAAGATGTTGAACAGAACTGGCCCCAGCACCGAACATTGGGGCATTTCACTTATTACCGGCTGCCAACTAGACATCGAGCTGTTGATCACTACTCCTTGAGCCTGATGATCTAGGCAGCTTTCTATCCATCTTATAGTCCATTCATCCAACCCATATTTCTTTAACTTGCTGATAAGAATACTGTGGGGGACCATATCAAAGTCAAGGTATATCACGTCCACTACTTTCCCCACATCCACAGAGCCAGCCATCTCATCATAGTATGTATAGTGCTGATAGAATCTTCAGGAAATTTAGTTGCTAAAAGCTATTACAATCTGTACTGAGTATGTGTGAACTGTGATTTTTCAGCTCGATCATATTTGGACAGAGTTCATGAAGAAGGCAAAAAGTCGCCCACCTACCAAATTTTAAGTCCCTGATCCAAACCACAAAGAAAAGGTCACCAGAAATTGTTAACTTAGGCAAAACAATGTATTTTTCTCTAACCTCATTCTTGAAAATGGCTGAACTATTTTGGTCAAAATTTTCCGAAAAGAATTCAGTCTCAGACAGACACACCTGGTATAGAAAATACCAGCCCAAACTCTTAAAGTTTGGCAAAGTTATAACCAACTGAAAACAGGGTGTTCTAGAGGGAAGTTGCAGGCAACCCTAATAATAGGGTTGTGCTACCAGCCCCACCTACTATATATTTGATCTATTAAAAGCAGAATCTGAGAATAAATACATGCAGTTCCAATCTTTTTAGCTAACCATCATGAAATCAAACCCAACTGAGCAATGCATCAGAAATATTTTAGCAAATTCTGCATTTTTAGTTGAAGGGCTTGATCCTGCAAACCTTACTCATGAAAACAGTCCTTAATGCATGTGAGTGTTAAGCACTGTTCATGTGAATAAAGGCTGTAGGAGTGTGCCCTGAGTTATTAAACTTCTCTGATATGTTCAGTTTCAGATGGCAAAAAAGTGCTTTCATCTTTGAAGTAATTTAAAGTGGCAGACATTAACTGAGCACTGTACTGAACTACAGGGTAAAATATTCTGAAAGCAGAAAAAGCCAGCCAGATAAAATTTAAATTAACTCTTTTGAATGCTGATAAATACAGAGTATATAAAGGTGCAAAGCAGCACTGGTATGGCTCTTTTAGGCACACAAGCACATTGTAATCTCTTTGCTTGTAGCCCTATTGAAATATGCCTTCCCTTGGAGCATAGTGTTGGGCCTGGAAGGTGCCACTTATGATCATTGTTCAGATAGTGAGTATCAAATTAGCACATATAGGCACTTACATGTCAGCATTTATAAATAAAATGGTTACATTATTCCAACATTTTACACTGCTTTCGTCATTAAAATCCAAATTCAAATAAATTCCATCATCATCATAAACACTGCTATTCGTTTGAAAATACTGGGAAAAGTTATTTTAACATCTAGTGATAGCACGATGTTCATTGTTATGGAGCCTAGTTCCACTCCCATTGAAGTCAACAGCTTAATTCCCAGGAATATGGTCAAATTCATGGTTGAGTGGATGAAAACAGGTGAGACAGCCTGGCAAACAGTATTTTCTTAGGGTCTAATTTTGTATTTCTAAAACATGTAACAGTTTGATATGAGTTGATGAGCTGTTTATTGCCTGGAAGTTGCTGCTGCTGCTTCCAGGAGTCCCCTGAGAATTGCCTCAGTGGGACATTTGCCTTTATGAATTCATTTTAATAGATAATTTGAAAAACCTCTTTAAAATAGTGCCTGCCCTATGATCATTTCCCCAGCAGAATTCAAACTGTGTTGTCTATGGTAGTAATTATAATGAAGTTGTAGGGGGAAATGAATATTTCCACATTAGGTAGAAGCACAGTAGCCATTTTAACACAGGCTTCTAGATATGTCCTGAAAAATAAACCACATCACATATTTTGATTTCAAATAAACACGGTATGACAAATAATTATACTGTCATTTTCATTCTGTGAATCCTTGTTCCCACACATTATGTTATGTTAAATGATCATTCATCTTGTAGTATTTCTTTAACAAAAGGGTTTTTCCACTTATCTTCTTTTAAAATATATTATGAACAAAAAGAATCCTGTCAATGGCATTGGTCCATTACTACAAGGAAATGGTGGAATCATCAATAATAATGTAGAAGAGGCAGAAGTGTTCAATAAAGATTTATGTTGTGTATTTGGTGAATAAAACAGATGATACAATCTCATCATATGGTGATGATTCCACTCTTTCCATTCCACTACTATCTCTGGAGGATGTTAAATAGAAGTTACTGAAGTCAGACAGACAGATAAACTATATCCAAGAGCTTTAAAAGAACTGGCTAAGGACCTCAGTGGACCATTAATGTTCATTTTTAATAAATCTTGGAGCAGTGAGGAAGCTTCAGCAAGACTGGCAGTAAGCTAATGTTGTGCCAATTTTAAAAAAAGATAAGTGGGATGACCTAGGTAATTATATGTCTGTAATCCTGACATTGATCGGCGGCATAATAACGGAGTGGCTGACATGGGACTCAGTTAATAAAGAATTAAAGAAGGATAATATAATCAATGCAAATCAATGTGGTTTTATGGAAAATAAATCCTGTCTAACTTGATATGTTTTAGATAAGATTACAAGTTTGGTTGATAAAGGTAATAGTGTTAATGTAATATATTTAGATTTTCATAAGACATTTGATTTGATACAACAAAACAGTTTGATTAAAAACTAGAAAAATATAAAATTAACACAGCACACATTAAATGGATTAAAAACATCCTAAGCGATAGGTCTCCAAATGTAGTTGTAAATGGGGAATCATCAAGCATGTTTCCAGTGGGGTCCTGCAGGGATTGGTTGTTGGCCCTAAGCTATTTAACATTTTTAAATCAGTGACCTGGAAAAAAACATAAAATCACCACAGATAAAGTTTGCAGATGACACAAAAATTGGGGGAGTGGTAAATAATAATGAAGAGGACAGGTAACTGACAAAAAGCAATTTGGATCTCTTGGTAAACTGACCGCAAACTAAATGTAAATGTATCCAACTAGGAACAAAGAATGTAGACCATCATTACAGGCTGTCGGGACTCTATCCTGGGAAGCAGTGACTCTGAAAAAGATTTGGGGATAGTGGTGGATAATCAGCTAAACATGAGTTCGCAGTATGCCACTGTGGCCAAAAGAGCTAATGCAATTCTGGGATGAATAAAAGGGGAATCTCAGATAGGAGTATAAAGGTTATTTTGCCTTTGTACTTGGCACTGGTGCCACCACTGCTGGAATACTGTCTCCAGTTCTGCTGCTCACAATTCAAGAAGGGTATTGATAAATGGTAGAGAGTTCAGAAAAGACCCACAAAGTGATTAAAGGATTAGAAAACATTCCTTATAGTGCTAGACTCAAGGAATTCAATCTACTTAGCTTAACAAAGAGAAGGGGTGACTTGATTGCACTCTATAAGAATATACATGGGGAACAAATATTTAATAATGGGCTCTTCAACCTAGCAGAGAAAGATATAATATGATCCAGTGGGTGGAAGTTGAAGCTAGACAAATTCAGATGGAAAAGAGAAGTAAAATTTTAACAACGAGAGTAATTAATGGCTGGAACATTTTAAAAGGGTTTCTGTGGACTCTCCACCAATAAACAATCATTAATCCACAGACATGCCCACCTTAAAAACACAAAATCGCAATGCTGATTTCAATAAGCTCCATGTGTCTTCTCAGGAAGATCATGCATGTGAGTCTTACACCTGATGGGGAAAGTGGACACATTGTGGCCTCAGTTGGGAGGTGATGGTGACTGGAACCACAACAATGATGTGTTCACCATCTCTTTCCCTTTCCTGCTTTCCAACAAGGCTGTAGTTTGACATGGGGACCATGTGGTCCTTTGTCTATAAGTCAGATCTGTCATTTGCATACAGAGTGATGCTCCCCAGGACAGTAATTTTATAACAATAATCAAAAGGATAAAAAAGTAGAATTCCATTTTTATGGGGTTTGTGATGGTGTGTTTACCCCACATGAGTCACAAGAGGGTCAATGATGTGTGCTCAAGTTGCCAAGTAACCTGCTTAGAGTGGGTCAGGAGAGTGGGTCAGGCCTAATTAGTTATCAACCACAACTGGTGGGAGAGCTGGGGATTACCATAAAGAGCTGGGTGAACGCTGCTGGAGGAGACAAGGTGGGGGAGAAGCAGCCTGAAGATAGACTGAGGAGGAGGATGAAGAAGAGCACACAGGCTTCTCTAGGGGTGAGCTAGAAGCTTGACTGGAAGCAGGAACTTTGAGTTGCAGCTTACTTGAACCCCTGAGTAAAGGGAGGGTGTCCTAGTCCCAGGCCATGGGGTTAATCAAGGCACAAGAGGGAAGTCTAGAACAGCAAAGGCATACGTGCAGTGAAGTGGCAGACAGCAGAGCCCGGGTGAGCTGAAGGCTTGGTTTTGTTATGGGTCCGAACCAGGAAAAGGATTGAGAATCAGAGTTACTTATCAGTAATTCTACAACTAATCTTCTCTGTGCTACTTTGAAACTCAGTATTGTCCACCCTAAGCTTTCACAAATCATGAGTCAGGCCCCCGAAAATCATGAGTTTGGTTTAAAGATCACAAGATCTTAAATGACTAAATATGGGGGTGAAGGGGCATTTGCTTTCATGTATTCAAGCTTTTTCTTGGAACCACAAGGGATAGAAACTTATTTTTTCAATGAAAGCTGAGATTCTCATGTAATCACTGACACCAAGAGCTGAGGCCTTAAGAAAACAAACAAAAAAGCTAATTTCCGTGTTGCTGTGTTATTTAAAGCTCTGTGCCAACATAAATATGCATAAACCAATGTGCACCAACCCTCCCCCCCAAAAAAACAAAAACAAAACAGACTTACACACACACACATTCCACCAACCCCATGAGTACCCCAGCGCTTCTGTGTTCCTGGCCATTACCAGAATGCAAAATAACTTCAGAATGTTCAGCTGGACAAGACTATTAAATCACCTCTCTGTTCCAACACCTCTGCTCCTTCCTTCTTTTCATTTGGTATTTTCAAACAAACTATAGTAGGACCAGGTAATGTGAGAAAATTGCAAATTAATTTTTGTCAGACAATTAATGAGCTGAATGCTGTATAAATTGTGTATAACTCTGAGAATGCTAGGAATAAATAGGATTTCCAGGATACAGTAAATGACATAAGAATATCACTGCAAATCTTCACCAAATAGCTTAAACAATGCAGCTCTTTATCAGACACAGAAAACTAGGATTTTATTACTTCACCTATTTAGAGTTTTTCCCTTGTTTAGAGCAGTTTCCTATTTTTTTTAAAACAAGTATTTTTATGATATTATTGTAATTGAAAAGATAGAGCGGGATTAGAGGACAAAACTGATTGGTTTTGGTTAAGGATGAAGTGCAGTAAACGCAGACCATGACAAAGGCTGACATTATGTATTTATGGTGCTAAAATATTTTTCCAAGAAATGCCCTACATATATCAGTAATTGAAGACTTGGAGTCCAGAACAGGGGTTCTGCATAATCAGAGAATCAGAATTTCCAAAAGTACTGCTACAGGAAATGATACATGGAGAAAGAGTGAATCAGTGTAGTAGGCGAAACAGAACAAGATGAATTAGTGGGCATGTCTATAGGTAAGCAGGTGGGTATTTCGTTACTGACTCAGGACCAATGAAAAAAAAAGCATTTAATCAATTAAAGTAGTAAATATAATATGCTTATCAGTTTACCATCATCTTTATGTAATGATCATGGACACTGTTACACTTTCCGACAAATCTATTTGCCAGCACAACAAATGATTTTGGTGGCTTTTCTTCTATAGGATTCAGGATTTAAGAGAATCAGAGGTGCTGCCACAAAATTAACCCATATTTTCCCCATGTATAACAGTCTCAGAACTATGGGTTTCGGAGAGCACTCACAGATGTCCCATATGTTTCAGGGGCCACAAAGTTAGATTTAGATAACCCCACCACACTACCACCATTCCAAATTGTTTTGGGGAATGGAGATTACAAACAACAACAACCCCCCCCTGCACACACATTCAATCCAACAAGGTAAAGGAAAAAAACAAATATGTATTACCTAGTAAAATTATTGGTTAATCATAAACATATTGTTCAACCATAAAAAGTAACAATAAACCAGGGTTTTTTTAAAAAATCAATCATTTAAAAAGCAAACACTCATTCTAATATCTGATTAAAACTCATAAAGACCTTTCAAGATAACAGTATGTGAATCAAACATTACCTAAGACCATTAAAAGAAAATGTGAAACACTCAAGACCTGCTCATTACTAATCAATGCAATTAAAAGTTCTAATTGTCATAGTTCTTGTTTTCCCTCTGTTACTAAGTGTTCACCAGTTCTCATCACTTCTCTAGCAACCTACATGGAACTTGGAGCATAGGCTGCAGGAGGGAAGTGACTAAAGAAAGCATTGGGAAGTAAATCTGTGTGCACATGACTGCAATTGCAAAATCTCTAATATTTCTCTTGATAAAGAGCCAGGTTAGTTTTAGAGACTTGGTGTCCTTTCACCTTATTACTGAGCATACAGTACATGAAACTGTGTCATGTCTTAAACTAGGTTGTAAGATATTACCTTTTGTTTGTCTACCAAATAGAATGTACTCTTATGGTACTTAATTCATATCCAAGATCTGGATTTATTTAAGTGGAATTATAAGAATGTAAAAATGAGGGGTGAGCAGATGTGCTTCTTATAAATGAGATAGTTACTGCTACCTCACAGATGTTTTTACCGTTAGGCACTTGCATAGTACACAGATACACCAAGTATTCTTACATGTGTTCTGCATTTTTACCCACATCTACAAGAAAGAAAAGTTTGCTTACTAAAATTAAGTGAAAAATTTCCAAGAATATTCATTTGAAAGTGAATTCCAATTAAACTGTGTCTGTGATTCTTTTGTGTTCACTTTCTGTGGGTTTTGAGTGCTGGAGCTGAGATAGCTCAAATATTCATGAAAACAGTTTTTAACTTATTTGAAGTATGTGATTGCAAAACTTCCAATTTAAATTTCCAATGCCACGTGAAGTATAAACTGCAAATGTTACAATCAAATACACAATTTGGGCTTGAATTAACTTATACAATTTAGTTTAAAGCAATTTATTATGGCTTCAGATGAATGTTCCATCATGAATTGCAGATTATGTTAATTTTGATCACAATGTAAATGACTTGCAGACCAAGAATTATTCTCTGTAAAAATTAGCTAATTCCAAATAATTAAAATTTGAATTGTGTAACCTTTTTGTGGACAAATCATGAATGAAAAGGTAAAATTCATCAAATTATTCACTGTGAATGATTAGCTGAGCTCTTATTGGCTATAAATGAAAAGGCACTGGTTCACAAATAATTTATGTACACCTATCAGAAGACCATTTCAGTCTTGGGATGAATCATTTTGATCAACAAGTAGTTATCTTCAACAAGCAAAATGTGTTCTCATCTAATGGACGGCAATAGATTTTGTGTAATATTCTGTATCCTGGCCAGAGGACTTTAAAGCAGCAATGGAGATCTCGTAGCCATCAAAAATGTCAAGATTTGCTGTCACAGAAAATGCTGACATTGTCAGTCTGGCAGCAAATAGTGTACATTTACCTTGGGATGCGAGACAGACTTGAGAGTAGTAAGGCCTGATAGGCCTGCTGCTCTTATGGAAATAAAACTGTGGTATGACTTCAAGGTGTATTGGTCTGCCTCTGACCACAAAGTGACACAAAGGAATATCAGGATCATTACCATAACTCAATGCATTTATAAAACTAAATAGATCTCCGTTTTGATCCCTAATTATATTTTATACTTTACTTTACCACTCAGAGGTTCATAAACAAGAGGGAGCATTGCTAGTTAAAGCTTTTCAGTCTAAGTACCGTAGGACCTGATTCACCACAGCTTTACACCAGGATAAATCTGGAGTCACAATGATGAATCAGGCCCAAGGGCCAAATTCTTTAATGGTGTAATTTGGTATAGCTCTATTGCCTTCAGTGGAACGATATACATTTACATCAACAAAGAACGAGAAATTTTGGTATTATTTCACTAAATGTTAGGATCACTGGCCCACATTCTCCCCTATGTTATGGCTGTTTTGCACAATCCCACCAGGGGGAGGAGACCCTATAGCTGGCATATTTTGCTCAAGAAATATCACCGTAGTGTAAGGGAATTCTCAAGTGTCATAGAGTCAGCATAACAGCTCCTATGGCATCTCTCATTACATCATTTAGCAGGGAAAAGAAATTTTTTAAAAAGTATGGCTGGAGCTTCTCTGCCTCACAACTACTATAAGTCCCTTGGAACTGCTGACACAGATGCCTGTGTATAGCAGGACGGGGCTAGATGGTGTCATTACAATTAAAATGGTTTTGTATGTTGAAAACTTCATAAATGTACAGCTTTCAGCATGGGAAAACAACCTGGTTTAACTAGTTCCCTGATCCAAGGTTTAGCATGGTAGCTAGGGAACTCATGCTAAGGCTATCATGTTTAACCTTGTGTATTGACACCTGGCCCTGGGCCTCTTGCAGCAGCTGGCTCTGCCTGAAAGAGAAGGTTTGCTTCTCCTAGTTCCCTATGACACGTGTATGTATATATGCACCTGCGCGGGCATGCGGACAAACACCGCCACTTTCTGGGTTCTCCCAGTAGATCCTGGGGAGTGGTCATACCTGGAAACCTCAGACAGGAGATTGCAGGGTGTGAGGAAAGGTGAAAGGAGCAGCCATCTTGTACTCCTGCAACCCCAAATAGGGGAGATATATAACTCAGTAGATAGGGGAGGGGAAAGGCCACCAGCAGAAAGAACACTTCCCTATCTCACTGCCTGCCTCCTGACAGGGATTAGACTACTGCCTAGCTCCTCCAATAGATTCTGGGCACCTGAGAGAAGCAGTGACTCTGGCTGGCCATCCCCAAAATATAGAAGCTGGGATTGGGGAAGTGGATAAAGAATACATTTGCCCCCTTAATTTTATGGCAGTTTTCATAAAATAATCCTCTCAATATTCACAGATTGTGATGACGTACCGGGGATCTACTAAGAGTTGGAGGAATAAAGCGTAGTGCTTGGAGAGCCTCCAAGCTTGTGTTAAACAGAGCACACTACTAAACATCTAGAAGTGACTGGTGTACCAGCGCACTCACAATGACACATTGTAGGGCAGTCTGTTCCACGGTGTTACCAGACATCTAGGAGAATCTGGCATACTACAGTACTTGCAGAGATTCCTTACAGGGGGGAAGGTTATAGGAGAATTCCCACAGCTACTCCTAGAAGTAGTAGGCCCCTACTTCTGAGAGTTACCAACTTCATACACTGCACAAAGCTAGCACTGTACATTATGCCCCCTCAGGATGAACAAATACTATGCATCAAATTGACCAGCTACAGAAATTATTTGACAATGATTTGTCTGCATGTATGAAAGGATGGCTATTCTCAAGCTTTCTAAATAGCTTTAAAAGAAATCTTTAAAAGAAAATTCATTGCCATCTTATATTAGAGGGAACCTGTTGCTTTTCAGAATTTATATCTGTGCATTATTGTACCACACCAGATTATTATATTGTGCTATCTGTACAGTACCATTTGGGCAGAAGTAATTCAAAGCAAACAGGCTTATCCTACTGCAGGTACCTCTGGACATGGGGCTGCTTGGAGATTCACTGGTATTTTAGGTTAAATAATTTCTGTATCTGACATACCTGTGAACAGCAACCAAAGGAACACCTGGAAATTGGCAGTCATGCTGTGGTTGTTGTCAAGTGCTTGTGATCTAATTCCCAGCAATACTACTTTTTGGGGCCATAGGTTCCTTTATTGCATGGATAGATGTAGTTACATGGTTACCCATTTTGTTTTTGAGCACTCCCCAGTGAGTTGTGCCGAGAGAATGCTGAAACGTATACCCCAGCTAGTCCTTTAATTTCTGTAAGGGTTTCTGAGTCATGTCCTCCCTGAGATTTATTTTATTTATTTGAATTTCTACAATAGAAAAATTGTTATAATGAGATAACTAAAGTGTAGTTGCATCAACCTGGTAGAGCTAGGTGAATTATTTGCAAAGCATTATTTTATCTGAAGCCTATTTTTCTTCCTGAAACATGCAAGCAGAGCACAATTTCCTCACATTTGTTTGAAATAATTCAATTCATTTTTGCATTTTTTAAAAATGCTATTGATTGCAAGCAGTTTTTTTTACAGGTATCGGATATCCTAAATTTGCTGTCTGAGCTGTGTTGAATGGTTATGATGGACCAGTTATATCACATGGTATTTTTTTGGTCCCTGACTGTCTGAGAATGCAAGCACTTCTGGTCCATGTACATTTAAAATTTTATGTCAATGAATGTTTGGGCATGCAATAATGAAATAAGCCTCTTGCAAACATCCATGGTAGTAAAAATTGGTCAAAGAACATTTGCAGAAAAAACAAACAAACAAACAAACAAAACAAATGGAGCATGAACATAGCTTAAAAGAATTCATTTAAACATTCAAGTAACTATTCATAGAAAATCTTTTGCAATAGTAGTTCAGCTCTAACATCTGCTTGCTTAGGTTAAAAAGATAAAATTCTATCTTCAAGTGACATTCATTAAAAGATTCCACAGATTCTGATATCTAATGTAAGTTATTCTAGGAACTGTTTACAATAGGTATATTGGAGTTTCAATCAAGCCAAGCTCAGAAGCTATGGTGATATGGGCCATCTAAATAACTAGATGGAGGATATAAATTTTTTTTTAATATTGCTTGAATTAGGATATTAATTTTATGCCTAAATTAAAATCAAACAATGCTATTTTTCACTGATCTATTTTTATGCTACAGCCTAGCAGTTTTGGCATTTATGAATTAGTAATTTTGCTTCTAGAAAAATATTTTCCCCTGTATATAAACTGGTGAGTAGTGACTCGCAGCTAAAGAATGCATTCAGCATGTCACCTAGTCAAAAACAGTCTATGCATGTGACTTGACATTCACATTCCTTACTTTCATCTGACTGAGGTTTTACTCCAAACATCCTATAAAAACATACTTGGGTGTTTTCTTTCCACTTTGCTTTAGAAGTTGGAAATTACTTGGTGTAATGTTTGTCTTACATTTCTAACAAAGGGTGGCTGAGTTCCAAAGATGAAAGACAGAAAGCAGAAATCCATTTCCAGGAGCTCTTTGTTTTCTCTCTTTCTGTCAGCTTCTCACAACCCCAGTGCTCAGGGCCAAATATAAGCTAGATCCTGAATATGGCTCAGAGTTCACCCCCTTGCCATAGAATTGTGCTCCAGAATCTCAGCTTTCATAAAATATTTCTAGCTTTTACAGTGGCAAAGAAAACCTTAAAAACATGAACCATGTGTAAATCAATGTGGTATCAGCTGCCTGTGTCTGCAGCGAACCTAAAATAGTAGCTCCGAGAGGTGCAATATGTATAATTTGTCTCAGAGCCACATCATTTTCCTGATTGTGGAATTTGGTATTTTTTCCAAGCATGTCTGCCATGGAATTCACCATTTTGCTACAACCATGTGCCTGGCATTTGTTTTGTGTCTATCACCCTCTCTGATGGGTCATACCTGCAGCTGCCACTTGCTCAACATCTTTGCCCACAAGGAGCAGTTAATTAGATTACAGTGCATGCTCCTTGCACTGCTCCATGGAGATATGCTACAAGAGGAAGAGCTGGATTCCCTTGTGTCAGAGAGTGGGGGAGGCAGCATTGTAGGTGGGCAAGCTAAATAGCCTGGAAAACATAAGGCCTGAGGAGCCAACTTGCTGGAGCCAGTTACAAACTCCTTTCCTTCTCTGGATCACATGAGAAGGAAAAGATTCTTGAGCATGGCTGCCTGGACAATATTATGTGAACCCAGGCCCAGGAAGTGAACCCAGGAGCCTGGAAAACAACAAATCCTCAAAAATAATCATGGAAAATGATCATGGTGATAGAATAAATTAAAGGTGCCACAGAATTTGGTCCCATTGTTCCAGAGTCAACTGGGCCTTGATTGTTTTCAAATAAGTGGACAAGGGAACATGATTATTCTGTTCACTCAAGTGGTCTTAAAACTACTTTTGTTTACATTTATTTTACAGTCTCATAACCTCATTTGGCTCAACAGGGATGGTAACAAAGTTGAAAGAGGGTTGTAAACAGTTTCTGAATGAGCTGCCTAACAAGAATAATCCTTGGTTGCTATGGCAACTATCCATCTGGTAGTGCCATAAATCAATAAAAACTGGCTTTTAGAATTTCTTGTTTTGTGTGGGTGCTGCATTTTAGCCAAAGTCAGCATACGTTCAATATCTGCCAAACTCTTGAACATCAGCCTACTCCAAGAACTCCTAATGGACCACGGCTAATGCAGTTCAAATAGCCCTGGTCTTCTTTCCTCCAGCTGCTTACAGGTTTCCTATCACCTTGTAGACATTAACCCTAGGACATCATTCCTTTCCTACCATCTTCTCCCCCTTTCAACCTTATATTTTGTTGTCTTCAGGTAAACTCATGGCCTTATTTCCCTTCCCCTCCCATATTATCACCTTGAGCTAAGTGGCCACCAGGTCTTCAGAGTATACTGGTAGAATTTGCTATATATTTGCCATATTTTGTCTTCTCGTGTGAACAGTCATCCACCCTATAAATGAAGTTTATGCTTGGGTACTACAGACCATTAATTAGCAACCAACTATCCAAAGAATGGAGATCTAGATCTATCTATCTCTGGCAGTCCAACTACATTTTTTGTTTTTCTTTAAAAACTGCTTTTAAATAAGTGAAAACACTGCCACATTATGCTTTACACAAACTTTTGAAAATATGTCTTTTTTTTTTTGCTGAACAACAAAACTTCACAGACTCCCTGGACAGGATAGTTGGCGGCACTTTGAATCACCATCTGCAGGAGCAGCTGCTCCGAGAAGGCAATCTCATATTATGCAGATACACAGACATGGAGCATACAGCAAAAGCTTGAAGAGAAAGGATGAAAGCCCCAGGAAGTACAATATACCCAGAAGTACATGCAATGAGACAAAAGCAAAGGAGAGTAGATGACCAAGGTTCCAGAGATGCATTTACTGTGAGACAACATGAGCAAGAAAGAAGTGCTCCACACTAGGATAGCATTGCAAGAAATGTGGCATTGTATAATCCAGTACATAGGGAACTAGAAAGTGTGCAGAACAGGGTAATCCCAGCACCTGCAGAAGCCAGTTCAGCTTGGGTAAGCAGCATAGTGGTGGTAAAAAAGCCATTAGACAAACTGTATCTGCATAGACCTAGAGCCACTGATGCAGCTGTTGAAAACATGCCACTGTGCACTGCCCACAATTGAAGATGACATGTCAGAACTTTCCAATTTTTTATTTTGTGGAAGTTCTATGGCCTGTATTATATGGGTAGTTGGACAAAGATGACGACAATGGTTTCTTCTGGCCTTAGAATCTATGAATCAAAGCCAGAGTCCTTACAGTCTGTGATGTGAGGAATGGGTTTTAAACACACAAACCTGGAAAACGAGTCCAGCCTGCTGACAACTTTTGCAAACACAATTCAGTAGCTACAGATGGCTATGCATGGCTCTGGACTGCCTGGGATGAAAATAACTGCAGATTATATCCTCATTGAAAGCGAAGAAAGCAGTGACACAAAAGCTAAAGAAGACCATGACAGAAAACTACAAGGTTTTCTAAAGTGATGCAGGGACAAGAATATAATAGTCAACCCTCACCCCAAAAAATGCCACTTAAACAGTGTGAGGTGACATATATTGGACATCGCCTCACAGCAGAGGACTGAAAGCAGATCCCAACAAGTTCAAGGCAGTCAGAGACATGCTAGCTCTAGTGCTTGTGAAAGGGGTGCAGTACTTCACAGGAATGATAAATTTTCTGTCCTGTCTGCAGTAGCAGAACCCATACATCCACTCACAAAGCAGGATATTGAATGGCACTGGGCAGATCCCCAACAGCAAGCGTTTGACATGCTGAAACAAATGATAATGGATGCCCATCCTGAAGTAATACCAGTCAGCACAGCCACTGACATTCTACAGTGAGTCTTCGGAGAAAAGGACCAGGGGTAGCCCTTTTAGCTCTTTTGTAGGAGCAGCTGGTCACTTATGCCAGCAGAACCCTGTCAGAGAGTGAACAGTGGTATGCTCAAATAGAAAACTAGCTTCTGGCTGAGATATTTGGTGTGGAGCGATTCCATTAGTACACCTATGGCCACCCAGTAACAGCACAGTCATGGCAAAGCCTTTACAATGCTCCAAAGAGATTGCAGTGCATGTTGATGCACCTCCAGTGCTATCAGGTAGAGATCAGATGTTGTCCAGGATGATTACTGGTGTTAGCTGACACTCTGATTAGAACATATACCCTGCATCAGCAAGTTGGGTGGAAAGCAATCAGGACATAGTGCGGCATGTTAATAGATTCAGTCTCTAGAATCTGATGGAAATCAAGTGGAGAAAGGCATTCAGCTATAGGCAGTCAAGAAAGCAAAACCAACAGCATGGCCATAAGACAAAAAGCTGAGGACAGGTAGGAGCAGAATCATATTTTCAAGTTAAGGATGAGCTGAGTGTGCAGAATGGGATCATATTTTGAGGACGGAGAACTGTTGACCTTACCTCATTGTGGAAGATTGTCATGCAAAAAAACCCCAAAACCCCTACAACTCTCCCCCCCTCCAAAAAAATGCCTCAGGACTGGGCATTGACAATTGTCTTAGATGGGTTCGAGCATGTGTTTACTGGCTGGGAATGAATACACAACTCACGCCCTGATAGGGTGCGGCATCTGCTGGTCTTGTGACAAGCACTGGCAGAAAGAGACTGTTACCATATGAGCTGGCCATCTGACCATGAGAAAAGATGGGAGCAAACTTACTTATCTTAAAAGAAAAGCAATACTTGAATGCAGTGGACTACACATTTCTGGGAGGTCAATGCCCTGCCTGATACAAAAGCAGCAATTAGCAAATTCAAGGCTCACTTTCATTCCGGATATCGTATTCATCTACAGCAGACTCCAGTTTACTTGGATGAATTCAGGGTATTTGCACACAAATGGGAATTTGATCACCACACGTTCTCCTCATTGTGCCTTCTAAATAATGGTAAGATGGAGTCTGTTGGAGGCCCAGTGCAATTTGAGTTGCCTGACTACTGTTTTACAGGCCTAGCATGGCTTTAGTTGCTTGCTTGGCTATTTTGATTTTTGTAGCATAACATTTTTTGGTGAGCAAAAATAAATAGAACTACTAAGTAACCTTGCGGATGTCTCAATTTCTGCATACCACGCACATAAGACAAAATACACAACAACATGTATGCTTGCACCTGCTCATAAATAACGGTAATGGAAACAAGTTGTCCTTGAATGTCTGGGGGTACACTTTTTCACTGCCCCTCCTATCAGCAAATGTTGTTTTAACAACCCCAATAATCATAATAAAAAAAAATATAATTAAAAATAAAACCCAATGTAATCATTAGCATATATAATAATAAATAAAACAATTAAATAAAAAATGTATAAAAAATATAAAAAGTTACCAGTTGGACAAAAAAGCCAGCTCCATCAAAACCTGAGTCCGTGGGAGATGCTGCTGGTCGGACCAAGGGCCACTAACTCCCTGGCGGGCTCCTAAAAAAAGCTGTTCCTGTATACAGCTTTCTAAGTAACTGCTTAACTCTCCAAATTTAATAAGTATAATATATTGTAATTAATTTTAGGCTTTGTATTCAATTAGTATATCTATAAAAAACCTTGCACATTAAACCTTATTAATCTGCAAATTGGGTGTACCGTGTCACACTAGTATTCACACTAATCACTAAGTGGCCAGTATCAACAATTGGCATCCCTGGGTGGGCTCGATCAACTGTGTGTGGAACAACCTTTGAGGTGTATGATGCAAGGATTTATCTCACTGTGTGTCAGTAGGGTAGCAACCTGTCTGGCATAGTTCTCCGCGAAGCTGTATCTGCATTTGGCTTCAAGAGGAGAGCATTATGTCCTCTACGGGAATGTGTTGTGAGTCAGGCGGTCGAGGGGTTGCCACTCCCACCCTCCTTTTGCTAAAACCAGTCTCCAATATAAAAGCTTTTATGAATGATCTGGAAAAGAACCCACTGTCTGGAGGAGCATTTAAAGGGTAAAATGGCATATGCAAACTTAATGCTCCAGTGGAAACAATTCATAAAAACAAAGCCTAATCATAAAAAAAAAAAAAACCCTCTTGGCTGCTTTACATGGGCTCATTTTAGTATGTAAAACCTTTAGTAAAGAGGTAAGGAAGCTAACCAAAATAAACAATGAGCTGCATAAACAATTAATAGCATGCCAAAGTCAAATACAAAAACCAAAAATAAAATACAAATCTTCAGTGTCTCACTGTCTCAGCCAAGCTATGCTGCTCTCCAACTCTCAGCGTGATGCAGAGGGGTACCAAAAAAATTAAACAATAAAAGAACCCGGCTCATATCTAAAAAGCAAAATGTAAAGACGTACAAGCCACGGTACACGTTGTCCTTAAAAAAACCAAAACCCAAGGGTCATGCAGTTTGTTGGCGGCAGTTGTCTCAGTGTACAAAGCAATTGGCTGCTGCTCCTGGAATTATTGCTGCTATGCAGGCAGACGGATGTTGTGATGGTACAGAGAGTGATGGTATTTCTGGCATTGGTATGGGCCTTGGGGCACTAGCAATACCTTACTGATTCTGCCCCAATTATTTTGAGAACGGCCCAGACCCCTCTTAAGTACATAATATCCAAAAAAAAAAAAAAAAAAAAAAAAAAGGGCATGTATCCAGCCTAAAGAGTCCTACAAATAAGCTCCAAACCAAATTGTTAGCTAATTAGTCTGTGTCGCAGCTGTTACAAAATATTACGTGCATATATTAGCAAGTGGCCAATGCACTTGGTACAAATATTTAAAAAATAAATCAGCAATTTAGCCCCATATTAAAACCCCGAAAATAACCAATTAAAAATAAAGTACTGTACAAAATTACAAAAAAATCTTGCACATGCTTTAAGCCCACAATAAATAAAACCTATATTCATAGTAAATAAAGTCAGCCCCACTATATACCTAAAAATAAATAAATAAAAACATTTTATTAGTTTCATTCTTCACAACTCAAAGCATAAAAAAAATACCTGAGCAAAAATAATAAAACCTGTGCCCCGTAATGCATCATTTAAAGTGACTGTTATTAACACTTTTAAATCACATTATTAGTCATGCCATAAACAATCACCCTAAATTCAAAAAACCCATTATAAAATATCAAGTTTTTTGCCGCATCCCACTTCAATTTATTTACTTGCAAAGTAACCTCTGTATATTTAATAGCAAATTATGTGTAATAACAGCCAACTCAAGGAATTCTCAGCAAAACCAATACATTTATAAACAAAAATATTATAAAATTCCGCAGTACAATTCCTCTATTATACCATATAATTTTACAAACTGCTAAACAAATATAAAAATTAAATATATATTATAAATAATGAATACTAATAAAAATCTATAAATCCTGCTATATATATATATAAATATATATAATTTTTATTTATATATATTTTTATTATATATATATATATATAATATTATATAATATACTATAATTATAATATAATATATATATATTTATTTATATATATTTATTATTCAATATAAATATATATACAAAAATCATCGTGGTGGCCTATTAAGCGATGGCAACCACCAAAAAGGGAAATGTTGGAGACCCAGTCCAATTTGAGTTGCCTGACCACTGTCCAACAGACCTAGCATAGCTTTAGTTGCTTGCTTGGATATTCTGACCCCTGTAGCATAACATCTTTCGGTTAGCAAAAATAAATAAAATTACTAAGTAACCCTGCAGATGTCTCAGTTTCTGCATACCACAGCACACAGTAAAACAAAATACACAACATATAGGCTTGCAACTGCACATAAACAACATCAGTAAAAACAAATTATCCTTAAACGTCTAAAGATACACTTTTTCCACTGCCAAAAAGCATATTTTTACACCACCTCCTATTATATTATTTTAACAACCCCAATCATAATAAAAATAAAATTAAAATAAAAACCCAATATAAATAATTAACATATATAATAAATAAAAAATTAGACAATTTATATAAAATATAAAAAATTTCCACTTAAACAAAAACACAATCAACACCTAACTCCAGAAAAAATACTTCCAAACAAACAAAAAATCACTCCACAACAAAACCCCTAAAAAACCCCCATTCCTATATACAGCCTTCTAAATAGCTACTTAGCACTCCAAATTTAATGAATATAATATATTAATTTAAAACTTTATATTCAACTAATATATCTATAAAAAATCTTACGCATCAAACCTTATTAAACTACAAATCAAACATACCATATCTCACTAATATTCACACTAATCACTAAACATCCAATATCAACAGATTCAGTTCTGAAAACAGCTAAGAGACTGGAATACAAGGCTGTTTCTTCTGGGTTCAGACCCCTCATCAGCATTTTTTGGCACATAGAAATATTCCAGCAAAGGTATGCTAGCTAAACAGTCCAGGGCAGGCACTGATTGGATGAAAGACCAAAACCTACAGCAGCCAGAAGGCTGGAGATATAATCAGAGGAAGTAGGCACTAGACTATGACAGGTCAGGATTTGCTGAAAGCAAGCACCAAGGTGGCCCAAACACCACTGTGAAAGGTACCAGATACAGACATACAGCAGAAATCACAATGGAGAACAGATGACAAGTGCTGGTGCTAGCCCACTGAAGGCCCTAAGCAGGAATGTTTTTGCCCTCCCTTCCCAATGACACATAGTAATAATTAATATGAGCTTGAGCTTCTTGGGCCCTAAACAATTGCTTAGTATGCTTATGACCAGTGCCGGCTCTACAGGTGGTGTATTTGTGTTACCAGAGTAATAGCATGGGACAGTGTGTCCTCAACCACAGAATGTAGCTCTAGAATCTGAGCTTTCATTCTGAAAACACTGGGCTTGAGTGTCTCCAGAGTCCAAAGATGGGGGATGTTCATGGTACTGACTACAGCTCCCTCATTACGAGGGAGTGTCTGCACCCACAGAAATTAAAGTTAAGCATGTGCTTAAATGACTGGCTGAATCAAATCTATGAGAGAACTGGTGTAGTGTCCTTGAAACCCTTAGTAGAAAACTTGTATTGAGGCATTTTGATCAAACTTGAAGTGCCACCCACCTGCCTCAGTGACAGGGGACAGCCCCAGCAGTGAGGTAGAGGACACACACTGAATTCCTTCCCCCCCCCCAGAGTCCCTGGCACCCATTGTTCAATGGAGGAAGAAGGGTGCTGATTAGCTAGCATTCCCCAGCTCCCAGGATTTAACTTGGAGCAGGGGCCATATGAAATCTCTTTTGGCTTCAATTCAACAGTCCACCCTACCCACCTGAACTAGGGATGGGAACCTGGCTTGACAGATGCTGCAGGTCTAGCAAATGACTTATTTGGGAAGTCAGGAAGGAATGTTTTCTCCCATGGATCAATTTGCAGAGAACCAGGGAGTTTTTCCACCTTCCTTGCAGCACCCTCAGGCCACAGAGGATTAAGTAGGAATGTACTTAGTACCTAACGGAGATCCTTGAGCTGAATTGTTAATTCATCGCAATCTGTGGCTGGCTCCAGTTCAGTTAAAAGGATAAAGTGAAGGTTGCTGGAGGTAGAAGACCTGGGATTTGGTGACTGCCTTGGGATCATAGGATAGGGTGAGATCTTGTGCCTTTGTGGGCTAATGTCGCCGTCCTTGTGAATATGGTGATGGAAGGTGCTATAACTCACAGAGAGCTGAATCCTGGGGGAGGGGCATTGTTAGGTGTTGACTGAGTGTGTGTTCTTTCAGCATGCAGTCTCAGCTTTGCACAGATAGCTGACACAGCAGACCTCAATCAAACTGCCTAATAAAGCCATAGACCCAGATTCAGTAGCAAAGGCATCCAGATGGGTTTGTTGTAGACAAAGCACAGTGCTAGCTCCCTGCATCAACATCTATAGTTATGCTAGTACATATATGATCGTTACAAGGGACCATCTCAGTGAAGGGCAGGATTTTCCATACCCTCCCAGGCCAGCAAAAGACCCTTTTTTAATACACTGATAAAAATAAGTTATATTGCCATATTACATCTGACGTGGCTAGTTACAACCTTTTACCTTGTATATGTTAAATCAAGACATCTCTATTCATCATCCTGACCTTATCATTAGGAGAGGTTAGTGTGTCCTTGTTATTTTTAGGGAGTGTTCTTGTACCATTCGTGATGTGGGGGTGTTCTGGTGCCACCTTTCTGGCATGTGTTTGCCTAAGTGTTCTGTGTCTCGTGAATCTTACAAATGTGTGGGTGTTGTTTGAAATACCAGTTTCTGTAAACTTGCAAGCAGGTTCACAGCTCACTCTGCTTTATATTAGCAGGGCTTGACTGTTACTATATTTCAGGCCTTGTATTCAGGTCTATTATACTAGGCCTCATGTCTCAGGTTCTCACTTTCTTCTACATGGAGTAGGGTGGATCTTGTACCAAGAAGCCAGCTCCATCAGCTCCGTCCTGGCGTGCTACCACCAGATCCAGATCTACAAAGTCAGCTCAACCAGGTTTCCTGCTATGAGGTTCTGGCTTAATTAAATCTGTTACAGCTGGTCCACTGCTGACAGGAGTGGCTCAGCAAAGCCAGCTTACCTAAATTTGTTGCTGTTATGTTCTGATTCAGTGAAATCAGCTCCACTGAAGTCCAGAGCACAGCAAGATTCTCTGCTCTCTTTTTTGTTCATCCTGGGCTCAGTAGACAATCAGAGTCTACTACATGAGAGCAGCATGACTCACATTCTCCTGGGCACGTCTTTCATATATTACACAAATTTAACACCAATCCTAAAGAATAGAACATAAGCAAATCCAAATGCCACTAAACACTGTCCAGAGATGCAAGGAATCTGATGAGGTTCAACAAGGACAAGTGCAGAGTCCTGCACTTAGGACGGAAGAATCCCATGCACAGCTACAGACTGGGGACCAATGAGCTAGGCAGTAGTTCTGCAGAAAAGGACCTGGGGGTTACAGTGGATAAGAAGCTGGATACGAGTCAGCAGTGTGCCCTGGTTGCTAAGAAGGCTAATAGCATATTGGGCTGCATTAATAGGAGCATTGCCAGCAGATCACGGGAAGCGATTATTCCCCTCTATTCGGCATTGGTGAGGCCGCATTTGGAGTATCGTGTCCAGTTTTGGGCCCCCCACTACAAAAAGGATGTGGAGCAGTTGGAGAGAGTCCAGCGGAGGTCAACAAAAATGATTAGGGGGCTGGAGCACAAGACTTATGAGGAGAGACTGAGGGAACTGGGCTTGTTTAGTCTGCAGAAAAGAAGAGCGAGTGGGGATTTGATAGCAGCCTTTAACTACCTGAAAGGGGGTTCCAGGGAGGATGGAGCTAGGCTGTTCTCAGTGGTGGCAGATGACAGAACAAGGAGCAATGGTCTCAAATTGCAGGGGGAGGTCTAGGTTGGACATTAGGAAAAAGTTTTTCACTAGGAGGGGAGTGAAGCACTGGAATGGGTTACCTAGAGAGGTGGTGGAATCTCCATCTTTGGAGGTTTTTAAGCTGCGGCTTGACAGAGCTCTGGCTGGGATTATTTAGCTGAGGTTAGTCCTGCTTTGAGCAGGGGGTTGGACTAGATGACCTCCTGAGGTCCCTTCCAACTCTATGAAGGGATTTTACAATGTTTAAATTAAACTGGCCAACAGATACATTTTCCTCTTTCACCAAGAAGATGTGTAAACAAGCTTCCTCCTTTAAGCCTTCTAGCTCTGAAATGTATAGATTTCTGTCTCTCTCTACCTTATCACGGAATAAATCCAGGTATTTTTAAATCTAAGATCTATCTACTTAATCATAGCTTTTCTTATAGAAAAGCAAAAAGTTTTAAACCCTCTCGACCTGGCTGGTCTTCCCTGAACTGACCACACCCTTTCCCTGACTAAATCAAAACCTCAGTTAGTTATTCATGCCTTTTAAAAAGTCACGGTCATCCAGTCAGGGAAAAGAAATAATACCATGTGATTCAGCAAGCCACATGTTGAAATGTATTCATAAAAAATTGCTTAACAACTTTGGATAACAAACAAATTATTTTAAAAAAATGAAGTAAATTCACACATGATTTGCCAGCAGAGGATTAAATTCATACTTCCTCAGCTCTAATTTTCACTAAGACTTTGTGCAACAGTAAGTTTAATATTTTTGGGGTGTGTTTTGTTTGTTTTATTTTATAGTTAAACCAGTGGGTGCAATGAATTTGTGATACCAGACAAAGGCCCAGATCCTCAAAAGGTATTTAGGTGCCTGGGAATTTGGCACCTAAATACCTCTGAGGATCTAGATCAAAGATCACACTGTTTTGTTCTTCCACCCCCACTAGGTTTTCTACATTTATTATGGGATCCCTTAAAAAGAAACAAAAGACAAAAATACCCAAAATGAACCAAGCTTTTCTAAGTTATGTGCATGTGGCTAGCTCCATGGAAGTCAACGAGACTTCTCACGTACTTAAAGTTAGGTACATGCTTAATAGAATGTACTTTACTGAACATAGGCATGTACTTAAGTACCTCGATGAATAAGGATCAAAGTCAGATTTAATATGGAGTGGTGTTACAATATAAGTATTTTAAACAAATAAAACCTCAGCCAGAGCTGTCATACTGGTAACTGAGTCTCAGAAGCTAGGAGTTTTAACATCAAAGTTTAAATGCTATTTAACGTGCACTTTTCCATTTGAAGTGTTTCCAGTATACAAAGGTCACCCATGTAGCTTGGAAGTGAAATGTGAGAATAAAATTTACATTCCCCTTTTCCTTCTCTGCACTGTTGATCAGGCAATGATTTTGAATTAGAGCTTTCAAAACACTTTGCACACAAAGCAAAACACTACTGAAACTGCAAGATATTGCAATGGAAATAACCAGTGAATGACTACCAGAGAATTAAATCCCCAAGAATGTCCTCTTCCTGTCTAACCCTAATACAGAGCTCATAACTCAAATATCCACTTGTGACAATGGTGCTGGTCTTGCACATTTTTAGAGAGAGTACAAGAACTGGCTGATGTGCCAGTCTCTATTTCCCCCTTGTCCTTGCGGCAGGAAGTTCCGACTACTAACCCCACATGTAGAGGTGGGGTAATCACTCTCATGCCTTCCACCTTATGTAAATAGAAAAATGTACATTTTAATCACCAACCATGGACAAAGGGACAAAAAGTGTGAGTGCACAGTTTGCATATCCCAGTGAACAGCTCTGTCTAACAACTGAATAAATTCTGAGTGTTATGTAAATAAAACCCTCAGAATTGCCATAATGGATCAGACCAATGATCCATCTAGCACAGTACCTGGTCTCTGATAGCAGCCAATACCAGAGCTTCAGGGGAGTGCACAGAACAGGGAAATTGGAGTGATCCATCACATTCTTAACTTCGAATTTAAAACTTTAAAAAATACTGATATGCATATTTGCTTTCAAATGTGTTTAGTATTTATAATACGGTACCTCCCAAAGGCACTGATCAAGTCTGAGGACCTGTTCTGGTAGGTGTTGCATATAAAGGTAAATACAGTCTGTCCCAAGGAGTCTACATCTATATCTACACTGCAAATGGGGATTTAATTTGCAGCTAGTTTTAATCTAGATAGCTCAGTAAAAAAAAATTGATGGCATGGCAGTGTGGGCTTCGGGCGCGGGGAGGGGGCTGTACAAATCCACCTAGCGCCCTTGGTATGTACTTGCATTGGTAGCCCACATCATTGCATCCTTACTGCTGTTTTTAGTGATCGAGCTAGACATACCTATGTGATCTTTCATCTATGCAAGCTGTAATTACACCCCCAGCTGTGGTGTAGTTGTAGCCTCAGAGAGTGACATGAAAACAAGAATATTTGTTGTTGCTATAGCATTGGCATAATAAAATCACCTCCATGAGCAGTGGTAGCTGTGTCAGTGGGGTAAGCTTTCCTGCTGACATAGCACTGTCTACATCAGTGCTTCTGCAGGCATAATTTATGTGCCTCAGGGGTGTGGTTTTTACACCCCTGAGCAACATAAGTTATATCGATAAGCCCTAAGCGTAAAGATTATTGTGTACCTCTGTATGAGCAGTCTGCCCTCTGGTAGGTGTTTGAAGCTTGAAATAATGGCCCTTCCATTATGCTTCAACATAATATATACTTCAGCACCATAACAGCTGCTTTCCCTTAACTCAGGTGGTATGGAGCTAAAAGGCCATTGTTCTACACTTGTATGCAGGTATGCAATGTAGCAGTAATTGTTTTTTTTTAGCAAAGCACTAAGGGCAGAAGTCTCCCCTGAGAGTGCTTAGTAGAAGGCACATGCCTACCTTAAGAGGCTTAAAATCTTTAAAGTTGGGGATGCTTAGAAATTACACTATTGAAACTCTTTAAACGCCTACCATTGGAGTTTTCAGTGTTGATCTGAGGAAGAGTTCTGTGCAGCTTCGACGCTTGTCTCTTTCACAACAGAAGTTGGTTGAATAAAAGATATTACCTCACTCATCTTGCCTCACTAACTCATTTGAGGTGTGCCTAGCTAAAATATGGATGGAGTTGTAAAACCTCATGATCCTAAAATCAAGGGCTTAGGCCATCACTTAAAAATTAGAAAGAAAACCAAAATGCTACCTTGCCAAAATAGGCCTTACGATAGTCCAGAACGATGTTCACTGTAAAAAGTCTCCATGCTGTTGAAAGTTAATGTAGGAGAACCAGGCAAGTAGTGAGATTCCTGCAAACTGCTCCCTGCAGTCCCATACAGTGGGAGCAGTCTGGGGACCCTCCGGGTCTCTGAAGCTTGTCAAGGTAAAGAGATGCAGAGAGAGTCAGGGATAGAGTGACGCTCATCTGCTTTGCAGTGCATCAGTGATCTTAGGGTAGGCACAGACTGTTCAAGATCCTAAACTCCATACTGCAGTGTCAGGCTGGAGAGAAGCTAAAGATCTTAAATGCTCCATAGACTTTTCCATTCCATATTAAAGAAATGCACAAAGAGATAATTTAATATTGCCACCATTATTTTTAAGTTGCTATATGCTCTCAGTTTTTAATGGTATCTATACATGAAGTTTGAACTTTTACATTCTAACTGTGTATACCAGACAATGTATTTTAAGGCTTCTGTTTTAATTTTTCAAAGCTGTCCAAAGGACAGAACACAGTTATTTAAGAGCTTGCGCCTCTCTGTGCATCCACACTATCTCATGACAGTTAGTTTCCTTGTGCCCGTGGAACGTATCAATCAATAGAAAGATACCTGTGATTACAAGAGCCAGACCAAGACTCAAACTTGCTGTCTGAAGAAAAGAATGACCACCGAACTCTTTGCTGAAGATTAACCACCATGGGGCTCTTACACACACACCAACATTCTCACCTGGATATTTAATATTAATAAACTGTAAACTCCTGCTTCAAAGGAAGAAGAGAGATATGGTTATTGGCATCCTTGATTGATACAATGGTGAGGGGCATCCTTTCTAGTTATGCATGTGAAATTTTACATATACCTTTCACTGGGAGGTTGTGAACAAGAAGAATATTAAAATATCTTTAAACTTCCCTTAACCGTTCTCTTCAATACTTTTAACTGTAATTTTCCTTGCTTGCCATTCATAGAATACTTTTTTATTGTTGGTCAAAATAGTTGTATAGTTATTAACAGCATAAAGAGAAATATAACGATATTTTATTTGTAGGGCTCATTTCATCCAAAGCATCGAGGCTTTAAAAAAACCAACACACACACTACTCCCCTCCAAACTAAACTACAATACAGGTCCATTGCTTCAACCATACTGCCAAATTTTAGGAAATAGATATTTGCTGGTGTTCTAGTTGAGCACACTCATATAAATGAGACAGCTTATCATTTAAAATAAAAATATTCCAAACAGCAGCTTGGTGTTCAGAGGTATATCTATATAGGAGCTGTCTGTGGGTGGCTAAGCTTATTTATCAAGACTCAAGGTCTAAAATAACTAACTAATATTCCCTCTAAAGACTGTGTCTGAATATAGTCCATACAAAGTTTTGGGGTGGAGGAAGCTCAGTCATCCATGTATGAAACCAGAAAAACTAATTAAATCTGTAACAATCAGCATGAAATCTTTAATCACAAATAGGATTTTTTTTAGCATTTGAACAAAGAACCCAAAACAGAACAGAGGAATGGTACAGCACATGCAGCATCCAGTTCTGTGAAGAAGAAGGAGATTGAACTTTAAAACTGTCCCCTTTTTTTCCACCGTATAAAACTTTAAGGGGGCCAAGTAGAAAAACTAAGCAAATAGTATGACAGAGTCCCATCTTTCAGGAAATGTTCAGCACTTGTCATCTTCATCATTGCAAGGAGACAACATAGGGGGGCAAAACAAATTCACAAGGAAATTCTCTAACAAAGATTCAGCACCATTTATATTCCTCAAGTGTAACATGCAGCTACACTGGGATTAAATTAAATGACTTCTGAACCTTACTGCATAAAAGCCTTCTTTAAAGAGAGAAATAGAGTATTCTCTTTCCTTGATCCAAGGTGTCAGGTCTTAAAAGAAAAAAAACATTCTCTACCTAAGATCTTTTTCTTGTCCCTCATGTCAGACAATGGTCACAATGATGGTGTTGCTAGTGGTTCCTTTCCCCTCCCATTGAGCTCCTATAGCTGTTCATCTCCATATGAAGGAGCTTCTCTGATATTTCGTGTAAGAAGATTGGGGATTAAATCCTCCATAAACCCAGGGAGGTCAGATACTCTCGTCCAAATTCTTTATTAGCCTGTGTATGGTATATTTTATGTTATTTTCATCTGGTTTTTGAGCCTCTAGTTGGTTATCTGACTAGATACTGGAGTCTGAGGCTGTCACATCCTGTCTGGCTATGATCACATATTACTTAATAAAAATCAAGAGGCCACTAGGAAAGCAATACCTTAAATGTGAACTTTAATAGTTAGAGGAGAAATTTAAAATAATCAGTACAAATTTAAGGTCTTTGAGCTAGGTATTTTACCTGATTGATCTCTATAAACAAACAAGAGGGGGATGTAAATACCAGGGAGGGAAGAGAGCAGTTTAAGCTCAAGGACAGTGTTGGCACAAGAACAAATCGGTATAACCTGTCCATGAATAAATTTAAGATGGAAGTGTCTAACCATCAGAGGAGTGAAGTTCTGGAACAGCCTCCCAGGAGCAAGAAACTTAACTAGTTTTAAGATGGAGCTAGATAAGTTTGTGAACAGGATTATGCGATTACCTGTGAAAGCAAGGAACTGGACTCACTAATACTGGAGGTCTTTTCCAGTCCTGTGGGAGTTTTCTATCATATTTGCCTATTTTGTTACAACAAATAGAAATCCCTGCAAAGGAGACTCATGTTTTGAGCTCTCTCTTTAAACAGGCCCAAGAAGACAAGGTGTTTTGACAAATCCTGCTGAGATTCTAATTCCTGACCCACTTTATTTAGACTTATAATAATATTTTGACAAATATACACTGTCTAGCATATCATATACATCTTATCTGCATCATACATACACACGCATGCTAGCCAGTATATATATTAGTCAACACACACACACACACTAATTAATATGCATTAATATGCATTAAACACCAATAACATTAACCACAAATTACTGTATGAGATGATATAGCCTAAACTGGCCTATACCATAATTCTGTTCAGTTATGCTAAGTATCCCATAAATTGCTGAAGGAAGCATTTGGCAGAAGCAGATATAGAATGAATGTATCTTGATTTTGATGTTTTCTGTCTTAGTACAAGCTAGGGAAGTACCTTCATGGATCAGTATCTGGAATGGTAGTATTCAAAACAAAGATAAGAAAAGAGAACAAGTTAGGAACAGGAACAAACTGTTGGACTGGATTTTAGAGACATGTAAACAGATGCGTAATTTGTAAAATCATATCAATAATACCAACTGAAATATGTGACTTTGGGAGTACATCTTCTGCATAAATTGAATGTAAAAATCACTGCATGAGATGGCATCTGGGAAACTGATATCATAGAGAGCCTTTTTCCTGTTATTGGCTTAGAGCAATAAACCTGACTGACCTTGGTTATTTGCCCCCCACACCCCCATACACCCGTAAACTAAAGTGTGATTAAGCAAATAACTATGCAATTTGTCAACAAATAAGTAGAAACCAATTTCTCTGGTATTTTGTAGAACTTTAAATTATCCTCCAAAAGTCTTTATTTGGCAGTAATGAGTAAGGATGGACTAAATGTAAATATAGCCAAGACTGATCATAAACACAAGACCCACAAAATTCTCCAGGGATGGATTATAATATAGCAACTTCAGTCTAGTAAATGAGTGATCTGTCCACTACAGGATGTAATTAGAAACCCTGGGTAAAAGAAGTTTAAGAGATCCTGTGGCAGAAAGCAGGTTGTATACAAACAGCTGATAAACTTTTGTAACTTTTCACTTTTTTTGTAAAAAGTCAAAAATATTTAGGGCCAGGTTCTCTCAAAGGTCAAGGTCCCCTTGGCTGGAGAGGGACACATTTTATTAGAGAGCTGCCTACAGCTCACCTCTTCTTTGGGCGGTTCCAGCCATGATGCTGACCTGAGTTAAAACAGCCCTGGAGCTGTTCTAACCTACATCAATTTGGCAACAGTCCCCAGGGGACTGTCTGCCAGCTGAGAAATGTCAGAATGTCTCAGGGCTCCAGCTATGCCTCCTCCCATGCCAGTGCATCTCTATACTGGGGTCAGAATAGAAAGCTGGCATCAACGTTGATTCAGAACCACTGTTTTGGTTTGGCTCATGATAGTGATTAATTTAGGTTCCATCACCTCATCCAAACACCCCAAGTTCATGGGTGCTTGGATCCTGGATGTTTGTCTACATGCAATTCTAGCCAAAAGTTGGTGATTGAAATCTTGCAATATGCATGTGTTTTGGGGCTTATCTTTATCCACCTGTTTTAGGGGAAGGTAGTTGATGTAGAGAAGGGGTCTTGGGGATTTATGAGGTGTGGCAAAGGCAGCCTGTTCTGCCCTTCAGTGGGTCCTGCGCACTCTTCAGCTACGCGGCAATATGACTTGGTGGGAGCGGGGGGGGAAGAGGGAGGGGCCAGTCTCATCCTCTGCCCCAGACCCCAACCCAGGGATCCTGTGAGGAGTAGTCTCAGCTGCTTAGTCCATGAGTTACTGCCTTCCCTGGGTCACCTGTCCTTGGCCCCACAGCTTGTCGTTCGCTTTCTAGAACATGGGCTGGGGGAAGTGCTCCTCCCTCAGGCCTCTGTGCCTAGGATCCCTGGCCATGCCCGAATGGGCTCCCCCCTTGCCTCCACTACCTTTGGGTTATAATGGCAATAGCAATTCTGCCAAGCCTTGTAGCAGCTCCTTCTCCTAACTCCCTTTCAGCTGTCCCCATTTGCCTGGTCAGGAGGCTTTAAACTGCTGGGGCCAGCTCCCTGATTGGCCTCAGCTGGCCTAATTGCCCTGGAGTAGCCCCAGCTGAATCACCAGGGAACAAGGATTTGTTAATCCTGGGGCTAATATAGATACCATCCACTACTCTCCTGTAGCCAGCAAGTCTAGCCCTGTCACAGAGGGCAACTATGAGATGTAGGTAGGAAACAAAAATTCTGCACACTTGAAGACAATCAAACAGCAGAAAGGAAAAACAAACTAACAAAACCTACACGTATTTACAACAGCTCACTTTAATTAGGTGAGACACATAGGAGAGACAGAGGCAGACTTACTTCCTTCCTTCATCGTGTTCCTTCCACCGGAGGCTTTTTCATTATTGCATTAGAAATCCAGTGAAACAAATGGCATTTTAGCATTTGTAGTAGAACTGGGCAAACCATTTGTAATGAATAATGTTTGACAAATATCCTCTCTTTTTACTGTCTATGAATTTGATGTGAATAGAATTTTTGGTTTTTATTCATTGGTCCTATTCAAAATGGTTAAAGACTTTTATGAAAACATTATTTCAGGAGATGATCTTGTCTTGAACTATTCACTGCAACTACGTCTGTGACAGTTAGCAGCTGTTTGTAGCATGTGATAGATCCCCAAAGGCTCATGGTATTGTTTCTGGGTATTGTTCTCATGGTATTGTTTCACTCACCTGCCTGGGTGGCCGGTTTTATTTTTAATTAACAGGAGAGAAATTGGAGATTTCAAGATGATTGTATGGATACTTCCAGTACTGTGATAACCTATATTTGTATGAATATATGTGGGACTTTCGCATTATGCAAATGTTCTTGACAAGAAGAAAAATCACTCCTGTGAATGATTCAGGGAAACATAAAAACCACTTGTGAATAGCCTCACAGCAAATCACGGGGTTTATCTGAATGAATGCAATATTTATACTTTATCCACTAATACCATGAATCCTTGCATGTGAGCCACATGAACACCAGTGGGAATTTTGCATGCCCTTCCTTAATATGGGATGCCCACTATTATTTGTCTTCATGTGAGATGACTATGACATTTCTGATTCTAGTATATATTTTATTTAGTATCCAGAATTTAAATCTGAGGAATCTTTAGACACTAGAGAGATTAAATTTAAATATAAGCAAAAAATCCCATATTCCATCTGGTTGTTTGTTGCTCAGTTTTTTCAGTTTTTTAATCTTAGAGCTTAATTCATTTATTTATAAAAGTGCATTCTGTACTCATAAAAGGTGGCTGATTAGTCTCCACTACTATCAAATTATTTTAATATGACCAGTGCCTGTTCAATTGAAATTGATTGTTACTCACTTTGAATTATTCATTCAGGTCAAGGTATCATCTGTCCTAGTCATCATTTTACTTTGTAATACACACAATGGTAGAACCAAGAAGTCATGATCAAGTTCAGTGCCACATTGTTGAATAACAACAGAATAACTCTTTAATTACTTTGTATCCAGGGAAGGGAAACAAGTCTCACTGATTCATTTTTATAGGACTGGAAATTCCCTTTTGAGGATGTACCTTTCTGTCAATGCTGAAGTGGGGAGGAAGAGATTCGTTGTCTGGGGGCAACACTTCTACCAAGATCCAACAAGTGAGTTGCTTCTGTGCACAGAAGGAGCACTGCAAAGTTTTGGGGAGGGTGTAAGATATGCTGGAGGTGCATCAGGAGCACATCACAGCAGCCAAAGTCCTGCATGGAAATCATGTTGGAAACCAGAGAGGCTGGAGAATTCTGTGAGGATTTCTGAATTTCCCTTCTGCTCTATCCTTCTGGATGGCTAACATCTGCTGCCTCTGGCTCAACTTTCCTGCCAACACATTATTCCAGTTGAAAAATCCTATTTTATTTCTGAGAAAACGTGATTTTTTTTCAAAAACAAATAAATAAAAATACCCTTTTGGTTACTTTCAAATTCAGATTTGCTCCACCTTGCCTTCTCTCATTTATTTACTTTGTGCCTTTCTGGAAAATGAAAAGAAAAGGGTTTTTGTTGTTCTTGTAAGCTAGTGGAGAAAAAGTGGAAGAATTTTATTTTTAAACCTTTCATACTTTTTCCAACAGAAAAGAGAGAAAATAGGAAAAACCTCACTTTCCTTTACTTGTTTAGCCTTTCACATTTACTGGAAAAGAGGGGTCTAGAAGAGTGCACACGCTGCTGGCACACCCATTAATGGCTGGGTGTGGCATAAGTCTTTCTCCCCCTCTGACAGCCCCTGCTAATAGCTGCTGTAGCTCTGCAGTGATTGGCTTATGTTTGCATTCAACCCTCCAGCCAGGTCACTATGGGTTTTCCACTTCCAAGGTACTAGTGCCACCAACAATATTTCAGCTCTTTATGGCAGGCTTTCAGCCCCCAATTCCGGCCTCCATGGTCCTTACACTCTCGTCTTAGGGCTTTCAAAAGTCTTTATACCCTTATATCAGAATTTCATATCACTTTCTCCAATCCAATGGCTTATAAAGAAACCCAGCCCAGGCTCTCCCGCTCCTCTGGATTCCAGCCCAGTGATCCTGAAGTCAGTAGGTAAAGTCTATTTATTCAGACATATCCCCTGCTACCTTCCTAGGCTTCTTCTAACCTCAGCCTGTCATCAGGCCTTTCCTTCCCACTTTTCCCTTTCTGGGGTCACTGTGTACCTTATATTCTTCTCAGGCCACAAGACCGTTCTATCTTCCAAGACAATACGACCTCTCCAGGTCCAATCTTCTTTTAGGGCCAGGTCTTGCAGAGCATCCTTCTGCAATCCCAAATGAAAATACAAACTTCAGCCACTTCTGCCCTCCTCAAGCTCCAACTTCTTCCCCCTTAATATTGGCTGATCCATTCCTGAACTGAACACTTCCCAGGGCTCTCTCCTAGAAGTCCAGTTCCTGCCCTTTTGCCAGGGCTCACTGCCAGAGCTTGCTCCACCCTGGGGGCTTTTCTGCCTCTCTCCTGACTTTTTGCCAGGTTTTCTACTCAAGAGAGGGTATCAAGGCCAACACTTCCCCTGGGCTTCCACTTCAACCCTGCCACTTTCCACTCTCTGCTGCCAAGAGATACACTGCAGAACCACTTCCTTCCCTCCCTGAAACTCTTTCTTGCTCCTGGGTTTCCTCTCTGCATAGTAACCACTCAACTCCTTTCCTCCATTGGACTCATTTTAAATTGAGCTTGGACCACCCTCTAGGTGCAACCTGGTGCCCTAATTAATCTCTCCTTCTCCAGTTAACTCTTTCGGAGTCAGGGTGAAAAGTTTTTTATTTTTTATTTTTTCTAAAAAGAACTTTTCAAGTGGAAACATGTAAATAAGTGTCTTTTTATCTGCCTTCCTTACCCCCTTTTCCAATGGAAAAGGATCCAGGGGAAATTAAAATTGAGAGAAGGTGGGCATTTTCCTACAATTTCAAAATGAGAATTATTGAATATATTAAACTTTTTCTAAACATTCTGCTTCAATTTGTTTGTTTTGAAAAATGAAAACAATATTTTTACCTCATTTTTCAATGAAATGTGAAAAAATTCCCATCAGGTCTACAACATGGTTCCAGTGGCTGGGTCTCCCTGTGATTGCTCACTAGCAACCGTGGACAGGACTTGGGGAAATTGTAGCTATTTGAACTTCAGGTTTGATTACTGCAATGCACCGTACCTAGGACAGAAACCTTGGCTTTTAATTAAAAAAAACAAACAAACAACCTTCTCCCCCCAAAAAAACAAAACAAACAAACAAACAAACCACCCTACAGCCCATATGGGCTCCAGAAACAGCAGGCTCTTTCATCAGCATAAGCCTCTGGGAGCACATCACTGTTCCCTGAACTAGCTTTCCGCTAATACCAGCTGAAAGACAGAGGATTTTAAATTCAAGATTTAATTCCTAAGGTGTTGGCTCAAGATACCTTAGAGACTGTCTCAGCCTGCAATAGTCCCTTCTAATATGTGTTAACTATTTATGCTGAACAATCTATTTGATCTTGTATTTAGCTGTGATATTCATTACTTTTCCCAGACCTGAGGAAGAGCTCTGTGTAGCTCAAAAGCTTGTCTCACTCACCAACAGAAGTTGGTTCAATAAAAGATATTACCTCAACCACTTTGTCTCCCTAATAGCCTGGGAGCAAGACGAATACAGCCCTTTCCACTACAACGAGACTTCAAGAGAGAGACTTATGTGCACAAGAGATGATAGAGCTTCAGAGATTTTTTTCAGTAACTGGCTTAGGAGGGTGGAACTCAATGTCAGGACATACCTTAAACACACCCCTTTAGCACAGATTTCCTTTGGCAACCACACAGAGTGGGTGTAGGGGAAGAGAGAGAAGAGAAGTCTTGTATTCATGATAATAAATGCTTATACCAAGGAACCTAAATAGTGACCTTGTACAGAGGCCAGAGACCATCTTAGGTCTTTAATTTTTTATTCACAACAGCAAGGGAAGTTTAGTGCTAGCTATGGAGCTCAGATTGCCAATGAAATCAGGGAGTAGTGAGGTGAGGCTGGCATTGGAGTGAAAACACTATGCATTCTGTATTGAGGTATAACAGGGGCTTCTTCAGCCTGCATTTCCCTAGGACTCCAGGACGAATTATGCCTACCTATGGTACAGTGCCTCTGGAAGTTGCTACGTTGGTGTAGTCTTTTTCTTCACTCACACCCTCTTATCCCGACATAGCAATGTTTTAATACCACATATTTTTCATTTCAGTAACAGTAGAATACCACTATTTGGTTTGTCTGATTTGATTTATTCTTTATAAGCTCACGCTCTTTAATGTATAGTCAGTCAGTGTTAGTCAGGCTACTCAATGAAGAGTTTGAAGATCAATTTCCTTATTACTTATTCCAGTATTTTAATTGGTGTTGGAGTTAGTCTAGTTGATCTTCATTTTCCTCACTTTCCCTTTTTTTCCTATTCTAAATACCATTACTATATTCTCCTTCTCCTGTATTTAGTGGGCTGTCAAAGATGACTACTTCTGACTGCATTTTCACCAAGCAGTGCTTCAAGGACCATCCAGTGAATATCCACTGATGCTGCTGATTGGCAGCTCTTTGGTTTGTGGAAAGGATGGATAAGAAACCTACACATATCTACATTGTCTTGTTCAAATCCTCACTAGCTATTAATTTCCTGCATGTCTATCACTGTATCTTATTTAAGGGCAGAAATGGAGTATTTTATCCATATTGGAGTACCTGTACCCTATTATTACTCCTTCCTGGTTTTTCATTTACCCTTGATGCAATTACAAAACATTTCCATTGACTCATTATACTGGCTATATTTTATTTTACAGTTTGCATCTAATACATTACAATCTTGTGTTTTGTCTCAGTTTCTTGCCATAGATCCCTGCCCTGTTTTATAAAGGTCTTGTTGCCTTTAACTTGTATCTTTTTTTGTAATAGAATTGTTATCCATTTTGCCTGGTGAGAGAGTCCCTTCGGATACAAGGAGAATTGAATTTCCTATTGCTTATTCATACTGCCACTCGTGATCTTGCCCACTAGTTCTTTTAATTTCACAAGATTTGCAGTTTTTCAGGTGGCTATTCTTATATCATTGCCCTTTTTTTTGTTTTGAAGACACAAATATGTACAAAACTTTACTCATGGAAGTAGTCCACTTGATATCAATCATATTGTTTTACTCAGCATCAAGCATTGACATTGATAGGATTTAATGTGAGCTTATTCATGGGAAAATAGCCATGCCCAGCCTTCTAAAAATACAGCACCGTTTCAATTATGCAGCAAACAAATACACACTATTGTAATTAATATGTGCAAGAGACCAAGAAAGAGTTTGTATAGAAGCAGGGAGGTTCCATGGGTCCTATGTGGAAAATAGGCAGGGGGGAATAAGGCACAAAATTAAGATTGTTATTTGAATGTTAAAAATTATTACCTTTTCAAAACATCATCTTTAAGGGCTCAATCCAGCTTTCATGGGATTTGGATCAGGTCATAAAAGTTCATGGATACTTTTTTGGGGTTGGGGGTAGGGGTGGATGATGAAGTATTTCTTCTAATATTTGCTGCAGCTGAACTTAGAGCAACTAGCAGCTCTTTACCAAATGAGCAGAATTTGGAGACTTATGTAAATCTGTTTATTATTAATTCCAGATTTGTGTTATTTGTTGAGATGAGCATGTTTTAATCTTGGAAGATTTTTAATATATTTGAACCCTTTGTTTACACATATTTTATATATGTTACCAAATATTATTGTTGAAAACTGGTCTGAACCCACTATAAAAGCTGCAAGACTGATTAAATATAATGTGTTATGTTAGTACCTGTCAGTGAATATTAACCTCATTAACCTTTTACTGTACATTAAACTCATTCATATATTAACTATTCTTTTAGAATCTTTATGAAATTAGCAAAAAGCGTGTTTGTGTGGTAAGAACAGTGTGTTTGGTTCTTAATCTGAGAGTGACCTGTATTCAGGAACTTCTTTTGATCGAGTGTCGGGCTTTACTTCATTATGGTTAGTGCCTCTAAGTCTGCGGGAATGTAGATGTCGAAGGGGAAAACCCCTCAAATTAACAAAAAGTATCTAAAGAAGTATAGTATTAACAAGACTGAATGTTTCATAAAGGGTACCTATGATTTACTTATGTTCCATGATTGATAAGAGGTACTTGTTATTGCAGATGTTTTCTGTATTGGATGGAATAAGGATCCATTGACAGATGATTTTTAATTCATTAAGAATGGTGGGTAGTCACAGCTATCAGTAGTAATGACTCAGTTAGAATTCCCTTTGGTTTATCAATCATGTAACCTAAAGATACCATAAAAAAATTGTCATGAGTAATTACCTAATTTGAAAACGTCAAAACCAAAACACAGTGAAATTAATTGTGGAAAAGCAATTTTTCCTCCAGAAAGGAGTTTCTTTGTCTCACACCCTATAAAAGACAGAGGGTTTGAGAGCGAGGCTGGGTAGTGAAAACTACTATCATCCCACCAGAGACAGAGAAGAGACATAAACAGAAACCAGCTCTTTAACTTACACATTTCTGTATTAGGTATAGTGCTGTATTAATCTGATAAACTGATTAAATGATTCCATTTTGAGTCTGTTCTAGGACAATCGCAAATCATTATTAAATTTAAACACACAACAGTTACATTAAGATGTTTTCTGTCTTTTATGCCATGTCTCACTGGTAATTTTTATGACAGGCTTGCTTTTTAATAAGTGACAATTTGGATGTAATGTGTAGCAATAGAGAGATTATATGGATATCCAAATCTCTGATGAAGCATATCATTCTTGAGTGCATGCGAGTTTGATAAGAGTTTACAGATGGATTATAATGGAGCCATTACCATGCGTTACAAATAGAATATGATGAATTATATGTTTGTAAACTAGGGAATACTAGGCCACCATCTGTTTTGGATAATTGCATTTTGGCTAATGTTATCATTGTTTTTCCCTTCTCAGTATAAAATTTGTACATCTGATTTAACTTCTCTTCACAATGAAGTGAGAGATTATAAAAAACATGAAAATAGTACAGTCAATAGGATGGGATATTTATTTTAATAAAACATTCATCCTCACAATAAAAGAGGAAGGTCTTACCATTTTTTTCAAATCAAGTGTATAGTAATTTTGTGTATTAATAGAGATATATTTTTATTACAAATATCTTAAATTAGTCATTTCACTGCTAAGGTATTAAAAACATAGCAGACACCAATTTAGATGAAAATCATTGGATGAAATCCTTTGATATATATCTCCTATTGGTATTGCCATCATAAGTGGCTTCCTGAGGAAACCTCCAAGTGCAGGTAGCATAGAATTAACATTCAGCCCAAGTAGCAGCTCAGTGTCACTTCTCTCCTCTCCCCTGGTAGGGAGAACCCCCAGGCCATGTATAGCCAATACAGCCTTCTAGTCCCCCGGTGCAGAGGTGTGTCTAGCATGTCGTGTTTTGTTCTTGGGAATAGCAAAGACTCTGCACTTGGATGAATTTTACATAGAATTAATAAAAATAGGGGAAAAAAGATTTCCTTCAAGAAAATAATTCTTATAGTTACTTTTCCCCTCCACTTATTACATTATTATATATAGCATAGAATGTATTAACTTGCCAACTAAAAAATATATATATGTGTTAAACTTATTCAAGGCTTCCTCAGATTGGCTAAAGGATCTTGTTTCCTTAACAAAAAGATCCTAAATGCTACCAGCTATATATATAGTGCTATGACAAGTCTTGGGCTGTCATAGGATTTTAAAGGTTGAATTAAAAGCCACATGATGATGAGGAAGACCACTAGAGAGAGCTTGGAAAATCATCAGCTCATTCATTTCTTTAAAGAGAAAGAGCATTTGATTTAAGGTTCAAATGAATAAGGAGCACGGAGAAAAATTCAAGTTAGTTCAGGGAATCAGCTAAAGCTTGTTTTAGAAGGCATGGTTATTTTCTATAGTATAGGAAAAAATAGGAAGGGTTTATGCCCTGTTGGTTAATTTATACCAGGAAGTGTTTTATCTAGACGCTATGACTAAGAAGGGAACCCTTGAAAAACTATATTTTGACTTGTTATAAGAAACAATAGAATTGAAAAAAAAAAGTTCTAAAGGCAAATTACAGTAAGGAATAATTCTGGCCTCACTATTGCAAAGATGTAAGTAGATACTTAACTTTACATATATCACTCGTCCCACTAAAATCAATGGGACTATTAATGTGCCTAAAGCAAAGGATGTGCAGCAGTTGTTGAAGGATTGGCACCTGTAATTTTATGTTAATGTACCTACCCAATATTGACATTTTGGGCAACAACATAAAAAGCTGCATATAAATTACCAGTTACATATATTTAAAAATGTAGTCAGGCAGAGAAAAATTCCATATCACAAACCTCTTAGTTCAAAGATTCTTTTAAGAGATCACCTTGATTCTCCTAAAGTTAACAGCAAAAGGCGTTCCAGACACACGGGGAAAGATTCTATGCTGTGAGTCTATGAAGCACAGCACAAAACTCACAGTCAAAGGAAGCTTCAAGTCACCTTTGCACCCTCTCAATCTTTGGCTGTTACAAGGGTTGGAGAGGCCTTGTGAGTTACAGCAACCTCCTTGGCCTACAACACTGCCCAGAATTTTGGCAATGTTGCACGCTGTGGCGCGTGTCCCTGAAACACGCTTCCCACCCAAGCCCCACCTCTAACACAAATCTCTGATCCCAGCCCCATCTCTGACACCCCATCATGACAAGGTCTGTAATGGAGCCTTGGGAGGCACTCTTTCAGCTGGCTCCACAGTAACTACACCGGTGCCAGCTCCCATTTACTTCAGTGGGTCAGGATTTCACTCATTGTATATAGTCTGGCTCAAATGCCATAATCTTGTCTAAGATATTGCTGAGAGAGCAATATGGTACTTGATGGATGTTCAGAAAAATTCTTGTGAAATGTGTTTTTGCTATTAGGTATTATAGAATAATGTTATTGCAGTTCAGACCAACTCCCACCAAAGTACTTGATACCATGAAGTGAAAGACCAGAATGTTGATGGGTTCCTGTTCTTTAAATAATCATATCAGAATTATTAGTGTGAATATAGAGCTAAAAATAAGAGACCTTATACAAATCCTATGGCATATCAGCAGTGCAGTGATTCTGCCCAGTATTTTGGAACAATAATGTCCTTAGGATCTGATCCTTCCCATTGATTCAGTGGGAACAGAATCAAGTCATGAGAGGGAGATTCATTCTATGAGAGGTGACTATGTGAAAATGGCACCATGGGTTTTCAGATTTCTGCTGTCACCCTGATTTGCATGTCAGATTTATTCTTTTTATTTTATAAGTTTTTTATAAGTTTAAAAAAAAAAAGGATTGTCATCCTTGCAATCTCAGACTGGAATCTTAAAGTCAAGCTGTGATCTTTCCTGTTTTTGCATCACCACCAATATAAATTCCACAAGGCAATATTTATCTTCAGAATTCTGTATTCAAAGCCTGAGCGAAGTGTTTTCAAATTCATCCATCATTTACACCTGTATACCCACACTGCCTACATAAATCCAAACAGCTGTCCCAAGTTTTCATGAAAAAGGAATACTTAAAATCCAAACAGAAACATTATTTCAATTAAATGGACTTCCTCATGTTCTGTAAATATTACAACCAAAAACATGACGCTAAAACAATGTTAAGGTTGCAAAGTCAAGTGCTCAAACATTAGGAAATGCCAAAATCATTGCAGAAATGGCTAAGGGGGTCTGTTTTAAGAACCTGTCACTGTGATTGGAATCTTGAAATAGAACTTCCTTCAATAAACACTCTGCAATGCTAAAGGCTGAGTGGAAAAAAAAATGCTACCTCCTCTGACTGAATACCTGCTTTGGTACACCTGTGATTTTTGTTTTTCTTTAATGAGCAAGTAATGGTACAAACTCTGTTTGCTACACTTCATGTCCTGTATGACCTTTGCCTACTAGGGGATACTAGAATTCCAACAAACCACATCAGACGGTCTTTAATAAATCCCCTAAAGTCTGTTTAGTGGATGAACCTCTAGACTGACATACAACAGGTTTCATTTGCAGTTGACTGAAAGGTGATTGCCTTGGAGGTTAAAATATGGAAGTGCCATGCAATAGTGTAGCTGGTTTTGTGCATGATTGTGCATCCAATCAAATGTAATGCTTATCAAAGATCTAATAAACTAAATATTCAATCATTTTATTAATATAAGGTTCCACAATAAAGTAATTATTACCATTACTTGTGTGAGATTTCTTGTGCTAAGAGGGAAACAGAATGATGCGTGCTTCTGCATATGAACAAATGTGCTTAATATTTACGGTCTATACATGTTAGTGGAAATAATTGAGAAATAGAGGCAGTTATCAATTTGGATCTGAAAGTCAATTAAAGAATGTCACTAAAGCCAGAACTTAAACATAAATAATAGTTAAAAAAAGATAAGTGGGGTAAGTAATTGATAACAAAAATCAAGGTAACTTCAGCTTAGTCCCTGGAAAAAGGGAAGGCAATCATTTTAAACACACTAGTTAAATATACAAGTCTAACTTTAATGAGTATGTTACAAGCTCCATTTTTGTTGTGATAATTATATTAATAATATAATTGATTAACTGACAATCTGATTAACTGTAGCCTAGAAACCTTTTGTGTTTATATTGCAAGTCAGCATATGAAAAAGTACATTGGAGATTTAAAATTAGAATCTGAGTGAGATGGAATGCATCCCTGTATTCACATCCTACACACTATTGTAACAATCTTTGTACAAGGCATGCCTTTGAGGTATAATTTGAACACTTATAACTTGCTGATCAGTAATATCATGGTAAACTGCATGTAGCAACATTATGTGTACTGTTACAAACATACGCTGAAATCATGACTGAAGTGTGTTTCCCAGATAAGTCTGGGGAATGGTTAAACCAGTTTCTCAAAGACAAAGGGCAAACTGATGTCCTGGACAGGTGTCAACAAAGCTGATGGACCATTATCTACCCAATGTCCATTCTTTAGCAAGAAAGGGGGGCAGGGACAAAGATCTGCATCATAGCAAAGAAACAGCAAGCATTCTCCTTCCTCCACCAGACCCTCTGTCTCTTGGTTCTCAGGTAGAAATGCTTTTTAAAGACAAACTGTAAAAAGGAGGGGCAAATACCCCAAGAGACCCCTCCTCTCTCCTTGTCCATCTCACTCTTCACATCTGAGAAGACAAAAGACGCAGCCATTGGACTCTGAGGGAGCAGTCCTGACCTGAAAGTTTGGTCAGTAATGCTGTCGGAAGCATATTATGTGAAACTTTGCTTTCTAGTTCAAGAAAGGTACTATAATGCATTCATTTTTATTTTCTTATAACCAATTCTGACTTTAAGCCTCATTGCTGGTACTCACTTAATATCTAGCTCTTTATTAACGACAAACTTGTTTTATCTAATCCAGTGTATTTAAATAAATTCCCAGATAATGCCATTTAAGGTGGTAAACTGGTGTAGATTATTCCCTTAATGGAATAACAGACTTAATATATTCAGACTGTCCGGAAGAGGGATGGGCAGGACAAGACATACATTTCTGGGGGAAAATTCAGGACTGGGAGTATGTTGGGGTCACCCTGTAGCGTAACCGAGGCTGGTAAGAGCTAGAGTGTTACCCAAGTATGGCTAGCAGGCTGCAGTTACACACAGAAAATCAAAGAGAAATTTGCATGCTAGAAAGCTGTTTGTGAGTGACCCAGGTGGGAGTGACTTCAGCAAGGTATTGCAAGACACCCCAGATTTCAGAGCAGGGGTGACAGCCCATCACTGGTCTAGATTTCACCCTGGTATATCGCACTAAGCAAACAGTAACTTTGCTCTAAGGGGTTTGACTATACAGAGAGATTCTGGTTAGGTAGAGAAAAACCTGAGCGAATCATTTTTAGCAAATAATTTATTCAGGAAAGTTGGCATCTTATTCAAGTAATTAATTATCCACAGCCTTCAGTTTGCTAATGTTCACAATTATTTAAAATTGTGTGAACATACATTAGTCTACAGACTGTTTATGAACTGTTACTACCATTATTTATTATCTGTGCATTGTCAAAGATACATTATGTTAGACTAACCTGATATCTTTGATAAAGCAATGGATTATTTGGACAAGGGAAATGCAGGAGAGCTAATCTATCTGGACTTCAGTAAAGCAGTTGAGACGGTATCACATGGAAAATTATTAGATAAAATGGAGAAAATGGAGATTAGTAGAAGAAAAAGTGTGAGATAGGTAATGAACTGGTTAGAGGGGAAACTATCAGACTACAGGGAGATTACTAGTGGAGTTCATCAAGGATTAGATTTGGGAATAATCTTATTTATACCTGTGGCACAAAAAATGTGAGCTAGTGAATTTTGCTGATGACAAAATTGAAAGGCATCATCAATACATCTGAGGAAGTGGACTGAAGCCCCCGAAAGCTTATGCCTGCTGAAATTAAATTTGTTAGTCTTTAAAGTGCTACAGAACTCTCATTGTTTTTGCTATATACAGACTAACACGGCTACCCCTCTGGAACTCATCAATACACAGAAGTAACAGAATATTATATGAGAATAACTGGATGACCTTGAGGGCTGAAGTAATAGAAATAGGATGACATTTAATAGTACAAAGTGCAAGGCCATGCACTTCAGGACTAATAATAAGAATTTCCAGTGTAAACTCTGAACTCATCAGTTGGGAACAGAGGAGGAACAAGATCAGAATATATTAACCTATCACACAATGACTATTATGAGCTACCACTGTGATCCTAGCTTGTAACAGACAAGGTATTTCCAGTAGAAAAAGGTAAGTAATAATGACATTGTACAAGGCACTGGTAAGAAATCATTTGAAATACTGTGTACAAATCTAATCATCCATATTAAAGATAGATTAAATTCAAAATGGAATAGGTACAGAGAAGTGCTCCTATGATAATCAAGGGAACAGAGAGCCTCTCTTACAGAAGAGACTAAAAGAGCTTATTTAGGCTAGCCTTTACAGTTTGTAAATGCCTAATAAATAAATATCTTTAAACAGGAAGACTTCACTTAGGGATGTTTGATTACATTGAACAATAAAAGAAAAGTTTCAGAAGTCCAGCTGTAACAAAAAGCACAGTCAACCTGTGGAATCTCATTGCCAGGGGATATTGTGAAGGCCAAAAAGGTATATTAGATAAATTCATGGAACATAGATTGATCATTGGCTGTTAGCCAAGCTAGTCAGGGATGCAACCTCGTGCTCTAGGTATCCCTAAACCTCTGCCAGAAGCTGGGACTAGACATTCAGGGGATGGATCATTCAATAATTGCCCAGTTCTCTTATTCCCTCTGAAGTAGCTGGCACTGGCAACTGTCAGAAGACAGGCTTCTGGACTAACTGGATCATTGGTCTGATCCTACATGGCCTCCATTCTTATGTAACAGTAAAAGTATATTTGATAAATACACCTACAAACTGTGTGATATTTTGAACACAAACATTTTGAAATTCAAAAGTAATCCATCCCAAACAAATTTATGACAATTTAAGTTGATTAATAACACAGTGAGACATGGTAGGCACTCCTTAAGCAAGGTGCAAAAATAAGTTTACTAGTCAGCTGATCCAGATTGTTCAGACATGTCTACGTCTTCAAACTCATTAGCTTCTGTGGAGCATTTTTCATAACATTATTTAACTCTGACAACCAGGCCTTGTGTCTCTTTGTTGCACTATTTGGGGGAAAAAAAGGAACACATGCCAAATGCAAAGGTAAACATTTCCTGAAATTATTCCTAAATAAGGGCTTCTTCTTCAAGTGATTGCTCATGTCCATTCCACTATAGGTGTGTGCACGCCTCCATCGACATCTACCAGAACTTTTTTCCCCCTTAGCAGATCCCGTAGGGCTGGCTCTAGTGCCCCCCTGGAGTCCTGAGCACATGCTGCGGTATATGAGGCAGTGCCGGCCCTGTGCCCCCCTCAGTCCCTTCTTTCTGCCAACTCCGGCAGTGGGGAATGGGGGGGTGGGTTATGGAATGGACATGAGCAACACATCTTGAAGAACATCAGTTACTGGTAAGTAACCTTGTTTTTCCTCCAGTTCTCAAGTGTTGCAACTGACACTAGAGGCTGCACTCTGATGAATGCTGTCCCGTCTTTCCACAGTGGCCTGCTTCGAAACCAGTTTTCTCTTTTCTGGCTGCACACACTACTCCTTCTCCTTTGTTACAATATTTCCCCACTCCAAACCCACCATCCAGGGAAAAGAAAAAAACCCAGAACTACAATCCAAAATTTCTATTCATGTAACCCACACACCTTTTGCACAGCCCTGTTTTATTTGCTTAAAGACAGAGGGTGCAGTTGAGAAATTAATGGATTTCTGTTTCTTTGTATCACTGTTTGTGTACATGAGAGAGGACAGAGCATGTCCATTTACTTGACGTACCCAGAAACATCCAGAAGCAAGGGCTGGTAGTTATTGGGCAGATCAATGTTTTTCCATGACATGGAGAGTAAGTTTTCTATGATGGATGGAGTCAAATATTCATGATTTGATAACTGAACTGATCAGAACTCACATAGGGAGAAGCTATAAAAAGAAATGCAAGGTGACTCAAGTGGTCTTAGTGGATGATCCTGATGAAATACATTGTGACTCCTGGAGTCAGCGGCAGGGATCCACTGCCTATGATGACTTTGCCAATCTTTTGCACCCATAGCACACTGTAATTCCTGCACAGGATCATGCTCTTAATATAGAGCATGCCTTCTTGTGCCATATTTATAAATCTTGACCTCAGAAGTTAGGAGCGGGGGGGGGGGGGGGATATTTTATATAGAAAAATAGCAATTAACACATTTTTAAAGAGGGGCTTATGGATTCAGCATCTATAATTTTTATTTAAATATTTTCAGAGATAATTTTAGGCCTTAATATTCTTGTATTGAAGTCAGCTCTCATTTTTAAACAGGTTTGTTTTAAAACAAAAGTTGTTTTTTTAAAATCCACACTGGGTCCAGGAGATTTTTTAAATCCTCTGCTCTGGATCAGTGATTTAGATTAACTTTCACACTACATAACTTATTCCCCCTTTGTTGACAAGCTTGCTTGGGCACTAAAACAACTGAATTCAGTTGTGTGGCATATAGCCTTATCTCACTTTATTCCAGTTTTTCCACAATGTTGCTCATCTCTGCAATGCTCCATTGGACTCTGCAGAGTTTATAGTTGCCGTCATGCATGATGCTGTTTCGGGGTGGATGCCTGTGCCGGCCATACTGAAATCAGTGTGTTTTACACATTGTTACAGACACGCCTTGCATCGTGTTGGTTCTTGTTAACAGGAAATGTATTTTAAATTAAGTTTGGGTAGTGTCTCTATTTTCTGTAAAAAAAAAATTATCTTACAGTTCAGGGGCTGGCTTTTAAAGAGCTAAAAATATTCCAATGTGAAATGGAAAATCCATCTGTAAATATTAAAACAAAATATTTGATGTAAAAATGATCTCCTGATGTAGCTGAGCGAAGATTCTAACACCACTTAGAGAAGTGGCATGGCTTTTGTAGCTCACATGTGAGCTTATTCCAAAATAAGACTACAACAAATACTCTCCCCACCTTTGATTTATTATTTTTAACAAAACATTCCCTGAGATCAACTCTTTATTAAGTCAAAAATAGCTACTGTTTGCCAACAAGATCTTTTCTGATGAGTAAAATCCTTGATTATAGCTTAAACGTTTGGTATGGGTTGTGTGTTTTGTAATACAGTGAATGTGGCCAGTGGTCCATTTCAGAAGTTCAAGCACTGTTGCATCCCCAACACTTGAAAAAAAAATTTTTTTTGGAAGTGTCTTGCAACAGTGATAAATTAGGCTTTCAAGGCTCCATTTATTAAATATGTATTGCCCTCTACTCAGTTTGCAGGATACTTATCCCTTTGGTACCATTTCAGAAAATGTCCCTGGTTACAACCCACATATGTGAAGCTGTCACCTTTCATTTTCACATGTCAGAATTCATGCTGCCAATTGTAGCAATAATCCCAAGGACATGACATGGCATTAGGTGAAAAGACTTCTGGGGCACACCCAAAACTCAAAGGGATCCAGCTGTGAGACACAAAAGTGTTTGCAGCTGCAGTGTGTGAAGACACCCTGCTGAAACAAATGGAAGAACACCAGCTGTAATTCTAGTGGATATACATGGATCCCAGCACATTCTTGCAGTGAGAGGTGAAGGAAAATATTTTGGCAGTGGACCTAATGAGTGACGCATCTCATCAGTCCTAATATGAATAGGAATAAGAATATGTTTAGTTTCCTTTTATTTGGATTTTATGAGAACGTTAGGGTAGATACCACATAAAATGCATATTGGTTTCAATTAACTAAGTTATCCTTACCATAGTCCTCATTCTTTTACTTTCAGGCTAGGTAAAGTATACTTTAGCTAAGTATAGACTCAAGAATTCTTATAAATCTGTACATATTGTACTAATCAAAAAAGAAATGAAACTTAAGTATCTAAGTTTTTACAAAGTTCAAATGAATGAGATTATTGAATGTTAAGCTTTATCAAGAAGTAAAAGGTAACAAATCAAAGTTTTATCACAATATCTAATTACAATAGCAATTTTTCCTGATTCCATACTGATCATTTTGACCAAAATGAAGAAATGTCTGGAATGTCAATTCCATTAAAAATTGATATCCGAGTTAAATAGCCTAGTCTTTTCCTTTCAAAAAGGAAATACCTACATGTATGTTCTTGTTGATTCAAATTTACTTTGGGAATTCTTGAGTAGCTGTGATCACAGGTATTTGTAACCCTAATTTTAGTTTACTATAAACTCTTAACACTAATCAAATGTTAAAATAATGATGAACTCTGTAGTTCACAACTCATTATTTTAAGCTTCCAGTCTCTTAAAAGCTGTCAATTTCAGATGACATCCCCAATTGTGTTACCTGAACAACCTCTAGAATGTAACTACCCTGCTTTCTTTCATCTTTTCACTATATATCAAACAGTGCTATACTGAACTAATATTTTTTCTAGTCTCGGGAATCTTTACTTATTGTTTATTTTTAGATATCTATGATGAAACTTTTTAGGGAAACATGAATACATGTCATGCACTTAATTTAAAAGCTTTTTTTATAATTCAAGTTCATACTCCTAGAGCTGTATTTAACTTTGAATAATCAAGTCTTATTGCTTAAGAAACATAGGTGTTATCTAAATTTTTGTAGGATGTGATTGTTTCCCCCAAATTAGGCAGAAACTTTATTTCAGTTCAAGGAGGTGCTACTGATGTACTCTTGATCTGCTATCACACTAGTCTTCCTATAGAGCTGAAGGAGGAAGTTACCACCAGTAGGAGTCATTCTTGGTAGCCAGTCAGCCAACAGCTATAGGTCTCCTTGACATCTCATGCAGTGTTTTTTGGCTTGTGGGAAACCATTTGTTGAAAGTATTACACTTTTAATCTGTTTTGATGGGTAGTCTGTTGACTATTTCATTTTCAGAAAAAAACAAAAACCAACAAACCTCTGTGAACCAATCAGAACACAGTCCTAATTTCAGACAGCAAGCTGAGGTGGCCCAATGAAAATGACAGTGTGCTTCTTTGAGCACAATTTTATACTCCTGTAAACAAAAAGGGGATTTCCTTTGTGGTTCACATACTATTTGTGGGTTTTTCTGGAGAAGAGCAAACAGTATGTATTTTAATACCACTAAATTAAATGTATACCACTAGGAACAAAGAATGTAGGCCATACTGACGGTTAGGGAAATCTATTCTGGGAAGCAGTGACAGGGATATGGGGGGCCGTGGTAGATAGTCAGCTGAAGATTAGCTCTTCTGGCTACAGTGTCACACTGGGAGCTCATGTGATTCTGGGATGCGTAAGCAAGGGAATCTCGAGTAGGAGTGGAAAGGTTGTTTTACCTTTGTAGATGGCACTGGTTCTACCATTACTAGAATACTGTGTCCAGTTCTGGTGCCCACAATTCAAGAGGAATGTTAAATTGGTGAGGGTTCAGAGAAGAGCCATGAGACTGATGAAGGATTAGAAAACATTTTATAGTGAGACACACACAGAGCTTAATCTATTTACCTTAAAGAGAAGGCAAAGGTGGTGACTAGTCTGTAAGTATCTGGGGAACAAATATTTGAGAACAGGCTCTTCAATCTATCAAAGTACAACAAGCCAATATCTGGAAGGTGAAGCTAGACAAATTCAGATTGGAATGAAGGCATACATTTTTAATGGTGAGAGAACTTAATGATTAGAACAATTTACCCAGGGTAGCAGTGGATTCTCCATTACTGACCATTTTTAAATAAAAAGAGATATGCTCTAGGAATAGATTTGGAAAATTCTGTGGCCTGTGTTATACAGGAGGTCAGACTAGACAATTAGTGTCTCTGGTCTTGGAATTTATGAATAAGTCAGTTTCTTATTAGCCTGTGAGAAAATAAGAATCACTGACCCATGGCATTGCTACAACACACAAAAGAAATACAAACCTAAACTTTTTGAAGTCTAAATTTCTTTTAAGAATGGTGATGCTCTTTTGTGCTTCTAGGTTTCAGGAGGGAGTGAATAGAGTCACCTGAGTGTTTGTTTGTCCCTATCAGGGAGATCTCAAAGGGTTATTTGGGGCATTTGTCTTCTGTCCTAAGCATTTTCTCACGTGAGTTTGCCATTCCCTCAAAATATAAGAAACAGTCTTTGTGAAACTTCAAAGCTAGTGTTGTCTGATGCTTAATTCAAAGAATGAAATGTTGACTGTTGGAGGGAAGCAACTGGAAGAACTGTGATGATGCTATCTGTGTCCCTGATTCAAAGTCTTAGAATTTAAGGCCATTGTGATCTAGCCTGACTTCCTGTATAAAAACACAGGCCATAGCAAGGGGGAGAGTGTCTACCATTCTTGGACTTGTATCACATCAAGAATGGCTGAAGTCAGAAATGCATTTTTTAAAATCAGACGCGAGCCTTGCTATCACCATGCACACTGGTCACTTCACGTCTAGAGTCTTACAATTTGCTCTAAATGGGACTGCACATTGGGACCAGTCAGAGGATCAAGTAGTACAGTATGTGGCCGCATACCTGTTGAGTTGGGTGTAACAGGCATTTATAACTTCAGCAGTCTGAGCACTGTATTGTCGGATAAGTTTGGAAATTGCAGTAAGTGGAAGCAAATGTGAAAAAGTTGGGCGTTTTTCCAAGAGGGATCCTAGAGACTGAAATTTTCTTCCCTCTTCCATGCAGACTGCAAATCACATCTGTTTTTCCACAGGAAAGTAGTGATATTGGGGGCTTATTGGGGCAGTGGGCTGAGCCTGTAGAATGATTTAGATTATTCTAGTTCGGTAAAGTGTCTATTTCTTTGCAACAATCAAAATACAGTTATTAATTGGAGAAGTGATTAATCAAGAAGTACTGTATTGGAAAACAAATCACCATCTTTGTGTTTTTTAGCTATTATGAAGTCCCTACCAACCTGGAAAGAAGACAGAGATGGAGATAATGATTAATTAAATACTTTACTACAGAAAAGTCAGCCTTCTAAAAAAGGTTTTTAAAAGTTTACTGAGACTTGGTTTCCATGTAAACTTTACAACTGTGGTAACTTATAACTTTGAAAACATGGTAGTTAGTTGCCTTCATCAGTCGGTTAAAAAAAAGAAAAGAAACGAAACAAGAGTGCTGTGAAACTGATTTGATAACTCATGATTAATGTTACATACTTCAAACACTGACACATTTTGAATTAGAGCTCAGTTTCTGTGGTGAAAGGTAGTTAAACAGTGTGTGGATTGCCAGGTTTGCATGCATCGTATGGCTCTGTGTACAATGTGATTAAGTAGATGTATAAATTGCTACGTGAGTGTTCTTTGAATTTGTGGCATAATTGAGCCCAAACATCTAAGCTTCCCTGCCCCACAGTCTCTAGCCCTGTGCTTGTGAAGAAAATCTTAACTGGATATAAACCAATACAGTGACATCTTAGTGTAAAGATAGCTTTGCACAATAACTCAGGGAGGTGTTAAGTGGTGCTTCCATTCTCATTAGGATGTTAAAATATCATTAGTATTCAGAGTTAAGTTTCACCACTATTAAATTTGTTAGTACAGATATTTTAGCAGCTCCAGTAAACATATTTCTCCATTAGCGGATAATTAATGACTGTCAAATTTTATAGTAGTGGGAGATTAGGAATTCAATGCCATTTCTTCTGCATAAAGTATCACCTTGATTCCAACCTAAAAGGTGAGAGGTATATCCTTCCTGTACCAAAAGTTTCAATGCCTCCTGATTACCAGAAACCCCCACAGTACCAGATTGTGCTAGTTGGCAGAATAGACAGATGCCCCCTGGCCATTTCTATAAAATGGCTGTGTGTTAACATGTGTACCACCAAATACATTGAATTAAATTTAAAGAACAAGGATACTATATTGGGGGTAGGGATTATGATGGAGAGGCGGCTTGTGGGAAATACCAAATAATTCTGGATGCCTACTGCATAAATTAGATCTAGTGTGCCACATAAGAGATGAGGCATTGACATCTCTTAAGAACAAAGGAAAACAAACAAACAAACAAAGTCTCCTAATGTAGTGTTATAATATATATGTAAAAACTGAGTGAAACTCAGATTCTCTTGAAAGATATATATGTAAGGTAAAGATTCACTGAAATTCAACTTTTTAGATACTGCCCTTAAATACTGTTTACCCTTCTCTCAATTTGATGCATAATAGTTTATGCAAAGTTTAACAGCAATAAGGGAGTCATTTTAAGGGCTACAATGCATATTAATGGATCACTTAAATGTATTAACCCTTTATAAACTAATAAATGTTTTCATATCTGTTGGTGACTATAGATTGTTTTAGAGGTCAGATTGCTAGCCATCTAACACACCTTCTACTGATGTAGTTAGACAAATTCATGTCTAACATGTTTATAAACATCTATTAAATAGTTAAATCTTCATGAACTATTTATAAATGACTCCTTAATATACATTTACCATTTTAAGATACTGTGAAAACACCTCTCTGCAGGCATAAACTGTGAGATTTCTGTTTAAAAGAAGGCACAACGGATTTCATTTAGCAATCAGTAACCACTTCCAGATTATATCCACAAATCAAGAAGCTACATTTCTACATTGGTGGCATGTGTGGTTATTTGAGTTTGCAAAATAGGAGTCTGGGTTCAGGTGCCTTTCAGATTAGGGTTGCCAGTTTTGATTGGACATATCCCTGGAGGTTTCATTGTATGACAGTTCTTTAATTAAGGATTAAGCTTTAATTCCTGGAGACTCCAGAACAATCCTGGAGGGTTGGCAACCCTATTTCAGATCAATATAGTCCTTCCTGAATATGATTACCTAAGAGTCAGGGAGGAGCTGCATTATATGTAAAACAGCTATTTCAGAGATTTTACTCTTATTCCATCATCAGAGCCTTGGAGGCAGTTCTTACTGATTAGAAGGCCGGAGACTGAGACCTTCATCTCTGCCTACATGACAACCAGAGATGTGACTGCAGCACACCTAGATGTACCGAAGCCAGCTTTGTGCTAAATAGCTAGATCAATAGCAGTGAACCCACAGCAGCATAGGATGTACAAGCCTGCCTAGCTATATATTCTATAGACTACTCCATGATGCTGCAGCTTCACTTATTTTCTCTCTCTGTAGAACAGCCATTAGAGGGCATTTTCTATCTGTCTAGATACTTGTATGACACCCCCACCCCCTGTGACCAAGTGACTGGGATGGATCACACTTAGAAAGCCACCAGTTTGGGGGGACTGTCTACCCTGTTTCTTGCAGTTTGCCCTGAGAGTGGTATCTTTTATAATTAGATTCACCAAACCAGTAACAGAGAACTTCTGTATCACCACACTGGTTAACAAGAAGTCAGACACAGACCCCCTTTAGCATTCCAGCCCTTGGCTCTCATGCAGATGATCAGGTCTAATATAGTGAGAGGTTATTGAAAACCCATTTAACTATATATGAGACGTTCTTCCAACCCCAAGGGATCAGACATTTTCCTCTAGGTCAATATGTATTTAGGATCTTACCCCAATATCACACTGTTAGTCAATTAGTAAACTAACAAAAGATTTATTAAGAAAAGAAAAGAACAGAGTTATAAATGGTTAATAGATTATACATACAAATGACTGCAAAGTCTTTATATCAGGTTTGTAGCAGTGATGAAATAGACTACTGGCATGCAAAAGTCTCTGGTAACTTACAAGAGATTGGAAGGTCAGTCCATTGTTCAAGATACTCTTTTTAGTTGTAAATCCACAGTCTGGAGAATTAGAGCAGGAAAGAAGCAGAGTGGAAATGTTTCAACTGCAATTTATATTCTCTGCCATGTGCGTGGAAATTTAGTGTCCCAAACAAAGCCCATAGCCCGTGTGCCTGGAAAGTTACTGGCCCAAGATGGAGTCCAAGGTCACATAACCATATATCACATGCCCTTACAGGTGTTGCTGAATCACAGGGGGTGGCCATTGGCTCCTTACTGTGTCAGGCATCCACAGGAAGACCTACTGGGTAGGATGAGTTTCTTCAGTGGCCCATTGTGAGACTGTAGTGTACTTAATGGGACATCAACACAGATTTACATCAGGGTTAGACAGCTATCTGGAGGGTGTCACCCAGGAATAAAAAACATGTTTAATATACAAATACATATCCAATATTCATAACTTCAGATACCAAGATGATACATGCATACAAGAACCATACTTAAATAAATTTTCCATTGATACCTTACATGACATACTTTGTACTAGATTCATGGAAATTGTATAACAGTGATATAAATGGTCACCTTACTTATGCACAGCATCACCCTCTCTCTGCCCCAATTACCAAAGTACAATATCTGAACACCTTCCTGGTCGTTAATGGAAATTACATCAATAATATCTTTCTTTCTTCTGGTAGCTTGATTAGTTTAGAGGTTTGCTTGATTTCTTATTTTTGTGTGTGAGTGCATTTGTAAGAGCATTTGTGTGCTTCCGTATGAAGCAAGTTTACTGAGGCAAAGATAAGTCAAAGTAATGAGATCACTCATCTCCTGCAGGATTAAGTTCCGTAATGTAGGTCCTACTCTTTTGAAAGTTTGTTCACACTCAAGAGCCTTCCCTTACTGGTTGACAATTGAATTGTTTCAGTGGAACACAGCTGTCATGGGAAGTCAGAGTTATGGATGGAGCAAGTAGATTGGCCAGTTCCATGGAGGGCTTTGTACATCTGGACAGAGACCCTGAAACTAGAGCCTGTACTGAGTGGGAGTCTATAAGAGAGTGGAGCCCTATGGTGACTTTTCCCATTGTGACTTGTGTTGCTAAGCAGACAGGCTACTACATTTTGTGCTAGCTGGGGATTTTCACTTGTGTATGGCCAGATACGAGTCACAATAGTCAGAGATGGCGATCATGAACATACAGATCACTTTGGCCACATTTGTGTCTGGTAGGACAGGGTAAGATTTTCTGGACACTGATATTGAAGTGTATGTTTTTTGCCACCATGCTCTATGGGACTCCAACAGCACTGAGTCCAAAAAGAAGCCCAAAGGCTCCAGACTGACTTAGTCTGAGGGAAGAGGCTCAATAGTGTGGGATGTTATACAGCTCTTCTCTGCATCCTGTATATTTGTGTCAATTAAAAAACAACATTCCTTAAAAAGGGCCATAACTCCTAGAAAGAAACCTGTAAATACTAAAGACTGGACGCACAACACAATAATAGAAAAATCTTGAAGGGATGAGACCAAACAAGTAGAGAAGCAGCTGGGTGCTACAGACTAGCACTTTCTTACTACCTCCCAAAGCACCCCTCACAAATAGAGGTCACCCTGGGCTGCACTGCTCCCATTCCTCCCCTTAGCTCACAGGTAATTTAGCACTCCCTTCTTGAGGTCCCATTTATTGAGCCCATACATACAAGCCCTCCAGGCCCCAATGCCATCTCAGTCACCTCATCCTTAAGGTAGAGACACAGCAGCACTTCTTCCCAGAGTTGTCCCCATACATAGCCACTCAGACTTTACCTGGCTGGAGCTCAGCCTTCTTCTATCCTCTGGCTTCCCAGCCCCCAACAGGTTTTCTAACAGGAGCCAGTTAATCATTGCAACTCCTTTCTCTTACAGCTTCCTCAGTCTCCAGGGTCTTCCCAGCAGGAGCCACCCCCACACACCAGTCTCTGAACCATTTCCTGAGGTCCCCCTACTTTACATCTTTCCTCTAAAACTCTTAGTTATTCTCTGTCAGCTACATAGTGCTCCTCCCAGCCTTTTATATTGGGATCATCTGATTTCTCTCAGCTGGGGCTCATCCTGTAATCAGGGCTGACTTACCCTCAGGCTCTCCAGATCAGGACAAGCCTCCCTGTTACAGAGTCTACATAAACAAATAAATGCAGTAAAAAAAATAAAGTGAGCAAAGAGTGAACTGAGTGGTCAAAATATACAATATATGTGAAATGCTAAAATGAAAAAGATTGTTGATGACAAAACAGGAGAAATTTTAGAGTTCTGTACCAAGTCAGTTGTAGTAAATGGAGTTATACTAGCATAAAAATGTCAGCGAGACCAGAATCAGATCCAATTTAAAAAAAAAAAAAAAAAGGGAGAAAATGTGTATTGAAGTTATGGATAGAGAAATGAGATTTATAATATGCCAAATGAGACAACAGGGTGTGATACTGGCCGGATTGGGGGTGGGGGGATTTATTATATTATTTAAAATCAATATGTTAAAATCATAATAATTCATATAAGATATGCCATGTCAGGTACTGTTAGAAAGGCTATAATGTGCTAAGTAAGATGATAATGTATATGTTCATGTGTTATGTGTATAATGGAAGTTATGGATATGTTTGATATATCTGTATTTCAAATTGTGCTGTGTCTGGGCAATACCCCAGACAGGATGGCTGCACCACTAGCCTGCTTAATGGACCATTAAGAAATTCACAGGTATATGGGGCCCAGGGGGAGAAGCCAGGGATATACCTAATGATTCACCAGGACTTGCTCATGTGACTCTGGACTCCATCTTATTCCTGTAAATTTCCACAAGCAGCATGGCAAAGGCCAAAGGACATAAAAGGCAGCTGCACCACATCCATTTTGTCTTTAGTCTGTCTTCAGCCTACCTTTGGATCAACTCATCTACAACTGAACTGAAGCTGTGGAACAAAGGACTGAGACCCATCCATGTACTGGACTTATACCAGAGGGACTGTACAAGCCTGCAAACTCCACAAGTCTTCTAGAAACCTGATATATATGGACTTTCAAATCAATTGTATGTGTCTGATTGTTTTAATCCTTTAACACTTCTCTTATAGTTTGTTTCTTTCTTTTTATAATAAACCTTTAGGTTTAGTTATTAAAGGATTGACTGGCAGCGTGGTATTTTGGGTAGGATCCAAACTTATATTGATCTGGTACTGTGGCTGGCCCTTTGGGGTCAGAGGGAACCTTTTTGGTAAAGAGCATAGAGTTTTAAATAACTGGTCTCTTTACTGGACCTAGTAGCTAATTGGGAGCCAAAGACTGAAATGCAGTAAAGGGGGCTGTGTGTATTTGTATTTTGGCTTCTTGATAACCAGTGTGGGGAATCAGAAGCACTGTTTGTGGCTGGTTGAGAAGTCTGACTTCAGTGTCACCCACCAGTGGTGGGAGAATCTGCTATCTTTTTACAATCTGCCCTGACCTTGGCATTTTCAGGTGGCTACCCTAGGCATGGACAGGTAGACACAGGGGAATTACAATTGTGGTTATATGAGTATGTAGAGAACAAAAACTTGTAATTGTAAAGAAAAGAAATGTACATTATTTTTCAGCAGTCACAAAAACAAGATATAAAGCATGCATAGTTGAGAGGTTGATGAAGGGGAGAAAAAGACTGATTATTTAAATTCTTCAAGACTGCAGTTGTTACATTTGTGGATTAAGAGGTATTTTGGATGTATAGAGGATTGGTGTAAAAAATAGACTAGACTAAATTAATTGCCTTTCAACAGGATAGTAGTAGATTGTGAACATTAAAAGGAAACTACTGGTGGATAATGTTCTTAAACTAGAAAGGAATAATGAAGAGAATGTGGAAGGCTAGAACAAATCATTTTTAAAAAAGAAACAAAGCACACTGAAATGTATATTATGAATTCCATTTTATAAAAGCAAGGAGCATTACCAAGACAGAAGGATTGCAAATATATGATATTTTGGTGTGAACAAGATTTGGCTACATCAGGAAATGAAAATGACGAGGGTATTATATTACAAGATATAAATCTAATTCAAGAAGGATGTCGTTGGGTGATAAGAATGAGTATCTATCTGAAAGAGCAACTCACTAACAGAGACAGGCAATCACAAAAAGAGACCTAAATATACAGGCACCAAAGACAGAGACTCAGACTATGTCTACACTACACACCTTATAGCAGTACAGCTGTACTGCTGAAAGTGCACCACTGTAAAGTCTCCCATGTAGCCACCTTATACTGACAGAAGAACTCTCACCCCTCAGCATAATTAAACCACCCCCAATGAACTGTGGTAGCTGTGTCAACAGGAGACACTTTCCCTCCGACATAGCACTGTCCACACTGGCGCTTTTGTCAGTGAAACTTATGCCGGTCATGGGTGTATTTACCGTCAAAAGTGCTAATGCAGACATAGTCCCAGAGAATTTTGAGGTATCCTCAGGAATAAAGAGAAAATTTTATGATGCTTTTAATGGAATTTTTTTAATTATGAGAAGAACATAGATACTTTTTATATTATGTCCTCACACGTTTGTAAATGTGAATTGATTAATAAAACGTAAGCTTCAGGGAAAACCATTTTGGATAATAAAATGTTAAAAAAATAAAACAGCTAACAGCAATAGAAAGAGGAGGCATCGTGAGTTAACCTGCAAATAGCTATTTGAATTTCCAAGCACTGCTATATATCTATTGTTCAACTCAGCGCTGGAGGCACAACTTGTCTGCTAAGTAGGGTAGTACACTTAAAGATTTTAAGTTAGTCCAATTTGTCTTTTGATCTTTTTATTTAGCATAATTGATTTTCTTTCTTACCTATATTTATCTGCACATTCTAAACCATCTTAAAACCCTTGACTAGTTGCTCTTCAATGTTTGTGGTATTAATTTAAATATTTCCTGAGTTTTGTACCATATTGATATTTCTATGGCTGTTCTGTTATGAATTACAGAGCCAATGGAAAGAACAGCACAACAGCCATTAAGACCACAAATTATTTTGGTATTTTAAATAAGCATTGTTGTTATAATTTTATGAGGAGCAAAATAGGTAAGGTACATATATATTCACCACGCATGACTTGATGTCTTAAAGAAAAAATGATAATTTTCAAGACTAGTAGATGGTATAGATAGATTGTAGAGAGATCTCCCTAGAATAGGAACAGTAACTCCATTTGTAACAATGTTATTTGGTGGGAATAATGTTTCAGCTTTTCCATGAACATAACATCCTGATCTCCGGAACACCCGCACACCACACACATCAACAGTGCATCCCATGCTAGTGTCTGTGAATCTGCCCCTGTGGCTGACAAGAGTCTGCATAACAATGGATTCATAGATTCCAAGGTCAGAAGGGACCACTGTGATCATCTAGTCTGACTTCCTGTGTAACACAGGCCATAGAACTTCCCCAAAATAATTCTTAGAGCAGATCTTTCGGTAAAATAGCAGTTTATGTACTCATGTGCTCCTTATGGTGGGCAAACTATAGGCACGAGTCCCATCAACAGCCTTGGCATAGTCTGGAAAGCCCATTCTCTAAAATCCAGTAGTTATTTTATGACCATTTCTTATGCCCACCACTTTTGGGTACATCACTGTCCTGATTCCCTCACAAACTTTTGGCACAACAACCCCTGCAGTTGGTTTTTTCCCAACTCGAAACTGGTTAGTTATGGACCTGTAGCAGTCTGGGACATCCAGCTTCCAGATGGCTATAGTGACCTGCTTCTGGACAGACATGCCTGCCCTCATTTGAGTGTCCTGATACTAGAGGGTACTTGTAAGCGGATCACAAACTTCCAGGAACATCTTCATTTTCATGTGAAAGTTCTGGACCTTACTGGTTGTCCCAAGTCCTCATGACCATGTGACCCCCTCCCCCCATCTGCACTTGTGGTCCTGCTCCAGAAGCAACGTCTACGCAGGGGGAATCTGCACTTAAGACAACAGGCACGAGCAACCTCAGTTGGTTTCCAGCTGGCATGTCTGTATCCTGCTCTGAGAGGTGCCTTTGGCAGTTCAAAACTTGCCTCTGAAATGTCCGCCAGCCTCTCGTAGACATTCTACCTATGTCCTGAAATAGGACAGAGCATGAGGTAGAGACGTTCTTCCATCAGGTGGGATTCACATTGTCTCTGGCTGCAGGTAGTATGCAGTCACAAAATGGCTTGGCTGGATGTTTTGTTGGGCTAAAACCACACAAAACACTTCTGGTCAACTCCCATGGGATAGACAGACAAGGTCACCCACAACTCTCTATGGAGAGAGCCCTAGAGCAGCTTTAGCTAGTGAGGACACTAGGAACTCTGGGATATGATAGTACACACCCAATAGAAGCAGAAGTTCAATCTCTGGTCTGCACAGAGCAGTATGGATATACCAGCATGGTTGTGAGGCCTGAGTTTCCATTGCAGTGTGGACACTCAAGCATGGGCTTGGAAAAATGAGTCCACACACCTGGGTCCCACAGACAGTGCTGTGCACACATACCTTAAGACACATAGCACTGCAGCTCTTCTGAGGATATTAAAAAAGTTCTATTAAAAAAAACCTATACAAAGGCTTTTGTTGAGGACAATTTATAGCACTAAAAAGCCTGTTATTAATATGACTGTTTACAGAGGCGAAGCAAAGGTTTTACTGAATTATCACAAGTAACGATATAGCCTTTTCCAGGTTACCTGATTTGAAATGTATCTGTTCAAGGGGATTCTTCTTTTACAGTGGGATTTGTAAGGTGAGAGAAAAAACTTTGAATCTCTTGCAGCTGTTACTGAGAGCCTTGAACAATATTGGTTTGAATGTCACAGGACGCTAGCGATTGCCACCGGTAATGATGGAATTTACCAGTTCTGCATGTGTAAGTACAGATACCAAATGATGTGACAGCTGCTATTAGAAGGTTGGTGCACTACTGCTTCTGTTTCTATCAATAGCAGGGAACCACCAGTAAATTGCAAAACATGCACTAAAGGCTTAAACCTGCCCTCTGACACATTCATTTCCACAAATCTTTTAATATGTTTTTAATGACCATCCACTGGAGATGATTTTACAAAACACATAGCAAGATGCCCTCAAATATCAGAGACCAAGATCAAGCTCTTAGTCCTGTCCTTATTTAAAAATGATGAAATGAAGAATTTAACAGGAAAAGCATGAAGCTCTTTTTCTCTCTCTCTCTCTCTCTTTAAAACTCAATATTTCTGAACGGTAAGATCCCTCATCCTTCACCATTTTGTCCATTGATGATGAACAACTGAAAAAATGTTAAGGAGCAAAAAAAGTGGGGAAACTAGCTAGCAATCTCTGATGATGCTTGCCAGTTCTAACCTTAGATGGGAAGATGATTTTAAAATATTATAAAACTATCTACAAATCACATGAGGAAAAAGTGAGTGCTTCTTACTTATTCAAAGATTTACTGCACATAAATAGTTCTCTAGATGTTAATGTTAATCTAGATTCACAGCCATAAATTATTATTACAATCATCAAAGACACTAGTGCAATAAGTGGCACCTTCTTAGTCGGCAGGTCTTTGCTCTCTAGGCCCTCATATATCTTATACCTATATCCTAAGGCCTGACTAAGTGGGCTATGTGCTGGTGAGAGCCACAGGGATTCGGGGGAAGGAATCTCCCCCTGAGGCTGAGGAGTCACAACAAAATACCTCTGTAATTGTTACCATACTGGGATATCATAGCCTCTGCAGCCAAAATGCTCACCATCCATGGTGAGAAATAGCTAATGAATTGTTGTAGCCATAGTCTCAATGGCTATGCCCCTGCCTTTCTTCTATCATGCTCCCAAATCATCCCAACATGTTTGGGAAGAAAAGGCCCCTGTGCAGCTGTGCTCCATAGTGTGCAAAGGTTGTGAACCACTGCACAAGATCCACAAATCCTGTCCCACAATCCTGCATAGCAGAACTGCACGAATTCCAGTGAGTCTGAGGCCCTGCATATCCATGGGGCCTGCCCCCCTGTCCTTCAAACAGTATACAATCTCCATTTCTCCTGGATTTCTCACTGCTAGATAATGAAATAGCATCAGCCACAAAGGATGTCATCTTCTATCCACAGTTGGCCAGGAGACTGTTCTCCATGTTGACAGAAGATGACTCAACCCCAGTGATCAATGTATTGGCGACCTTTAGACTCAAATATGGGAGTGCACTGCAATTGGGAACTGTAAGTGCCAAATTTGAGTGACTGGCATTGCGACCTGGCACATGTGGGTCACAGCATTGCTCACTCACTTTTGGCCCAGATTTCCCTCTGTCATGATGACAGAGGGCAAGTCAGCTTCAGTGGGGAGCTGAGCCCAGCCTGTGGATGGTTGCTGCAGAAGCTCCTGGTGCAGGGTGAGGGTTTTTGGCTTGTTTTTTTTTTTGTCATATTAATCATTCTTTTAAAGAGAAGGATTTGGGGAATGTGGGCCTGATCCTGTAGATATTTATGTGAGTAGCTCAAATTAAGTAAATAAGACTAGTCAAGGGAGTTAGGGCTTGCAAGATCAGGCCCTAGCTTCCTGTAATAACTCTTTCATCTATGCTCTTTACTTGCTGTGGGGAATAAATATGGTCCAGTGGTTAAGGCACTAGACTAGAACCTTGATACTTGGGTTCAAGTCCTTACTCTACTATAAACTTCCTTGGGTTCAAGTCCTTACTCTTCCTATAAACTTAGACAAGTCACTTAGTCTCTCTATGCCTTAGTTACCCACCAGGAAAAAGGGGGTTAATGATACTTCCCTACTTCAGAGCACTGTTGTGGGGATAAATACATTAAAGATTGTGAGGTGCTCAGATAGCACAGAAATGGAAGCTACCTTAGACAGAGAAAACAGAAAAAATTGTTTTGGGAGCATTCCCAGAAGACACGAACATTTTTCCATAAAGATATGATATCCGCTCCAGCATTTTGGTTTTAAAATTCATGTATTTTGTTTTCGAAGACTGGTATACAAAATGATCTAATCATTCTTTTTCATTGGCATGCACACCAAAAATGCGGGAACTTTTCATTATTATTCGCTGTTACTTTAACATAAAAAAATTATATTTTGACTATTTAAGCTTCAGGAGTCAATTTCCACCAGGAAACCAGCAGGTGAAGAGACCATCAGGTTTCTGTGGCGATAGTGTTTTAAAATATCATTATGTGGGTGTCATATTGGCATGTGATGTTTTACATCTCTAACCCTTCTGGTTTTCTTTTTTTTTAAATTCAAATTGAGTTCTATTAGCCTTTGGATTTCAATTTTGTGACTATATTAAACCATTTGTCATACTACGTTGTTTATACTATTCCAAAATTAATTTCCATTTGATTTAAGGATGTTTAGTGAGCAGGGCAAACATCACACTAAAAGACCATAGAACAAAACAGCCTCGTTCTTTCCTGATGTCTGCACTCTCAAATGGATTCCCAAACGTCCACTGGAATGAAGCTTGTAACAGTTCGTAAATTTATTATAAAGCTCTCAAAGTACACATTTATATGGACATAAGGCACATTTGAAGAGCAACATTCTTCCACATCTCTCCCCTATAGTCAATCTGTTGCTATGGCCACTGTTCCAGTGAGTCACCATCTATATAAATCTAGCAGGATAGGAATATGCATTCAATCATGGGATTTTACTGGTTGAATGTTCCCAAAGGCTTTCTAATTAGTAGAATATTCTGGTCAATTTAGACAATGCATGGATTTTAGTATTGCAAAATTGTTGTGTGTTTTATTTTATCCTTTTATATGAAGACTTAACATATATTAAAAAGCCCTTTGAACAGGACTATTGTATTTTACTTCACAGACAGAAAGAGAAAATGAGTGAGGAAGAATGCATATCAGATGCAGGAGTAGTTTGTTCTTTAGATATCCCATGTTTATTAGAGACAGGTTTAGAAGAGACCTGCAGGAAACATAAAAAAGGACTTATTGAAACATTTGAGAATATCAAAGTAAAATATGTAGTAATATACCAGATGAAAATTAATGTTCTGTCCCTTAAGTGAGGTGTTGGAAAGAAATATAGATAAAGAGATGTTGTTCTGATACAGGCCAATAGAATTTTTTCCATCAGTCATCATAGGCTTCTTATAACAACTACTTGATGTTTAAAGTTCTAGTTTTGCTTAGTTGAAAAACTAAAAACCTGCCAATATTTCATCAGACTAAATTGGGATGAGAGGAGGTCTCTGGCAATCTTCTGCTTGAGTTCCAAGTGTAGAATGAGGCCACTACTAAATAGACCAAAAAAAAAAATTAAAGAAGGTAATGGAGGGGAAGTGTGAGAGGGAAGAGGAGAGCAGGAACATAGAAAAAGATGAAAGTAACCCCTCTTTTCTGCCTTTTCCATTTATTTGTTTTATTTTTCTCTCCTCATATTTACCTTAACATCTTGTAAAATCTCTGTAGATCCCTTCAATGGAAAAACCCAAGGGAAGACATCTGGGGGGCAATCATTGCAGAGTTCCTCCATATTATTCCCTCATTGTGTCTTGGGGTTCTTCTCCATGAAATGGCCCTGACCAGAAGCCTGGTAGATTTGATAGACCCAAGGGAAGTAAGGACCATCAGTGGCAGAATCCTAGGACTTCTCAGGGCCAGAGAGAGGATAATATGCAACAGTGTCTCCTCAGGCCACCTTATTCCTGCCTTCACACCCACACAGTCTCTGTCCCTTCCCCATGTGTGGACATCAAAGAAGGGAAAAATGGCACCTCCAAAGGTAGTTGATTTACCGTTCCACACAGGAGTCAGAATCTCTTTTGAGTGATGTGAGGTGTATAATCAGAACCCCAAATTCTTGCACTTACACAGTCCCATTCATTGAGAATGTCAACCACTTTACAAAGCTGAATAAATACTATTTGCAGTGTTGTTGTAGCCATGTAGGTCCCAAAGACAAGGTGGGTGAGGTAGTAGCTTTTATTGGACCAACTTCTCTTGGTGAAAGAGAGAAGCTTTGAACTACACAGAGATCTTCTTCAGGTCTGAAGAAGTTTTAAGATCTGAAGAAGATCTCTGTGTAAGCTCAAAAGCTTGTCCTTTTCACCAACAGAAGTTGGGCCAATAAAAGATATTACCTGACTCTTTGTCTGTCTAAACATTATCATTCCATTTAAATATTAGGGGTGATAAAAAAGCTTGGTCTAGGTCAGAACATGCAGAGTCTAAAACAGAACCCAGGAATCTTCATTCCCAGTCTGGTTGTTCTAATCACCAGACATATAGGCCTACATTTCAAAAGTGAAGCTTTGATTCTGAGTGCCCAACTTTGAAAGCATAGAGCACTTGGCCTCTGAAAAAGGAGGTCCCTTTAAGCTATCTCAGGTTGGGCACCCAGAAATAAGTACAACCAAAATCAATAGGCTCTTCTGAAAATTTAGGCTGTACTCTGACACTTCTCTTTTTCTTCTCTTCTTTATTTTTCTAGTATGCTCTCTTTACCTATCCTACCAGTTCCTGTCTCCCATTTAGAAGTTTTACTATCATTTAAATGAAATTAAATGGCATATTTGCACACTGACCTTCTTCCATTCAGAGTAGATTAAAGCACAGTAGAGAACTTCTAGTGTGCAGCAACAGGGTCCACACAAACTCCTAGTGTGTGACATGTTACCATGCTGTAGATTTACTCATAGATTCATAGACTCTAAGGTCAGAAGGGACCAATGCAATCATCTAGTGTGACCTGCACAATGTAGGCCATAGAAGCTCACCCACCCACTCCTGTAATAAACCGCTAACCTATGACTGAGTTATTATTAAAGTCCTCAAATCAGAGTTTAAAGACATTAAGATACAGAGAATCCACCAGCAAGTGAGCCTTGCCCCATGCTACAGAGGAAGGCACCCCAGCTTGGTGTACACTTATTCTATAGACCAGTAGTTAGGACACACACCTGAGAGGGCAAGAAATGGCTTAGGCACTTGATTCCAGGATAGGGTTCCCAGATGTGGCTCCCAAACAGAGATAGTCACCTCCCTCCAGACCAAACTTTGCCACCTAACTCCCTGAGAGGGGCGGGGCTAAGAAAACATCTGCATCTTGACATCAGCTATTGGCTAGTTTAGGCCTAGCATGCTGTCTTACGGATTCATTGGTTAGGTATCTCTTTCTCTCTCCGTGCATTTTATACAGAGCCCAGGTACCAAAAAGTTAGGCATTGCAATACCTAAGTCCCTTTGTGTATTTCACCCCCAGTTTCTCTAGAGGTCACATCAGGATAATGTTATTTATACAGCTTTATAAAGTACTTTGAGATGCTCAAAAGAAAAGGATGATAGAAGTGTGAGGTATTACCATCATTATTAGAGGAACACAAACATTGGCACACAGATCAGACTCATAGTCCATCTAATCCAGTATCCTGTCTGTAAAAGTGGCCAGTACTAGATATTTCAGAAGAAGGTGCAAGAAATCCCACAATGGACAATTATGGAACAGCATGTCTGTAGGGGATTTTTCTTCCTCACCCCCATAATGTTCTAATTTTTATTAAAATTTTGCTTTCCTTTAACATTACTCAGGAGTTGTGTTTCTCGTTTGCCTCCTGTGTGTTTCTATTTGTTTATCTAGGTAATTTTGTGGCCATCATTACGACAATATCTAAGCACCTCCCAATAAAAAAAAAAGAACAAACAAAGCACTTTCTTTCTCCAGAATTTGTTCTCTCCCTCCCCCTTTCCTAGCACAGAGGAAACTTGGAAAGTAGCAGATTTTTTTTCTTTTGCTTTTTAATATTATTGTACTACAGTTTTGCCTAAAGGCTCCAACTGAGAACAGGGCCTCATTGTGCCAGGCCCCACACAAACATAGAGTAAGAGACTGTCCCTTCCTTTAAAAGCTTACAATCAGAATAGACAAGACAGACGAAAAGTAGGAAGAGAAACAACTTGCCCAAGATCATACTGCAAGTCAGTGGCAGAGCTGGGAGTAGAACCCAGGTCTCCATATTTCCACTCCAGTACCATGCTGCCACTGATATAAAAACAAAACATCCCTTCATTCCTCCCCTCTCCTCTTACTGCCTTGTGCATGGATACTATTTAAATATTGATTATAGGAAAGCCAAGTACCACACTATTCAAGTTCCCAACTTTGATGATGATACCTTTTCAATACTCATGTGTTGAGAGGTTAGAGCAGCACTGCTAATAGTTGGGAAATTAACCAACTGACAGAATAATTAATTCTGCAGGATGATTCTCAAAGCCGTACCATGATTGATATGGAGAGACCAAGCTTAGGTCAGTTGGTTGACATTTTCTACTTATTTTATTGGTGTTATCTAAAGCCTTAGTTAAGGGGCAAAGGTCATTAGAAACCTCTAGGCCCTGCTGGCTAATGCATGGTCAATCACTAAGAGCATTAATGTCTATGCCTGACCTTGCATTAGCATCAACTGTAAAAGAACAGCATGACCGTAGAGAATTATTTTTAGACTGTCACTTTAGTGAGATGATTGAAATGCACATTGCTGGACTAATACCTTAGTGTAAGCGTTTCTGGTTCTGTGAGAGGCCACTGCGGCTTCCTACAGGGGAATAGCTTGCGTTTGGCGAGAGGTTAGTTTAGGCAATTCGCTCGTATGTGGGGCGAGCACTCAGTCTACCACTCAAGCCCCCAGTCGGGGCGAGTGAGCAAGGAGTCCAGTGCTCCAACACTTGAGCAGGGTGAGCAGATCACTCAGGCCCTCAGGCAGGGCGAGCAAACAGGAGTCTATTGCTCCAACCCCTAGGCAGGGTGAGCAGAGGCGGATCGCTCAGGCCCTCAGGCAGGGCGAGCGAGCAAGGAGTCTATCGCTCCAACCCCTAAGCAGGGTCAGCAAAGAAGGCAACGGCTTCAGGCGGGGTCAGGAGAGCAATTCTCCTGGGGTGGCTAGGGAAAAGGGGAAGGGGAGGGGGACGCAGGCCCACCCGTCTCCACTGCGTCCCAGCCCAGGGCCCTAGCAGTGGCAGAAGCAGCTGCCACTGTGCCGGTGGGGCTCCCGCCGCAACACACCGGCTATAAGGCGGCTTCAGCCACAGGCTGTGGCTGTCCCTGGGCTACTTCCTCCTCACTGACCCTAGTACCTGCCTCCTCCATGGCACGGGGATAGTCCACCTGGTCTAGCGCCGTCAGTCCCTCCTCATCAATGGGGGGTAAGGCAGGAAGCTCCTCTTCAGGGGGTAGCTCCTCCAGGTTGTTGTAGGTGGGGAGTGGCTCGGCCTCGGGCAGCTCCTCCAAGTCCTGTCCCACTGCAGGGAGGGGCTCGGCGGCCGGCAATTCCTCCAAATCCGGCCTGGCCTCCTGGGGTGCCTGCCACTCGGGCTGCTCTGGGGTCTCGGCCCAGCCAGGCGGTTCCAGAGTACGGCCCCAGGCTCAGGGTCGGGGTAACTCGGCCCAATCGTCCTGGCCGGGTTGCCTTGTCCAGCTCCTTGAGGGCCCTATCCAATCCCCGGGCCCAGGTGGGGCCGGGGTTCGTCGTCGTCGGCTAGGTTCTGGCCTAGGCCTCTGCTGGCGTGGCAGCACGTCTGCCTCTGGCAGCAGTCTGGGGCCTACTGAGCTCAGGGGCCAGGCTTTTGTACTTCTCCTTCCTGTTGGGGCTCCGCCCTGCGGCAGCCAATTGGCCTGGCTGGGTTGTCCTATCACGTCCCGGGTCCCTTGTTGCCGGGCAGACTCCAGGGCAGGGTGTGAGTTGAGCCAATCAGAGCGCGGACGTCCTTCCTCAGGCTCTGGTTCCGTGGGAGGCCACAGCGGCTTCCTACACTTAGCCTGAATCAATCATTGTCCTTTGTATTAGATATGCCAAGTTACAGTGTTGAATTAGAGTAATGGTTGATTCTTTCTAACTTTAAGTCTTTAAATCAAGATTTGAAGGCTTCTAGTAACTGGGTCAGGGACCTATTACAGGAGTGGGTGGGTGAGGTTCTGTGGCCTGCAACATGCAAGAAATCATACTAGAGGAGCATGGTGGTCCTTTCTGGCCTTAAAGTTTATAAATCTATCTTATATAACCTTATCTAGGGAAGGTCAGTGATCCAGAGACATTAAAACACACTAGTGAAATACCAGTGTCATTATGGCAAGTGTGCATGGGTTATTCTGTATCAAGGAATTGCATTAGGGAGGATATCTGAGTGACAATCTAATTACCTCATCCTGGATTATACAATACATGCTTGACACTTGTAACATTAGCAGAAATAGTACATTATAGTAAATAACTAATATTAGAATATGAATGATTTAAACCCCTAAATTTCATATCTGAACTACTTCAAAATATTTGGGGTTGGGGAAATCTTATTGAATCCCTGGATCTGAAACAATCCCAAAAAACACAAGATGTTAGGATGAATAAGAAGTTGCATAGATAATATGGAAAATATTATAACGCCATTATATAAATCAATGGCGTGGCCTTATATGGACTACTGTGTAGTGTGGCATCCTATCTCAAAAATAATGTTGCAGAACAAGGGAAGAAGGGGGCTTAAAGAAGGATGATTAGAATGATTAAAGGCTTGGGAATTCTCTCCTATGAAAAGATTGAGATTGTTACCTCACATCTATCTAAAGCACTTATTATAATAATACTGGAACACCTCATGCTTTTTTAAATATGTTGATCCTCACAATACCCGTATGAAGTAGGAAAATATTGTTACCTTCATTTTACTGATGGGGAACCAAGGCACAGAGAGACTAAGCGATTTGTCTAAAGTTCCCAGGATGTGAATAACAGAGCAGGAGATTGAACCTCTATACTTAGAGTTCCAGGCTTATGCTCTAATACTGCACCAGCATACCCTCTCGTCACTGGTCCATCCTGCCTCTTGTCTAAAGGAGACAAATAAAAGAAAGTTCATGATAAATGTATAGAAAATGATGAATGGTATAGACAAGGTAAATTGGGAGCCTCTGTTTTCTCTGTCTCATAACATAAAAACAAGTAGATATTCAATGGGGGGCACTTTGTATTCTGTGATGTAATTGAAATCAATATATTTTAAATGTAGAAAACATCCAAAAATATTTATAATACAATTAAATTGGTATTCTATTATTAACAGTGTGATTAAAACTGTGATTAATTGTGACTTTTTTTAATCTAGTTTATTTATTTTGCGTTAATCACTTGAGTTGACTACAATTAATTGACAGCCCTAATTTATATGGATACCAAGAATATCTAGAGTTATAGTAGTTAATATTAACAAATCCTGGAAGGGAACTAAGATCTCATGCTTCAGGGTTTAACCCAAACCCTCACTACAAGGGATTAGTGTAAGGCCTTCATTGGGGACTAATGAGTTGAAGCTACCATATACTCCCTTGTGGCCAGAATGTGCCCCACAGGTTCCACCAAACACTACAAATGTTCTTTCAATGAAACTCTCTCTTGCTGAAGGCTCCTTTATTTACAGGCTTCAAAAAAACCCTTCAAAAGAGATTACTGAAAATCTTTATCCATCATATGTAAAAAAGTTCTACCAATCCCAAAGGATCAGACTGGGCTCTTTAAGTCCAGTTTTTGAAATGATACTGGGCTCTTTCAGTCCAACCTGTGCTTACCCTTTCATAGAGGACAGTAGGCTCCAGGGCTATTCCGCTGAGCCTTTTCTTTCTCAAGCTCTCTCTGCAGCACTTCGCAGCTTCCTTTACCAAGGAAATTTCAAGTCTCTCCAGGGACTTTCAGCAACTTGCTCCTGCTTCTTCCTTCATCTAGGGAATCTGTCAATCCTCCCCAGGCACCCCTGGCTGAGCTTCCCTGCTCCAGGTAGCTCCCTGCCTCTAAAACTATGTCTACACTATCATCTATGTCAGCAAAATTTATGTCACTCGGGGCGTGAATATTCCACCCCTGTATAGCTTATGCCACTCGCGTGGGTGGTATTTTTAAGCTGACAGGAAACCTCTCTCCCATCAGCATAGAGCATCTTCACCAGACGCACTGCAGTAGTGCAGTTGTATCGGTACACCTGTGCCGCTGCAGTGCTGTATGTATAGATATGGCGTAAGTCTCTTCATGCTGTCTGGACTCTTTGGGGCAAAGATTCTTAGACATAAGCAAGACATACCCATGGTGCTTGGCATGTGTCAGCCCTAAAGGACATATAATGCTGATTATTATAGAAGCTTACTATAATGGGGTGGACTAGGCCCAGAGGCCCCCAGCTGGAGGCCTCATGGTCCTGTCACAACCCCTCCCCGGAGAGGAGCAGAAGAGAAGTCCTTCAAGTGGTCTAGAGTGGCTCATGGGGAAGCAGTCAATCAGAGGTGCTGCTAGAGCAGCCAATCAGGGGCCAGAAGGGTGATATAAAAAGGAGCAGCAGAGACAGAGTCAGTCAGATTCTGCCTGGAGCTGAAAGAGAGAGAACCAGGTTCCTGATGGGCTGAAAAAGAAGCAGGATCATGGACAGCTCAGTGAGGGGGGACCTATGAAGGAACTCCTGGCTGGCTAAGGAGACAGAGCAAGGACCGACCCCAGAACCAAACCAGACCAAGCAAATGTACCATGATGGGCCCTGCTGGACTGGCTAAAGGCTGAGCCCAGGGAGGGCTGCCAAAAAGGAAATATCAACTCCGTGTACCATGATAGGCCTTGTTGGACTGTTATGGAAAGCAGTGTCTCTGGGGAGGAAGCATTGGTGGAAAGTAAAGACTGTACACCCCAAAAGGGGTTTGTTCTGTTCCACCTACAGATTATGTGTAAGACTTGGACAGAGGGCTGAGTCACTGAAGACCTGGTGAAGACCATCGGCCAAGGCGGGTGTTCACAAGAGGTGTGTGCCACCCTATTCCATGAACTAAGTGATTGCAGGCATGCATTCAACCAAAGCACTTGCAAAAGGCAGAAGCTGACTCTGTTATACTTACCTTTTTAAAACTAAAAACTAACTCACTAGTGTGTGTATGTTTCCTGTTTTAACCAGGTAAATAACTCATTTCTTTTCTTAGTTAATAAAATTTTAGTTAGTTTATTACAGGATTGGCTACAGGCATTGTCTTCGGTTTGAGATCTGAGTACAAATGACCTGGGGTAAGTGACTGGTCCTTTGGGATTGGGACTAACCCAAATATAGTTCTGATTTTTGGTGTAAAGTGACCATATATCACATAGTCAAGCTTGCCTTGGTTGCAAGATAGATTGGAATGCCCAAGGGGACATGTGAAGGCTGCATAGTGCCTGAGGGGTTTACACTTGTTACTTGGGTGATGAAATCTGATTATAGAACTCACAGCCAGTTTGGTGTTTGTGCCCTGGCCCAATCTAGTCCTTTGTGTTGAAAAATAATCAGTGTTAATGCAAAAAAGCATGAAATATCAAACTTCTTAGTTACAAAAAGTGCATAGAAAGCAACACAATGTACTCCTCCTAAACATAATGTTAAGAATTAATGTAGGCCCTTATGAAAAACAATGGCATCCTGCTAGTTGCAACAGATATATCTAATCCAATCTGATTTACAACTGAAGGGAATGGAATGAATTAGTCAGATTGTGTTAATCAAATTAGGTGGTGTGAATTCCTGTTCATGTAAAATAAGAAATGTCTAATGATTCTTCGATATGCAAAAGCATGCAACAGAATTCTTTCCATAAGATTCATGATGTGCATAGATCAATATCTTCAAGTGCAAAGAAATATTTCTACCGAGTTATTGGAGAAAGGGAAATAATCTCATACTTGTCACAATAACAAAATGATAAAAATCACTCTAACAGCTGTATATCAAATAGGCATTGCACATCTATGCAGAAGCATATGGGAAATAAACCCTGCTCATCTTCTTTATGTCCTGCACAGTCTACTCAGACCTTTGGTTTGGATGTGATAAGATAAATGGGATTGATAGTCCATATCCTCAAAGGTATTTAGGTGCCTTACTTCCACTGAATTAAAAGCTTAAATACCTTTGATGATGTGGGCCTACATATCCACTTGTTTCCCACACCCTTATGCAGGGAGGATAGGACTTTGATTCTGCTCCGCAACACACAAGCCAGTACAGCTGAGAACCAGTAGCGTAGTGGGTGGTCATAATCTTATACTAGTCAGGGAAGGATAATGTCTCTGAGGAACAGTTCAGTCCATGTCGTGCTCCTGGGGCATTGCCTTTTACACTGGGCAGATTTTATCTGAGAACAGAGAGTACTCAGCACCTTGAAAGACTGAGCCTACAGAAGCTTCCATATTTCAAAGCTCCAAAAACGCTTCAGGAGCGAACAGTTTCCTGGTTTGCTTACACAGAGCTTTGATATGTACTGTAGCACATAAATTGCAAGTTATATATAATGAACTTGAATTGAAAAAGGAGAATCACAAATCACGTGAGGAGTTTTAAACTAATCAGCTTCAGTTCCATCAGCTTCATTTACAAAGGCAACAATCCAAAATATTGTAGCAATTTTAGGCCTATTTCCGCGCTGGGGATTCACAAAATTCATTTGCGCTTGCAACTTACTTGGAAAGTTTTCCCTTTATAAAAAGACAAATTATGCCAACCTCAACACTGGTGGCCTTAGAGGGGAAGAGTGAAAGTAGCTTCCTTCTCCCCTTCCCTCAGTGCACTTGCACAAGAAGAATTAATAAAGCTGCTGTTCATGCTTTCTGAGTCAACTCTAAATCCAGCTTGATGCATTTATTTGTGTTTGACTATAGAGAAATTATCTGATCCTTCAGCACAGTGCATGTGAGAAGTGGGGAGCAATAGAAACTCTGTATCCAGCACTATATTTCATAGATTTTACATGTTATTTTAGATATGCAAAACTGATTAGGAATAATCACAGCCTGAAGGCTTAATGGAAGATTCTTCATGTTGCAGGAGTAGTAGGGCAGAGCACAAAAAAGACCTTAATCAGACTTTCTTCTGGGTATTCTAAGATCTTAAATATATTTTTGAATTTTCACAGAACAGCTAACCCATCAAAAAGTTTGGGATGAATGCACTAACTCCCCTCAGGTCTCCAGTATTGCCAGCCCTAAGTGCTCAAGAATCATGAATCAGCCACCTCAAACAATAAGAAGATTGGCTTCATAATTATGGGATTTTAATAAAATAATAAACTGAGGGTTCCTTTTATTTGCCTTTTTGGTTTCTGAGCCTTTAGGGTGCATTTGGGTCATGGAAGTTATTGGCCCTTCCGGATGTGGAAAAAATGATTTCCAAGAGGTGGGGCTTTTTAAAAAAATACATCAAATTGTGAGACGCTCACTAAAGTTGTGAGAGTTGACACCACTGTGTGATACATTATCCTCTTGGAACCCCTGAGCTTTAGTGGAATATGAAACCAATAAGCCACGAATACTGCCATTATAGTGGTAATGAAGATCTGATCTGAACCCAGTATCAACATTACCGTAAGCAGCCAAAAAGCTGATGTACCAAGCTACTGGGGGATTCCCTCACATAGAGGCTCCCCAGGTGACACAGAAGCCTACTTTCATGGGTTCCTTTCCATTGGTCTAGTTTGTACATCCCCATTGCAGCCTTCTGCAATAATATTCATTAAAGTGGTAGGTTGTTGGTGGTTGCTCGGACCTGTATTTCCATTCAACCTTGAAAAGGTCATTACCAGAAAGAATGCTTTTCACGCCCATTAGTGTGGCGGGTGTTATTTTAAACACAAGGGTGAACTTGAGCAGAAAAAAGTGAGTTTTCCTCTTTTCTCCCCGAAGGCTGCTTACATACATACTTTTTTTTTCTAGTCCCAGGCTTAGCAGGAATTTAAATCCTGAAGACCTAAAACCTTAAATTTTTTTTCTACTGGCTGTTGAGGGGTTTTCGATGTGGAAAATAAAGAGCTTTAATTGCAAAAACTTCTTTTTCAAACACTATTTTTTTTCTTGATTTTTGTCTAAGATAAGAGTGCTTGAAAAATGCTTTGCATCACAAAATAATATTCTTCACCACTGTTTTCATTTTTTTCTCTTAAGCTCATGTCCCACTTCAACTCCATTTTCTTAGTATTGCTATTCACCATTTTTACTTTCCCTAGATCAAAACAGGGTCTGATCACAAGATATAAATAGTTGTCTGATGGAGAAATTAATGCATTTTCTACATTTGTTCCTCTCCTACTTTTATGCAAAGGAAATCTTTACAGTGAAATCTGAATAATCAGTGGTCAGCACAGAAGAAGCATTTGAAACCACACTTAATGTGAATGATCTTTCTATATGACAACAAATAACACTGCATACAGCAAAGGTGTCTGTTATTTTTAGGAACTTACACTAAACTATTGTTATCTTGCTATGGTTAATTAAGAAACTTGAAACATGTGGCCTTGAATAACCCTGGAGAAATATGCCATAGGAACTTTGTTGTCCCCGATCTCTTGCTGCAGTTCTAGCTTCTAGGACTATGGCCTGAACTAATGATATAATTATGCCCTTCTTGCCATGACTCTTTTTATCCAAAACAAAGTCCTTTAATCCTTCAGTTGAGTACACTGACTATTCAGAAAAAAATACCTAGGATACTTAAGTGATTCGCAAATATAATTTTTAATAAAGTGTTGCACGTTTGTGTACTTACTGCCCCAAATTATCAAGTTAATTGGCATTTTAGGTCACTGTTAGTGTTTACTAACATTAATAATGTTTTTTTCCAGCTTTGTGAAGTGAAAAATCCACACAGAACCAGCAGCTCCCAATTAGTGTGATGCCCTGACATACTCTTTGAAACAGATGTCACACTCATCACTGAACACAACTGGAGCCTGTAACCTATTTATAGACATAAGCTAAAATCTAGATGTGATTTGCAATAAAATATATATTATTACAGCATGAATGGGGATGGCACTAGAAGGGGAAACTACTAATGGGAGTTACACACATACATATATTTAAGTAAATATAAGCCACTGAGTTCACTTTGGTTCATGGATACAATCCTATCATTAGTATAAAATCTAAATCTTTGTCCTATTTAATTCCTATTAAGATTCTGAGTATGTTTTAACTTTTGTAGGGATGTGCTATTTCTGCTAACGCATTGCATTTTGATGTGTTACAATTGACTTTGAATGAGTAAATAGATTACATTACATGTTGAATAGATACTTGCTACAATTTCCCTACCCACCGGAGGAGTAGCAATTAAAAATTAAAGTTCACACTCACCCATAGACTTGCTTTTCTTGATGAACCTAGACGAATACATCTATTGTTTAATATGTCTCAGTAATGTTGTAACTTGTGCCAACTGAAATAAAGGTATATACAAGAAAAATATATTATATTTTGAAATGTGGTTGATCAGAGTTTTTTCTTAGTTGAGTTCCAATGATGCTGTGTAAAACAAAGAGTATTATGAGAAATATACAGTAAAGATATTGGACTGCTGCTTCAAATTATCAACCGATCGCCATTGTATTAATACCCAAACTATTCTTGCCCTCTAGGGAAAATGCACCAGTTTTACACAACAGTTAGAGCTGGGTCACATCTGGTTATGTCACATTATTTGATGCAACTTAATGCAACACAATATGGCACATGTATCACAATGCTTTAAAACCTGAAAGGAACTGTTGGTCTTTGTCCCTATAGGTTGAAAGAGTTGAAGGCACAACTGACATACCATTTACAAACCGGTTATCACTCACTCTTACCCAGCTACATTTATTGTTCTGACAGTGCTTTCTTTCTCTTCCTCCTCTCCTTCCCTGTTCCCTCAGAGAATTGAAGATTGTGAACCCAGTTTTCTGATTGGTTTTAGCACATAGCACTATGTTTTTAAGCCATACTTATTGCCTGTTAGTGAAATCTAAATCTGTTGAAAATGCAAAGATATGCTTACCCAAATCTGAGTCAGTACTGGAGTATGTTGAGCACTTCAAACATCTGGGTAGCATGACTACAAGGGATGCTAAACATCACTTAGACATCTGACATAGAATTGGACCTGTGATTGCTGCTCAAGCAACACCTAGCCACCATAAAGCATAAATTGAAATTGCTGCAGTCTTTTCTTTTCAACATCTTGCTATATGTATGCAAGATATGAACACTAAGGAAACAGGACATTAAGATGCTTTCTGCCTTCAAATAGACATGCTAGAGGTGATTGCTTTTTATTAGCTATACCTCCCACTCACAACTAATGAAGAGGACATTGCTCAAATTTATGGTATAACCAGAGTGATACCTGATATCATCCAGATGATTGGACAAAGAAAACTTAAATTTGCAAGACAGGGGTGGGATGAGTGGAGAAAGACAACTGAACGTTTTTCAGGGACTGGTGCCATGTAGGGGGTGGCTGTAGCAAGTGTGGTTCAATGTTGTTGCTGAGTGGAGAGCATGCAGAATGGCAAACTTATCAAGGTTGTGTGAAGACTGCAAACCATGAAGGAAGCTTGCTGGCCAATTGCTTTGATGTACTAGCTTTACTGCTCATTGTGATGTGACTTTATAGTGCTTCATACTATGAGAATAATAAATAATAATGTCTCCTCCCTTTACGAAATAAAATGTTTTTATATTTGTCTTTCTCTTCCATGCAAGCCCTTTCCAACACCACTACATTCCATCTGGCAACACCCACCTATACTTTACTCCAATCAGGTGCAGATTTTTCACAAAGAAGCAGACATGAGGCAAAAGTCCATTTGCCTTAGGCTATGTCTACACTGACAGTGGCAAATCTGCCACCATCAGATTGATTTATCAGAATCGATTGAGTGGAAGTGGAGACCTGCTCAATGACCTGGAAATTGACACTACTAATCCACCTCCGCCAGGTGGAGTAACGCTGAGTCGATGGGTGGGCATTTCCCATCAGCTCAGTGAACTGAAGACACTGCGGTAAGTAGAAGTTAGGCAGTTGACTCTACATACCTTGAGTATCTCCCGTCTAGTGCCGCCAAATTTGGTGGCAAGTGTAGACATAGTCTCTCATGAGTTGTCCTTGTAACTGAGCAGAATCAGGCCATTTACTTCCCTTGCTTACTTTTGTGAATATAGCAAGTAGAATTGGCTCCTAAATAGGACAGGAAAGTTGAGTCTTTGTGAATACTTTTCTGAAAACATCCACTCAATGTGCAGCAGAATGATTAGGAAAAGGATAAGACAGAAAATATTGTATTGCTTCTTTAAAAATCCATGATACACCCACATCTTGAATACTGCATGCAGATCTGGTCACCCCATCTCAAAAAAGATATATTGGAATTGGAAAAGGTACAGAAAAGGGCAACAAAAATTATTAGGGGGATGGAAAAGCTTCCATATGAGGAGAGATTAATAAAACTGGGACTTTTTGACTTGGAAAAGAGATGACTAAGAAGGGATATGATAGAGGTCTATAAAATCATGACTGGTGTGGAGAAAGTAAATAAGGAAGTGTTATTTACTCCTTCTCATAACACAAAAACTAGGGGTCACCAAATGAAATTAATAGGCATTAAAATGAACAAAAGGAAGTATTTCTTCACACAACCCATGGTCAACCTGTCGAATGCCTTGCCAGAGGATGTTGTGAAGTTCAAGACTACAACAGGGTTCAAAAAAGAACTAGATAAGTTCATTGAGGAAAGGTCCATCAATGGCTATAAGACAGGATAGGCAGGGATTGATCTTTATCAAAGGATGGAAATGGCTGACAGGGTGGATCACTTGATCATTAACTGTTCTATTCATTCTCTTTGGAGCACTTGGTATTGGCCACTGTTGTAAGACAGGATACTGGGCTAGAAGGACCATTGGTCCGACCCAGTATGGCCATTCTTATATGTCTAGGCAGTGTGGTGGTAGTTAGGTTTTAGTTTGTTTGGGTTGGGCCTATGCATTCTCATGAAAGTCTGTTTATGTCTATTTTAACCATTTCTCTTCTCTCAGTATACAGTCTTCTTGCAGTTTCACCTTACCACAAAACAAAGTTGGAAAGCTCCATCTACTGCTCTGACCATGAGGCTTGTAATGTGTAGCGGTCACAGTCAAGCATACTAGGCTCATGATTTCTAGATTAGTGTTCTCAGTCTCCTTCATCCATGTAGGAAGACTCTGATGTTCAGCACAGGAAAAGGATTTCCAGCTGGCAGACTACAGCAGTATGATTAAGCCAGGTGGAAGCAATGATATAACTATAGGAAGCAGAGGGAAACTTCTTGCTCAGCTCCAATGTTTCTTTTATCAGGATTCATCTAACTAAAGAAACAAGAACAATGATGTAAGGAGAAAAAACTTAAAAATCAACCCAGTGAAGTTGTCTGGTTATTGTAACTTAAATGCATAACTTGGGCAGGGTGGAGAACAGCAATTGCATTCCGTGAAGAATTTCAACATTTGCTTTCATTCCCATTTGGAATGAAAAGCAAAAATTTTGAGATTCTTCATGAGACATTACTGTTCTCTGCCGATCTCTATCGGGAACAGAGGCCTCTGGCAGTCTAGGCTGGGAGCCTGGGAAGTGGGACTCTCAGGGCATCCTGTCAGCCCACTAGGCAGGTTGCAGAGCAGCTGGGAGCCTGGGAGCCCAGGCTGCCAAGGACCCAGGAGGTTGGAATTCCAGGCTTTCTAGCAGCCCACTAAATGGGCTGCCAAGGAACTGAGCAGGCAAGCTGGGAGGAAACGAGGCAGAGCTCTGACAGAAATCCGCCTGAGTTTGGCAGAATTTTGTCAAAATTGGGATATTCCTGTGGATTGTTTCAATTTTGAATCAGCAAATTTTGATGAAAATGGTTTCACTGAAATCTTTCCAAGTGATTGTATGTATAGCTATTCATGTAGGCTTCAGCAAAACAAAAGTGATCTGCCATCAGGTTTGAAATGACTGGGCTGTCACAGGAGCAGAAAGAAGATTTGGTTCGGAGATGTGATTTGAAAAAGCGTGTGATGGAGTAAATAAAGTAGGGAACTGAGAGCTAACAATTAAATAACCATAAAGTTATTTATTTAATATAGCAGGATGCCCACTGCATTAGCTGACGTACAGGGACTGACCTGGGAACCCAAAGTGCAGGCTGCTGTAGCTTGAGCTAAGGAATTAACATATGTGAATGGTTTCAGTGGCGGGCTTGTAATACCTGGCTTGGCCACGGTAGGGGACCTGTATCCATCAGTGAGTATGTTACAGCAGCACCATAGGGCTGCATGGTATGGTATAGACAAAGTATTTGACAAGTCCTAGCCCTGACAATTTTACAGTTTGAGATCTCAAACCTGCATTGTGGATTGGAGTCAATGAGACTCAACTCAAAGCATCACCAGTCCACCTGTGCCCTGTGAGTTGCAAGATTGGGACCTGTCACAGGGTAGCTAGTCCCTATGAGTGGGCCAGAGCAGGTGGACCCAACTAAGCCAATTAAAGGGGGCTGGGCTACACCTGGGGCTAGAAAGGCCTGTCAAAGGGCAGTAAGGGGACAGTGATGATAGAAACACCATACTAACATATGATGAATACTGGGCAATAATTGGCTGTCGTATAATGCAAAAACTTAAAACTCCTCCTGCAACTAGGGTTAAAGTGGGGACAAAGGAGCTTAGTGAAAAGAAAGATTGAAGAGGTTAAAATCTATTGCTTTGGGAAAATGCATTATACTCGGAAAATTATATCTCCTGAGGTAGATATGGAATTGTATAATGAAATTAAAAGAGCGAGCATTAAGAGGATTGTTAAGTGTGCAAGATATCACAAATAAATACACTTGTGGTAAGTGGGGAGGCTACTCCTAATGTATATCAACGGCTCCAAAGCTTCACTCACAAGAAAGCTGTAAAGATATAAAATTTTATAGCCATTTTGAAGCTGAACTGGCAGGGATGATGCTGGCAGTAAATTGCGTCATATATGTGCACTCAGCCTCTGTGGTCATTCTGTCTCTTTCCTAAACAGGATTTCGGCAATCACAAATGGCACTCCAGATAGAGAAAAAATGATATACTTAATTAAATATTATTGTTAACAGCAGAATTGACACAGTTAGGTGTAATCATAGAAACAGCATGGATCCCAACACCTGTAGGCGTGGTGGGCAATGATCTGGCAGTCAATGTGGTTAAAAAACTCTGTCAACCATGAGCAAGTTGGTTTAGAGATCCCTTTAAATGAACTGGAGTTGTAAAATATGATTAAAAATGATTTAAGAGAGGAATAGCAGGAAATGTGGGCAAAAGGACCAAAGGGGAAATAATTGAATGAAATATGCCCAAGAGTTGAAAGGTCTGGTGTACTCCAAGGCCATGAGAGAGAGTGAAGTGGCTCTGTTTAGAATTTTAACTTGCTATTATGGTTTAAATAGTCATTTATTTCTAATAAACAAACATAAAAATGTATTATGTGGGATGTGGAAGAGCCAGGAAACAGCTGATCATCTCCTTTGCAAGTGCAAGCAGTGTAACATCAAAAGGGGGTATTGATATGAAAAACTTAGAGGCCGTAAAGCATCAAAATTTTCACTGCAACACCGAGAAAGAGCATCAAGCAAATGCTATTCCCTATATAAAAAGTACCGTTGCTGTTCTTTAAGAATACTGGGGAAAGTGAAAGACTTTGATTTTTGAATGATGTATGGTGTCCAGTACTTGGCACTCAGACTCAGCAAGTGAGTCTGCTTCCCCAAAAAACACAAGAAGAGGAAGAAGAAAGAAGGAGGAGGAGGGGAGGAATGACTGGCAGAGGCAGTGCCTGGGGAAAGGAACCACTGAGGAGTGGAGATAACTCTAGTGGTGTGTCCTTGGAAGAAGGGGCCAGGTGCTGAAGGAGGTAGCCTTGGGTTGATGCCCCAGAAAGGGAGTGGAGTTGGCAGTAAGAAGGGAAGCTGGACGGAACAGGGAAGCTGCAAGAAGCAGGATATCAGAGACCCCTCAGAGGGGAGGCTGTGAAACCCAAAGGGTGAGCTGAGGAACTGGTTTTGTCATTATGTGCTTATCTTTAGACAAATGAACCTATTTAAAGGAGACTGAAAATCCCAGTGAGTGCTTGGTAAGCTGTGAAGAAGCCCTGCTGTGTCACATACAGTGAAGAATGCAGGCTCTTCTATCTCCCCCATACAAGGGAAGAGTGAGGGGGATCTTTGCCCCGTGAAGAGGGACAAAACAGAGGCAGAGTGCTGCAGGGTGACCTTTGGCCACAAAGGGCCCTGGGGTGGTGGTCACCATATTGTACTGCCTAAATAAGACATAATACAACAAGGGCTGGAAAGAAATAATGTTAGGATAGAAGGGTATGGGAGAAGAGTTACAACAGATCATCAGATCTGCTTATTTTCATATCTTTATATATCTTGTTAGTTCCTTTGCTATTAATTATTTTCTTTTAACATAAATGTAATATAGTAGCAGAGATTTAGATTACAATTTCCTGAATTTAAGGACAATGACCTAGAAAATATATCGCAGGAAACAATCTGAAAGCAGCCAGGAGACGTGGATTAGATCTAATGATATAGATGATAGGTCTCTTTCCCTCCTTGCAATCTGTGATTGGGTTGAAGGTCTCAGACCAAAGTTTTGGAGATTTAGTTTAAATATTTAAAGACTAATTTTAAGCAAGTGTCTACTCATTTATATAAATAAAGAGAAATAAATAGTTTCATAAACACGAATCACAAAAGTGGAGCAGTTGAAAAGTTGAAGGGTGAAATTCTAGCCCCACTGAAGTCAATAGTTTTCCATTGACTTAAGTGGGGCCAAAATTTCACCCGAAATATTTCTGTAAGTATAGTTATGAAAACACTCAGTGTCCTTTGTTACTGACATTCCTGACGTCTGTCCAGTAATTTTTTCTAGTTTTATGGCATTTTCCTTGCAGCTTAATTTTCCTTTTAATCGAACAAAGAATGGATACGTTTTTTAAAAAAAATCAATATAGCTAATAGACACTAATAAAATCAGTAGTAGAGGAAACCTAATTTTACTGGTACTTAGAGAAAAATGGTAATTATAGATTATTAAAATATGAAAACATGTTTTTCCTTCTGCAAATATTTTCAAATATTCTCTCTTTAGTAGGCTTTCTTCCTTTGAAAGATAAACTTTTTGCCTATATATTCAATTAAAAAGATAAAAGTGCCTTTTCTGTTAATTTTGTTACATAGAATTGAAGAAATGTAAGACTGGATGGGACCTCAAGAGTTAGTTCAGTTCTCTGACAGGTGTTTGTCTAGCCTGTTCTTAAAAACTTCCAGTGATGGAGATTCCACAACCTCCCTGGGTCATTTGTTCAAGTGTTTAACTACCCTGACAGTTAGGAAGTTTTTCCTAATGTGTAACTAAAGTGTCCTTTGCTGCAATTTAAGCTCTTTCTTCCCATCCTGTCCTCAGTGGATAAGGAGAACAATTTATCATCATCCTCTTCATAACAACACTGTACATGAAGACTATTGTCATGTTCCCCCTTGCCCACAGTCTTCTCTTCTCCAGAGTAAGCAAATCCAATCTTTCCTCAGAGGTCATGTTTTCTAGACCTTTAATCATTTGTGTTGCTCTCCTGTGGACTTTCTCCAATTTGTCCATGTCTTTGCTGAAGTGTGGCGCTCAGAACTGAACCCAGAACTCCAACTGAGCCCTTATCAGCATGGAGTAGAGTTGAAGAATTTCTTCTCGTGCTTACAACACTCCTGCTGATATATCTCAGAATGATGTTTGCTCCTTTTGCAACGGTATTACATTGTTGACTCATATTTAGTTTGTGATCCACCATAACCCCCAGATCTTTTTCTGCAGTACTCCTTCCTAGGCAGTCATTTCCCATTTTGTATTTGTGTAACTGATTATTCCTGCCTAAATGTAATACTTTGCAGAAATAGTATGAAATAAATAGAAATTCAATGAGGACAAATGCAGTTTGTCAAGATCATTCTGAATTCTAGTCCTGTCCTCCAAAATGCTTGCAACCTCTGCCAGCTTGATATCATATGCTAACTTTATAAATGTATTCTCTATGTAAAGCCTACTCTCACAGTGAATGGCCAAACCCTTCAGGCAGTGGATAATTCACCTACCTCTGCAGTACTCTGTCACGTGCAATTCACATTGATGATGAAACCAATGCTAGAATTGCCAAAACAAGTGTGGCTTTGGCAGATTACATGCAAATGTGTGGGAATGCAGTGGCATTAATCAACAAACAAAACCGAAAAGTCTGCAAAGCCATTGCGCTGCCAGCTCTGATGTATGTATGCATGAATGCCATTCTATGAAGCTGAATCACTTTTACCTGGGCACTCTGAGAAACTGATGAGGATAAGATGGAAAGACCAGGTTCCAGACACCAAGGTTCTTATATGGGCAGTCATTCCAAGCATCCCTACTCTGTTGATGAAATCACAGATGAGATGGGCAGGCTGTCACCAGAATGTCAGATGAGTGACTGCCAAAGATGGTCTTTTATGGAGAGTTAAAGGAGGGAAAGTGCTCTCATGGAGGCCAGAAGAAATATTTCAAAGATTCCCTCAAGTTATCCTTGGAGCATTTCAACATTAACCCAGAGTTTTGGGAAGATCTTGCTCAGGATCATTCTACGTGGTGAAGCCGCTTGTATACCGGAGCTACAGTCTATGAGCAGAGGACAACTACTGAGGCAGAGCAGAAGTGCCAGCAGCGTAAATCTCACAACAGCAGCATGATACTTGAGTAACTCATAACAGCATCTCTTGTTCAGTGTGCCACAGACAGTTCAAAGCTCAAAATGGCTTGATCAGCCACTCACATGTTCACAGAAGCCAAACCAATCAGTGATGTCATGGTCATCTTTGAACCCAAAGGACAAACAACAACAACAACTCTCTGTGCTATTATCTAAATCATTTATGAAAGTAGAGAGCAGAACCAGACCCAGGACAGATCCCTCTAGGGACCCACTTGATATTTCCCTCCAGCTTGACTGCGAAGTCTTAATAACTTCTCTCTAAATACTATTTTCCAACCAGTTCAGTGCATTCTGTTTAATTACACAACCAGAGATCTAGTTACTGTTTTTAGACCAAGCTCAGTAGCCAACTGCCATTTTAAAAACATTAAAAACAAAGATAGAAAAATAATATAGGTAGTAAGTAACTGTGTTTTCTTGGGTTGTTTCATGAATGGTTAATTTGTACTATGTATCACTCTTTCTAAAGGCAAGCATTTGCCAAATTGTACAGTGAGTGAACCGCAACAGGTCCTGATAGCCCCCTCATCTGTTTGATATTTCTCTGAAGCTCTGTTTGCCTTTCATGTTATGTAGAAAACAAACAAGCCTGTGTGGTTTCTGCCTTGTAGTGGAGCTTGAATAAATTCATATTCTAGTTCATACTTCCTGACAGCTAGTTGGAAGTATTTGGTTTTTCTATCCTGCACTGAAGTCTGATTGGAGATATGCCAGCTAGGATTACATGCAGTTGCTCTACTCCAGCAGACTGCTGTGCCACATTTGCTAGAGATACGTCATTCAAAAAACAAACAAAAACAAAAAAACCCACAAAGGTTTGAGCACTAAATTAGTTTAAGATTTTATAATGATAAATCATACCTGCTGGTGGTTGATTTGATCTTCTCCTGCACTGAAAACAAGAATAAAGGACTGCAAAGTATTACAACTCTTTGCATTTTCCAATCTGCTAGCTATATGAATATTTGAAGCACCACAATACACATGTCTGCTGTCTTCAGAGGGTTAAGCCAGAATGAATGACGAGAAGAAAAAAGTTCAAATGCTATATTATGAAAGACCAAGAAGCATATCTACAGTGTATTTAAAAATGGTCTGGGCAGCAGAAGAGACTAAGGGGATGGAAACAAAAAGGAACTGTGTCCATTATAACCATTAATTCTACAATTCATTTGAACAGCTGACCTCAGGTGATCTCATTGAAACGCCAGTAAAACAACAGCTCTGCATACATAGTGCAACTATAGAAACACCTCCTGTGTGGTTGAAGCTATATAAAGTGTTGGTCATTCAGTTTCAATGTTATCATATAACACCCCCTCCAGCTAACAGGTAGAACAGTGATTTTTAGAGTCACAGTCAGCTGAGCCACTTAGTAGAGCTGAGTGAAAAATGAATTTGCCTATGGAATGAAAATTCCAACATCTGTTTGTATCGCAAATTAGAACAAAAAAGTTGAAATACTGAAATTTTTCATAGAATAAGGAGTACTGATATGCTGTCTGGAATGGCTCACGACTGAGAGTGCCAACCTCAGCAGGGCAGATGCCACAAACTGGAGATATGTTTTATAATTAGATTTCACCAACCCAGTAACAAATGTGAACTCCTGGATCACTGTAACAATCTTAACCATAGTGTCACAGACAGTCCCCTTGAGTACTCCAGTCTATCTTGCCACCCAGGCAAGTTGGATTTAGTGATAAATGTTCGCTTACATCAAAAACCACAAAATATTTAGGTTGCTCCCAGTTCTGAGAGACCAGTCACTTACGTTAGATAAATGTGCACATTAGATCTCACACAAAAGACAACACTGGTAGCCAATGCTATAGTAAATTAATTAAGGATTTATTAACTAGGAAAAAGAAATGAAAGAGTTATTTACAGGTTAAATCTGGGGATCTCTGTTTTATTGTCTTTTAACTCCAGCCTTTGTAGGAGTCTAAACAGCAAAGAGATGGAAAATCTTTATCTCAGCTATCTTTATTTACATCTTCCAGGATTCAAGTTGATGGGACCTGCTTTCTCTCACATTGCATGTTAATGGGTGTAAGAGGGCCATTAAACGAGCCTTTGTGATGTGATATTTCACAATGGCCCACTTAGTCTTGATAGTTCTTCTGGATGGGTGGAGGAACTACTTTTCCTGCCTAGGATCACAAGTTCAGAGCAGGCATTTTTACAATTGTAAAGCAAACCTTACCTATTACCTCATAGAGCAGGATAGAGACATTACAAGCAAGAATAATACTTGCAGCAGCTTACAAGAATTTCAGAGAGTCTAAACACTAAATACATTCTGACAAGTCTAACAAACATCTTAAACAATATTAACCTATAGGTGAGCTGGTCTGGTTTCCAGCTATGAATTTGTCAGTGCTCAGCTGATGCTATAGACTTGGCAAGAATTGGCAAGAACTGGTTTACCAACATCACATACTGAATCAAAGCTTTTCAGAAATGAAACATTTCATCTGGGAATGGATGACAGGATGGATCACTTGATGATTATCATCTGTTCTGTTCATTCCCTCGGAAGCACCTGGCATTGGCCACCATCAGAAGAAAGGATACTAGGCTAAATGGACCATTGGTCTGACCCAGTATGTTCTTATGTAGAGAGACAAGATGTGAGGTAATTATTGGACCAACTTCTATTGGTGGAAGATAAGTTTTTGAGCTTTACAGAGCTCTTCTTCAGGTTTGGAAAAGGTAACCAGAGTGTCACAGCTAAATACAAGAGTGTTCAGCATAAGGAGTTAATATGTTATGCAAGAAACCACTTAAAATGAAGTTGGTAATTAACACCTCTGTACTCATAGGACAAAGAAGAGCTAGTAGGTTACAAATTGTTGTAATGAGCCTATGAGGAAACACACTCACCCTTGGAGTGCCCCTTTGCATCTGGGCATAATGTCATAGGGATCCTTAGCTCCTCCTGCTGACTGCCTCTGGCTCCATGGCTTTTGTGGCTCAGCTCTCCAGCCAAGACACAAAGTTCAAAGCCCTTCCAGGGTATCATGAAAAAATCCACATTAATCTGAATAATTATTCTACTGCCTTGAGCTACTGAGTCATCTTCTTCTACTTGCAGAACCCTGTCCCAGGGCTTCCTTGGCAGGAACCTAAACTGCCCCTCTTTTCTCTTTCTGTTACCATAACCCTGGGTTTCTCTCAGTCAGAGAGACCTGTCCTGTCCTGTCTTGTCTTGTCTCGTATCATCTCTTCCCATCCTGTCCACCCTCTCCTCATTTGAGCTCCTTCAGTCTATTTATTGTGGCTTAGTTCCACCACACCTCTCCCAGACCAGGAACCAATTAGCTACTCACCTCCCCAGGTACAGAGCACGATTAACTGAATGCATTCGCTAACTTTGCAAGTAATGAGCGTTAAGCCCTCTGACCGATTCACAAAACAGTTTTGGAGACCATGATTTTTAGTGTCTATCAGAGTTAGGAATTTAATTTTTATGTTCATCTTTTGAAGGTGTTGTGTAGGTTTCCTTTGAGGATAAGGAATGATAGATCAGCTATGGAGCAATCGTTTTGTGAAAAGTGTTCACCCATTGGTGATAGGGTGATTTTATTTTATTGTGTTTTTGTATGAGTTCATTTGAGAACGTAGTGTTTGGTTTCACCCACATAGTTGTTGTGGGGCATTTGATGCATTGGATGAAGCACAGCACCTGTTGCAATAGGCATTTTAGGATCCATGGATCTCGAAAGGAGCATTGTGACGGGTATTGATCATCATCATCATAGCTGTAGAGATATGTCTGCTGGTTTTGCATCCGTTGTTCTGGTAGGGTTTGGTACTGCTTTGATATGTCCTAGTCTGTGCGAAGCTTGCTTCTGATGAGCTTGGAAAGGTTGCAGGACTGTTTGAAGGCTAGAAGAAGAGGTTCATGAACGATTTCTTCCAGAATATGATCTCCATTAAGTATAGGTTGTAATGGTTTGAGTTCATTTAACCATTTTCAATTGAAATGAAATATTTTGATATTCCCAAATCAAAATATTTCATTTTGAAATTATTAAACTGACTTGAAGCAAAGCATTTCTTAGTCTGTTCAACATTAAGTTATAGTCCCCTGTGGTGGTGCACTGCCTCCTGAGATCATAGCACTGAACCCTGACTGGGCTGGACTACACCTGTGATCCACCTACAGCCATAAACTCCCACAATGCACAATTCATGAGGAAAGACTGCATGATCGGAGATGTAGTCTAACCAGGGAGCATAGGCCAATGAAATATGAACGACAATTCCCATGAGGAAATGTACCACAATAGGGCAATGCAGTTTAATATTGAACTGACCCTACAATAAATATTTAGGGTCAGTTCAACAAATTGATTTAACTCAATAACTCAGACTGACCTGAAACATTTTTTCAGTTTTCCGGACTGAAAATTGAAAAATCAACAGCACTGGTTTTGTAGAAACTGCATTTTCCATCAGAAAGTCATTTCAGTGGGAGTTTCCTGGCCTGCTCTACTGGTTACCAGTTTGTATGTGGCTTGGCTTTTTTCTCCCATCACAACAGTGGCTTTTGAATGTAGCATTCTTCCTGGCCATATTTTAAAAAGTTTCTTCTAGGACTTTCTGGACAGCTACCTGAAGAAAACCTCACCAAAGACTATGGATTTTTTTTTTCAGACACCACTTCTGATCATCAGCAATACTTTCCCTATTATTTCTTATAAATAATCCATATTCTCTTTCCAGGGAGGTCACACTGGCACGGAATATATATTATGTAAACCTCCTATTACTGAAGGCTGTTGCTTCTGGATTGGAAGTCAAGGCAAATGAAATTTTATATGTCCATGTGCATTGCCAAACTCTAGCGTGAGGAGGGCAGATGCTGGGCAAAACTCTACTCACAGATGAATGTGGATCTTTGAGGGTATGTCTGCACTAGAAATGTTACAGTGGCACAGCTGCATCACTTTAGTGTAGGCACATACTACAGAGACAGAAGGGGTTCTTCCTTCATTAGAGTAAATCCATCTCTGAGAGATAGTAGCTAAGTCACTGGAAGAATTCTTCTGTCAACCTAGCTGTGTCTATATCTGGACTTAGGTCAGCTTAAAAACTTCACACAGGGCATTAATTTTTTCACAGGTCTGAGCAATATTGTTAAGCCAACCTAATTTTGTAGTATAGACCAGAGATCTGGTCTACAGTTAAAACTTAGGTTGATATAGGTACAGTGCTCAAGGATAAGCAAAACTCATACCCCTATGCCTATGCCAATCTAACCCTGGGGTTGATATGTCTAGGTCGATGGAAGAATGCTACCACTGCTTGGGATGGTGGATTACCTACAGCAATAGAAAAACAGCTTCTGTTGCAGCAGGAAGCATCTACACAATGGCAATACAGTGGCATAGCTGTGCTGCCATAGTGCCTGCTATGTAGACATGACACTTGATACCCATAGATGAACATCCCCTCTTTTGACTTTTTGGGTGTGAAATTGGCAGCTACTCTGGAGCAGAAAACCACCCAGGAAAGCTGCTTTCCCTGTGGACAAAGAGTCTAACAACCTATGCCTGAGTTTTTTGGTACAGGAGACACCACAGTGGGACACATTAAATGCTGTTGGCCGTATCATTCTCAGTACACTTTAATCCCACCTGCAGCTTCTGGGTGACCCTGCCAGTAGAGCTATATGAATAACTGATTTGGGCGTTTGGTGGAAGAACTGGAAATTGCAGAGGGAAGGAGGGAGTTTTGGATCAAACCGTTTTTTTTCTCACTCAAAATGAACAAGTAAAATCCAAAAATAATTTTATGTTAAATAAAATGTTTTGTCTGATCGAAAGTGAAATTTTCTCAAAATTTCATTTAGTTTTGGGTTTTTAAAACATTTCCTATTTTAAAATAAAATATAGGGAAATTCTGAAACGAAACATCTTTCCAAATCAAAGTTAAAACGTTTCATTTTAGAAATACCAAAATGAACTTTTTTGATATTTCTGAAACTGTTTTCTTTTTAACTAAACCCAGTCACCAAAATCAACTTATATTTGTGAACAGTTTCAGTTACCCTGAATCTGCATTTTTCAATTTAAAATAAAATAAAACAAACTATTCATGTGAAAAATTTTCTTAAGGCCTAGCAACCGGCAAGCCCATGGGCATTACTTACATATGAAGACACAGTAACTTATACACAGAGATATTCCCATGGGTCAACCACATACGTTTTTCAATCTCTTTAGAGTTCTGCTGTATGATATCTAACTACACAGAGATATGGAAGACTAGGTCTATTTCAGTTGATAAGTTTTCCTATGCTGAATTCTCAGTTGCCCATTTAGTACAGCTTTATGACCCCTTTGCACTGCTGGAGCAGCACAAAGACAATTTAGTATGGACTGCAAGGATCAGGTTCAGTATTTTTAACACTTAGCTGAACAGGCAACATACTTGCAGCATTGGAGTGTCTTGAGAAAAAAATCAGAAATTGAGAGTCTTACAAGACCTCATGTTGCAGAAATTTCTATAGATTCCCTTTTTCTAGAGAGAGCATACTTATGGCTACTAGAGCTGGCAAAATGTTTTTTTGATTAAACAGGTTTCCATTGGAAAATGCAGTTTTGTCAAAATTGAAACACTTTGTGGGACCGTGCCCTTTCTGATAAAATTTTTGATGGGAAAAAGAACAAATCATTTTGACTTTTTTGTTTTGATAAGAAAGTATTTTGACTTTATTTCTATTCACTTTGTTTTGACTTGTATTAAAATATTAGTTTTGATGTGTTTATATATTTAAATATTGCATCTAATATTTGATAGTGTGTGTGACCATTATTGAAAGAAAGCCATCTAATATCAAAATGAAATATTTTGATGGTCCCAAATCATTTTTCCCAAAAAATTTATTTTGGCAGGAAATTTCAAATTTCAGCTTTGCATTCCAATTTGGAATAATTTTTTTAAAATGTCAGAACTTTCCATGGAACAGAAATTCTGTTTTCCAACCAGCTCTAATGGCTACTTTATAATCTTCCCAAGTTTTCTTTTGTCTTTCAAATGCATTAAATTTAGTTAATGATTCAACAGCTGTTTTAAAACTAAAACAAAGCTTTTTTAGCTTCCACAGCAATGAATGCTTTCTTAGATGGAAGGAAGCCAGAATAGCAACTGCTTCAGAAGTTTTTTTTCCGTGTTATTTTAGTTTAACTATAAGTATTAATAAAATCACAGTATTACATCCTCTAAAACAAACAACAAGAATCAAAGGTGTATATGACAGTTCCTGAATCCCTTATGAGACATTGCAGAATTCTTGAGTGACAATGATAACTGTGTTGGGCATTTTTACTAGCATTGCATTTTTTTTTACTTGGGCAAATGTCCTGCAATAATTTGCCACAAGACTTACAACATTACTTCTTCTGGAAGCAATGTGATAAGGTTGGCATCAGTAGGTGGTGTAGTGCTATGCCCCAGTGCAGCATGATGGCGGAAGAGAATTGCTTTTCAGCCTCTTCTTCCCCTTTACAAGTCTAGCCAGGATTTTGTGAGGCCAGGGGCCTAATGGCTTCCAGAAAAGAGTGAGTGGTCTATCTTTCAAAGTGACCAGAGAGGAAGCAGGTTGTCAGTTTTTCTACACAACAGGCAGCGCTAGCTGGATTGAGAAGGCAGCTTTGCCTCCATAGATCTGGATAGTTCAGTTAAGTATTCAAACTCAGAACTTTTTGATGTCATCCTATCAAAAAATGTGTATGCTGTTGAGATTGGTTTGCAGTATGTTTTGTATGTATTGTAAGTTTGTTGAGTAGCGCTGAATGAAATTTTTCATACCTATTGTTTATTCAACACAAAAATCTAGTTTCAGTCAACCCAAAATTATTTGCAAATTTGACATAAATTTATCAAATACCTTCAATCCCCGCAAAACATCTTAGACTAGATTCACAAGGAGACTTAAGGACCATTCACAAATGCCCAAAGGAGGATGTGGTGCCCCCATAACTGTTATCCCAGTGGTTAGGGTACTCACATGGGATGTGGACCCAGATTCAATTTCCCACTGTGCATGATATGGAACAGGGGTTGGAATTTGGATCTCCCATCGCCCAGGACTGTGACCTAACCACTGAGTTATTCTCGGCTGAGTTTTTCTCAATCATGAGAGAGAATGACTTTATAGTCTAGAGGTTAAGTCACTCAGTTGGGAGATCTCAGTTCAAGACCTTGCTCTAATGACAATTTATACAATGTGTAGCAAGTGAGATTGAGAGCACCACAATCCATCCCAGAATACAATGTAGCCCTGAGAGAGTTGGGTTGAAATCCCTACTCTGCAGAAGGGGGAATTGAACCTGGGGCACTCATCCCAAGTGAGTGCCCTAACCATGAGGTTAAAAGTTATAACAGAGCAGCACTACATCATCTTTTAGTGGTTTTATGAATGTAGGCCTTTATTTCCCTTTGTTTTTTGTGATGCTGTAGAAGAAGAAAGATTACCATGTTTATATTGATGTATCACCGTTGAACAATGGTGTTCAATCATGTACAAAGTATGCCTCCTAAGGCATCATTAGAAAAACTGTAACGTGTTGAACAACTTTTTAAGATGGGAAGCCAAATGGCAAAGAATATATAACAATAACATCTAGTATGAATTTTCAGATCAATTATAACGTGCTAAAATTAGTGAAATTAATCACATTTTAGGGATTTGCAAGTAAGTCAGTGGCCATCTGATTATTCAATAACAATGTAAAATATAATTCCCTGAAAAACAGTAGGGCAAACTAGCCACATTTATTCATTAAAATATTTGTTCTTTTTGTACTATTCAATCAACTTTGTGTATGCCAATTCAAGAAGCATGCCACAGATGTGGGGTTCCTTTGTCATCTGTGTAAGCTGATTATTAAGAGGGCGAACAGATTCTGGATGCAACGGATCACCCTTGTAAATGGGTTTTTTCTTATTTGTGTCCTTGCTGTTTCAGAAAGGGAAGACATTGGATTTATGACCTACTAGTTCACATGCACAGAGCTATATCACATCTTGGCACATAGTTAGAGATACTCATGCACAGGTGGAATCAAAATTGAAGTTACATCTCTGAGGTAGATTATGTTTATTTTACAATAGGCATAATTAATTTTGGCATTTACAGAGGTAGTAATTAACATTACTATACCATGGTATATACATGTAACATGCTGCTTGGATACCCACAGCTGTGAGCCACTGTGTCTCTCACAGTGTACCTCTCTGCCTCAGCAAAAGAGAGGTTTGCTAGTGATTAGACAATGTCAGCTCCCTGCAACATCAGTCTGTCTTCCTCACCAGCAAACTTCTCAAGGATCTCCTGACTCAGACTTCACCTACCACATACCAGTGAACTCCACTCCCTGACCTGCTTCTCTGCAATGCACAGCATGTAATATAGTATGTTCAGAGAAGATATTAAGTTCGTTGTTCTGTTAGAAAATCAGTACATCACAGTGTATTCATTTAACTGGAGGTAAATACACAGTTCCCTTCAAACACAGCACTGAACTGGTTTACAGTGAAAGTAGAACATGTTTATTAACAAAAGAGCAGGGATTAAGTGATATCAAGAGATAAATACAGAAATAGTTACAAGCAAATAAAAGTGAAAATACACATCTAAAAGTCTAAAACTTAATCTAGAAAGATACGGTCTTGATTCAATATGGTATCTTTTACCCACAGTCTCCTTTCCAGCTTTTTAGTGGCCAGCCTGGTCAGGATCCATAAGCGAGAACAAATTGCTTAGTTTCTTTGTCTCCTAAGGTGAAAGATCAAGCTGGCATCTGTTCCTTATATCCTCAAAAGGATGTTTTTATCTTGTGAATTAGGAAGGCCTCCTGGGGATTCAGGCTCCTGTATTTCTCTGTGGGGTTCAGGAGCCATCTTAAGTCTGTTTCTTGATTTCAAGAACAGAGTAAGCCCTTCTGGTCTAGCTGGATAGCTTTGTTTATTGGTAGTATGTAAATTGAGGTAAACCCATATTCTTTTGTCTAGGACAGACATATTTATCTCCTTTACCTAGGCTAGGCTCTATTATCTTAAATATATTCTAGTAACATCATACAGAGATAATTCATAACTTATAAGGTTAACAGACATTTTACAATTATTAATAACCACAATGTTTTTAGCATTCATATACCTTGTAATGCATATTCTGTGTAAATATCATTGTGGTAGTGTGTAGAGGTTGAATACAGGAGTGCCTAGTCTTACAATACCTTATCCATCATATTCACACTCATTAAGGAATGCCTCAAATATTGCAGTAAATGACAAGGGACAGATTTATAGCTGGTGTAAAATCCAGGGCTACATTATGTTTTTTTCTCTTGCATTGGCTCATCATAACGTCCTGTTTTACAGGCAACTTAAAATAAAAAATGTTGTGAACACAAAATACCTCTAAAGGGTTTCTTATTCATTGCCTTTAAGATGTACAAAATCTGACTAGTCTTCCCATATATCTCATATCCCTTACCCCCAAAATTGGGGATTATTTGTTTGCTCTCTCCTGTCTTTGATTCTGAGCAATCGCCTTCCTTTAACAGAGTGACTGACACTATACAGAAATCACATTATCTCCTAGAGCTGGGAAAATACTGAAGAAAAAAAATTACATGAATAATTTTTAAAGCAAATACAAATTTCACTGTGTTCATATCACTTTGCATTAACACATTAACACCACGGGTTCTCAGTTAAAGTAGGTGTCAACTTCATAAACCACCACCACATCATCATAACTGGTTTCAATCAACATCCTTGCCCTCTGCTGAGGTTGCTAGTAAGTATGGAACATGGTGACTGACTCCTTTTTCAGCCCTAGAAATGGTCTCTTCAGGTGGTGTGTGAGGCAGACTGGTAGGCAGATATGGAAGAGTGTTGACATTCCCAGATTTCTACCTATTGTTAAGTAGTGATTCATTCCCCTGTTATATCAGTCCCACATTTTCCATGAGCATCAAATTTATTGTTCCAAATGTTTGAACAGACTTCACGTATTGTTTGAAAACTGATGTATCTGCAACTTAGTTATTTTGCTCTGTTTATGTTCTCTTTAGCAGACTGAAGGCAATTGTTTTTACCAGTTGACACTGTTTCTCACTGCAAAATTCTCTCTCTGCTTCCTCTGGCAGAACCAGAGGTCTTTGAGGAAAATCCACAAGTTAAGAGAGTCTCTTTTCAGTCCCACCCCCAAGAATTTGTTGAAACCAGAGGTAAAGTGCAATCTGGACTTCCTCTGAGACAAACCTATAGCCAGACCAGACCCTCAATAGGTAACATGACTCACCCCTCTAACAGAGCCAGCAATGACCAGCCCACAGGCACACCATAGCAGCCTACCCCTGGGCAGGGTCCCAGGTCAAATGACCCACCAGGAACAAGTATTTCACTGACCCTGTCAGAGCTGCAAGTTAGTCTGTGCAACAACACCACTTGGCCAGGAACTCTGCTGATGCCTTGCGGGGTTACTGACTCCCTAGGCTTCCAGCCTTCTCTGGATCCAGTTCCTGCCTCAAGCTTGCCTGAACCTTGTTCCAGACCACTTCAACTTGTCTGTTCACGACTCTGACCTTGCTCCAGCCCTGTTTCGGAGCTTGCCCCAGCCCTATACCGGTCAGCTGACCCTCAGACTGACTCCAACCTGGCTTCAACCTTTCACTTGCATCTGGACTCTGACTATGGTCCTGAGTTGGCTGGTGTGATCTCAGTTCTGAGCCACAGCCTGTCCCCAGACCCTGGTTTCAGTGATGCCTTTGGCCCGGTCCTGACTCTACAGCTGCCTTTGACCCTTGACCCTGACCATAACTCCAATCACCAAGCCTGACTGCCTAGAACTCAAAGTCTGACACTTCCTTCTGCCCTTCCCTGTTTTCTTGTCTTTTCAGAGGATTTACAGTATATGTGCACTCTTTAAACTTTTTCCTCAGATGCCCACATTCTACCAGTTTGGATTTTAGCTTGATATAAAAAAACCCGTTAGTTTAGCAACAGATGTCAAAAATGCTGCAGGGGATGGAATACCTTAATTTCCCTCATTCCTGAATTTATTTTCATAAAATGGCATTTCTTCTAGGGTTCCATCTTGTTACAGATGGGAACAGAAAAGTTGGTGGGTGGAAGAGAGGGGAATAGATGATGCAACAATGAAAGCATGGAAGAGATGGTAGGAACACTATGCAGGAGGAGACTACTGTGTAGCTTGCGTATCTCCCGTCGACTGCCGCCGAATTTCACAGCGAGTGTAGACCAGGCCTTAGGCTTCATCTACACTACACATCACTTTCAGCAGCATGAAGTGTACATATTTGCATAGCCCCCCTCACACAGGTATAATAGCCATGTAGCTGGTGAGACACAGCTTTGGTGAGTAAAGACACCCTGAGGGATAGCGGTATGTATGCAAATACATACCCTACATGCACTTCTACCAGCTCTGCCAATGGGGGCCAGCAATGGGGAAAGGCTCCAGTAGCTCCTGGAGCCTTCCCTGCCATGGGGAAAGATTCTGGCAGTGGGGAAGGGCTCAGCCTTTGCTAGCTGCCTCCCCCCCTGCCAGAACCTGTCATTGAAACATGTAACTGCACACTGCAGTGTAGACTTAGCTTTTGGTGAACCTGTTATAGTTGAGCTAATGGAGGAATTCTTCCCATTGTCCATGCAATCACAATCTTTATTTTAATCACGATCAGGGTTCATCATTTTACTTCACCATCTGACCACTGGAAAAGTAAGTTATTTTGTGCCAGAGACCAGATGAGCCTGAATACACCACTGTAGGAACAGCCTCACTTCTGCTATTGTCACAAAAACAGCAGCTGCTGCAAAAACTCCCTTGTGCTCCTCTAGGAATCTCATGGTCCGGATGTAGTGAGGAAAAAGTGGCACTCTTTCCTGCCCCTGCCACCTCCTTGCTTGAGAAACAGCTGCTAAAGGGAGAGAAAAAACCTGCCCTCTCTGTCAGATGGGACCCACAGCCTCCCCCTGCCCATCCCTCTGGCAAAAAGAAAGCCCAACCCTTCATTTATCCCAAGTCATTGCCAAGAGGAATCTGCTTCTCTTTTGAACCCACCACCAATGCCAGCTGAAGTCTCATTCTCCACCACTTCAATTGTCAGTTATTAATTTATTACTTGGACTCCTAGTATTTATACTAAATGCCATTTTAATTTTGTTTAGATAAGTTGTTACTTTTTTGGACTCTGTGCTTCCCCAGTCTCCTAAACCATGGCAAGCAACTTTCACATCAAGCATCTTGCCTTCTAATTTAAAATTTGCAAACTGTGAAGTTCTCTTTTCTCCTTGTTTTTTGGAGTTGAGGAAGAATGTTCTTCAAACTAAACAACTGAACTGAGGCTTTGGAGGTTAATGGGTAGACTGAGTTGCCCATGAAAAGCAAATGTAATATGGCACTTCTATACTAAGATTCCACTGCAATGTAGTTATAGTAATATTTATGAAGTTAGAGAGAATTTAAATTGGGGGTGAACTTTAAAATTATACCACTGATACCAAGTTGCTCTGCTCTACTTTTGTTTTTAGCAGCATAGAGCTTTAAGAAGCTTTTCCCTTGTCTTTTATCATTTCAGTAATTTTACAGTACATCAAAAGGAAATATTGACTTTCTGGAATATTTTGCTTATCAGCGTCAGCAAGTTAAGATCATCCTTGATTAGGATAAAAATAGTCTTAATTATGATAACGAATTGTTGCAGTTTGGCATGCTTTTTTGTAGCGCACTTAGTTTTTACATCAAAAAACAAGAAGAATTTGGGTCAGATTGGAATGACATTTAAGTTTCTTATCTCTGACACTCAAATCAAAGCAAGGCAAAACTGAGCTTTCAATTATACAAGAATCTTTTGAACAAACAGCTTGTAAACTAAATTATACAGGACAATATTCAGAGGTAGGCACAAGTTTAATGAAACACTAATTTTTTTTATTTGACAAAAATATCCAGAAAATTTCAGACATGCTAAACAGTTCTCATTTTCTTTTGTACAGATTCCAAAACGTGCAATAGTTTAATTCCTCCCCACATAATAGGGGTTCGGTTGGGTTCTTTTTAAATCCTCCTTAAGACTTCACAAAAATAAAAATCCGAAATAGGAGTACCTTCCATACATAGACTTGTTGCTGCAGCCAACATGAGGGGCAGATTTACAATGGGTGCAAAATGCCACAATTCCATTCACTGCATTTAAGTTATGATGATATACACAAGGTGAGATCTTGCACTACCTTTGCACCAGTGCACCCTGTCAGTCAAGAACATTTATGAAATCTTATTTTCAAACTATAGGGTACAAATGTAATTTTAATTCTCTAATTATTTGTAATAAGAAGGGGGCAATACAGATGGCAAGATTACATTTTGCCTTTGCTCACACTACTGGAGTTTAAGTTTTATTTTGAGTGCAACCCTTGCTTCCAAATAGGACTAATTTAATCTCAATCTTTCAGAGAGAATCAGCTACAACATAAAACACCAAATGCAGTTTGACATAGCCATTACTGTGTGTGCTCAGTACAATCAAGCAGACTGATTCAGCATAGAGGAAAAAATGAGAGCAAGTATCTGTTCTATGGAGACTTAATCATTCCTTGCTGTCAAGGGTACTTCTTAGGCATTGTGGGGGGAAATCACAAGCGTTAAAACACTTTTCTTCAATAATGCAATAAAAAGTTGACTACTTACAAAGGGACGTGCTATAGTGTAAGTTGTTAAAGCTGACCACTGTATGGAAATGTGGAGTTCTGGTTAGTAACAAATGGCACAAAAAAAACAAAGGCTCATATTCTTGCACACTAAATGTTTGCAAGACAGCTATATATTGTTACTCTACAAGATTTACAACAAAAATTAAATAATCTGTCATTTACTTCCTAAGAGTGTAATGTTACAGTTGTAACGTTTTTGTTTGGTGGTATCTAGGCCAGGTTAAATATCTAGAGGTTACGCTTCACACTGCAAAACAGATCTGACTTGAGCACCCACCCAGGAATCTGGGAAAACTAAACATCAGCCTTAGGTGCCTCTAAGGGGCAACACTTCCACATTCACAAGCACTGAGTCTGTGTCTAACAAAAGACAACTTAATACAAAGGAAAGGGAATCCAGCATTAATTTGGGAAAACATCACACAACAATTCAAAAAGCAGGTAAACCATAAGTAAATACCCATCCTACAGTACCCTGGGCAGTGTCCTTTGCCTCAGTGTCCCACCTTGGTGTGAAAATCTGTCGGACGAACTGGCTTTTAACATGCCACTCCCCTTTCCCTCCACTGCACCCCACTCAGAGTTGGTTTTATGAGGTCAATGAAGTCCCAGATTTCAGGGGTGCATTCACGTGGGTTCACGTTCTACGCTTGAAAGTGGAGGGGGGGGGGTTCACCTCTGCAACTGCTCCCCACGGCCACTGTTATCTCTGCCACCATTTGCTGCTCACTGCTGCTGCTGTATCTCTGGCTCTGTGGGCTGCTCAATGCCATGTTCTGAGGTTTGGCCACTTAGCATGGTTCTTAATGATGTCACTCAGTGATTTCAATGGGTAGTGAGGAACCTCTCTGCTACTACAGACTCTGCATTGTCTCTCACTGCAACACTGTCCACACACCAGGCCTACGGCTCAGTTCCTAGACCTGCTCAGTATTTTCAGCTCTAGTAATCACTGAACAGAAACAAGGATTTTCAACTGAGTCTGATCCACTCTGTTCTTAAACATTGGAGAGGGGAGGGGAGGGTTAAATGATCTTGAGGATTCTTTAAACAGAGTTCACACCACCAGGTAGAAATACCTGACCCCCCCCTTCATTTGGATTTGGCATCCCTAACCCCTGCTTAGCAAATGAGGTTCAAATTAGCATCCCCTGTTTGAAGGGGTCAAGGTAAATATGGTTCAGCTGCTCTGAACTCCTACAATAAGGATAACAACATTTCAATTTTAACTCACAACAGCCAAAATTGATCACTTTGGCAAAGCAGCTATGTCTGATGAACAGCTAGGCAGAGAAAGTGTGTCTATGCAAACAGGCAAACTGCTCCTGAAGTCTTTTCCCCTAGTTCATCACGAGATGGCAGGGGAGAGCTCACTCAGGCCCTGCTTACACAATTTTGTTTATGGAAAAAGCCTACATGCTTAACCAACAGCAATCTTAGCAGAGGAGTATGAACCAGTTGAAGGAAATGGGGAATCGGATATTGGTCTATGCTCTCTGCCAGCAGGTTTAGAGAAATAAGGCTGTGAGAGGTCAGCTCAGGAATGAAAAGTTAAGTTCCTCCTTTAATCTCTCCACCCATATAAGGCCACTTCTGAGGAAGAGATGTCTTTATGTGTCTTTTTTTTAAATGTATTTTCTCGGGGAGGTCTTTGATATGAAAAAGACTGAATATTTTTATAATTGCTGGCGTAAGTGGGACTTCCCAAACTGATACTCACCAATTATGACCTAATGAAAACTTGAATGGACATGAATTGCATGGCTCCAATGTAGGCCTTGATTTGTCCAAGGATCTTTGAGGAAGGTGCTGCAAGGTGAAGCGAGCAAAACTCAAACCACAAGAATCCGGGGTAAAGCCAAGAAACGTCACCTTTTGAATCAGCAAAGCACCTGAGGGGAGACAGACATTCCAGAATCTCCAAGACTGGAGAAGAATTCAAAATAGCAGCAGACATGCCACTCCTGCTTTTGACCAGGCTCCCTCTGCACCTGAAGGTGATCTGCTAGTGCTGGAAGTAATGTCCTAGCAAAACATCACCATCTGGATCCAATTGCAATTCCTGTTCCTACCGTACGAGAGTCCAGAAGAGACAGAGTTAAAGAGTTGGGGGACCCTCACTCCCTGTTATCTTGAGTATCTTATTTTCCCTTTTTCTACTTCTTGTCTTTAGTTTTTACTAACTGGGAGATGTCCCATCCTTTTCATTTTCTTTATTTTCAGGACATGAAAGTGTGGCTGTGTTTATGAATGTGTGTATGAGCATCAATAAAGTCCACATGGGGAAAAGGTGCCAGAAAGAAAAGTCACCTGAGATTAAAGAGCCCTAAATGTTGTCTGAAAGGGACACATTGAAATGTATTCTGTGTTTAAAGGGTCTGAGAGGCTTGAGATTGTCATCTGTAATTTCTGGTAAATAAGAGTTGTTAAACTTCTGCTTATCAAGAATGTTCTCTGAACATCTATATTGTAATATTTCTGTTGGGGGGCAGGAGAGGAAGGAAAAGGTTAGTCACCACACTGAAGTCTGGAATAGAAGAAGGAAACGTCATAATTGCTCTGAGGTTATGGTTCATACATTAGATAATTCCTACCCCAGTATTAAGGTATTTAACCAAATCAGAAATTTGACTGACTTTGGTAAATTTTTTCTAGTTAGGATTTATAACTAGATGATCAGTCACCTTTCCTAAAATGTATAGATTTATGCTTTAACTCAGCTTCATTGCTAAGACTGACTTGTTTGATTTGACCTTGATTTAACAGCTAGTGTCATGTTTCTAGTTAGTGTTAATAATAGCTTATTCCAGTGATATCTTATTTTTATTTTAGTTTGAGTTTTAAAAAAATTATAAAACAAATAGATTGAGTCACCTTTCTTTCAAAAAGCAACATTGGTCCAGCACTCCTTTGATGGCCTGGGGCAGAAATGAAACTGATTAGTCTAAAAGTCTGAGCCACTCCCCCTAATAAGTCTATGGTTCTCACAAATGTTAGAGTCAACTGACAAAATTTAAGTTGCCTACCAACTGATCACTTCTCACAATTTCCAGCACACATAGGAACCTCCACACAGATCCAAGTTAGTGGAGAGGGGAAGGTGTACCTCCCTAGCATCACCACCACATGCTCCATACACTGTTGAGAGAGTCCTGGCTGGAGATCTGCAAGAGAAGACTAGGGCTGGGGCTAGCAGGCTGACGTTTGCGATTGTGGACAGAAAGCTAGAGGAACACAAACTGTCTTTTTTGGCTCATGGATAGCTGACTGTCTAAGGCTTCACTGGTTATTCTGCAAAACTTATACTTGGAAAAAACCACAAAGACAGTGGTGGAGAGGAGAAGCTGTGAGAGCGTGCATCCACTGGAATGGGTTAAGATAGACAGAAAGCCCCAAGCAAGCATGGGCCTCTATATAGCTGGCTCTTGTCTCCTGTGGATACCCTGCAATTCACTAAGGGCTGGTCTACACTACAGACTCTTGTCAACCAAAGTCAGCTTTTTGTGCTAAACAGTGATAGTGTACACACTACAACCCCCTCTTTCCCCCCCGCCGACCTAACTCCCCTGATTTTGCAACAAAATAAAACTACCTCGATGAGAGGCATAGAGCTTTTTGTGCCAAACTTTGTGGCAAAGCTTCAGTGTAGACACCATGCTGAGCTATGTCATGATAAATGGCCTCCAGCAAGTGTCCCACAATGCCCATCCTGACTGCTCTGGCCATCAGTTTGAACTCCACTGCCCTGCAGTAATCCACCCCTTCCCCTTTAAAGTCCCAGGAATTTTTTAAATTCCAATTCCTGCTTGGTTGGCATGGAGAATGAGCTGTGCAGTTCCAATTCTACTCCAGCCATAGGAACTATGATACCCAAGGTCAGATTTCTCACGGCATGTGGGAAAACAGGCTGTGGACATGCCCCGGGGGGGGAAAGGGGCAGCATCCAGGGTTCTCCCTCTGGGTCCTTCTCAGAGGGGGGACCACCCCTCCCGGCTATCCCCTGCCAGGAAGCAGTCTAGTCTTTTACCCCAGCCCTTACGCAGGGCGGGCGAGCAAGCAAACAGTCTTTCGCCCCAGCCCTTAGGCAGGGCAGGCTAATAAGCAGGTCCACTCTCTGGAGCGGTATGGAGGATGAGGTTCTCTTGGTGTGGCTAGGGGAGGGGGACGCAGGCCCACCCGTCTCCACTGCATCCCAGCCCAGGGCCCTAGTAGTGGCAAAGGTGCTTGCCACTGAGTCAGCAGGGCTCCTGCCGCAACACGCCGACAGGGTTGCCCCTGACTCGGCCACTGTCTATGGCTGTCCCTGGGCTTCTTCCTCCCTGTATCCTCAGGTACCTGACTCCTCCGGATCACTGGGGTGTGGTAGTCCCACAAGGCCCTTTTCATCAATGGGCAGCAGCTCCGACAACTCCATGGGTTCCTCCACAAAGGGCAGCTCCTCCAGCCCCCAGGCAGGGCCAGTAGGTTCTCTGGGTCCCAGGCTCAGTACTGCTCAGGTCAGCCTTCCTCCAGCTCCCAGGCAGCAGGTAGCTCAGGTAGGCCCTCCTCCAGCTCCCAGGCAGCAGGCAGCCTGGGTAGGCCCTCTGCCAGTCCCCAGGTAGGACCAGCCGCTCCCCATCAGCATGGGCCTCTGGCCTGTTTCTAGCTAGGCACTTCAGGGCAGAGGCATTCTTCCCCCTCCGCCATCCCCCACCTGACTGAGCTTGCAGGCCGGGGTTTTAAAGGCCTGGCTCCGTCCCTCTGCTTCTGGTCAGGTGGTGTCCGTTTGGCTTCTAGAGGCCTGGGCCCACCCACCTGCTTCCAGACAGGTGATCTCCTTCTGGGCTCTAACAGCTGGGGTGGGTTTGGCTCTTCCTCTGGGTCCCTCTCAGAGGGAGACCACCACTCCTGGGTACAAGGGCTATGAATAGGACATGCTGCAGTGCTATGTGAAAATCAAGGAGCTGCAGCAGGGGTGCCAAAATGCTAGGGAGTCCAAGCATCATTTGGTGTAGAGCCAAAAGCCTTTCACTTCTATAAGGAGCTGGAAGCAATCCTTGGAGGAGACCTCTCCCCCCTCCCCCCCGCCACCAAGAGACCCATTGATACCTCCACAGGCCTGGAGACAGTGGACATCAGACTCAGCCCCAGCAAAGAAGTCTTGGACAAGGTCGAGTTGGAGGACAATGTGGAGCAGGGGACTGAGTCATTTGGTGACGTGGGGAGTGAGGACCTCTTCTCAATCCCAGAGGATTCAAGCCACTCCTAACCCTCCAGCTCTGGCATGCAGGAGAGGGGAGCTCGAGTAAGTTATTTTTTTGAGCTGATGCTGCTCAGTTACATGAGGTACAGCTGTCCTTTGCTTTGTTGCATTATACAGCTGGTTGAAGGGATAGAAATTCACAAGAGTAATTGTGCTTGCATATGCTTCCCATTCCCCTACAGCTAGGAAGTGCAATGGAAAAGTGTTAATATACACCGAAATTTCACAGGAATCCTCCAGAAAGATCTCTAGGAAACTTTCCTGGAGGTACTCGCCAATCCTCTGCCGGGGATTCGTCAGCAGAGCTGCTTTGTTTCTCCCCCGTTGCAGGAAACTTTTCTGCACCAATCAGCAATCACTTGTGCAGGGATCCAAGCGCACACAGGTGAGCAGGGTAGGGACCCGATTTGAAGTTGCTCACATGATGGAGATGCACCATAGCATCCCAGCTTACTCTCAGGAGTGAAATATTGGCTTCTATGACCCCTGCCCTTTGGAAAATAGTGGCACAATTTGAAATTGTGTCCCTACCTGCATGAATCCCCCAAACAATCACCCAGAACCTTTTCCCCAGCTTGAGTAGCCCTGCTTCAGGGCACAATTCAACATGTCCTGGGTGATCGTTGAGCTGTGCGCTTGCCAGGGGAAGGTGAGAAAGAGGTGTATTTTACAGTAATGAATCTATGCTGTTAGTGCACTGACAATCATGCTTCGGTTCATTATTTATTGTGCTTCTGTAGATGAAACCCCTCCACATGTGCTGAGTGCCTGTGACTGATAGGAAAAAGACCATGGAGAAGCAAAATGAAGATGTTCCAAGAACTCTTCCAGTCCTCTGAGATGGAAAAAACAAAAAAAAGAAAAAAGGGCATGGAGACACCATGTGACTGAAAATAAAAAAATTGAGAGGAAGGGGAAGAGGGAAAACCAGGAGCAAGTGATAGCATGTCACAAGCACATGATGAAAGCCATGGAGGAACAAGCAGAGCTGCTAAAGTCACTCATTATGCTGCAGACTGAATTCATGCATGCTCACCCTCCCTTGCGTTCAATCCAGAACTGCTTTCCATGTCCTCTCCAAACTCCACCCACACATTCCTAACAAACTCCTGGCCTGTCTTGGTACCCCATTCACTCCACTTCCTCAGACAGCTTCCAGAATGTTAACTAGACTTACATTCAATGTCATGGCTCACACTGCCCCCCACTGCTTACTCCCCTCCAGCCCAGCTTTTTGTGTGTGTTGTGAATAATTATTATTTAATAAAGACATAATTTGTGAAGGATAAGCAATCTTTATTTGTCTCTTGAACGTGGTGGTTGCAGCTTACATTAATACACAGTGCAAGCTGGCTAGCAGTCATAGCATAGCACAGAGCTGTTTACAAAGACACCTTACTGGTGCTCATTGTCAAAATGGTTCCTCAAGGCCTCTCTGATTGGAATGGTCCCTCTGTTGTCCCTCTCCAATGACATCTGGTTGTTCATAGTCAGCTTTCTGTACAGGCCACTGTTCCTGAAGATGTGTGGATCATGCACCTTCCCTCACCAATCTGCGTTGATGTCAGTGGAATGCCCATGGTGATCCACAAGAACCTGCAATACAATAGAAAAGTACCCCTTTCTATTGATGTACTTCATCGCAAGATGGTCCGAGGCCAAAATTGGGATATGCATGCCATCTATTGCTCCACCACAGTTAGGAATCCCATTGCCACAAAGCCATCCACTATTTCATGCACACTTCCAAGACTTAGAGTCCTTTGTAGCAGAATTCAATTAATAGCCCTGCACACTTACGATAACACAGTGCCAATGGTGGACTTCCTGACTCCAAACTGATTAGCCAGTAACTGACAGTAGCAGTCTGGAGTTGCCAGGTTCCACATGGCAATCTCCATGCATTTCTCCACAGAGAGGGCAGTTCTCATTCTGGTGTCCCTGCACCGCAGGGCAGGGACAAACTTCACAGAGCTCCATGAAGGTAGCTTTGTGTATTCAGAGATTCAGACTATAAGGTCAAAAGGGACGAATATGATCATCTAGTCTGACCTCCTGCACAATGCATGCCACAGAACCTCATCCACCCACTCCTATAATAAACCTCTAACCTATAACTGAGTTATTAAAGTTCTCAAATTATGGTTTAAAGACTTTAAGGTACAGAGAATCCACCAGCAAGTGAGCCATGCCCCATGCTACAGAGGAAGGCGAAAAAATCCCAGATCCTTTGCCAATCTGCCCTGGGGGAAAAATCCTTCCCAACCCCAAATATGGCGATCAGTTAAACCCTGAGCATGTGAGCAAGACTCGCCAGCCAGACACCCAAGAAAGAATTCTCTGTAATAACTAAGAACCCACCCCATATAACATCCCTTCACAGGCCATTGGCATATCTACCACCAGTAGTCGAAGATCAGTCAATTGCCAAAGTAGGTTGTCCCATCATGCCATCCCCTCCATAAATTTATCAAGCTCAGTTTTGAAGCCAGCTAGGTTTTTTGCCCCCCACTCCTCCCCTTAGAAGGCTATTCCAGACCTTCACTCCTCTGATGGTTAGAAACCTGTGTCTAATTTCAAGTCTAAACTTTCTGATGGCCAATTTATATCTATTAGTTCTTATGTCCACATTGGCGCTGAACTTAAATAATTCCTCTCCCTCCCTGGTATTTATCCCTCTGATGTATTTATAGAGAACAATCATATCTCCCCTCAACTTATTTCGATTAGGCTAAACAAGCCAGGATCTTTGAGTCTCCTCTCATAAGGCAGGTTTTTCCATTCTGTGGATCATCCTAGTAGCCCTTCTCTGTACCAGTTCCAGTTTGAATTAATCTTTCTTAAACATGGGGGACCAAAACTGCACACATTATTCCAGATGAGGTCTCACCAATGCTTTGTATAACGGTACTAACACCTCCCTATCTCTACTGGAAAGACCTTGTCTGATGCATCCAAGGACCGCATCAGCTTTTTTCACAGCCACATCACTTTGGCGGTTTATAATCATCCTATGATCAACCAATACACCCAGGTCCTTCTCCTCTGTCACTTTCAATTGATGCGTCCCCAGCTTACAGCAGAAATTCTTGGTTGTAGTCCCTAAATGCATGGCTTTGCTCTTCCTAGTATTACGTTTCATCCTATTTGTATTACTCCAGTTTACAAGGTCATCCAGATCTTCCTGTATGATATCCCAGTCTTCCTCTGTATTGGCAATACCCCCCAACTTTGTGTCATCTGCAAACTTTATTAGCACATTCCTACTTTTTGTGCCAAGGTCAGTAATAAAAAGGTTAAATAAGATTAGTCCCAAGACCGATCCCTGAGGAACTCCACTAGTAATGTCTCTCCAGCTTGACAGTTTGAAATTTCTGCAGTCACTACTCATTATTCCAAATCTGCATAACTATGCACTTCCACCACTTGGTGCTGGTTTCACCCGCCCAAAACCGGTGGTGCACTGTGTGCAGATGCACTATGAATGCAAACAGTAATCCGGCGTTTGTTTGCATGGCACACAAGTCAGGTCAGGTGCCTCAGATTCCAATTCTGATTGGGAGTTCACGATATACTGCGTGACCAGCCATGATGTTTTCAGAACACTGAAAACGACAATGGAGAACAGTGCAGGATCCATCCTTTCAGGTAGAGATGGTGGGTGCCCAGGAAACTGAGGCCATTGAAAAATTCTGTGAAACACATTCAGAAACCCATAGAATGGCAGGATGGAAATCACTGCATCAGGGGATGTTAAGCCCACACCCAGGCTGCACTGTGATCCTCTCCATCTTCTCACAATCCCTTGTGGCACCAGGTTGCAAGATGAACAGGGGGATACTTGCCCACAGTGCACTGCTCTCACTGTCGATGCCAGAGAACCAAAATGTGGACGCGCTTCCGCGACACAAGTGCTGTGTGAACAGGCACAAGTGTTGTAATTATAGAGCTTTTTGATCATCGCTGTAACTTGCATCAACAACATTCTCTGGTGTAAACAAGGCCTAATTCTGGGAGTGCAGGTGCTTCCTGCTCTGCAGGATGGACGACACAAGCCTTAGCCACACAACAGTCACTGGTGAAAAACTCCCTTCATTAAGGCTTTCTTTCCCAAGCTTCCTTGCCTGCAAGAAACTTACAGAGGGCAGAGTAAATGCATCAGTTACATGGTAGAGCAGCTTAATTGGGACACTTGTAAGAGATAGTTAGAGACTTATGAAGAACATCAGATACAATCTTGATTTTTTTATTTAAATAATCCTTATCAGAGCTGGACAGAAGCCAAGTTTCAGGGTTTTTCAGCTATATCATTTGTTTGGATATTCAGAGAGAAGAGTGTTCAGATGGAAAAGGATTGCCTGAGTGTGAGGTAGCTTTGTTCCCTTCCTCACCAGTGAGCCCATTAAGGGTATGCTGGCTCCATAAGGCCTCATCTTCCTAGTATTTTGATCCATGCTTATTAGTCTTTAAAACCTGAGGTAATCTTTCCCAGGGCCATAGTGTCAGGTCCTTGGGAGTCTAGTCCTCACACACTATTGCAATGCAGGGAAGGAATACGTGCTTAACTGCTCTTTAGCAATCCCACCCCATCATTTCTGGTTCCATTCCGGGACTGAAGGGGTTCTTTGCTAGTCAACTGATAAGGAGCTTCCATGTGGAAGTACCCAGCCTCTCTGGCATGCACTACCCTTAGAGTGACCAGATGGTCTGATTTTATAGGGGCAGTCCCGATATTTGGGGCTTTTTCTTATATAGGTGCCTATTACACCTCCTTCCCCGCCCCAACACCTCCTGTCCCGATTTTTCACACTTTCTATCTGCTCACCTTAACTAACCTCTGCCTGAGCTGCTGCCTTTTATCCTAAGTGTTGTTGGTCAGCTGATTAGCTTCAGGTGCATAAATTGCTCTGTTCATTAACCCCTTAAGAACTGTGGCAGGGCTGGCCTTATATACCCCAAACACTGAGTCTATACATTTTTTCCAAATTCAAGTGCAAGTGGTGTCAATGAAGTCAGGGCTTCTCTAATTCATGGCATTAGAACCAGTAGTCACTAACAGAAAGCATCTTACTGTGGTTCATCTCTTTTTTTGGAGGACCTTAATTTTTTAACATAGAAATACATAAATGTTGTAGTTACAAATCCATACAATAACTTTTTTGGGTTTTTGGGGTTTTTTAGGTTTAGGGCTGGTCTACTATAAATGTATTTTACACACACAATTCAATGTGGCCATACATGTTCAGGGCAACTGTGCCTGTATTTCCCCTCTCTTGTCCACCAAGGGCACACATTCTAGGCTCCACACTCCTTAGCAGTCACCTCTCTTGGGTGGAAATCCACATCTGTCTTCTCCCTAACCAGGGTATTTCCAGGTTGCACAGTCCTCTGACTCTACTGTGACATCCCCAGCAAAAGATAAACTGCCTAAGCAGGTCTGGGTTTTCTTGTGGTCCCAAGTTCATCACAGCTTCAGCACAAAACAAGCCCCTCAGTCTTATGGGTCTTTAGGAAGCCAAAGTCCCTGCCAACCTTTTCCCTAAGGATTGGGGTCCCCCCGAGAAAGAGGGTCCTGTCCATTTGCTGGAATAGAAATAAAACCCTGAATCAGTTTGAACTCAGGTTATTTAACCAAAAATCCTTTATCTGTTGTTTCCCTGAAGAATCCAGTTTGAATTAGTACATATAAGGTGGTGGTAGTATTCTGGAGGTATTAAAACCTGAGTGAATTTGTCTAACCTCCCCCACCCACCAGTTTTTAGTTCCTCGAGGGACGTGGTCCTCCTCCCCTGTGGAACTATATGCAAATCCACCATAGTACATAAACATTTGTATTTTTAATACAATGAACACTTAAAAGACTTACACTTAATTCAATAAGGTTTGCCCAGAATATCGGTTACAGTACACTATATACATTTTCTTCTTTTGTCTGTTATTTAGAATGACCTACAAAATTCTGATCAGTGGAGCTATCCAGGTCATCTCCCACAAACACCAGTAAAATCTACATACCACTGCATGCCATCATGTTTGTGACATTTTAGATACAAGTTATTTTAGAGAGTATTTTTAAATGATAATTGAACAACAAAGTTAATAGGCTGATTTAAAATGTTCATAACTTTAGAACTACTGACATGGGCCCCAATCCTGTAAAATCTTATGCGCATGCCTAATTTGATACATTTGAGGATCTGGCCAAAGTGTATTTAGGTACCTAACTCCCATTGAAGTCAATGGGCATTAGATGCCTAAATGAGACTACAGATTGAATGGAACTGCTCAAAGTGTGTAAAGCTGACCATTTATGTAAACTGTTGCAGGACTGGACCCATAACTTCCTAATATGGCTTGTTCTTTAAGGGGAACCACTAACGCCAAAGCATTTTTGCAATATTATAAATAAATACTTTGCACTTCTGTAGTGCCTTCCATGAGACTCTTAAAGCACTTTATAAATATTAGGGGAGAAATAAGCCCCTGTAAACAGCCAGCACAAGTCTATTCAATACTTACTTTTAACTTAAGCCCTCAAAATAGGATTTGAGTGCATAAATGGTGCATAGATCTTTGAGGTCCATAGGCCCACCCTGAGTATAGTCCCTCTGTCACAGATCCATCTGGATGCTCCCTTCCAGACACCCACTGGACTACTGTGCAACAATCCAAGCCCTGGATAATTTAAGATTCCGGAGACCAAGTAGGCTGCAGCACTGGTTCCTCCCTTAACCGCTCTGGCACATTTCCAGGGCACTTGACTCTCAGTCTGCTACCCCTTCATGGAAATGGAGGTCCTCAGACCACCTCTCTTAGGTCCCCCAGGACCTGTGTTGACCCCCCCAAAATGTCCCTGTAGCTTAAAACACATCCTACCTTAGAACTGCACCCCAAAGATGTGAACCTTCTGGTTTATGGTTTAACTCTCTCCAGAGACATGCAGTAATTATAAAGTACTTAATGCACATTGCACAAAGTCTAACACCTTAATGTTCTTTCACTTAATAATGTCAAAGCACAGGAGTACAAAGGTCACATCCTCAATACAATTTGCCTCACTAGCTCACCCTTCCTTTGTGAAGGACCATCTGTGTTCAGGCAGGTAGGCAGGGACCCTTGCCTCATTCAGGTCCCTGCATGTTAGGTTACTTCTCCCTGATCTTGAGCTTGGGGGAAAATGGCCAGAGACCCCTCTGTAGATCAGTTCCTCCATTTTTATAACCTTCCATTCTCCTCTGTCAGGAAACTCCCTGATCAGGTTCCCCACATGATCACAGACTCTGCCAGGTGACTTTTTGCCAAGGTCATCTCTCCTCTGCTAAACCAGTTCTCCTGGTTGGGAATCAGTCTGTTATGTAGTGCTATTCCATTTCAATAGTAGAACACTTAGTGTCAACAACTATTGTTATTCTTTGCCATCTGCCTTTGATATTTCAGCCCAACATGGCAGCAAATAGACAACAGAGAAGGCATTAGGCTGCTCACTTAAAATAGAGTTTGCAGATTGGTAAAGATACATACAGTGAGTTCATAGTCTCTCATACAATTCATCAGAAGGAGTAAGTGGTAGCAGTAATAGGCTGTTATCCTTTTAGAGGCACAAATGCTAGAAGGGAAGGCACCACAGTTTTTCAGTTTTAGTTTGATTCCTGGCTCTGAAGGAGTGTGTGTTTGTGGAGTGTGGTCTAGTTGTTGCAGGCAGTTAAACACACAGGTATGGTATATTCATTCTTAAAGCAGCATGGCTAAGTGCATGAGACTTGCCATCTGTGTTCTATTATCAGTTGTGCCAGAAGTGACCATGTGCAACATCAGTCACTGCCTCCGTAACAAGAGTCAATAATACTTGCTTGCTTCCTACGGAATGAGGCAATGCTCAATTATAAGGCCTGTGACGTGCACAGAATTAACACAATTCAGTGAAAGAGCTAAAATTAGAACTCCTCCTAGCTCCCAACCCAGCGTTCTATTTCCAAGGCTAAAAGAGAGGTGCCTGCTCTGCAGCATCTCCCTGTCTGGAGCCCTAGGCCTACACCTGCCATGTAGGTAACTCCACGAGGACTAGAGTATGCTTAATGCAGTTGGCATGCATGTAGGAAACTCTCTGGTGGGTGTGCGTGTGCGTGCGCGCTCACTGCAGATGAAATGTTTAGCAAGGTTTACTGCAGGTCTCTACCAAGCTTTACTTAGCCAGTGCAAATGGCACTTTTCCAATGCTTATAGCTATGCCAGATTTGGGTGGATTTTCAAGAGGAGAGCAAACAGCATCTCTCCAATCCCATCTCTGTGCCAAATTTCAAGGTCCTGGAGGCAATAGAGTGCTTCACAGAAATAGTTGGAAAATATTTTTGACATTAGCAAGACTACCTATATTTCCCTTAATCTCGTTCTCCAAAATGGTTTGATAACTTTCATTGAATCTTTTAAAAACCATTCAGCCTGAGTCAGTGAGCAAACATGAAAAATTTCAGCCCAAACAGCTGAATGTGGCAAAATTAATTGAAAAAGACCTTATAATAGAAAATGAAGTGCAGCTTGGTTACAATTGAGGGGTGAACCACATTCAGTGGCTATAAAGTTGATAATATTTGTATGAATGAAACCATGGTTTCATTCACAAGCAGAAAGTTGGAAGTATGCTGCATAGGCTTATACATAAATGATTGATGAAAATTTTAGTGATGTTGAACCAGACATCAGACTGTAGCAGGAAATTTGCATCATGAAAGCCAGTTCCTGCACAATCAGAGGGGGGAAAAATGAGGAAGCCTGTGAAATGTTAATTTATAGATGATCTTTCTGAGAATTAGTGTTTTAGTTTGTGTGACAGTCTGGTGCTAGAGCAGATTTTAAACGTTTTAACATGGCAGTGCCCTGAGAGCAAATGGCGCTTGAAATGCACATTCATGTGATGGGTCATATTTTATTAATTAGTTATGCAGTATGAATATGCCTGCATGATATTAAGTAAAAATAAACATCAATCGAAAGAGTTTGCCTGATCTAAATAATGAAAGGGCAGCATTCTAAGGAATAGGAATGTGCTTACATTCTATTTTTAAATAGGGAAAATTTATTTCCCTGGGAAAATAAAAATAATTTACAAAATGTCTTTCTATAGTAAAGAGAGAAGTTGGGTGAGGTAATATCTTTTATTGGACTAACTTCACTTGGTGAAAGGGACAAGCTCTCAAGCTCCAGAGACCTCTTCTATGGGTCTTTCTATATGTTTAGTCCTAGGGAACATAGGTATTGCCATATTAGATCAGATCCATGATCCATCTAGTTCAGTATCCTATCTCCAATAGTGGCCAGAAAAATGTATAGACAGATGTGCAGTAATCTGATCCTCACATTGGATCTCCTCCCTAATCTTTAGAATGTAGGGATGAGTTGAGACCTGAACTATAAAATTTAGTATCCCCTCCAAAATTTGTTAGCTTTAAGTATAACAATTTTCATTATCCATGTAAGCATTCAATCCCTTTCTGAATGTTGCTAACTTTTATTAATGGTACTTATACACTCCCACTTACCATAGTATCTGCGCATTTCACAATTGTTAATGTATTTAGCGTTGTAGCATCCCTGTGAAGTAAGTATAATCCCCCTTTTATTTATGGGGAACTGGGTCTCAGACACACTAAGTGACTTGCCTAACATCACACAGCACATCTGTGACTAACAGAAGTAGTGATAGACAGGAACTATTTGGTTACATTGATAATCATTAGCAAGATTACAGGTAATTACAGAAATATATCTACTTCCCAACTCTTAACAATGCAAGAAAAGCAGAAATTGTATCTTTCTGAAAGCCCAGCTTCTCTTAACAGCAATTGGGAGGAAATCTTTCCAGTTTATAGCAATTTTGATGTGTTTGATGCTGATTTGGTAAATATATGTGACCAGGTTAATGTCACCCAGTCCCAGAGAGACCATAAATGTAAGTCTCCTGTGTTACTGGTAATCAATGGAAAAATTTGTGAAGGGGGTGCATGACTATAAGCAGTTGTCTGTGTCTAGCCAGGTATGCTGTGACAAGGAAGAGAGTGTCACTAGCCTTGGGACTGTGGAAAATAGCAGCTAGTATGTTCAGAAAAGCAGTTTATCTGCTGGAGGAGAGTTGGTCTCCAGTGTACTGTCTGTGAAGCAGGCAGAAAGTACCTCTCAGCTTATGCTGGTGGAGGATTTGTCAGTTGTGCCAGAGGTGGTTCTGGATTCAACTAAGACCCAGGAAGGAAGTGTTCCTAAACCTGTGTCTGTTGGGGGTAATGACTTGCCTGGGAACAGCCATGTGGGCTGGGACAAAGGGGAGGACATTTCTAACTTTTTGAATATGAAAAATAGTTTATCTGCTGAGAGAGAGTTTGTCTCTAAACTTCTGTCTAAAGAGCAGACAGAGTGTGCCTCTCAGCTTATGCTGATTGGGGATGTGCCAGTTGTCTCAGAGTTGGTTCTGGACTTAACTGAAACCCAGAAAGAGTCTGTTAAGGCTCAAGGAAATGTTTCTTTAAAGCTAGCTGAAAAGGGAAAGGACAATCTGTGGAAGATGGTTTGTTGCCTAAAACTGCTCCTGAAGGAATAAAACCTCCTAGTAACTTCTGCAAGCAGTTTTCTGCAACTGAAGGGTGTGAAAATGAATTGATTAAGTTAGTTCAGGATGAGTCACTGCCTGTAGCAAGCAACAGTTTACATGTTAAGAGACTTAGTTCAGTTTCTAACTGCCAAAGTTTTTCAAATGTGGATGGATTCACTGACTTTGTTTAAGAAAGGTCCAGTTTAGATATCTTGGAAAAGGCTCCAGATGGAGTGGAAATCATTAGGGAGCGTAAACAGCCCTGTAACCAAATGGCTGTACTTGACCATTATAGTGGGGAAACGATGTTGGAACCTGAATGTCTCCAGGCTGTTAGCTCTGTAAGTGAACAGGTAGTGGCTCAGTTTCAGAGGGAAAATTGGGCAGCTAGAGCTATGCAGCAGGACAGATGTGCTGTTGATCTCTGGGTAAAACAGGGGGTGGCAGACAAACTCTCACCTCTGAATGCTTTGGATATATCTTGTAGTCTCTTAGTGCACTCAGGTACGTCTGATGCTATGTGGAGTCAGAGATTGGCAATTGAAGAACATCAGAACCCTGTTTATGAGATGCTAGTGAGAATGGTTGATATCTCTTTAAAACCAAGTCCAGACTTGAAATGGATAACAGTTAAGAATTTGGGAACTAGTGAACTAGCTAGTGTGTGTGGTGGTAGTGCAAGTTACCTGCCTGACAGGGGGAGAAAGATTCACCCATAGCTGTTAGCACACAGGACTCCTCCTGGGTGTGGCCAGCTGAAAGTGGATTGGATGTGCCTGAAATGGCTCTGTATTTGAATAAAATTCAGAAGGAGTTTGTTATGGCTCAACAAGAGAATGTTTCTTTAGAGGCGGCCAGAGGGGAGGCCCAAAGCCTAGCCCCAACAGGAGGAGCAGGCAGATTTTTCATGCATGAGGGCTTGCTATACAGAGAATTCCCTACAGGAAAAAAGCAGCCTCATGATAGAAAATGCCATCAGCTTGTAGTGCCTGAGGACTATGGAATTGAGTTGTTAAAGTTGGCTCATGATGATCCCTTTGCAGGACATCTGGGCATAGGAGTAATTTGTGACAGATTGAAGCAAAACTTTTATTGGCCTTGCATGTCTGACACAGTGAAGAATTATTGCAGAAGCTGTGATTTGTGTCAGAAGTGCAAGAGTTTGAAGGGTCCTAAGAAGGTACCACTACAGCCATTGCCCAAAATGGGGGAGGTGTTTGCCAGAATGACTGGGATGTCTTGTTGCCTTATTTGCTGTATGTGTACAGGAGCGTACCCCAAGAGTCTACAGGGTTTGCTCCTTTTGAGCTGCTTTATGGGAGGCAGGTCAGGGGACCCCTGGATCTGATTCGTGATTCCTGGGAGGGTAATGTAGGGGTGGCAAAACAACCAGTGGTGGAACATGTCAGTTTAAAGAGAGCTTGCAAAATCACATTAGAGGAGCATAGATTATGCACCAAGAACCCACTATTGAGCTAACTGAACCCTTACAGATGTTTGTAAAAAATTGGATAACATTGTTACCTCCATAGTAAACCTTACAAAGAAAAAGCCTATTTTAACTAAATATGATTTTGCTGTTAATGTGTATACCATTGTTAAGCCTTGTCATTTGTTGCTAAGGCCAAGAATTGTAAAAATGTACCATGTGCCTGATACTTTGAAAAACCCTTGTAACATGTTAAAAACTGAGAAGAGAAAGTTCCTATGATGCATTCAGCAGTGTCTAGGGACACCCCTGTCTGCATCAATTTTGCGTGGGGGGTGTCACGCTGGCTGGATCAGGGGGCCCTTGGGGTGTATTCAGGAACTCTGATTACTCCCTTCTACATCAATCTCGCATTGGGGGTGTCACGCTGGTTGGCTTCGGGGGGGGGGGGGGGAGGGAATTTATTATATTGTTTAACATCAATATGTCAATCATAATAATTCACGTGAGATATGCCATGTCAGGTACTATTAGAAAGGCTATAATGTGCTAAGTAAGATGATGATATTTATTTTCGTGAGTTATATGTGAGATGGAAGTTATGGATATGTTTGATATATCAGCATTTCAATATGTGCTGTCTGGGTAATGACTCAGACAGGATGGCTGCAGAACAATAGCCTGCTTAATTGCCCATTAAGACATTCCCAGATTCAAGGTGCCCAGGGGGAGAAGTCAGGGATATACCTGATGAGGCACCAGGACTGGCCCATGTGACTCTGGATTCCATCTTAGTTCCTGTAAAACTTCACAGACAGCATAGCCAGGGCCAGAAGATATATAAGGCAGAGGCCTGGGGAATCAATTTTGTCTTTCAGTCGGAATTCAGCTTCAGCTACCAACCTGTCTCTGGATTAATTCATCTGCAACTGAACTGAAGCTGTGAAACAAAGAAATGAGACTCATCCAAGTACTGGATGTATAGCAGAGGACTATACAATCCTGCAAACTCCACAATTCTTCTAGAAGCCTGATGTATATGGACTTTCTAATCATTTGTATGTATCTGATTGTTTTAATCCTTTAACATTTCTTTTATGGTTTGTTTCTTCTTTTTATAATAAACCTTTAGTTTTAGTTACTAAAGGATTGGCTGGCAGCGTGGTATTTTGTGTAAGATTCAAACTTATATTGATCTGGTACTGTGGCTGACCCTTTGGAGTCAGAGGGAAACTTTTTAGTAAAGAGCATAGAGTTTAAATAATTGGTCTCTTTACTGGACCTAGTGGCTGATTGGGAGCCGGAGACTGAAATTCAGTAAAGGGGGCTGTGTGTATTTGTATACTGGCTTCTTGATAACCGGTGTGGAGGATCAGAAGCACAGTTTGTGGCTGGTTGGAAAGTCTGACTTCAGTGTCACCCACCAGTATTGGGAGAATCTGCTCTCCTTTTGCAGCCTGCCCTGACCTTGGCATTTTCAGATGGCTACCCTGGGCACAGAAGGGTCACAGTATTTTCTTTGCTTTTTTGGCATAGGAGAAGGAACAGACGATGGCTTAATTCACCATTCAACAATATGAATCCTCGTTTTACCTACCACTCATGGGTTGAAAGGATGCAGGTGGTGCAGTGATATTCAATTCTTTCCTTCACCACCCCTAAGGAGCTGAATATTTCACTTCTCCAGCTTTCCCATCACCTGCCAGCCCTGGGGAGCAGGACCTTAATTTGAATCCCATGCATGACAGCATGTTGCAGTGTCACAGTTAGACTAGTCCATATGGCACATTTGTTTTCAATGAAAACAAGTGACAATGTTAGATGCACACTTCCCCTTTCTTTTTAAGTCTCTAAATAACAAAGAAAGTTGTTAATTGCTTTGCTTAATTGCTCGAGCAGCAGCTGGAAACTATGTACAAACAGTAAAAAATAATTAAAGATCCTCCAGTGATCAATAAAGGTTGAACACAGAAGCCTTAAAGGAAATCAAGCTCCCACTGAGGTGTGTTAATTACTGCATTCAAGTACTTGTTTTACTTAGGGCTGATTTCAGACTTAGCTGAAGAAATCTTATTAGGCATTCAATCTTGGGTCAGATCATTACTGCTTCATAGAGTTCAGTTTGCTTGAGGCAAATTAAAGCAGCCTTTTTATTAATAGAAGAAAAAAAACCCAAACACTTCAAAGAGATCAGGAAATAAAAACAGATGCATCAAAATGGAAATGTTTGTATGTTCTTCTAAAAATGTGGTCTTAATTGGTAGAGACAGGCGTATGCTAGTAAGGATTTTGGTTTGTTGAGCTGTAAATAAAAGCAAAGTTGGCTTAAGCCAAATTAATCAATCACAAGTAGTGAAATAAAACTAGGCTGATGTCAGGGTAAAAGACCAAATGTGAATCTAGACTCCACCCCAGAGGCCTACATACCATCACAAGGCAAAATTCCCATTGGAATCAAAGTAACATTTTCATTGGAGATATTTAACTGATAGATGGAGACACATGATTAGATGCTCCACAAATGAATAGCCTTCAAATCTAATAAAAAGAGAGAAGCCCAGCAAGAAACTTTAGCAAGGGAGGGCACTGGTGCTTAACCAACTGGTTCTGTCCATGCTCTGTCACTGACTCGGCCCCCTGGTCCTGACTTTGAGTTTCCTGGCCCACCTCCAGAAGCTCATTCTGGAGTTCTTTTGGCCAGTACTGCACTGGGTCTCTGCAGCAGTCCTGAGTTTATGCCTGGAGGAAGGGGGCAGGGCCCAGCTACATAATCCCTATCTCAGTGTGTGCGTGGCAGAGTCCCACCCAGTTTGTCAGAGGCTGGTCCTGGCAGGTGTCACCAAGATCGGAGACCTCCTGGACTACGAGCAGGGGGGACTGGGAGAATCCCTAAGTGCTGGGTTGGTGCAAGGGACTCCACCCTTCGAAACCCCCCGGCGGGTACTCCAGGAGGTGAAGGCAACCTTACCGCCTGCTGCTCGGGCCTACCTTGAGCAGGTCCTGAGGGAGGGTGCTCCCTGTCTGCCCCTCACCCCAGGCCTTTCGGATCTTCTCATTGGGCACCTGCCCTGTGAACCCCCCTGGCCGCCCCCTCCACGCACTGCAAGCTGGCTGCAGGATCTGCAGTCAGTGTGCTTCCGAACTGCACCCCGGGCACATCTCTACATGGTTGTGCACCACACTCTCCACCTCATTGCCCTCATGTCCTAGCCCGATACCAAGTAGCCGGACCTTTTACCTCCTGTTGAAGGTGAGGAACCCCTGTTGGGCCAGTCTATTCCATGTTGGTTCCATGGCCAGTTAGGGATATTAACTGGTGACTCCTTCATGGAGCCATGAGCATGGGCGTGTACCTGGTGCAGTTCACCCCCATCGCCATACCTGCCCCTTTTGTGGTGTGAAGGAGACCCTGATGCATGTGTATCTGGAGTGCGCCAGGCTGCAGCGTCTATTCTGGCTCCTCCAGAACCTGATTCCAAGGTTCTGGTGGTACTTCTCCCCACACCTTCTGATCTTTGCACACCCCATCCGTGGCCCCAGAAAGTCACGCGACCTCCTCGTCAAACAGAAAAAAATCCCAAAACTTTAGCAGACACAGTGTAAATTATGATTTCTTCCCTCATCCCTCCAGTCTCTAGTTTCTTATTAATTGGTTTTCCCCACTAAGGAAACCCTGCTTCTGTATGGTGCAGGCTACAAGCTATACTGTGATTTTATATGCATGCTCACATTCACATCCTCTGCATTATATTTTTGAAACATGCTTTCTTCTTTCTCTACTCACTCTGAGCTACCTTTGATCCCCTCTCAACTGTTGCTACATTCCATAAGTACTTATCTATTTGGCCTGAAAAGAGACCAGGTGAACTGAGACCACTGAGGCAGCCAGAATGTCTCTAAACACTGTTGCTATGTTGGAGCCCCTCCTTGCCCATCTGCTGCAAGCTGTGGCATTAAAACCACAAGAAAGCCTTGGGCATATTATTGCATTTTCATGAACTAATTATGCTCCCCCAAAAGATGTTTATAGCAAGCTCATGTTAAAGAATTTACAAGATGTCTTCTTTCTCCCCCTATCCTTCAATCAACAGGAGGCCTCTATCGCCTAAGTATGTGGTCATCTGTAAAGGCCCCAGCTCCCTTCAGGAGGGAAAGGCAATGATAAGGAGAGTGGAGGAGGAGCAGCAATATAAGCCTTCTAGGACTCCCTCCACACTGAGCTATGGATCACCAAGATGCCACCGAGTGCTTCCCTGCCTCCATCATGCACATGAGGCAGGATGCCAATCAGCATCTCTATGGAGGTAACTTTTTTGAAAGGCCTAGTCTCTCCTGAAGAGACATAGGCAGCACAACTTGATTCCTTTGGACTACTTGGAATCTTTTGACATCTTCAGACCCATGTTCAGTGAGCTTGTAGTGAGAAAAGGTGTGGAGTTTAGACCTAACTCTGGGGAAGATTTTGAGCAGGTGTTCTGACTCGGGGGAGGAAAGTTTTGATGGCTGGACAGGCACTATGTCTAGCTTAACACCAGAGATTATTAGAAAAAAAGCTTTCAAGAAAGCCTGCTCAGCATAGTCCTGACTCAGTGCCTAGATTTGGACACATTAAATATCTGAATGATATATTTATCTTATCCAAATAGAACAGAACCTTTGACTCTTTGGGTTCTTTTATCACTAGCAGTTTCTGATTTATCCTCTTTACGTTGTTAAGGGATAAATCCTGTCATCTTTTTTCAGTCTTGATTGAGTAAAGGCTGCAGGATTTGAACATAAATTATTTGGCTGGCTGTTCCATTCCTTATATTATATATCACCATATTAACTTATGAGATGGTGGAAGTGGACAATGGGTTCAGTGTTCAATCATGAAACAGTCAAAATTAGTGCAGCCTACAATGGGATTTCATTGAAAAAAGGTTTTATGTTAAAATATTCAATAGCACATAAGCACCATGAAAAGAAATGACAATAAGTGAATCCTTTTTAATATGCTCTAATAATTGAAATATGCAAGCTCATTCTTAAGCACTATATATGGTTTTTTAACGCTATGAATGGAAACTTTTCTGCAACCATTTTGGTACAGTCCTCTCATTCACTTGAGGGGGGCCAGGATAAATTTCACACATTGAGTAAAATCCACCCAAGCACAGCAGACCCTCACTAAGCACTACACACTGCTTACTTAGGCCTGTCTTCGGCCCTGATTCAAGAGCTTAAATGACATATGGTGTGCTGTGTGCATCTTCTACGCTGATGAGATTTCGCCCTGCCATAGTGACAGCAAAGGAAAAACTGCACTCTGAAAGAAGACATATTTGCCTCAGTTCAGTAAACCATCACTGTACTGCAAAGCACTTAAGCGCATGCCTAATTCCCATAGATTTTAATAGGATTTAAACATGCTTAAAGTTAAACATTTAAGTGTTGACTGAAGAATGATGGACTTAAGTGCATACATAAGTGCTTTGTTGAGTTGGGACCACTGAGCCTTTGACCTCATTATACAATGGGTTTTTGAGTCTGATCCTCTTGTCCCTCCATTCCCCTGTGGTATTTAACTAGCTACACAGAGATAAAACTACAGTGCCTTGTCTCTACTAGGATTTTACATCACTGGGGAAAAAAAACAACAACATTTTATTCACTGAAAATATGAACTAAGATATAAAACGGCAAACGAATCACAAGCATCATTGTCAATTCAATTGATTTACCTTTTTTGTCCAGTATTCAAACTTTAAAGCTCTCAAAGATCAGCAGGACACACAAGAGGATCATTCTCTAATAAGGCACATATAAAGCAACTGGACACAAATAATTGCTAAATCTCAATATGAACACACATGAAGTACATGTGAGCTTCTCAGTAGTACAATAGCTCTTGTATTCCAGTAACCAAAAGTGATGAATGTCCAGTTGTCAAAAATACGTTTTTTAATCGTAAGAGGAAAGAACCTCAGGTGGTGTAAATCAGCACAGCTCTGACTTCAATGGAGCTATGTCAGATTTCACAGCTGAGTATCTGGCTGCTTATATTTAACGGTTTCTTTAAATTAGAGGTCAGCCTGAAGAAAGAATTACTGATGATTGAAAGGCAAAGCAATTCCATTTTGGCACAGCAGTGTGAAAAAAATTTATATCCTATATAGCACAACATATGGGTCCAGGTCTTAATGACCCTTTCCACTTCTCATTAGACTGGGTACTGAACATTTAGCTTCCAAAAGAATGTAATATGAGTTGAGGAGAATTTAAAAAACAAAAACATACCACACACAAAAAACACCCCTGCATTTCAATTAAACTGGGGAGAGAGGAGGTGGAGGAGAATGGGAAAGAGTAGATGAAATATAGCAACTACTAATGACCTCATTTGGTTTATAAATATTTTATAAATCAAGAACACAAGCAAATGTAACAGTTAACAAAATTTTTCTTGTGCATCTTTGCAAATACCAGAACAGGGGTAAAATTTTCAACAGTGCTTAACTTATATAAAAACTTTCCAAAGTGATTTAGGCATTTAGAAGCCTAAACCAATAGACCTATTATTTAGGGACCAGGATCATAGGCCTATCAGTAGTGACAATCACTTGAAACTTCGATATAATATAAACCATTTTGAGGTTTGATTAATGTGTTGCACTATATTCTGTCAAAACTTGGCTTTATGGGAAACACTCTAACAAGTTATTTTTGAGGCGGATAAATGTTCATCACTGATGGAATATATCTGCATCTTTGTCCAGAACATTAACTTACTTAATCAAAAGTAAATAAACATGATTTCAAAACAAATCTCAGTGCATGGATACTCTTCTCAATTCATGCAGAGATGGGCCCAAATTGAAAAATAAGGATATAGATTTGATCTGAACTCCCCCAAAATGTAAGGAGATTTTGTTTCTAGGCAGAAGTGGAAGAGAAGTACTGGAGGGGCCTCTCTTGGAATCTGTCCACCCTAAGTAAAAGCAAATAGTTTTGGGACTCTTAGGAGAGCCAGTTCCACTGAGATTCTAGACACATCTAGGACATTTGAAATTTGTTAACCTGTACTTCAGGGTTATGTTCAATGAGCTTTCAAATTTTCATATGAATATTTTTCAGAGTATTTATAGCAGCAACAAATATGGAGGGTATTGAATAAAAAGAACACCAGAACAAATATTCTTAAATTAAGGGGATTTAGAGCCATTCTTTCTGAACCTTATCTTAAGCCCTTTAATGTCGGTGGAATGAGTTTAGCTGAGGCTTCATAGTGGGCAAAAATCAAAACCCTGGAACAAGATCTCCTTAAATTTTGAGAGAGTGCAGATTAAATCTATGTCCCTACTTTTCAATTTGGGCCCACCTCTCCATGAATTGAGAAGAGTATCCATGCATAGAGATTTGCTTTGACATCACTTTTATTTACTTTTGATGAAGTAAGTTAATGTTTTGGTCAAGGATGCTGCTATATTCCATCAGTGATGAACTTTTATCAACCTAAGAAATAACTTGCTAGAGTGTTTCCCACAAAGCCAAGTTTTGATAGAATATAGTGCAACATGTTAATTTAAAGAGAATAGATTCATGTACTACATCTTCAGAAAGTCTGTTTCCATATGCATATTAACTGACTTGTTTTGTAATTAAAACACACCAGCCTCATTTCAAACAAGATTTCACAAGCCCATTTTAGTTAAAGCTCTCTGCATTCAAGAAGTCTCTTCTATTTGCACACAATACTTATTGACCCATAAGAGAACAAAAAGGTACTGACTAAATTACTTCCACATCTTTTAAGGTTATTTATAGTACTTTTGCTTTTCCTCAGAGCAAATAGAAACATCTCCTAAAGGGCTGAATGGATTCATCAGGTAAAATTACACTTTACAAAGATCATGATTATGTGTGTTACTTAAATACTCAAAACTAAAATCCTTAAATTTGATTTTCATATACACATAGGTATTAGAAATAGGAACCAGCTGAATCCAGCCATGGTAGGAAAAAAGCGGAAATGAATAAATGAAGAAAGTGGGACTTCCATTTTTCCAGAGCAGGGTTTGTTTTCTTGGCAGCCACCTTCCTTTCAAGTGCTCAAGCAGCTCCTAGAATGGACCATGCAACTGGGGCTGAACAGAAAGAGAGAAAGCAGAGGGCAGCAAAGGCTCTGAGAAGTGTTGTGAAGCCAAGAAGAGTTCCTGCTTAAAAGGGAGGCAAAAGGAAAATGTACTCTTTTAAGAGGAGGCTATGCTGAAAAAGTGAGCTGCAGGCCAAAAGCAGAGCAGCTGGAGCAAGGAGGCTTATCAGCATGGAGTAGAGTGGAAGAATTAACTTCTTGTGTCTTGCTTACAACACTCCTGCTAATATCCCAGAACGATTTTCTGCAAAAGTATTACATTGTTGACTCATATTTAGTTTGTGATCTACTATAGCCCCCAGATCTTTTTCTGCAGTACTCCTTCCTAGGCAGTCATTTCCCATTTTGTATGTGTGCAACTGACTGTTGCTTCCTAAGTGGAGTACTTGGCATTTGTCGTCATTATTGAATTTCATCCTATTTACTTCAGACCATTTCTCCAGTTTGTCCAGATCATTTAGAATTTTAATCCTATCTTCCAAAGCATTTGCAACCCCTCCCAACTTGGTACCATCCACAAACTTTATAATGTACTCTCTATGTCATGTTGCATCAAGACAGTAGTGACAGACAGCAGTGGTGAATACCAAAGAAATGTCATCATATACACCAAGAAAGCGAGGCAGATGATTTTTGGCATCAGGTGTAAATTCCAGATCAGAGAAGTGTGTATGAAACAAAGGAACTGCTTGAAGTCTATGTTGCTGGGAAAGCTGAGCACCCCATACAGAATAACAAAGGGAAACATTAAAAATGAGAATTACTGTGTAGTGAGGTTCAACAAAAATGCTCAAAAATAAACAAAGGCAAAAAGCAGCATATTAGCAGGTAAACCACCTCCGTTTTCCTACATAGCCTAAGAATCCAAGTGCCAAATAAAGGGACGCTGCAGATCTTCAGAGCAGAGCATAAGAAAGAATAGTGGAAATACCAGAGAGATTATATTCCTTGGTGAAATGATCACAGTAAATATGGGGACTGAGCTGCTGAAGTGTGATTGTGGGAATACTGAGAATGGCTGAAAAGGACCAATGGAAGTGGCGACATCACAGTATGAATTTTTAATAGCACTTTTGAGGCTTGATCTTGTAGTGCAGAAAATGAAGTTCTGCTTCCTTTGCCAACACCATTCAACAAAGAGCTTGCTGCAGATCATAGCCACAACTTAGTAAATCGAAGATCTGAAAGTCCAAGGAAAGTGAAATATGTGGCAGATGGAAGTAAAGTTAGTTCACTGGTTGAACAGAATTTGAAGGCTCAGCAAACATATTAGTGTAATTTCAGATTTTAAAGATTCCAGCTCATTGGAAATCTTACAGATGGCTCTGGCTCAGAAACAATGATCTTTCTTTTCACAGACACAAGGATACAGGGTATTTGGGAAAGGCTGTAATAAAGGCCCAAGAACTGGCAAAGTCTGATGATGCTTAGGTTGTGAAGGTGGCAGACGACTGTCTGAATGCATGGATTGGAGTAACCAGAATCAGACCCTAATAGAAATCTTAAACTAAAGAACATAGAAAGACGAAGGAAAAGTAAATCTGAAAAAAAGAAAGAGGAAGAAAAGGTAACATCCAAAGTCAGGGGCAAAGAAAACAGACCAAGTGTGTAACCCGGAGGTAGATTGAGTTTTGTCATCAACTTCAGTAGAGCCAAAATATAATAGGAAATGACTAAAATGAAAAAGAAAAAGGGAAAGGTCAGTTTTAAATTCCAGATGATAAAGAGAAAAGAAAATGAAAAGCCAGAGAAAGCAGCACAGGGTATTAGTAGAGAGCTAGCTGACTATGAAGCAGAACAAACTTATCAGGCTCCAAGGTGCAGATACTGTGTGTTAAATTAAGCTACGCCTTGTTGGGCTTTTCAATATTAATACAAGTGTTTCTTGAGGAAAGGAAATTTACTTAGACTTTGTACAGTAGGCCTCACTATACCCAACAGTCGTGATGACTATCTGTTATTGCAAGATGCTTCAGAGTTACTGACACTTGTGAACTCTGCAAGTCAGCAGAGGAAACAACGTAGGAATCCTCACTGCTCTATTGATTATTCAGGTAACTGTGCTTCTACTAGGAAGTTCTTCACCCACTCCCATGTCCGGAAAGCATGGGTACTTCTTTGGATAGATGTTTTCAGCACTGAGAGCCAACTAAAAACATCTCAACTGTTTTGCCCAGCTCTATTGTAGTCAGAGGACTCGATTCAGATCTGATTCCAGTTTTACCTGGCATAATCCCATTGGCAATAAGTTACTATTGATTTACACCAGTGTAATTGATATCAGAATCAGAGCCATGTTTAGACTAAAGGTCTAAAGAACTTTCTTGCTTCTTGTCGATTAAGCATTTTTAGCAGTTAGCAAAAAATTGCTTAGAAAAATGAAAAAAATGTAGAAGTGTTCACAGAAATTTTCCCATGTCAAAGTATTTTTAGACAAAAATTTTGCAACTATTAATAAGTATGATATTTGTGGGCTAATTTGTTTTTCCTTTCTCTATAAAATTCAATAGCAATCTCACTGGAGACATATTAGCTTCCTTGTTTGAACTGCTTTGAAGATATTTCAAGGGAAATATTGCAGAAAATTTTCTCAAACCTCAATTCATCTGATTCTTTTTCGCATATTCAAAGGAACTATTATGATCTATAATACGAAAGATTGCAGAAGGAACTTTTAAGCTATGACTCTCATGTGTACAATAGCTTTGTATGCTGGGGGAAAAAAAATCACATGACTTTTTATGAACCATGGTTGTTGTATGAGAACCAGTCACTTTTCTAAATTAAGTAATTCAGATGTTTAATTTTAAAATAAATACCAGTGGAGCTTTCCTGATGGACTAATTGGGCCGGATTGTTTTCATGCTTATACAGGTTTTACTCTTTGGTGGCATTACTACTGATTTACACTAGTACAAGTGAGAAAGTATTACAGACCTCCACATATAGGTGCCCAGATAGCCAATAGGTGCCAGTAGATGGGGCTCAAAAATATGTAACATAGTTCCTGGGTTTTGTAGGACTCAAAACTTGCACATTGCAAATGACTTCTAGTGTGCCATTCTATCCATGGAGCTATTAAGAGGCAGTCACTTGTCTTCACCATTCCTTGTAAAAACATTAGAAGTGGGATTACAAGTGGCACTTGGGCACCTAACATGCATGTTAAGCACTATAATTCCAAGATTTAGATCCCCAAAACTGTTCAGCTGCTGCCTTATCCTCTGAGTGTCTAAACTCCCTAGGCGCTTAAATTTATATTTGTAAAGTCCTCTAGGCCTCTATATTTCTGCCAGCGGGCAGAGTTGTCCTAGAACTGACACCACTGAGCAGCTCAGCCCCTAAGACTCATGCATTAATCCCAGTGGAATTCATAAATAGGCACTTCTGCATCTATCCAAAAGCTGTGCTCAGAGGCCACCTTACAGCACACCCAGTAGACCAGACCCAGCAGGAAACACAGCCAGAGAAGGAATTGGTGTTCCCCCACCCCCTTATTTAATAGCCAGTGGTTGTAGCACTCATCCAGCATGTGGAGGAGCTGAGTTCAAATCCGAACTCTGCCTGATGTGGTCAGTTGTGAATACTGAGAGGAAGGGGGGGTCTCCCTCTGGTCTGGAGTTAGGCTCCTAATTCACCATTGAGGTTTAGGGCACAGGCCACAACTGTCTCCTCATCATTTGCAACTGGCTAGCTTAGGTGGCCCTAAGTGTGCTAGCTTTTTTTCTGGCATCTAACTCTTCCCATGCATTGTATAGGGAGCCTGGGCATCTAACACAGAGTCAAGAATTCTACTTGAAAGCAGGGTGCCTAAAAATTAGATGATGCAACCACTCAGCCTGAATCCCCCCTGTGAATCCCACTCTAAAGCCATTTTAAGTTACAAGATCAAAAATTTTGCCCTCTATTACAGAGAAAGTCAAACTGATTTCTTTCAAGATTTTTAAAAAAGACCCACTTCTTCCTAGTCAAGACCCTGTTTACTACATTTCAGCCCAGAACACACTTTCACTGCCTAATGAAAGTATCTTTGAAAGAAGGTTTTATCAATGGAAATATGATGTCAAAAATCTGTGCCAACTAAAGTGGGGTTAAGCAGGTGCATCTATAAGGTAATGTTTATTGACTGGTCACTTGGGGAAAAAAACAGTTTGACAATACACTTAATACTGTAGCAAAGGTAAACAGGTATGAGCATGGAGGACAAATGATGCATAAATAGCATGGATTCCAAATAGCTGAAAGGAAATGTATAATTAAATTTGAAATGGCAAATATATTGTCCTGAGTTAGCTCTTTCACAGAGGATAGAATCAGGGATAAAAAGTGGAAAATACAGTAGATCAAAACAATTTAGAACAGACTTCAGGTAACACTTGTTCACACAAAAAGTCTTCAAGATGTGGAAGATCTTAATAGATAGTATTTTTTTTCTTTGACTGAAAACGCTAAGATCACTGGAGAAATGTAGATAGCAATATATTGGCTGAAGTAGAATCTTACAGAAAAGAACTTAATGGCCCTAGCACTCAAACAATGTTCCATGGTTTCTAATATTATTGATCTCTTTGAATAAATATTTAATTCCTTCACAAAAACATATTATAGCCCACTGAACATCTAACTTTTCAGGGACAATATACCCCCACCCCGCTCCATCACCCCCATGTGCTAATATTTTAGATCCAATTTAGACTTTAGAATATTGGATTCCTTGTTGACAAATAAACCCTATACTTATCCATGACTGAGGCTCCTAGATGCTACAGTAATACAAATAAATAATTAAACTCCCAATCTTGCAAAGAGCTCCATGTTGGCAGAAATGACGATAAATTGTTTAGATCTGGAAGTGAACTTTCCCCAGGATATCCTGAGCCAAAGATTGGGGTGGACTCATCTTTTGTAAGGATGTTTTCGGGACCACCAACCAGGCCTAGCAAAGCAGACAACCACTGCTTGCTTTAGCTGATAAATTCAAGGAACGGGTTTATTTCAGCATAGATACAAAGTGCCACACCCAGTGATCAGTTGAGATATGTCAGGCGAATGATTTGGCTGTGTATACAAACAAAGCTGTACACAAACAAAGGCAAAGATATAAATATATGTACATTCTTGTATGGTGTTATCATGGGTATACATTTTATCAACACTCCGTTCCTCTGATTCATGACATAATAATAAATAACAATTCTGACCAAATTTAAGATTCCCTATTACACACTAAAATATATAACTTGTTTATCTACTTATTAGCAATAACAACGCTATCAATCTTAGTATTTGACAGGGACTTTCAGGACTTTCCTTGTTTATTCTGATTATGTTTGGCAGGGTCATCATAACCTTTCATTAACTTCAACCTTGTCCTGTACCCAAAACCAAGGACATTTAAAGAATTGAACAGGCTAGTGAGCCAAATACTAGTAAGCCAAATAGCTTGTTTGCACTCCTTCCCAAAAAGGGCTATTTGAAGACTATCCTAAAAGTTAGGCCAACCATTGTATTAGTTATATTGGTTATGCACTTGCTTATATATTACTAGCAAATGTGAGATATATGTATACATATGATCCATTAAATGCATGATTAAATGCACTTAAGCCCTTATTATTTTATATGAAGTAAAAGCTCACCTAATCACTACTTCACCTGCTTACATCTCTAAACAGCAGATCACTCTGTTACACAAAGAACATATTGGTTACTGCCCACAGCTTAGTTTTTTTTTTAGTTTTATTAAACTTAAGTTAGTAAAAGCTGTCACTCTGAGAACACTCACCAGAAGTAGCAACTCACATTTTAACTAATTCATTTGTTACATGTGTAATGTATCCATTGCCTTTCAGAGTGCAGAATATGCAATCTGCTTGCTCCTTCACCCTGGACCATGCGGGAGAGACATGTCTTTCCCTCTTGGCTACATCTTTCAGCTCTCTGATGGCTTTGCTATTTAGACAAAGCTTCTAGATCCAGTGCTCCAGATTAATTCTTTACTAGTCTGTGTATCTGTTGTGTCTGTACATTTCAAACATGACAAAATATCAAACTTTCATCCAGATACTTCATGAACAGGAATAGCCATTGGTTACTGATTTGGTGAGAGTTCAAACTCCCACTGTTTCTTCTCATAAGTATTGGTTTATTAGCAAAGAACTTGTAAAACAATGTCACTTTAATCATACTATGTCAAACTATATTGTCTCATTGAAGCATATCTGAGGTAATATAGGCGTGCTATTTTCATGTAGCAAAAGGCTCCCAAAACTCCTAACATGCTTACCAAAAGTGTTTTTTTAAATGTATAGATTTAGTAGCAGAAATGTATTCTTTACTTCAGCAAGCAATTCTTATTTACAGCTTTTCACTATGGATTTCACTTTAAAAACCCCACAAAATCACCTTATGTTTAAAGAAGAAAGAGTACTCACAGTAAAGTTCTCACAGCTATGTTGACTTGATGCACTGCACATACTCATCATATATATTTAATATAAAAATGTCTCCCTTGGTATGATAATAAGGAAAAGGCTCTATTGTATACACAGTGTGGATGAGGTAACACTGTAGATATGATATTTTTTCATTTAACTGTTTAGCCATTAAACCTCTTATTAGAAATTATTTTTTCCTCCCATTCCCCCTTTTAATTTTAAGACAGAAAAACTGCTATTTCCAAGCCCTTTGACGGATAGCAGACCATCAACTGTCCAAGCACTTGCAAATTTGTAGAAGTAGTAGACACTATCCACTAAAAGCTTAAACTTCTTAAGCTACTTTAAGGCCTTAGACCAGCCTAATATCTTTGTCAGTAAGAGCTTAAAGTGGTATGAGGTACTTTTCAATACTTAACCAACTGCAATCTATCCATTGCTATTGGTTAACATTTCCTAAAAATGCAACCTGAGGGCTCTAGGGTGCCTTTTAAGGAATTCTCCTTTATAACCTAGTACTCCTGCTACAAGCACTCCCAATCCCACCAACCCTGGTTGTAGTATACTTCCTTCTGCACAGCTAGCCTGCTGGTTGCATAGTAGAAGAAAGCCTTTGTGGCAGCTCCTCCCAACCCCCTTTAGGCGTCTTATGCACTAGGTGGCACATGAAGAACAGTCTATTCACTAAGGAGAGCATAGCACAACTGCAGTGTGTGCCTGAATGCTGCACAGAGACTCCAGGAAGAAATTTATGATTCCCCCCCCACACACACACAATTGTGGAGCAGCAGGGCACATGCCCAAACCTAAGGGTTTGATCCTGCACAGTGGAGCTGGAGAGCACGGTAGATATAAACTTAAGATACTAGGGAAAAATAGCACAAAGGAATGCAGTCCTGCATTATTTCAAGCTAGTACCAGAAGCAGAGAGAAGAGAATGTACAATTAAGCAGTTCATTAACATGCCATGGATTGCATTTAATCCCACGTCTCCTTAGAAATGTGAATTCTCCACCCACATCTTCTCACCATTTCAGCCAGGGCAAGTAAGACTGAGCACTAGAACAAGACCTCATCATTGATTAGCAGTACGCAAAGGAACAGGTGTACAGGGGGCTTGAGACATTAATAATCAGGTGGCTGTCCTATGCCTAGTGCTCAGCCTTCTTTGTGCCCTTGAACAGTCTTCTTGCACTGGAGCATAACTGCTTTTTGCACCTTAACATGTGCCACATGAAGGCTGGAAGGATCAAGTCCTAAACACACACTTATGACTGATGAGGCTTGTGGTTAAATGCCATCTGAGTACTAAGACATATTTAT